>NC_134854.1:134830223-135430223 GCF_049852395.1 Peromyscus maniculatus bairdii | reverse complement strand
CTCATGTTCCCCAGGTTAGACTCAACTCCCAAAGTAGCCAACAATGACCTTGAACTTCCAACCTGTCTGCTTCTGCCTCCCGCATGCTGGAATTATAGACATGCACCGTCATGTCTCTATGTGCTTCTGGGGATCAGGCCCAGGAGTCTGTGCATGGTAGGCAATCACTTCCTAAATGACCTACATCCGCAACCTCTTTTTCTTTCCTTCCTTCCCTCCTTCCTTCCTTGTCTCCCTCCTCCCCTCCCTCCTTCCCTTCTTTACTTCTGTGTGTATGTGACCTTTCCATTCTGTGATGTCTTTTGTGTCTTTCTCTAGCCTTTGCAGAGTCCATAAAGCAAATGTTTTCCCTAGAGAGGCAACACATGGGAGGGTGACCTGGGCCAGGATTTCCCATCTGCCCACTGTCTCACACCCTATTTCTGATGCTGATCACAAGACTCATGTGTTCTTAGTTTGATTCAGCCGGTTCGAAGTTCTCCATTATTAGCTCACTCCTAATAATACGAAATCAAAATGGGGCTGACAAGATGGCTCAGCGTGTAAAGTTGCTTGGCACCAAGCCTATTGACCTGAGTTTGATCCCCGGGAACAAATTTCAACAAGTTGCCCTCTGACCTCCACATGCACCAGGGCACACACACAGCTAAATTAGTGGAAAAATGTATTGTTGGTTGGTTTGTTTTTGAGACAGGGTCTCACGGTGTAGCTCTGGCTGTCCTTGAACTTGCTATGTAGACCAGGCTGGCCTCGAATATCTGCTACAGAGATCTGCTTACCTTTGCCTTCCCAGTGCTGATATTAAAGGCATGCACTATTATGGGTGAAGAAAAAAATTGTTGTTCTTTTTAAGTCAAAATGGTTGCAGACTGGTCAACATAGTCTTAGAACTTTTCCTGGAAGGAGTAACCTGCCACACAGACATCATCTGGGGAAATGAACTCACCAGAGGGAACAATTTTCTGGAATCTTAAACTATCTTGCAAGGGTTGAGAAGAACTAGATTTCCCAGTTTGCCTCTTGACTCGATCATTCCAATAGATTTATAAAATTTACAGCTACCTTGGTTGTGTGTGCGTGGGTGGGGGGGAATCTGGGTCTCTGCAAACACCACAGCCAGCAGAGTATTGATCCACACGAGGCAAAAAGGAAGTCCAGTTAACATGACTCGTAACTGGTGTTGGTTCAACCTTCTAGAGCCCGACACGGGGCAGTTTCTTTTCGGCACATTAAAGCGCAGCACAATTTTGGAAAAAGTTTCCTGGCAATAACTCAATCCCATGTGTGTACAATGAAGCTTAAGGCACGACTACATAGAAATTCTTTGTAAGATACATGTGACCTCTTTCATAAAGATGGTTCTGTTGACTGAGAAACAACGCTCAAGATGAGGGTCCAGGGAGAATGACTGAGATAAACGTAAGAGTCTGTGGGAGTCAGGAGTGGCCTGGCCAGACAGATAGCCCAGAGGTCACCAGGCTATTTGCCACATCCATTTCCAGCCTTCTGGACAGAAAACAGGTTATCTCTTGAAGAGACAACTGTGCATGCTTATCTGTAAGCACAGGATCTAGAACCCTCTACACTTGGTGTGGGTCAGGTGCAGGATACTGTACACCTGGTGTGGGTCATGTGCAGAATACTCTACATCTGGTGTGGGTCAGGTGCAGAATACTGGATTTGCCTCAGTCTTACCCAACTGCCTCCAAAATACAAGGTAAAGCAACTGTTATAAAACTCCAAGATCACCTTCCCTTGGTGGAATTGCTGGTTCTGTGTGACTAAGCCTGCACTTTCCAAGATGCCAGTCTATTCTGCATCTGCATAAAACTGTCTTTGCTTTTATCTGACCCCTGTTGTCTCACGTGTCTACCAGCTTTTTCCCCAAGTGTTACTTCATTTTTAATTATGTGTCTGTGTATGTCTCTGTGTGTCTATGTGCACACGAGTGCAGTGCACTTCAAGGCTGAAGAGGGGACTGGATCCCCTGGAGCTGAGTTACAGGTGGTTGTGAGGCCCTGTCATGGGTGCTAGGAACAAAACTCAGGTCCTCTGCAAGAGCAGAAAGTGCTCTTAACTGCTGAGCCATCTCTCCAGCCCAATAACTGTCATTAATACAGCCTACCTCTGTATTGATGACTTCTTGAGAGGTCACAAAATTGTGATAGTCTAATTATATCATGTTTGTATATTTGCTAACAGGATTCAACTTTAAAGAACAGCTCTGGGGCAGGGGTGGGAGGAGGCAATGAGATGGGTCAGTGGTAAAAATGGTGGCTAGAAAAGCCTGGCCACCTGCATTTAATCCCTGGAACCCACGCAGAGAGGCAAGAACCATCTCCACCAAATTGTACTCTTACCTCCACACATGAATCGAATCAGGGTATGCATGAGCGCGCACACACACACACACACACACACAATTAAAAACCCAACTCTTTATCAACTATTTGACCATTCTGAAATATTAGGATCATTAAGACAGGATTAAAAACTTGGCTTCTTGTGAGAGCCCGTTCTGGGGTTCCTCGTGGCTTTACCCAGCAGGTCCGAATAGAGGATGATCAGGACCACGGGCCTGAGTGCAGGTGTCTGAGATGGGCTGCACTTGGCTGTGCTGGGGGAGGAGGTCTTTTGCTCCACCCCTTGGCGTCTCTATAAAAACCCTGGACCAGAGACAGTCGGGGCCCGTTGGAATAGGTTCCAGGCCCTCTTGAGGCTATCCTTTATTTTCTATCTGTTTATCTCTGCAAGATTCTCCGATATAAATCCTTCTATCTAATATTTCCTGCTAATCGCACTCAAGAAAACTCTGGGAAGCTGTGGGGGTGGTGGGTAAACGCCCCACAGCTTCTCCCCCTGTATTTACTCATTTTTGCAGTGCAACTGTCTTAGTTATTGTTCTTTTGCTGTGAAGAGACACCATGATCAATGCAACTCTTACAAAAGAAAGCATTTAACTGGGAGCATGCTTACAATTTCAGAAGGTTAGTCCATAATCACCATGGCAGGAAGCAGATAGGCCTGGCACTGGAGCAGTGGCTGAGAGTTTTCATCCTCACACACAGGCAGCAAGCAGAGAGGGAGTGGGGGAGGGAGAGAGAGATGGTTCCAGGCTTTTGAAACCTCAAAGCCCACCTCCAATGACAGACCTTCTCCAACAAGATCACACCTCCTAATCCTTCCCAACTGTTCACCTACTGGGAACCAAGCATAAAAAAGATGAGCTCTTTTTTTTTTTTTTTTTTGGTTTTTCGAGACAGGGTTTCTCTGCGTAGCTTTGCGCCTTTCCTGGAACTCACTTGGTAGCCCAGGCTGGCCTTGAACTCACAGAGATCCGCCTAGCTCTGCCTCCCGAGTGCTGGGATTAAAGGCGTGCGCCACCACCGCCCTTTGAAAATGCTGTATGGAAACCTACTACTATAGGAAAAAATATAGTTTAAATGGAGTTGCCCTATAATGGGGGAATAATGCCTTCCTCAGACACCATTGGCTATCAGATAAAATGCCCAGTGCCAAGTATGGGTTTTGAGTTCTTGGTCAATGGGATCTCACTGATCCTCCTCCAGATATCATAGGCTACTGCCACGGCTCTTGGTTGCTCTCCAGAATCTGATGGTAAGACCCTACTGTTGAAGACACCACACATCTGAGTCATAGGACTGGGAGAAATAAGTCTAGTACCCACCTGGAAGCTTCATTTCTACTAATTAGCTTCCATAGTTGTGGTGGTTTGAATGATAGGGATTGGCACGATAGGAGGTGTGGCCTTGGTGGAGGAAGTTATCACTGGGGGTGGGCTTTTGCTCAAGCCAGGCCCAGTGTCACTCTCTCTTTCTGCTGCCTGCCAACCCAGACATAGAACTCTCAGCTCCTTCTCCAGCACCATGCCTGCCTGCACACTGCCATGCATTTTGCCATAATGATAATGGACTAAACCTCTGAACCTGTAAGTCAGCCACAATTAAATGTTTTCCCTTACAAGAATTGCCGTGGTCATGGTGTCTCTTCATAGCAATAGAAACCCTAACTAAGACAATAGTGCTAGAAAGTTCTATGTATGCTACAGAGAGAGAAAAGCCATCATCAGTCCTACCAGCTGTGAGTCTTGCAAGCTATAATACCTGGCCTGGCAAGATACACCCACTGGTACAATAGTGGCAGGAATGTTATGGGAGTAACCAACCACATTCTAATTGGGTTTAACGCTCACTCTATAAGATGGGCCTCATGCATGGTACTGTTAACTGGACTAAAACCTCATGGCTGACTAGGTCATAGACCCTAGGGGAGAACCTAGCATTATTATTTTGATAAATAGACATAGTAATAAACTTCCCTTATTTCTTGTCTTTATACCCACAGATTATTGTATCTCTCACCATTCATAGAAGCCTTTTTTTTTTTTTTGAGCTGAGGATCGAACCCAGGGCCTTGCACTTGCTAGGCAAGCACTCTACCACTGAGCTAAATCCCCAACCCTCATAGAAACCTTTTTAACAGATACACAACCAGTCAACATTCAGAGAATAAAAGAGTATGGAGCACTCAGATATAAATGGGACACCTGTCACCAAGGCTCAAGGATCACGTAGGAGTGGAAAGATTGTAAGAGCCAGAGTAAATGGATGTCTGTAGCAAAACAGTATTTGCTGGAGATGACAGTGTAGTTCTACACATGAACTCCCAAGATCTGGTACTCCATACACAAGACTTGTACAAGGTCAAGCTAGCCAAAATCCTAGCACAGGTGGGGGAAGGGATCATGAAGTCCTATCCCTATCTGATAGATACTGGGAAAGGGACAGTCATTTCTTTTCAGGGAGGTGGGCCTGAGAGGCCATCCATGATCCAGTAGATGGTTCCATATCCATGCACATACTGGTCCCCTAAGTAACTCAATGGCTATTAAAGAAAGGAGGGAGCATGAGATTTGGAGGGAAAAGTGTGGGATAGGGGAAAAACTGGATGGGCGGGAACGGGGACAGATTTCATATGATGTTATGTGCACATGTGAACATTAAATAAAATAGTTCTTTATAAAAGAAACCAAAACAAGCAGCAAAGGTTTCTTGGGTTCACAAGTGCAGAGCTCTCATCCTTGGTTGATTGGCCCATTGTGTCTGGTCCCGTGGTAACGCAATATGTCATGGTGAGAACACATGATAGGAGCCCTCACCTCCTGGCAGACACAGAGAAGAAAGAGACTGGTTGTCAATGGGCCCCTTTTAGGACCCACCCACTGGGGGATGTCTTTCTGTATGTTGTGAATATATTGTTCCCATTGGTTAATAAATAAGCTGCTTTGGCCTATGGCAAGGTAGCTTAGAGATAGGCAGGAAATCCAAGGAGAAAGGCGGAGTCTAGGGAGACAGTAGCCTGCCATAGGCCATACAGATTATAAATAATATTAAGCCTCTGAGTGATCATTTTATAAGTGGCTGCGGGGCTGCGGGGGGGGGGGGGCTGCGGGGGTGCTGCGGGGCTGCGGGGCTGGGTGGGATCCAGCAGGACCAGGGAAACATTTGACTACACCCATCCTCAATGGTGTAAGACCTGGAGCCAGCCCCACCTCTCCAAACCTTCATTGCTTCTATTTGTGCAAGCTGAAGACCACACTTGGGGTAGCCCTTAGGAGAAATGTATCCAAACCACAGCAAATGCGGACATTCGGCTCCCCAAGCAGCAGGCTCAGAGTCTGACTGTCTTCTCCCCTTCCCTCCTCCCCACTCAATCCAATGACACTCTCCTTCATGTTCCTGTCTTGTTTCCCAAGCTCTTTAGGGTTTTTTTTTTTTTTTTTATCTTGACAGGGTCTCACTGTGTAGCCCTGTCTGGCCTGGAACTTGCAATGTAGACCAGGCTTGAATTCACAGAGATCCACTTGCCTCTGCCTCTGAAGTGCTAGTATTCAATGGCCTGTGGCATCAAGCTTAGCCTCTTTCGTTTGTTTGTTTGTTTGTTTTGGTTTTTCGAGACAGGGTTTCTCTGTGTAGCTTTGCGCCTTTTCCTGGAACTCACTTGGTAGCCCAGGCTGGCCTCAAACACACAGAGATCCACCTGGGTCTGCCTCCTGAGTGCTGGGATTAAAGGTGTGCACTGCCGCCGCCGCCGCCGCCGCCGCCGCCGCCACCACCACCACCACCACCGCCCGGCTACATTTTTTTTTTGAAACAAGGCCTCACACTGTAGCCCAGGCTGGCCTTTAACTTGACACAATTTTCCTGCCTCGGTCACTCGTGTGAAGCACATAGGCACATACCACCACGTCTGGCATTTTTAAAAAAGGTTTATTTTTTTATATAAATAAATAAGTTTATTTATAGATAGTGTCTCATGCATCCCAGTGGACTCCAACACACTATATAGCCAAGAATGGCCTTGAACTTGTTATCCTCCTTTCTCTGCCTTTGAAGTGATTGGTTACAGAAGTGTGCCACTAGGCTGGGTTTTCCAACTGTTTCTTGTTGTTTGACAGGTTCTTGCTATATAGTCTGGAACCTGTGATCTTCCTGCCACAGCCTCCTGACAGCAGGAATGGCTGGCATGCCATCCTTCCACTGTTCTGGTTAATCTCTCTCTTAACTTGCTCCGGCTGAGAGGCTCCCAGCAGACCAGTGAAGCACATCTCCGGGTGTGTCTCTTCGAGAGGAAGACTGCCCTGAATGCAGGGCTGCTCTGTGGACTCCTCGGGAACCCAGATGGACCAAAATGGTAACGGGATGAGGAAGTGCAGGGCGGTGGACATTCAGGAACCTGTCCACTGTGAAACACCAACTCCGGGAGACAAGGCTGAAACAAGGCCATGGACTGAAACCTCTGAAACAGTCAAAATAAATCTTCCACTTTGTTTCCTTGGGTGTTTTGTCCCAGAGACAGAAGTCTGACAGTCACTAAAGTTAAGACCTTTGCAACTTCAGTAGCAAGGCCAGAGCCCTGGCTGCCAGCATAAAGAACGTAGCTCACTCCTAGACGAACATAATGCAAAGCTAAGAGAAATACAGATGTCACAAGAGGGCCGAGATGGCTTGACAGATAAAGGTGCTTGCCACCAAGCCTGATGATTTGAATTTGACTCCAGGGACCCACATGGTGGAAGGAAAGATCTGATCCCTCTAAATTGCCCTCTGACCTCCACACATGCTGTTATACACATAATCATGAGCTCAAATATAAATAAATAAAGGTAATGCTTCCCCCCACCCCCGAGGAAAGCTGTTAGAATTGCAAAATGTTCCTGCAGAGAGTTACATGTACAACTCTTTTTTCTTTTTCTTTTCTTTTCTTTTCTTTTCTTTTCTTTTCTTTTCTTTTCTTTTCTTTTCTTTTCTTTTCTTTTCTTTTCTTTTCTTTTCTTTCTTTTTTTTGACACATGGTTTCTCTGTGTAGCCCTGGCTGTCCTGGATCTCACTCTGTCAATCAAGCTGGCCTCAACTCAGAGATCTGCCTGCCTCTGTCTCCTGAGTACTGGGATTCAAAAGTATGCACCACTCTGCAACTTGTACAGCCCTTATGGGTACAAACTGAAAATGTGAGCCTGCCCAAAGCCCCCAGGGCCGCGCACTTGGCACAGCTGGGGAAAAGGTCTCATTGTGCAAGGACCCATCACATCCCTGCTATCCTAGGGGAAGGATTTGACAAACTGATGTTAGAAATGCACATCTTGGATGTCAACAGAGACACCACCCACGGAAAACCACTTAAACGTGCTTGTTGGGCAGGAGAGATGGCCCAGTAGTGAATGAAGATCACAGGCTTCTCTTACAGAGATTCAGGTTTGGTTCCCAGCACCACCTGGTAGCTCACAAACACCTGTAACTCCAGTGCCAGGGAATCCAACACTCTCCTGATCTCCCCTGGCACCGGGCATGCACATAGTGCACATATATACATGTAGGTAAATACTCATACACATAAAAAATTTTAAAAACTGTGGCTGCCCTTATTATTTAAATATTTATTACATTAAAAAGTTGTTATTTTATGTACGTTGGTGTTTTGACTGAATGTGTGCCTGTATGCTGTGGACATCGCTCTGTATAAATAAAATGCTGATTGGCCAGTAGCCAGGCAGGAAGTATAGGCAGGACAAGCAGAGAAGAGAATTCTGGGAAGTGGAAGGCTGAAACTGAGAGATGCTGCCAGCCACCACCATGAGAAGATGTTAAGATACGGGTAAGCCATGAGCCATGTGGCAAGGTATAGATTAATAGAAATGATTTAAGATATAAGAACAGTTAGCAAGAAGCCTGTCCTGGCCATACAGTTTATAAGTAATATAAGTCTCTGTGTGTTTACTTGGTTGGGTCTGAGCAGCTGCGGGACTGGCGGGTGAGAGAGATTTGTCCTGACCGTGGGCCAGGTAGGACCAGGAAAACTTCAGCTACACCTGTATAAGGATGTCTGATCCCCTGGGGTTACAGAGAGTTATGAGCTGCCATGTGGGTGCTGGGGATTGAACCTGGGTTCTCTGGAAGAGCAGCCAGTGCTCTTAATTGCTGAGCCATCTCTCCAGCCCCTCTTATATTTTTATTCATTTACTTTGTGTATGTACACACACACACACACACACACACACACACACACACACACACACACACGGGCATATTGCCATAGTAAGAAGAGATCTGTCTTTCCACATACAGGGATGGAACTCATGTCATCAGCCTTGGTGTCAAGCACCTTTACCTGAGGAGCTGTTAAACATTTTCTTTTCTTTTTTTGAGACAGTGTCTCACAAAGCCAAAGATGACTTTGAGCTTCTGATCTCCCTTCCGCTACCTCCCAGGTACTGTTATGGGCTTACCCCAGCACACCTAGCTCGATGTGATACCAGGGATCAAATCCATGGCTTTGTATATGCCAGGCAAGCTCTTTACTGACTGAGTAACAGCTTCAGTTCATGGTTGTCTTTGGAGGTATAAATAAGCATTTCTCTGGCTACCAAATGGAGTTAGTCATAAGAATGGACAGTTAAAGCTGGCTGACACATGCTTGTAATCCCAGGAAGGAGGACTGCTGAAATTTCAATCTGTGTTAAAAAAAAAAAAAGTGGCCAGGCAGTGGTGGTGCACACCTTTAATCCCAGCACTTGGGAGGTAGAGGCAGGCGGATCTTTGTGAGTTCAAGGCCAGCCTGGTCTACAGAGGGAGTTCCAGGACAGCCAGGACTGCTATATAAAGAAACCTTGTCTTGGAAAAAAAAAATCTAGTATATTGGCTGAGGCCTATAATGCCAGCACTTAGGAGTTGGAAGCATGAAGATCAGAAGTTCAAGGCCCGCCTCAGCAACCTAAAGAGTCAGAAGCCAGTATGGTCTACATCAGACCCTGTCCCAAAACCCAACAAAACGAAAAAGGTGGCTGTGACAGGAGTACAGCAGGCCCCACTGTCGTCTCTGACTTCATGCTGCTCCTCCCTCCCTCCTCCTCTTAGCTCCCTCCTTCCTGTCTCCCTCCCTCCCTCCTTTCTTCTTTCCTTTACAACACTTTTAATCACATTTATTTATTGTATGTATATGTGCATGTGTGTATGCACACAGTACATACAACATGCAATACAATGCATACAATGTATCACAGTGCACATGCAGAGGTCAAGGACACCTTTCTATGGACTGCAGGGGCCAGGGCTGGGAGACAAGAGCTTTCCTGGAAGACCATCTTGACCGCCACCTTCTCTCCTTAGGTTGCTTGGGTCAGTAGTTTCTTACGGCAGCAAGAACCTCTTTTTAAAAGGAGTTATTTACTTTATGAGTCCTTTCTTACATGATTATGAGTGTACTACATGTGTGTCTGGTGCCCACAGAGGCCAAAAGAGGATGTTGGATGCCCTGGAACCGGAATTACAGATGGTTGAAAGCTGCTGTGCAGGTGCTGGGAATTGAACCTGGGTCCTCTGCAGGAACAGCCAGTGCTCTTAACTGTTGAGCCATCTATCTAGACTCCTCTCCTCCTATTCATCTTTGGTACATGGTCTCACTCTAAACTAGATGGTCTTAAAACTCATTATGTAGACTATGGTGCCCTCAAACTCACGGCAAACCTCCTGCCTCAGCCTCTTAAGTGCTAGGATTACAAACGTGGGCCACCATGTGTGGCTGCCACTTTCTCTATAAAGCACCCAGATACAAGTGTTTTGTGCCAGCAACAGGAAACAGACTAGTACATTTTCTCATGGGTTCTAACTTTGCCTTTGGGTGCTTTAAACATTCTGAGCACACAATTCAACATAATGTGCGGACAACTGAATGCTGGCATTGCCAATGGTTTGTTAACAAACTGGCTAATTAATAAAGCATGGATGGAGGACTAATATGGATCAGGCGTTCTGCAGGGCCCAAAAGAACTACCCAGGGCTGCGAGATCCTCGACGTTGCTGCTCAAGGCTTAGAGGCTGAGCAATAAGTCTGAGGACAGAGTGCTGAGGAAGAGGGACTCCTATGTGGGAATTCATGGTGCTTCTGGAATCTCCTTCACAGAAAATGTGACAGAGAAAACTGAGCTCCCCAGGGGACATCTCTCTCAGGACAGTTGCCTCAACCAGAAGGGGAATTGAGTCTAGCCAGACTGATTTATGTCTTCAATTGGATGTTGTTAAGCGGCATCCCCAGAGACATTATGGTGCAGTTTCACTTGCAATGTTAATCAAGGACTCTGCTGGAGTACTTAACACCAAGCCCCACTCTGGTTATTTCTGACTTCCAGGTGACTGTTTGAGGCCGAAGCAAAGTCAAGGAAATTAGTTCCTTTATAAATAACAGGGACAACCAGGTCATGGTGGCACACACGTGAGATCCCGGTACTTGGGAGAGGGAAGCACAAGCACCAAGGAGCTCAAGGTCATCCTCAAGGTCATCCTGGACTACACAGTGAGTTGGAGGTTAGCCTGGGCTGCATGAGAAACTGTCTCAACAAAACCAACCAACAAACCAAACAGGCAAACAGCAATAGGAGAAAGCTGAGACAGGGAGAAAAGAGGCGGAATGACCTAGAGAAAAGAAATTGGATCAGAGTCAGTCACACCTGGCTGTGCTGGGTGGGCTTCCAGACTGTGGCCTTGAGCCTCAGCTCGCTCCTTTGGAAAATGATGTATCCATACCCCATCCAGCTGGTTCTTTGAAAGGAGCAATGGCAATAAAGGTACCACAAAGACCTATGCAAGCCTGGTGAGAAAAAGCATTTCCTTTGCTCTTTCCTTGTGACATAAAATAACCATAAATAAATAAGTCAGACTTTCTGTATAGCTGTGCCTGCTCTCTAGAGACATGATTGGAATGGTAGTGAAGATGGCTGGGTAATTAGCCATGTTTTATTCTAAGAATAAAAGCCAAACTGGGTGTGGGGGGCACACCTGTGAACTCAGCACTGAGGCTGAGGCAGGAAATTGCTGCATGCTACAGGCCAGCCTATGACTCTGGGTCAGTACAATAGATGAGTCATGATTAAACAGTTTTTCTCCTGGCTCATGTTCACAGAGACATTTGAAAATGTCTACAAATATTGGTTTCTCTCCCTGCCCCCAAGCACAAGGTTTTGAGTAGCCCAGGCTGTCCCTGAACTCCCTAGGTAGTTGAGGATACCTTGAACTCCTGATCCTCCTGGCTCCACCTTCCAAGCGCTGACATTATAGGTGTGCACTACCATACACAGCTTCTTGTTGTTTTGGGTTTTTTTTTTTTTTTTTTTTGAAACATTTTCTGTCTCTGTAGTCCAGGCTTCCCTAAAACTCACTATGTAGCCCAGACTGGCATCCACCTCAAGGCGGTCTTCTTGCCTCACCTCCTGAAGGAAGGGATTACAGATGTGCTTGGCTTTAAAAGCTCAGTTTCAATTCTCATCTGTCCTTTCTGCATCATTGAGAGAGTTCAACTCTTCCCATAGAGACTGAGAAATGCCCAGTCTCCTTCCCAAAGACTCTTGTGAATTATAAAAAGGAAGGATATGATTGCTCCTAGGTATGGCAGAGGAGAAAGTTTATTATAGATAAAAGGGGGAGCATAGCTAGAAGCAGGGACATCTGAGATAGTCCAGAGTAGACACACCAGACTGAGAGGGCCTTGTGGGAAGAGGTGGAAGGGGAAGAAAGAGGGGAGAGAGGGGAACCAGGTGCAGCAGCCAAGAGGGTAAAAGGTAAGAAAAGGGGAGGTAACCAAAATGTCTGGACTATTTAGGGAGAGCCTCTGGGAGAAGGGCAGCCCAAACCCTGGGCTGGAGCATTCAGGGTAGAGGGCAGAGTATGTGAGTTATACCCTGTAACAGGTAGGGACTGAGGAATGCTGGGAGAACCTGGCAGCCAGGTCCACTTTGATATGTTAAATAGGCACCTCAGCCATTTGTCTCGGGGTTTGAAACTTGGAGATAGGATATAATCAACTCTCAAGTCTGTGAAGAGACTTCTAGGAAAGGTTTTCTCCCTGGTAACAGAGCTCTGTGGGATTGAGCTCCCCCCTCCCCAGCCATCCCTTGACTACTATAATAAACATTACATATGTGGGGATTGGGGGTGGAATGTGAGTTCTAGGGCAATGTGGGAGGCCATCTCCCACCTTTTAAAAGGGCTCCTATGAGGAGGAGTGAGGGATAAAAAACTTTTAGATAGAAAGATAGCAAAGAGGAGAAAGACAGAAACACAGGATAGCTTCGGGAGGACCTGGATCAAAACCCAATGGTCCCTTCTGCCTCTTCAAAGGGGCTTTTTATAACAATGCCAAGGGGTGGGGCAAAAGACCTCCCCCTTGCTAGATCAAAGCACACTGCACAGCCAAGTGTAGACCCTTCCAAACACCTGGTAACCATGCTTGTGGTCAAATTATCCCCTTATGCAGACCTACTGGTTAAAGCAAGCTCAGATTCTTGGATCCTGAGTAAGTTCTCACTAGAAAACCTCTGTGGGTCTCTACAGATCCCCCTTCCTAATATATTAAAGGGCCCCCAGACACCTCAGATAGACTGTACCTGCCTTAGATTGTTCTTCTCTAATCAGCCTTACCCATCATGGAGATACACTTTGCATCAAGCATACTCTATCTTACATTGGCAGCTAGCAAGAAGAACTTTACCCATCTCTGACTACCAGCCTCTGGCAGGAGAAAGTACAGAGCTTAACTCAGCTCTGACTCAGGTCCCTACTAACAACCACAGCAATCCCTAGGACTGCCACACCCCCCAGTAGAGGATGACCAAGATGGAATGTCCTTTTAGAATGGGTCTAAGATGTCTATAACAGCCTTAGCTGTGCCAAGCCCTTTTTTAAATCAATAAACTCTTGATGCAAATGCATCAAATAAATCAATAAATTCCTGATGCAACCCTATCAAACTTAAAGACTCTCTTAGTTTCATCAAACCATCAATATCAACAGATTAACATAATTCTAGTATGAATATCACTATACATATTTATAACTAGCATGAATATAACTATACATATTTACAATTCTTACAAACTTACATTCAAAAGCAAACTATAGGACTATTTACACTTTACAAACTTTAGCAAATTTCTAAAAGAGATTTCTTAACAGAACTATTTACATTTTCTTCCAACAAGACAGAGGGTACATAAATCGTGAGTCACCACAGTAAAAATTGTAGGTTAACTCAAAACTGTTTCATTTCTGAGGTTTGCAAAAGCTCCAAAAAGTCAGTTCTAACAACAGTCTTATAATTCCCCTGAAAGTTTGAAATCAGTGCCTAATTCATCACCAGCTCTGGAGTCTTTGTATCTGGCTCCCTTAGCCCCAGGATGTGGTGAGCATTGCTGCCAGTGGGGGGCTGTAACACTTGGGGTGATGCTGCTTCTCCCCCCTCCCCGACCCCCACTGGGCCCTCCCAGCCATTCCAGAGCCAGTCACAGTACACCACCATGGTGGAAGTGCACCCAATGGAAGCCAGTCACCAGCCAGGGGGTGGTCCCTTTACCTAAAATTGTTACAGCTCCCCTGAATGCAACAATTCAACTAAGTTCAAACAAGTGGCTCTGAAGCTTCACTCTCAGTTACAGCAGCATTTTATGGTAGTTTTTTTCCCTAAGAACCTTGTCTCAGGGAGAAGGTGGTTGTCAAGGTAACTGAGCTGCTACAGAAGTCCTTTTGGAAAGCTTTCTGCACAGCCAGCAAACAGAGACTATGTGACTTTGGCTGCTGGGTTCATTCAGCTATTTTACTATCCCAGTCTATCTGTGTCTCTCATCTCCAGGACTCATGTTGCATGGCTGAATGCCACCCTGCTGCTATGACCTATGGTTCTCAAGTAGCCCTTCCAAGTCTGGGAGGAAACCCAGCCACAGCCAGTTGTGGCCACTGCACCCCCAGCTCCATTTACATTCACTTACACTGTATTACCCTGGGTGTCTGGCTGTTCAATTATGGGGAACATTGAAATCCTTGCACTTCCTCCCCTCTGCTAGCTACCTCTCTAATAGTGGCTTGAAGGGGAGACAAAGGACTAGCAGCAATGTTCTGGGAGGTTTTTGCACCAGGGCAATTATGGAAGACTTTGCCATTCAGACAGACGACCCTCCAAGTGAGTCTAATTCCAGCCCTACAGAAAGAAGAGGAGTACCCTTCTGAGAAGGGGAGACCTGAAGACCTTACAGTTTTGGGGAAAGAGAAATTACTAAGTCTCTCAAGCCCTTCAGCTCCTCCCCTGTCTCATCCCAAGACTTCTCTTTATTAAACTCAGCTTCATGGCCAAGAGGGAACTGACCCTGATTGAGCAATGTTGTGAAAGCATTCTCATCTGGTGGCCGCTCTAGAGGAGCAGAGGGTTTTGTTCTGCCCATATTCACCTCAGGGAAAATTCTCCCCTGCCGCTCAGGACTTAGATCTAACCTGTCCCGAATTAGTGCCCACAGGTCAAAAGCTTCCACTGGAATATTTCCAGCCCATGTTCCTCTTGATATTGTTGCATTTTGACTCAGATTCTCCCTCAGGAGTCTGTGTCCAGAGTCCCATAGTCAGAAAACCAAGGACACAGCTCCTCTATGAACTCCAGGAGCCTCTGTACTTGTGCTGTCCTACCTTAACTCCCCCAGTTTTCAAACTCTCTACAAGTGAATATACAAACATCTGTTTACTATTTCCCTGCCCCATATCAGCTTTTCTTTCTCAGATTGCTAAGTCCACAGTGGCTGCTTGTTCCTGGATGCTGGTTTTTGTTTTTTTTTGTGCCATGTTGGCACTAGGAAAATTCTACTCTTACCCTAAATTTCTTCCTATTAAGCTTACACAATATCCATATGCCTAGCCCTGTATTTTTACCTAATTTAATGGATAGAAATTGAGAGAGAAAGAGAAATCTAGACAGAGAAAGATATTCACTGCAGCCTAACTTAAACTATTCTGCTTTATCTATACACAGTTTTTGCTCCTGGAATGTAAAATACCACCACCTTAAACTTAATACAAAACTGGACATGCCGAAACAGCTTCCATGGTGCTCCCTCCCCCACTTACTTCCTCTGCACCCAAGTTCCTAGTTCTGGCACCATCTGTGGGAGGCTAGCTTCCACTTTTTAAAGGGTTCCTATGAAGAGAGAGGGATAAGAAACTTTTATATAGAATCATAGCAAAGAGGAAAAAGACAGAAACACAGAATAGCTTTGGGAGGACCTGGATCAAAACCCATGGTCTCTTCTGCCTCTTCAAAAGAGCTTTTTATAACAATGCCAAGGAGTGGGGCAAAAGACCTCCCCTTGTTAGATCAAAGCACACTGCACAGCCAATTGTAGACCCTTCCAAACACCTGGTAACCACTCCCTTGGTCAAATCATCCTCTTATGCAGCCCTACTGGTTAAAGCAAGCTCAGATTCTTGGACCCTGACTAAGTTCTCACTAGGAAACCTCTGTGGGTCTCTACAGGGCCACCAGGATTACAGAGTGAGAAGCCAAATTCCTGCAACTTTGATGTCATTGTTGAGTCACAGACCTGTAAGTAGAGAATCATATATCTTTGCTATTCAGGCAGAGGTAAAGAGGGTCAGAATGCATTACACCTCAAAAGGATAAACATCCAAACAAAGAAATAATGTAAACCATTGCTCCAGAGCTGGTGTGACAGTGCATGTAGTAATCCCAGCACTTGAGAGCCTATTATGGAAGGATCAGCCAGGGTGATGTGACACCTTATGAGACAAAACAATATTTGATCTAGACCTTATGTTACCTGTGTAACCTCTGTTAGAGAAAATGTATCCATTTCTGTAGACTATTCCTGTGATCTGAGGCAAATGAATCCTGTAGGAAGGAGTTCCAACTGAAGTTCATGGACAAAAATGTTGGGTGCACATGGAAATTAACCACTTTTGGACAGATCTAACATATGAAAAACAAGCGAATTTTTATCAAAAGAAGGAAAAATTTCAAATCAGAAAATAATTTCTTTTTCTTTTGGGACAGGTTCATGCTTCATAGGCTAAAGCTGCTCTCAAACTCCCATCCTCTTGCTTCAGGTCCTGAGTGCTGGGACTATGGGTGTGTACCACCATTCCCGACCTTAAAATCAGAAAGTCTGTAGGACAAATTATTTAGAATGTTACCGAGTTAAAGGAAAAAGGAGCCATGGGGCCGATATACAACTTCATGGTAAAGACGGTAAAGATGTCAAAGCGGGGGATGGAGAGCTGGCTCGGCATTTCAGGGCACTTTTCTGGCAGAGGACCCGGGTTTGATTCTAAGCACCTACATGGCAGCTCACAACCACCCATAACTCCAGTTTCAGGGAATCTGATGTCCTCTTGGCTTTCGACACCAAGCACACTTACTTGTGATGTAGAGACACACCACAAAACACACACACACACACACACACACACACACACACACACACACACACACACACTGTGGGAGCCCGTTCTCGGGTTCCTCGTGGTTTTACCCAGCAGGTCCGCATAGAGGATGATCAGGACCTGAGTGCAGGTGTCTGAGATGGTCTGCACTTGGCTGTGCTGGGGGAGGAGGTCTTTTGCTCCACCCCTTGGCGTCTCTATAAAAACCCTGGGCCAGAGATAGTTGGGGCCCGTTGGAATAGGTTCCAGGCCCTCTCGAGGCTATCCTTTGTTTTCTATCTGTTTATCTCCACAAGATTCTCCGCTATAAATCCTTCTATCTAATATTTCCTGCTGATCACACTCAAGAAAACTCTGGGAAGCTGTGGGGGTGGTGGGTAAACACCCCACAACACACATAAATTTTTTTGACATATTCTAAAAGTCATTTGTATATATGAAGAAAACAAGTAGAAGAGAGAAACAAATAAAAATTCTAACAACAGCAACAAATCAGTGAAATGAAATATCACAGAATGAGTTTTACATATTAAATATAGCCAAGAGGGGTCAGTGGGATGGGTCAGTGGGTTACAGTGCCTGCCAGCCAAACAGCCTGACTATATGAATTCAGTGCACAGGACCCCACATGATGGAATTAGAGAATAAACTCCAGCAAAATGTCATCTGACCTCCACACTCATACTCTGGTATGCTCAACCATATACACACACATTCACAAATAAATAAATAAATTTGAAAGTATATATATATATTATGATATAGCACACACATATGTAAAAATACAATGAACTGATGAATTCCAAGATCTGATCAAGTTATCTAGGACATATCACAGCCATGTGGAGTCGGTGAGAGGTTAAGAGGATGCAAAGGACTGAATGCCAACATCCAGCAAGCGTGTAGGAGGAGTTCTAGAAAGGGAGTCAAAGGCCTGGGTACTGTAGTTGCATCTTGGACGCCCCTCGGGGCCCATGTTTTGAAAGATTGGTCCTCAGCCTGTGGTATTATTGGAAAGTAGTGGAACTTTAAGGAGACAAGGCCTGTATATTAATTACTTTTATGTTGCTGTGATAAAAGGTCATGAGCCAAAGCAGCTTTTAAATCAAAGGATTCATTTTAGCTTAAGATTCCAGAGAGATATAGTCTATCAGGGCAGGGAAGGCATGCTTGGTGGGAAGAAGAAGATGGTTGATCACAGTTCCATCCACACACTGGAAGAGAAAGAGAGACAGAGACAGAGACAGACACAGAGAGACACACAGAGACAGAGAGACAGAGACAGAGGGACAGAGGACAGGAAGTAGGATAAAGCCCACCCCGGTGACTTCCTCCAATAAGGCTGCACATCCTAAGGTCTCATAACCTCCCCAAACAGCACCACCAGCTGAGGATGGCATTGTCAAATACCTGAGCCTATGGGGGGGGGCATTTCTCCTCCAAACTACCACAAGGCCTAATAGAAGGAAGCTAGGTCGTAGGTGGAATGCCCTTGAAGGGGTTTGGGAACAGCGCACTTCTTGTCTTTCACTTTGTGGTCAGCAGGAAACGATCAGCTCCCCTGTCCACACACATCATAATATACGGTGCCACCTCAGGCCCAAAGCAGCAGGGCTAATGACTTCGCTTGTGAAATGAGCCAAAATAAACCTCTTTTTTAAAAAAGTTAACTTCATCATCTCAGGTGCTTTGTTATAGTAATGGAAAGCTATTTAACAGCAGGAGAAGGAAAAGCCAAGAGAATCAGTC
Organism: Peromyscus maniculatus bairdii; assembly: GCF_049852395.1. Lineage (NCBI taxonomy): Eukaryota > Metazoa > Chordata > Mammalia > Rodentia > Cricetidae > Peromyscus > Peromyscus maniculatus. The sequence continues at coordinate 135,411,687 of NC_134854.1, read as the reverse complement.
ATTCAAAGATCTCTGCTAAGGGCCAGCAAGATGGCTCGGCAGGTAAAGGTGCTTGCCACCAAGCCTGGTGACCTGAGTTCCGTCTGAGGAGCCCAGGTACAGACGAAAGGGGAGAACTGAAAGGCGGCTTCTGACTTTCACACACGTGCATGCACACACAAGTAAATGTAACACAAATTTTTAACTCAGCAACATCAAGTATAGAACAGGGAGCTGGGCATGAGACTCAGTTGATTGTGTGACTCTAGAAATGAAGAAACTCTGAGCTGCTCTCCAGGACCTCAGAAGAAATAACAGACAAGAAAACCAGCCATCTGGATGAAAGAGTCAGTGGTATGGAAGAAACAAGAAAATCGAGATTTGGAAAATAAACTATATGACCACCTCAAGACACTCAAAAACAAAACACTTGTTAAAAGTCCAACATTACTGATAAAACTCTCAGGGCATTAGGAACATAGGAACATTCACAACAATGTAACTTTCATTAAGAAAAACAAACTGTGCCCACCCACACCTTTAATCCCAGCACTTTGGAGGCAGAGGCTGGTGAATAATCTCTGTGAGTTTGAGGCCAGCCTGGTCTACAGAGCGAGTTCCAGGACAGCCTCCAAAGCTGAAACCAAAGAGAAACCCTGTCTCAAAAAAACAAAAACAAACAAAAAGAAACAAATAAACAAAAATCCTATCCAGCAGCTGGGGAGGCAGAGACAGACAGATATCCAGTTTGAGGCCAGCCATGTCCTCAAAGTGAGTTCCAGGACAGCCAGGTGACAGAGAAACCTTGTCTTGAAAAAACTAACAAAAAAAGAAAGGAAAAGAGAAGAAAAACCTTACATCTAAGTAACTTTTGTGTGTGTGTGATATTAGGCATGTACATGCTAGGCACATACTCTACCAGTGACATTATATATAATGGCAAAATACTGAAAAACTTTACCCAGATGTAGTGTAGGGGCCCGAGGAAATAAGTTTGAGGCAAGACTGGGCTACATACCCTGATCCTGTCTCAAAAACAAAATACCCTGAAAAATGCAGACACCTACTTTTACCTCTTTGATTCAGCATTGTAATGGAACATTTAAATATCTCCCCCAGGGCCGGCAAGATCGCTCAGTGGGTAAAGGAGCTTGCTGTAGAAGCCTGAGGACCTGGGTTCAGTTCCCAGAAGCCACATAAACATGGAAGGACAGAAGAGACTTCACAAGGTTGTCCTTTGACTTCCACATATGTGCTGTGATATGCAAGCCCACCTACATGCACGCACACACACACACACACACTCACTCACGCTTTAATCCTAGCACTTCAGAGGCTGATACAAGCAGATATTCAGTATGAGGGCTACCTGGCAAATCCGTGCCACAAATGAACAAAACAAAACAGATAATAATAACAATAATTTAAAAACCCCAACAACCTCTCCAAACGAAAACAAAGCCCTCAAACTTGAAATAATATACCAAAACTCCTACTAGGTTAAATAAGTAATTTTACAAGGTCGCAGGAGACACTGCCAATTTAAGACAATTTATTTCATTGCAATCAATGCACAACTGGAAATCACAATGCAAAATGCAGTGCCACTTGCAATAGCACAAAATAAAAACCACAAAACAGATGTGAATCTAACAAACACCAGCGAGGTTGGTGTCTTAGTTAGGGTTTCTATTGCTGTGATGAAACACCGTGACCAAAAAGCAAGTTGGGGAGGAAAGGGTTTATTTGGCTCACACTTCCACATCACTGTTCCTCATCAAAGGAAATCAGGACAGGAACTCAAACAAGGCAGGATCCTGGAGGGTGGAGCAGATGCAGAGGCCATGGAGGAGAGCTGCTTACCGCTTATTTCCCATCATGGCTTGCTCAGCCTGCTTTCTTATAGAACTCAGGACCACCAGTCCAGGGATGGCACCACCCACAGTGGGCTGGACCCTCCTCCATTGCTTACTAATTGAGGAAATGCCTTACAACTGGATCTCATGGAGGCATTTCCTCAACTGAGGCTCCTCCTCTCTGGTGACTCTAGTTTGTGTCAAGTTGACACACAAAACCAGCCAGGACAGTTGATGTCTGAGAGAACAAAACACTGACCCACACAATCAAAGCAGAGTAAGACAGACAGCAAACTGCAGCATGCTTATGGATTAGAAGATTCAGTATGGTTAAGGTGTGCACTCTCCCTGAATTTGATCTATGAATTCTTTTTTTTTAAGATTTATTTTATTTATAATGTATAGTGTTCTGCCTGTATTTATGTCTGCTGGCCAGAAGAGAGCATCAGAGCTCATTACAGATGGTTGTGAGACACCATGTGGTTGCTAGGAATTGAACTCAGGACTTCTGGAAGAGCAGTCGGTGCTCTCAACCTCTGAGCCATCTCTCCAGCCCCCTGAATTTGATCTATAGATAATGATCTATATGATCTATTCAGAATTCTACCAGGAGTTTTGGGAGAAATCAATGAGTTGATTTCTAAGAATTATGAAAGAAAAGGAACTAGAATGACCAAAATGGCTTTTAAATTTTTAGTTATGTAAAAAAAAGTATGTGTGCATGCGTGCATGTGTGTGTGTGTGTGTGTGTGTGTGTGTGTGTGTGTGTGTGTGTGTGTGTGTACTCATAGCATTCATGGAGAAGTCAGAGGACATCTTTTGGGAGTCAGTTCTCTATTATAATGGTTTTATGTTCACATAGTTGTGCAACCGACCCCAAATCTAGGTTAGAATGCTCCCGACACCCAAAAAGAAGCCTTGTAGTCATCAGCAGGCCAGTTCTGTCTCCCATTTCATCCCTCAGGAACCTCTCATTCACTTTCTGTCTCTAGATTTTCTCATCTTGACACATCATAGGAGTGGCATTATACAGTGCTGTCTTTTGTGATTGGCTTCTATCACTTAACTGATTGTTTTCTCAATCCTTCCACATCATAGTGTGTATTAACATTTTACTCCTCTTTTTTTGAGTAATATTCCCTTGAGTGACTATATACACTATATTTTATGGATCTGATTACTGGTTGATGGACATTTATTTCTTTTTCCCACCTTGGAGATATTATGAATAGTGCTGTATAAATTTCTATTGAAGTTTGGGATACACATTTTTTCACTCAGTTGGCTGAGTGTTTGCCTACCATTCCTAAAGCCTTGGGTTCAATCCCAACCAGATAAACCAGGCATGGTGCTGCACTGCTGTAATTCTAGCATGCAGGGAGGTAGAGACAGAAATCAAGATCCTCTTGACCTTCCTCATAAGCAAAAATTAAGAAAAGTTTATTTATTTAAGGTTTATTTATTTCATATTTGGGGTTGTGTATGTGCACCTGTTAATGTGTACCATATGCATGTAGGTCCCTTGGAGGACAAAAGAATGTGTCAGATCCCCTGAAACTGAAGTTGTAGGTAGCTGTGAGTTGCCCAATGTAGGTGCTGGAAACCTAACTTGGGTCCTCTTCAGAAGCAGGAAGTGCTTTTAAGTGCTGATCAATCTCTTCAGACCTCATTTATTCATTTTTGAGACAGGCCCTCACAATGTATCCCAGGCTTCCTCAAACTTGAAATTCTTCCTTCACCTGTTATATTTTGGGGTTGCAGGTGTGTGCTGCAACACATGGCCTTTGATTATTGACAAAGGTACAGTGGACATCCAAAAAGGCATTGTCTTTACAGCAAATGGTCCAGAACAATCATATACACAAAAGCAAAAGATGACTATTGAGGGACTGGGAGTGAAGCTCAGTTGGTTGTGTGCTTCCCTATCATTCCTGAAGCCCTGGGTTCCATCCCCAGCACCAAATAAACTGGGCATGGTGCTGTACCACTAATTCTAGCAGGCAGGAGGTGGAAATAGGAGGGTTAGATTTCAAGAGCCTCTTAAACTTCATCATAAGCAAAAACTAACTCAGTGTGTATTACAGAAGGTTAATGTGCAGACTAAAACATACAATTTCTAGAAGAATGAAAGTATGAAAGAAAATTTTATAACATGGATCAGGGAAAATTTTCTTAAGTATTGAGTCAGAATAGAAAGACAGGGAAAAGTAAGGGGACAGGAGAGGGAAAGAAGCCCCTCACACTGGGATTGAGTTTGCCTCCTGCTGACTGAGAATCAAGAAAGTAAAACACAACTGAAAATTACAGAGGTGAAGGTCTGTTTTCCTAATGATATCTCCAACAAGAATGTTCAAGCAACAGTTGAATTGTGTTTGCTTTGGGCCATGATGTCTGTGACCTTGAGCTTTCCTGTGTTAGCTGTAAGCAGAAGTTTCTGTGCTGCCAAAACTCCCAAATACCCAGCAGCTGCTTCCCAAATAATTGACTCAAAGGCTTAATGTTACTTATAAATCCTCAGCCGGTAGCTCAGGCTTATTACTAACTAGCTCTTACACTTAAATTAATCCATAATTCTTGTCTATGTTTAGCCACATGGCTTGGTACCTTTTCTCAGTACGGCATTCTCATCTTGCTTCCTCAGCGTCTGGCTGGCGACTCCTGACTCTGCCCGTACTCTTCCCAGGATTCTTAGTTTGGTCACCCCGTCTATACTTCCTTCCTGGCTACTGGTCAATCAGTGTTTTATTAAATCAGTTCGAGTGACAAATCTTTACAGTGTACAAGAGGATTATTCCACAGTATTTCCTCCTTTTTGTCTAATTAAAAAGGAAGGTTTTTAGCTTTAACATAGTAAGATTATATTCAACAAAAAATAGTTATTAAGTAAGAATTACAGTAACAATATCCAATCCATTTGCATTTAGCAAAATTAGAGAATATACTTAATTATCTATCTTATCTTGGTGAGCCTAAAGTTATGTATCTGGTTTACTTTTTGATATCACTAAGGAAAACTATAATTATAACTATTTAGTCTTCAACTCTATCAAAAATCCCAGGAGGGTGAAATGTTACCTAATGACAGGGACCTCAAAGTGCCTCGACAGTCACCCAAAGTTCCTCTGAAATGTTGGGGCATCCAACTCTGGCCTACAGGCCTAGGATGTCTGACAGACTTTCCTGTGTACCAAGATTTTTAAGGACCATCTCACCTTGTCTTGGCAAAGTTCTGCAGTCACTTTCTTTTGTGTCCTGCTTGTCCAATTTGGAAAGCATACTGTCAACTGTCAAGGCAAGGGCAGTTTCTTTGCCCACAGTTAGCTCTCCATCACTAACTCTGAACAGTGTACCCCATAAAACCACTCACAACCTCACCACAGAGCGAAATTCTCAAAGAGAAATACATGAGCCAGATCATCTGATTTTACTAACTTTAAAATTTGACTTAAAATTTAATTTGTTAAATTTTTTTTTGAGACAGGGTTTCTCTGTGAAGTTTTGATGCCTGTCCTGGATCTCACTCTGTAGAACAGACTGGCCTCAAACTCACAGAGATCTGCCTGGCTCTGCCTCCTGAGTGCTGGGATGTTGGGTGTACTACCACCACCCAACCAATTTCTTTAATATTTAAACCTTGATGAATAGTACATACTCTGAACAATGAAGATCCATAAAATCATAAATATAAATATGTATGCATATATATATATATTCCATTGTAAAGACACCTTCCTACGACTTTGTCTTGAGAAGTCCACATGCATCTTGGATTAGTATTGTAATTTTCCTAAACATCTGTCTCTGTCCTGCTCTCTCTTTGTCTCTCTTACTCTCTGTCTCTGTCTTTCTCTTTCTCTGCTTAAACCTAAAGCCTTCATTCTCCTTTATCTTTATCACTGTTTGCTTCATTCTGATTCTTCCTAAAATTCTTTTCAACAGCATTGTCAAGGGTCTGGGTTTACCTGAATGAAGGTCCCTAGGAAGGATGAGAACTCCTGAGGCTGTTTGTGGCAGAGCTCCTTGCCATCACTGACAGATATCATATATTTAAAAATGCAATCAGTAAAAGAAAAAATATATCAAATGAGACTTTATTCAAATTAAGAACTATTGTTTTTCAAAAGACACTGTTAAGCAATAGAGCAGTTCATGGTTTCATAATGCCTGTAATCCTCACACTCAGGAGACTGAGGCAGGAGGATCACAACTTTCCAGCCAGCCTGGGCTATTTTGTGAGACTCAGTCTCAAATGACAAATAGGACCAATAAGTTGGCTAGATGGCTCCAGGGGTAAAGGCACTTGCCACATATATCTGATGATCTGAGTTCAACCTCCAGATTCCACAGTGGAAGGGGAGAACTAAGTCCTGAAAGTTACCCTCTGACCTCTACGAGTGTACCATGGCTCACATGGTCCCTGATGATGGTGGTAGTGGTTAACTAAAACAAAACAACCAAAAAGGAGGTTGAAAAGATTAGTCACAAATTAGGAATCAAGATTTACAAAAAATATCTAATAAAGGATATGTACACATAAATTACAATGAGCTCCCAACAGAAGGGGATGTTGGTAAAGTAGAGGCCTGAGTTTGAGTCTTAGCATCCATGTTTAAGAAACCAGGCTTGGTAGTGCATACATGTGAACTCAGCACTAGGGAGGTAGAGACAGACAGATCCTTGGGGCTCCAAGGCTGGCCAGCCTAGAGTTCTGTATGAACCTCAGGTCCCAGAGGAAGATCCTGTCTCCATAAACAAGCAGACAGCTCCTAAGAAATGGCACTGAAGTTCGGCTTCTTACCTCCACATGTACACAGAAAGGTGCGGAGAGAATTGGGCCTGGTGTGGTGGTGTGGTTTTAGCTCAGCACTTTGGAGGCAGAGGCAGGTGGATCTTTGTAATTTTGAGGCCAGCCTGGTCTACACAGTAAGTTCCAGGCTAAACAGTGTGATTTTTTTGTCTCAAAAACAAACAAACAAATAAATAAAACAAAACAAAAGAGATAACATTTCTAAATGAAAACCACAGAAGGATAACCATTCAAAGTCAAAAAGGAAAAAAAATCACTGTTCATTGTATCCTATAATTCCAGCATTTGAGGAGTGGAGGCTAGAGGATCAGGAATTCACAGTCATTCTCAGCTAAATAGAAAGCTCAAGACTAGCCTGAGCTACGTGAAACCTTGTCTTAAAACCCTTCAGCAATCCACCAACCAACCAACCAACCAACCAATCAATCAATCAATCAATCAAACAAACAAACACCCCCCCAACACACACACACACACACACACACACAAAAAAAAAAAAAAAAAAAAACAGTGAAGATGTGGAGCAACTAGAACTTGTTTCCCATGAGGACACAGAATTGTATATCAGCTGATTGATATATTGATTAATCAAGACAGGATCTTGCTATGTTGCCAAGTTTTACCTCAGACTCACTAAGTAGCCCAGGCTGGCCTCAAAGTCTGGCAATCCTCCTATGGTGATATTTACAATAGCTTTATTGTCAAACTGGAGACACTCCAAATGGTCCAAATGGCACATGGAGAAAACTGATTCATCCATTCCGTAGATCACTTATCTGCAGTCAAAATGGACCCACCACTAATGCAATCAATAGTGTTGAATCGCAAACAACTATTCCCCGTGACTCTAAAGGGCACAGACTGGAATTTGCTAAGTATGTGAAATTGTATGAAAGGGAAGATTGGGGCTGGAGGGATGGCTCAGAGGTTAAGTGTAGCTAGAATTTTCCTGCCTTGCCCACAGTCAGGACAAATCTCTGTCACCCACCAGTCCCACAGCCGCTCAGATCCAACCAAGTAAACACAGAGACTTATATTGCTAACAAACTGTATGGCCTTGTCAGGCTTCTTGCTAACTGTTCTTATATCTTAAATTAATTCATTTCCATAAATATATACTTTGCCACGTGGCTCGTGGCTTACCGGCATCTTCACATGCTGCTTGTCCTGGCGGTGGCTGGCAGTGACTCCTTCTGCCTTCCTGCTCTTTCTTTTCTCCTCTCTGTTAGTCCTGCCTATACTTCCTGCATAGCCATGGGCCAATCAGTGTTTTATTTATTGACTAACCAGAGCAACACATTTGCCATACAGACCATCCCCCAGCAGTTAAGAGCACTTGCTGCTCTTCCATAGGAGGCAGGTTCAATTCCCAGCACCCACATGGTGACTCACAATTGTCTGCAACTGCAGTCTTAGTGAATCTGGCACCGTCTTCTGACCTCTCTGGGTACACATACACACACACACACACACACACACACACACACACACACACACACACACACGTAAATATTAAAAAAAATAATAAAAACAATAAAAAGCAAAACCTAAGAGGCCACAGAGATGGCTCAGCCGATAAAGGCACTTGCCATTTAGCCTGGCGACCTGAATCAAACCTCTGGTCCCCTCATGGGAGAGGAGAGCACTGACTCCTGGAAGTTGTCCTCTGGCTTCCACACGTGCACCATCTCACAGTCTCCCCTTCTACAAGTAAGTAAATGTAATAAAAAGCAAAAGACAAAACACACCATGTCGGGGGGGGGGGGGTGCAAATAAATGGCTGCATAGAGCTCGGGAATTCTGGGAGCAGTGGAAATGTTCTGTGTCTATGGTAGTGGTTACACAAATGCATGTTTTTGTCAATATTGAAAAATGTGTGTTTTAGGTACCTAACTCTCAATAAGCCTGACTTTAAAATATTATGCTTGGAGGACTTTAGATAGAAATGCGACTAAAAATACACTCGTGACCATAACAATGAAATGGGATAGTATCGTTCTAAGCTAAAACACTCTCCACTCTGTTTCTGTGTGGGCAGAGTACAGACAGCCTAGTTTATTTTAGCCATTCTGTTAACGGTGCATGTTTAAAAATTAAGGGTAAACAATCAAGGGTAGAGATAAAATACAGGCATCTCTTGCTTACCACCACCAATCTGCTATAGAACTAAAAAACAGAAGGAGGCCAGGTTCTCATTGTCTCTGTTTGGAGACAGGGTTTCATGTAGCCCACGCTGGCCTCAGATCCACTATATAGCTGAGGCTGGCCTTGAATGTCTGGTCATCTTCCCAAGTGCAGCGATCACAGCTGTGTTTGACCATGTGTGGCAAGTTCCCATCTTTGTTGTTGTTTTGTTTGAGACAGGCTCTTGCTTTGCAGCCCAGGCTGTCTTGAGCCATGAGGGCCAGCTTTAATCTGTATCTTTTAAAGAAAAATGACAAAGTGAAACACATTGACATAAAAAACCAATTTCCTAAAACATGAACAAAGTACAATTTGACACTACTATACACGTGACACTTTAGGGTGTTAAGAATGATTGACTAATTGATTGGTTTATTGATTGACTAATTGATGTTTTGCAGACAAGATCTTCCATAGCCCAGGCTGGCATCAAACTCACTGTATGTAGCCAAGGATGGTCTTGAACTCCTGATCTTTTCACCTCCACCTCCCAAGTGATATTCACATTAAGAAGTTAAAAGGTAAATCTATTCCTTAACTAAAACCAGTTTGGTACTGGCGCAGAATGGACATAGAGACCAAAGAATACAGGCCTTGAAGTTGGGATCCAGGGCCCTACTAAGTGTTGGGTAACAGGTTCCTCCCACTGTTGAAACATTCCATCTTGCAGGGAGCTCCTTGAGCAGGAAGGTCGACAACACAAAACAGTTTCAGGATGTCCCTGAAACTGAACAGGTTTAATAGGCCCCTCTCTGCCAGAGTAAGCAATAAAAGCTGAGAATCCTTCCCAGATAAGAGGATGCTGAGCTACAACGAATACTCTGAAACCCTAGGGGCTGACAGGAAGAGCAGAAACCAGCCGAGCTGCCTGCAAGAGGACTAGACCATCCGAGGTCTCTGGAAAGGACACTCTCCAAATTGATGAGCTGCATGCAGTGTGCTCCAGGTTCCCAGCTTTTGTGAGCTGTCACCCATGCTGGGGTAGACTTTGGTGATACAGCTGTTTGTGAGTCATTTCTGCTCCTGTAAGAAACCCAACACCCATCTTTCTGTAAGCAACCCCAATAAAATTCATGGGTCTGCCATGTTGGACTTTGGTGGTATCTGTACTTTGGTCTGTAGTGGGCTCCCTATCCAGGGTGAGTAGATGTGTCAGTAGATGTGCGCCCCAGGAAATGTTCTGTCACCAAGAAAATGCTAATTAACCACTCTACCTCCAAGTTTCAACCCCATTCCTTTATATGCTGTGTCCGTTTGCTTTTGAGGTAGGGGCTCACCATGTAGCCTTGGCTGGCCTGAAACTCACTATGTACACCAAGCTGACCTTAACTCACAGAGATCCACCTGCCTCTGCCTTGAGTGCTAGGATTAAGAGTGCTGGGATTAAAAGTGGGTGCCACCACCACCTGGCTATTGCTTTTATTTTATAAGATTTATTTTTGCTAGGTGACTGTAGCACACAACTTTAATCATAGCACTTAAAAGACAGAGGCAAGTGGACCTCTGTGAGTTTGAGGCCAGCCTGGTCTACAGAGCAAGTTCTAGAACAGCCAGGGCTATGCAGAGAAACCCAGTCTCTAAAAACAAACAAAAAAAAATTATTTTTTGCTTTTATTTTCTTAGACTGTATTATTTTATCTAATCATCTTGAAATGGTATTTTTAGAAGTTTGGGGAAGACATATCCCAGGTCCTCACATAAGCTTAGCATGTCTTCTGCCAGTGTGCTACTATATACCTGGCCTGCTACCTACCTGGCCTCTACTAGACTTGATTTCATCACTTCCTTTATTCCATCTCAGTTTTCTCAATTGTAGTAACTGAAATGTCTAGGTGATATGAAATCTTGTTTACTTTGTTTTCATTTTTTTTTTTTTTTTTTTTGTGTGTGTGTGTGTGTGTGTGTGAGAGAGAGAGAGAGAGAGAGAGAGAGAGAGAGAGAGAGAGAGAGAGAGAGCGAGAGAGAGAGAGAGCTAGCTAGCTCACAGTCCAATAGAAGGCATCAGATACCCTGGAGCTGGAATTAGAGGTAAGCTGCCCTATATTGGTGCTGGGAACTGTACTTGGATCCTCTGTGTCTTAGTTAGGGTCACTACTGCTGTGATGAAACACAGTGACCAAAAGCAACTTGGAGAAGAAAGGAAGAAAGGGTTTATTTGGCTTACACTGACACATTACTGTTCATCATTTTGGTGGTTTGAATAAGAACGGCCCCCAGAAGCTCATATATTTGAATGCTTTTTTTGTTGTTGTTAACAAAAAAAAACCACAGGGTTTTATCTCCATCCCAAGGCTCAGCAGGGCGAGGAGCAGGCTCTCATAGAGGGAAGAGACTTCTACTCTACTTGCCAGTGATGAGAGGGTTCCATAGCACCACAATGGCCAAATCCCCACACAGGAACATCTTGGAGATGTAGCAGTCCTTGTTGACAGGCTTGAACTTCTTCTTACCCTTGCCACTCTTGGGAACACATCTCTTTTACCTTCTCCAGCACTATGTTGCAGTGCCTGTCAAAGGCCTTCACCTGTCCCAGTCGCTTCTTCTTGTTGCGACAGTTAATGAACACCTGTGTGTTGTTCTTGACTGACTGGTCAGCGCCAAGAGGGGACCTGTGTTGAACTCCTCCTCCTGCTTCTGCAGCTCCTCTGGGGTCATCTCACTCTTGGGTTTATTGAGGAGACTCATGGTGGAGGTTTCGCTCACAGATCACTCCTGCCTCCACCGCGTTGCGCTGGCCTTTCATATTTGAATGCTTAATCTCCAGGGAGTGGCACCATTTCAAAGGATTAAAAGGGTTAGGGGGTATGGTCTTGTTGGAGGAGGTGTGTCACCAGGACTGGGCTTTGAGGTTTCAAAAGCCCATGACAGCCCCAGTTCTTCTCTCTCTCTCTCTCTCTCTCTCTCTCTCTCTCTCTCTCTCTCTCTCTCTCTCTCTCTCTCTCTCCTCTCTCTCTCTCTCTCTCTCCCTCTCCCTCTCTCTCTCCCTCTCCCCACCCCTCTGGATCAGGATGTAGTTCTCAGCTATTTCCAGTATTCACGTACATGCCACCATGCTTCCCACCATGATGATCATGACTAACCTCTGAAACTGTAAGCAAGCCTCCAATTAAATGTTTTCTTTTATAAGAGTTGCCTTGGTCATGGTGTCTCTTCACAGAAATAAACAGTGACTAAGACAGTCATTGAAAGAAATCAGAACAGGAACTCAAGAGGGACAGGAACCTGGAGGCAGAAGCTGATGCAGAGGCCATGAAGGACTGCTGCTTACTGTAATCGAAAACTTTCTCCAGTCCCACCCGGCCCCATGGTCCTGCAGCCACTTATAAAATAATCACTCAGAAGCTTATATTAATTACGAACTGTATGGCCAATGGCTTAAGTTTCTTGCTAGCTAGCTCTATCATCTTAAATTAACCTATTTCTTTTAATCTATGTTTTGCCACATGGCTGTGGCATTACCAGTCTATTTGCATGTTGCTCCTTCGGTGGGCTCCTGACTCTTCAGCCTCTCCTTTCTTCTTCCTGTCTCTCTCTTGGATTTTCTGCTTGGCTATAACCTGACTTGCCATAGGCCAGAGCAGCTTTTCTATCAACCAGTCATAGCAACACATATTCACAACATAGAGAAAGACCATTCCACAGCACTCCTTTTTCTGTCTAACCAAAAAGGAAGGTTTTAACTTTAAAATAGTAAATTACATATAAAAGAACAGTTATCAAGCAAGAATTACAGTTATAATATCTAGTCTATTTGTATTTGGCAAAATTAAAGAAGATATTTTATCATCTATGCTATATTTGTGAGTCTAAAGTTTCATATCTAATTTATCTTTTACCATAACCAAGGAAAATTATAACTATCTAGTCTTCAACTACATCAAAGACCCCAGAAGAATATAATATTACCTAAGTAAACAGGAAGAGCATTGTAAGCACTTCCAAAAATCTAGAATGATAATGACAACTGGCTGCCAGAACAGTCCCCCAAAGTTCCTCAACAATGTTGGGGCATCCATCTTTATCCTATAGGTCTAGAGTGGCTCAGTTGCTTTTCCTTGTGTCCTGTAGAATGTCTGGCAGTCTTGATGGGGATGTCATTCTGTATGCTGTAAATATGTGTTGCTCTAACTGGTTGATAAATGAAATGTTTGGCCAATGGTAAGGCGGAATAAGGTTAGGTGGGACACTCTAACTAGAGAGAGAGGAAGTAGAAAGGAAACAGAGGAGACACTGTAAGATATAAAGCACTGGAAAGCCACAAGCCACATGGCAAAGTAGAGATTTATAGTAATGGGATAATTTAAGATGTAAGAGCTAGCTAGCAAGAAGCCTGAGCCATTAGGCCATATTATTTGTAAATAATATAAGCCTCTGTGTGTTTATTTGCTCCAGGAACCAGGTGGGACCAGAGAAAATTTACAACTACACAATCTCCCCTGCAAAGTGGGAACATGAAGGACCATTTTGCCTTGTTTTGGCAAAATTCAGTGGTCATTTTCCTAAGGGTCCTGTATGTCCAGTTTATACAATATATTATCATGCAGTCCAGGCAAGAGAAGTTTCTTGCCCAAATGGCTAATTTTATCATAAAGAAAGCAAACTCTATATGGCGTTTCTTTGATGTCCATCATCCTCTTTGAAGTAATTGGTATGGCCAGGAGCAGATGTGTCTCATTGTCCAGAAAAGTCTAAATTCTTAAAACATTTTAAATGTCATATTCTGTAGCCTTTGAAATGTTTGAAGATTACCTACCTAATTGAAATATATCTATGTATACCTAGAAAACTTAACTAACATGACTATAAGTTTGATTACCATAGATGACTAATTATTAATCTGTATTTCTTAATTGTATATTACAATTTCAAATGAGCTGCACAAACATAATACCTTAAACAAGAGTAGAAATATACATACAGTATAACAAAATTAACTTTAAATTTCTATCAATATACTAAAATCCATAGCAATGTAAAACATTTGAAACAAGTTGTTGCTCTTTAAAAGTAGATTCAATAATCTACCCTTTCATCCTCTATATCTACATCCTACATTTCTATATCAGCTTACTGGTTTGCTTCCCATGGCTTTCTCAGCCTGCTTTGTTATAGAACCCAGGACCACCCAGGCAACACCCACAATGAGCTGGGCCCTCCCACACCAATTGCTAATTAAGAAAATGCCTTACAGGCTTGCCTACAAGCAGATATTATGGAGGCATTTTCTCTATTGAGGCTCTCTCCTCTCCAATGACTTTAGCGTGTGTCAAGTTGACCTAAACACAGCCAGCACACTCTACTAGAGTAGTATATACTCTTAACCACAGAGTCATCTCTCCTGCCTGTTGTTTATTTTAATTTGTAGATGTATATGGTGTTTTAAATGATAATGGCCCCCATAGGCTCATATGTTTGAATGGTTGGTCCCCAGTTAGTGGAACTGTTTGGGAAGGATTAGGAGGTGTGGCATTATTGGAAGAGGTGTGGCCTTGTTGAGGAAGGTGTGTGAGTGGAGGTATGCTTTGAGTTTTCCAAAGCCCAAGCCAGGCCCAGTCTCTCTCTCTCTCTCTCTCTCTCTCTCTCTCTCTCTCTCTCTTGCCTGAAGATCAGGATGTAGAGCTCTCAGTTACTGCTCTAGCATGCAGCAGGCCACAAGAGTATATCATAGAGATTCAGCTGTATATAATAAGCTATACCTTGACCAACCAAGGAGTCCTTCAAGAGGAAGCCATTGCCATTTATCAAGGAATATAAGCTGTCTTCTGCTATGAAATTCTTGTGCAAGGATATACTACTAGGTCATGTGGCAAACAGTTTAGCTTCTCTAGGTAACATGCCTGCAGGGCCTAGGAGACAGTCTGTAGATGCCTAGCTTTGTTTCTTGTGCAAATGAAGTTCAGACCTCCCTTTCCCAGACAGGGAAAATGGCATTCCAGAGCAATTGACTCAGATCAAAGGAGGTTTTTGCATATCCAGGTGGAGTTAAGAGTGGGGCAGGATTCCTGGCCAGAGTAGAGTTGTGTGGCCAGGAGAGGAAGAGCAAGGCAGTTTCTGTAGATGGTAGACAGAGCCACATGACCAGAGAGAAGAGAAAAAGGCAGAGATTCTACAGATGGGAAGGCAGATCTTTTGTAGGGAATGGCTCAGGCCAAGGAGTGAGAAGCAAGGAAAAGTTTTTTGTAGACTGTAGATGGATTTGTATCAGGTCAGGAGAGGAGAAGAGGGAGGAAAGATGGAGGATATAGGAACAGAGGACGAAGATGAGATTGACGGCATAAGAGCTTAGTTACTATTAGGCTATGAGGGGACAGAAAAAGAAGGGACAAAAGGTCTGGGTGTCAGGACAGGACTGAAGCTGTATAAGATAGAATTTTGTCTTAGAGAAATAAAGTAAATGGACAAAAGAGTATGGTGTACATAGATTCTTTTCCCTCAGATAACCCCGCTGGATGTAGTGTCTTCCCTAGGATCCTGGGAGGGATTTTCTCAGGGCAGACCCTTGGGAAAATTCCATTACAGCATCATGCCTGTCTGCTTCCTGCCATGATGATCATTGAACCCTCTAAACTGTAAGCAAGCACCCAATTGAGTGCTCTTCACAGCAATAGAACAGTAATTAAGACAATGTGTTAGTCAGGGTTCTCCAGAGGAACAGAACTGATAGAATGGATCTATATCAAAGCGGGGTGTATTAGACTGGCTTACTGTTTGGGTAGCTCATCAATGGCTGCCTTTACTAGAGAGGCTGACATCATAGTGGTTGTTCAGTCCATGAGGTTGAATGCTTTAGCAGTCCCAATCTGGTGTTGATGCTGGAGGATTACTGGAGAGCCCCTGGCCTTCAGTTCACATGGGAAGGCTGAAGAAGCCGAGTTCTGATGTCACTGAAGAATTGGCAGTCATGGAAGCAGTAGCAGCAGCAGGGTAGATGAACTCCATAGCAATGGAAAAGCAGATAGGCAAAAAGGAAACTCTTAAGCCGGGCAGCAGTGGCACACACCTTTAATCCCAGCACTGGGAGGCAGAGCCAGGCGGATCTCTGTGAGTTCAAGGCCAGCCTGGTCTACAGAGGGAGTTCCAGGACAGGCACTAAAACTACCCAGAGTAACCCTATCTCCTCTTTCCCTTCCTTCAACCTCATTGTATAAGGTTGGCACCAGAAGATGCTGCCCACATTAAGATAGGTTAACCCACTTCAAGTGACCTGGTCATGCAAAGTCCTTACAGGTTCCAGAGACTTGACTCTTCGTCAATAACCAAGACTAACAACCTCAGGGGATAATCAAGCAACCCCTCTACCTTCTTTTTTTTCTTCCTCTCTTCTTTTTGTTTGATTGCTTTGAGACAAATTATCACTCTGTGGCTCAGGCCAGCTTTAATTAAGCATGGCTATTCTCCTATCTCAGTCTCCCAAGTGCTGGGGTCATTGGTGTGCACCTCTATCCAAGGCAAGAATTTTTCAAGAATAATTTATATCATAGTCTTTGCCAGTTACTTTTTGGGTCTTTTTATTTGTCTGTGTATATTTATTTATTTTTGAGATAGGGTCTTGTCATGTTCTAGAACTCAATGCAGACCAAGCTGACCTTAAGCTCACAGAACTCTGGGAGGTGGTGGTGCATGCCTTTAATCCCAACACTTGGGAGGCAGAGGCAGGTGGATCTCTGTGAGTTCAAGACCAGCTTGGTCTATAGAATGAGTTCCAAGACAGCCATGGCTGTTACACAGAGAAACCTTGTCTCAAAAAATCAACCAACCAATCAAACAAACAAACAAAACCTCACGGAACATCTACCTGCCTCTGCCTCCTGAGTACTAGGATTAAAGGAATGTGCCACCACATCCAGCTGGACTGTATATCTTAAGCAGAAATCAACTTTCTTGCAGGTGATTGTTTTGTCCTGAAGCTCTCTGCTTGCTTAGTCTATTGATGGCTGCCTCCTTATTATGTCCTCATGTGCTTGTCTCCGGCTAAGTCAATGGTTCTCAACCTGTGGGTCATGACCCCTTCAAGGACATCAAATCTTCCAGGGGTTGCCTAAGGCCATTGGAAAACGGTTATTTACAATATGATTCATAATAGTAGTGAAATTACAGTTCTGAAGTAGCAATAAAAACAATTTTATGGTTGGGGATCACAACATGAGGAACTGTATTAAAGGATCACAACATTGGGAAGATTAAAAATCACTGGTCTAAGTACTGTGTGTGTCCTAACTTCTCGTAAGGACATCAGTCATCAGGTGTCCACACAGTACAGCTCACTTTTCCTGGTCTCTTCAAGCCCTCTGTCTCCAAATGCAGTTGAAATGCTGAAGTTAGGATGCCAACATAGGGACAGTGTAACAGACACAACTCAGCTCATCAGACTATGTCAAGGGGTTATTGTAGAGATTAAATGGTACAGTCTGTGCACAGGATGGGGACACATGGATGGTAACAAGTCTAATTGCACCTATGCAGGTTACAGATGTAACCTGGGGACCTTCTATTCTAGGCGTTTGCCCAGCACGGTCCGTGCTTTTTGGTCTCTTGACTTGATTTTTTTCTTTCCTCATTTCCTTTCTGTGTGTGTGTGTGTGTGTTTGTGTGAGCGCATGGCCATGAGGAGGCACAAGCATGTGGTGGTCAGAATCTATGTAGACTGTTTTTGGACCTTGCTGTCCACCATCTTTGTTGAGCTCGATGATTCTGCTTGACTGGCTGGCCATCGAGCCCTAGGAATCCTCCTGCCTGTACACGCACACACACACACACAC
Source organism: Peromyscus maniculatus bairdii (assembly GCF_049852395.1). NCBI lineage: Eukaryota > Metazoa > Chordata > Mammalia > Rodentia > Cricetidae > Peromyscus > Peromyscus maniculatus. Next base: position 135,394,102 of record NC_134854.1, on the reverse strand, counting down.
ACACACACACACACACACACACACACACACCGTCCATGTAGTGCTAAGACCGCTGGGGCTTTTGTTGTTGCGGCCGCTGCTGTTTGTCTGTTTTTGTTTTTTTAAACAGGGCTGCTGAACTCCGGTCCTCACACCTGCTTGGCAAGCACTTGGCCAACTGAGCCATCTCTCCAATTGTCTCCTTTTTTTTTTTTTTTTTTTTACATTTATTTCAATCTTTTTAATGTCTCACATAGTCCATCTTGGGGCTTGCTATGTAGTTCAGGATAAACTTGACCTCTTGATCCTTTGCCTTCATCTCCCAAGTGCTAGGATTAAACACATGTACCCCCCACACAGTATGCACCTCTCCCTTCTCTACTGGAGGTGGAACCCGGGGTCTCACGAACACCAGGAGAACACGCCATTGAGCTACACCCCCAGCCTTATAAATAGTGAGGCTTTTGTCATGCTGCTCCTGAACTTGTCATCCTCCTACCTCAGTCTCTGGAGCACTGGGATTACAAGTATGCACCACCGTGTCCGACTTTCTGGCTTCCATTAGGACCTCTCACTCCGTGTCTGGCCCCTTACTGGTCTCAACAAGATGCTCTTCCTGTGAACGGAGCTCACATTTTCTTTCTGCAACTACTCTAAGCTTGCCTTTAAAATGGGGACACATCCTGTCTCCGCTCCTCACAGCTCAGCAAGTGCATCTCCAAGGCTCCTGCTGTATCTCTTCTTTGGAGACGTCATTTATTATTAAAATTTAATGATAATCACTTATATTTATAGCCCCTTTTCCACTTACAAAGCTCTTTTCTATCCATTATCTCTTTTAATCCTCCCAGCATCTGTGAGGAGGAAGTGTGTTTTTCTCTACTTTACAAATGAAGAAAATAAGACTCTTAAGAGTAGCATCAGAACTTGAGGAGCCGAGGCAGGAGAATTGCTACAGTTGGAGGCCTGCCAGGGCTGCCTCAAAACAATACCATCACCACCATCAAAAAGCCTGGGGAGGGGTGCACACCTGTAATCCTAGCATTTGTGAGGCTGAGGCAGGAGGATCAGAGTGAGTTCAAGACCAACCTGGTCTACTTGTCTCAATCCTCCTCTCACACATCCCCTCCCCTGAAAATGTGGTGTTTGTCTTTCTGAGTTTGGCCTCAAATTCTGGTCTTTTAATTCTAATGTGTCGGAATAGCTCATGTGTTCCGACATTCTTCTATTAAAGCAAACAAGCAAAGCCCATTGAAGCTGGTCAGTGAATGCCCACAATCCCAGCACTTGGAAGGCAGAGGCACGAAGACCAGAAGTTTGAAGTTGTTCTCTATTACACTGTGAGTTCCAGGCCAGCCTGGGTTACAGGAGACCTGGTCTCAACAAATAACCAGATCAATACATAAGCTCCTGCTATCTCTCTTGGAGGAATGCATTATTTAGGACTATTGAGATTGGAAACAACAAAAGCATAAGAGGAACCGGCTTAAGCAGAAATCAAATGTATTGGCTCACCCCAGGATCAACCCAGGGGCTGAGTGAGGAGGTGCTCTATAGGGCTGAAGCACTAATGTCAGAGGATCTGTGGACAGAACTTCACAGAGCATCTCTGCTCCACAGAGGGAAACCGTGGACCCTGCCCAGTAAGAACTCTCAGTGGACCTTTTGATGTCCTTTTGTTCTAGACCGCCTAGCTTGGCTCAGCAGGCTAGGAAAAGAACGATTTCTGACAAAGTGGGGAATAGAGTAAAAAGACTGCTTCGAAAGCTTCCAATCTGTGAGCATCCACAGCAGGACACCTGGAGATGCTCTAGGAGACCGACCCTTCCTGTCCTCTCCTTCCTACACCTTCCCTCTCCCAGAGAATCTGGGAATGCCACCTGTCTATTTTATGGGTCCTTTGTCCCCAGTGCCCCGTGCTGGAGTGCCACACTTCAGGGGCCTCATCCCTGCTTGTCAGATGGATGAGTTAGTTCAGGAGTCAGGTTTACATGGCAGCTCTCTCCCTCCACGGGTATGCCAGTTTTCTTCCTGAGCTTCTGACCCCCTCTGTAGAGGGGGAAGAGGTAAGGGAAGGAGATTCCTTGTTCTGTGTCTCCTGCTCATGATTCCAGGACCACAGGATACTTGGCGGGTAGAAAAGAAGCCTTCCTCAAAGAGAGAGTAGAAAGAGAAGCCAAATTCATGGCCCTTACTCTGGCCCTAGGGAAAGTGAATTCACGTGGATCTGAGGTCTCAAATTGTTGAATTTCATCGATCATTCTCCTTTACAATTTGGGATTGAAATCTCCTGTTTCTCATAGAGATATTAAAAAAGGAATACCCCCTCCTTGTCTATTACCACCATTTCTTAAAAGTTGGAAGTTTTGGTCTGGAATGAAGCTCTGTTGATAGAACACTCTCCTGGCATGTACAAAGCCCTGAGTCTGATCCCCAGCACAGCACAAACCAAGTGTGTTGGCTCATGCCTATAATCACAGCACTTGGAGATGGAAGCAGGAGGATTGCTGCAGGTTCAAGGCTAGCCTGGTCTAACATAGTGAGTTCCAGGCCAGCAAGGGACTACTTAGCAAGACTGTCTGAACACACCTTTCCCCGAAATGAAGCAGACTTTAACAGGAAAAAAAAAAAAAAAAAAAAGAACACTTTCTTCTTCTTCTTCTTCTTCTTCTTCTTCTTCTTCTTCTTCTTCTTCTTCTTCTTCTTCTCTCTCTCTCTCTCTCTCTCTCTCTCTCTCTCTCTCTCTCTCTCTCTCTCTTTCTCTCTCTCTGTCTCTCCCTCTCTTAATTTTTTTGAGACAGGGTTTCTCTTTGTAGCCCTGGCTGTCCTGGAACTCACTCTGTAGCCCAGGCTGGCCTCCAACTCTGAGATCCGCCTGCTTCTGCCTCCCGAGTGCTGGGATTAAATGCATGTGCCACCACTGCCTGGCAAAAAAAAAGTTTCTTATCCCACTGGAAAAACAAAATATCATATGAGTTTTTGCATATAGATATGAGTTTCAACAAAGGGACTGAGTGTGGTCAAGTGTTTGGGATCCATTTACATGGATCATTTGCATACACACACACACACACACACACACACACACACACACACACACACACCTGGAAAGTGGGACATAATTTGTCTACAGATGGGAGACAGATTCAAAGAGCTCAGATTCAAGGTCACAGTTAGTGTTAGTTTGTCTGGGTTCCAAAGACCCCACAGGAGTGTCCCGGGGCCTTCCTTTGGTCTGGTCACCAGCCTTGACTTTGAGGCTTTGGTGTTTAGATCTTCATGATGTGCAAACGTCATGGCATGCATGGTTTGGACACTGGGCAGGATGCAGAGAGGAAACACCCACTTCCCCAGCCCCTTTCTCTCCTGTTCTTGGTACTCAGCCTGGGTCCTCTTCCCTGGCCCCATCTCCTTGTGTTGTGGGCCAAGGAATCCCCATGGCTGGCATAGGGTGTTAACAGTTTAGGAGTTTCCCTCTCCCAGGGGGGTGTTGACAGTTTCCTAGGAAACTCTGGAAACCTTCAACGCCTCCAAGACGCAAAGGCGTGGAAGCAGAATGCAAAGACTGAAGGCATTGTCATAGGTGGTAGGTGGTAATCTAGAATCAAGAGATTGAGTTCAACGCCTATCAAATAATCCTCTTTCGGGCCCTTCCCCCATTCCCACGGGCTTTGTGGGGAGCCGGAACCCCTCAACTCAGGCTGGCGGAGGGGAGTCCCGGCAGTCCGGAGGCTTGCGGTCGGGGTCACAGTGGGGTGTGTGGCTCTGGCTGAGGGACCTCAGGGTCACCGTGCCTGACTTTCCCTCTGGCTGCCAGGACCTGGAGCGCCCCTCCCCCTCCCCCGTTCCACTCTGCTCAGTTCTTTACGCCCGCGCGGGAGCGCGCCCCGGCTGCGCCGCGCCAGTGCACGGGAGCGCGCTCCTCGGCGCGGGAGCGCGCCCCGGGGAGAGCCGGAGCAAGATGGAGGCCGCGCAGAGGACGCCGCCTGGGCCGAGGCATCCGCTGCCTAGAGCACCCAGCCCCGGCGCTTGAGCCCTGCCGGTCCCGGATCAGCCGCCCCGACCCGGCCCAGGTTGGTCCTCCCGCATCCCTTCTCCGCAGCCGCAGCCTCCGCGCGCGTCCGGCCTGGGTGCAGGGCAGCCACCCCCCAGCTCCGGCCCTACCGGGGCCCAGCCGCTCCCCCGCGCCCCGGCACGGCCCCTGCCCGCTGCACGCCCCTCCAGGCCCAGACTGCCCCCTGGCCTCGGGCCCTCTGTCCCCTTGGCCTGGAAAGCCACTCTCCCCGGCCCTGGCCCGCCAATCCCAGACTATCCCTCCCCCCGCAGCCGACATTCAACCCCGGCTTCTAAGGAGCACCCCCACTCCCCCGACGAGTGCAGACCCTGCAGTGTCAGCCCCTGATTCCACGCTAGCCTCATCCTGATTCCAACACTTAGCCCTGGTTACCGGTTCTTGTCCCCTGCCTGGCCCTATCATAACCTTCCTCATGCCCTCAGAACCAGCCCCTGACAACCTCTTCTCCCCTTCCTTATAGAGAAGCGTCTATCAGCTTCCAGATCCCCTTCAGACACCCAGTCCCAGACCCGCTCCCCTAATAACAGCTCCGACATGCCCTTCCCAGCTCCCTCTATTAGGTGCCTGTTAATGCTCCAGTATTGATCTCCATCTTTCATTACATCTCCCCACGGCCCCCTCTTACCCCAGCACCAGTTCCTAAGCCCCCCTCTGACTCCCCCACCAGCACTTTCTGGCACCCCCTACTTCCAGCTCCCATGTTCTCATCTCAGCCCCCCAACTTTCCCATGGCCCTCTTCCTAGGCCCCCCAGTAGGAAACCTTAGCTAGTCCTTCAAGTCGCCTCCCCAACACTGTCCCGACCCCCTCCTAGCTCCCCTAGCCAGCCCCCAGGTCCCCAGCTCCGCCCCAGGCCCCGCCCTTGCGAGTTCCTTGACTCAGGGCTGCTTCTCGCGTGCATCCCCAGCTCCCGCCCCGCAGCAGCCCGGTGGTCAGTCCTGGGCCGGCGGCCCCCCACCAGCAGCCGCCGCCGGCCCCGCCCCCGGGCACCATGCTGCCCTCGCAGGAGGCCTCCAAGCTCTACCATGAGCACTACATGCGGAACTCGCGGGCCATCGGCGTGCTGTGGGCCATCTTCACCATCTGCTTCGCCATCATCAACGTGGTGGTCTTCATCCAGCCCTACTGGGTAGGAGACAGCGTGAGCACTCCCAAGCCTGGCTACTTCGGCCTCTTCCACTACTGCGTGGGCAGCGGGCTAGCGGGCCGCGAGCTCACCTGCCGGGGCTCTTTCACCGACTTCAGCACCATCCCGTCCAGCGCCTTCAAGGCGGCCGCTTTCTTCGTGTTGCTTTCCATGGTGCTGATTCTCGGCTGCATCACCTGCTTCGCTCTTTTCTTCTTCTGCAACACCGCCACTGTCTACAAGATCTGCGCCTGGATGCAGCTCTTGGCAGGTAGGGGAGGAGTGGGCGCGGGACCCTCGGCAAAGATGCTGGAGACCGGAGCTCTTTCTTGGAAGAGTCAGAGCTAGATTCTTCTTCTCTGTGTTGAGACACTTAGTGACCAACCCTCAGTAGCTCTTGGGGAGAACATTCAACATCAGAGAGCCACCTTAGGGCAGGGGGCAATCTTTAGAAATGTTTGGGGCTGTCTGCTTGGAAGCGCAGAGGTTGGCTCAACTGATGAGTTATCGTTATGTTCGTGTTTCCGAGGGTCTCTGTTGGCTGTCTATAAGGAAAAAGTTTTTTCCCCCTGAATGAGGGCTTACTCTAAGTGTTGTCAATTTCTGTTATGCTGGGGGGGGGGGGAGCATGAATTGGGGATGCGGGATACTTGACTTGAACCTTGAACTTGCTGGCATTAAGTTCTTTGAGGTTTGGTTTCCTCATCTGTGAAACGGTACAGAAGAGAAATGAAAGGGTCTTTGGTAAACTTTAAAGTCCTGTCCTGAGAGTGGGGGGCGATCTGTGGTGTTGGTACTGGGGAGCTGTTCTGTGGAAAGCTTGCAACATGAGCCTCTGGAGAGAAGGTCTCCTTCACCCTGACCCTTATTCAGGAAGGGTTCTGTGTCACATTCAATGGTGACGAGTTCCTTGAAGTCTCTGAACTGATTGACTGGGACAGTCATCTTTCCCTAAGGAAAGGCCTTTTGGGAACAAGATCTGCTGAGACAGTTTCCCCTGATCCATTAGAATCCTGTGTCCCCGCCCACTCTTCGATCGCAGTCACATTTTGAAAGCTCAGCAACCTGGGCATTTGCCTAATTGCAGGAAAGGAGAAGAGGGTTGGGCAAGACAAAGAGGAGCCTAGGGATGGCAGGGTGGGGAAAGAAGATGGGTAGAGGCCAGGAAAATGTTTGGAGCCTTCCAGGGATGGAAGAGAGAGAGAGACGATTTGGTAATGGTGCATTAGAGACAGTTCATCCCAGTAAGCACTTCAGAATGTTCAACAAGTGTTCAGCCTCTCCAAAGAGGCCCCCAAAGGAAAGGTGATAGCAACTTGCTGGCGATACCACTGCGGGAAGCATCACAGGGACTTGGCTCTGCAGTATGGTGTGTGTTCACTTGAGCCTTTCCATTGGGAAGAAATCTCCATCTTTTCGGGGAGGAGTGTGAATTTTCAAAATGGCTTGATGTCACTCAAGGTCAAGCGCCGAGAAGACGATAGTGATCAAATTAAGACTTGTCACTTGGGCTGGAGGCCAGGGGTGAGGTCAAGGTCATGAGGCTAGTTTGCTTCTCTAGGAGGACTTTTATAAAGGTAGGTAGGAATTCCTGCCCCTACTGGGGGATGTTTAAGGTCTGAAAAGGGCTGATTGGAGAAAGGTACTATATACTCAGATATGGACATTCTCTCTCTCTCTCTCTCTCTCTCTCTCTCTCTCTCTCTCTTTTAAGGTGTGTTTTTGGGAGGGGGGGACAAAAAAGATGTATTTTTGTTTTTAATTATGTGTATGTATGTGTGTGTATATGGTGGTGGTAGTGGTGGTCATTTTCTGCTTTTTGGTTTTTTTGTTTTGTTTTTACGAGACAGGGTTTCTCTGTGTAGCTTTGTGCCTTTCCTGGAACTCACTTGGTAGCCCAGGCTGGCCTCGAACTCACAGAGATCCACCTGCCTCTGCCTCCCGAGTGCTGGGATTAAAGGCGTGCGCCACCACCGCCCGGCTGGTCATTTTCATTCAAAGGCAGTTGAGTGTGGAGGCCAGAAGAGGGCATGGGATCCTTTGGAGTTGGAGTTCCAGGTGGCTGTGAACTGTGAGGACTGGGAACCAAACTCTAGCTCTCTGCAGAAGCAGCTAGCATCCTTAACCACCCAAAGTTCTTTCCAGCCCTCAGATGTAGGTCCATCTTAATGTGGCTCTTTAAGAACTTTTGAAAAGAACAAAGAAAGAGAAATGAAGGGAATGGAGATGTTGTTCCACATTTTCCAGTGGGACCCAGAGGTGACGGTGTGCACTCTCATTGTATTTTCCCTTGAAGTCAAGCTGGAAAGAATATGTGCTCAGCTTGAACCCCAATTCATCAACTTTAATTCAGAGTCTGCAGATGAGTTGCTGACTTCTTGGCCCTCCAATTCTCTGTAATTCATGTGGGATTTGATGGACAGCCTAACAGTGTAATCACTGAAACTTGACAGTCTTAGAGATCGATCACCACCTTCAAATTTCACCTTCATTCCCCCCTGTTTCAGAGAAGCAACTTAACCACCTGTATGTGAGAGACTTACTCACAGTCACACCACTAACAATGGGAGGAAGTTCAGTCTAGGGTCACTTTTTTTTTTTAATGACTCCTGGTCCAGGGCATTTTCCTTTCCCAGAGGGCTGAGGGGGCAGTTGGCAGAATCGAGAACTTGATTGCATTTTGCTCAGAGATCTCTAGATAAGTGACTGATTCTTACTGCTTAATAAAGTGGCACTAGAAAACAGGCCAGCTCTGGACTACTAGTCCTGAGTTAAAAGTGAAATGTCTCAACTTTTCCTTTTTAATGACATTTATTTGTTTGCTCATCTCTCTCTCTCTCTCTCTCTCTCTCTCTCTCTCTCTCTCTCTCTCTCTCTCTCTGTGTGTGTGTGTGTGTGTGTGTGTGTGTGTGTCTGGGGTGTGTGTGTGTGTGTGTGTGTGTGTGTGTGTGTGTGTGTGCTCCAGCTCCACCATTATGTGATCATCCTGCATTCAATGCTGCAAAGCTGGGTGTCTCAGTCACTGTTCTATTGCAGTGAAGAGCCACCATGACCACAGCAACTCTTAAAAAAGAAAACATTTAATTGAGGGCTTGCTTACAGTTTCAGAGGTTAGTTCATTATCATCATGGTGGGGAGCATGATGGCAGGCATGGTGCTGGAGAAGTAGTTGAGAGCTACATCCTGATCTGTAGGCGGAATGAGAGATGCTGAGCCTGGCATGGGCTTTTGAAACTTCAAAGCCCACTCCCAATGACACACGTCCCCCAACAAGGCCACACCTCCTAATTCTTCTAATTCTTTGAAATAGTGTCAGTCCCTGGACTAAACATTCAAATACATGAGCCTGTGGAGGCCGTTCTTAATCAAACCACCACAATGGAGTATACAGGCCATCCTTGACTGTGTTAGTGTTGTGTTAACAATTAAACCTCAGACTTCCTCTTGGATTAGCTTGACTAAGATTAAGCCAAAATTAGACTTCTCCATGTCTCTCCCTGTGTCTTGTCTGTGGTTACTGACCAGTCTTTTGTCAGTTGTGTGTGTCTGATCTTTCTGGCCTGTTGCTGTTGCTGGTGTCTGTCCTGTGTCTCTGTGTGTGCCCAAATCTGTGCCTGTGTGCGTCCCTCCCAAAGGACTTTGCTCTGTATTTATTGAACAGCACAGAAAACATGGAATGGGAAAGAAATGAGAACTTCTCTACAGAAATCTTAACAGAATTTTAGAAGGGACGAAGTTGCTTTACTGAACCCAGTTGCTTAAGAATAGCACTAAACAGTGTGAGCAGATGTAATCAACCTGCATCCATCCAGATGTGACTTCCAACAGTTATGAGATATTTACCGTATAAGGTTGCCTTCAACCTGTTGGCTGCTATCAGCAAATCATACATACATACATACATACATACATACATACATACATACATTATTCTGGGTCAGGATCATTTAAGAGTACACAATTTAAGATTAAAGTTATGTGTTAGCTTAGGTTATAAAAGCTGATTGCATGGGAAATCCAAGACATAGTAAGGTTGGTTACATTGTTCTCTTAAAAGCAGTTTAACCATAAACCAAAGCACACCGTAGGATAGCATCTCAGGTTAAGTATATAGTCTTAAATAATCTCAAGGCATATTATTAACTCAGCTGCAAGGTCTACAAAAATTCAGTCCCTTTGGAGTCCAGAGGTATTTTCAGAAAAATGCGTCACCACATCTGACCCCAAGGATTTTAAGCCTACGGAGTCAATCCCTGCTCTCAGCAAGCTTGCTGTCTCCTTGGGTCAAGATATTGGTCAGCAGCCCTGGAGCAGTGGGCAACAGAAACTCAGCTCACACTGTCATAAATAAAATGAAATAAAGAGCATTGGGTTTATTGACTCTTATGACTTGAACATCAAGAATTTCAGGGTTGCTCAGGTGACGTCTGAGGCACCCACCTCTATGTCTTGGTTCCTCTGTGCTGGTTCATTTTAAGCCCACTCCTTCTTAAAGGTAAGAAATAAAGGGACCAGCAGCTCTGATGCTCCATAGCTCAAGCTTACCAATGACTGGAAAATGAACGCCAGCAGCCAGGCCTAGTTGCACACATCTTCAATCACAGAACTTAGGAGGAGGCAGAGGCGGAAACAAAGGCTGTAGCATCTCTGTGAGCTCCAGGCCAGCTTGGCCTACACAGTGGGTTCCAGGACAGCCAGGGCTGTCCCCGAAAGCAAAAACTAAATAAAAACAAAAAGAATGACGGCAGCAAAAGCCCCAGGGCTGACTCCTCCCAGCCCAACGGCTAGAAGCCAGGTAGATGCTTCCTAATGAATCATGGTGACTTTGTCTAAGACTCGAAGGTGTTCATCCCTGCAACAAACACCATATGGACCAATGGTGAGAAAGAGGAGTCCCCGCAGAGACTGTCAAAGAGGGACCACGAGTGAGATGACCAAAGACAGGTGTCCCCAACCCTTGGGGACTCTGATGTATGCTGAGCTGTAAGTGTAGATACCAGGGCTGGCTGTGGCTTAGCTGGGAATCGAGGCTGGAGATGGGTAGTGTTGGCAGGTGTGGGGTGTAGGCGAGTGCAATCTGAGCAGAGAAGAAGGCTGTGGATGGAGGAGAGACACATCTGACTGGAATGCAGTGTCTTTACAGGGGACCAATAGGAGATTCAGGATGGACTGATGGGGACCTAGAGGGCTGGACCAGGGATGTGGGACTTTAATCAGTGGGCAGTTAGAAGTTACTGTGGCTGTTACAACTACTGAGGGTGGGAGGGGAGGGACTGTTAGCTTTTTCCCCAGACTGGAATCCCTGAACAAGGTCAGCTTCTTCTGCATTGTGAGTGAGAAGCCAATGTGGGATATATGAGATCTTGTTAGAACAAAAGCATATCCTGAGACATTACCCTACACTAGAGCAGCTGCTAACAAGTCGTTTGTCCCAGGTCATAGATGTGCTGGGTCACGAGGTATTATTGTGACTCAGGCGTCTTACCTGAAGTCAGAGGACAGCTTTGTGGAGTTGATTCTCTTTCTATCCTTACATGGCTTCTGGAGACTGAATCCTGCTCATCAGGCTTTGGGGCAAGTGCTTTGACCTACGGGGCCGCCTCACTGGCCAGGGTCTGTGCTAGATGTTTTCACACTGTTAGTGTTGTCCCATCCGTTTTCTGTCACAATAACTTGTCCAATTTCATACTTCTAGTACAAAGGGGGAGCTGAGTCTCGGTGTGGGTCCTAATGAATCCAGAACCTTCCGTGGCTGAACTGGAGCAAGAAAAACGAATCCACAGGTCATAAGCTAGAGCTGTAAGCTCCATGTTCTACAGGGTCAGAAGTGGGGCTGAGGATAGCCACAGGAAACAGAGAGGAGACCCAAGCCGAAGCCTGACTGAGCTGGGAAGGAGCTAGTGTGAGGACTTAGCCCAGCATGGTGGCATGTCCTAGTACCTGAAAGGCTGAGGCAAGAGGATGGTGAGTTGGAGGACAATTTGGAATATGTAGTGAATGAAGGGAAAGGTCCAGAGAACTAACAGCTGAATGGTCACAGAGATGGGAACCTAGGCCTCTCCTCTGTCCCCAGAAAGAAGACGAGCCTGGTCCTGGTTCACCCAGTCACCTGGTGTGCACACGCCAGGCTTCACCTGGTGTGCAGAGACTGGCAGGGCAGCTGGAAGGAGAGTGCCAGCTGGTGCCATGCAGAGGTCAGCAGCTTCTAGCTGTGTCTGTCACCAGGGTCTCAGGCTCTGTGATCAGAGGTCACAGGAGTTGCCATAGCAGAAACTCCAGACATGCACTCATGTCCCTTACCATGTGCTTGGACTTTGGTTCAGGTTGCCTTTGGGAATGAATGATTTAATTATTTAGGTAGGATCTTGCGATGTATCCCCAAGTTGTATTTTAGCTTGCAGTGATCCTCCTGTCTCAGGCTCTCTAGTGGTGGGAATACAGGCTCACTGTGACCACATCTGAATAGGTTTTAGATTCTATTCATACAGTAAAATTTAGTTGTTTAGTTACATTGAATATATATTGGTACATTAAAATTTAGCAGTGTTTAATTAAATTGCTAGAACATCTAGCACATGGAAGGGATTCTCTCCTCTCTCTTTCTCTCTTCTTCCTTTTTCTTCCCTGGCTTCCTTCATGCTTGTCTCCCTCCTATCTCCCTGCTCTCTCCCTCTCTCACACTGACCCTTTACCGAAGACCTCACTGTGCTGGGCTCCGGGCATGCTGGGTAACAGACCTTGCCTAGTGGCTAAGAGCTCCAGACAGGAAGGGGTCTTCAAGCCTTTGGCACACACACGAGGTGCTGCGTCACAGAGGTACTCTAGGGTATCTGAAGAGGGCGTCCCACAGCTAAGGACAGACGGGCAGGCAGGCAGGCAGAATATTCATACACATAACATACTAAAACAAAGAAATAAAAAAATAAATTCTTTCATTTTAGAAAAGTTGGGTGATCGTCACCCAATTTTTGACACCACGTGACCAGTGCCTTAGGCGCCTGCAGTCAGAGCTTGAGCTGTTGTTGTTGCCATGCCTCCCCCATATGGGGCGCTATACCCTCCGTCTGTAAACCAAAATAAAATCTCCCCCTTCAAAATATTTCCATCCCCGCCCCCAAGACTGTTTGTTAAACTTAACACACTTACGAGCGGAGAATCTGAAAGGTAAGGAGGCCATGCGATGCGATCACATGCGCCTCCTTCCCACAATTCTTTTTTTTCTGCCAGAAGCCACCATTGTCGAATGTCTTGTCCGGAGCATTCCGTAAATGTACAAGCAAAGGCAAACTTTAAAACAAAACAAAACATGAACGTCTAGCAGGTATCGTTTGCTGCTTAACAAAGTCTGTCACACAACGGCCCCATAACTGGGGGCAGGCGAATGGCTCAGAGGGTAAGGGCCCTGGCTGCCACCCAACCTGGGGACCTGAGTTCAATCCCAGGAACCCACAGAGAGGAAGGAGAGAACTGATTCCCTCAAACTGCCCTCTGGTCCTCTAACCTCCACATGCGCATGGTGACATGCACATCCCCCACACCCCACCCCCAATTAAATAAACAGGTCTGGGACTCTGGGTCCCAGAATCAGAGCGGAGTAGCTGAGGACACGGTAGTTCTGCCTCAGCATCCTTTGAGAGGTTACCTCCACATGGAGGAAGGAGAGAACCAACCTCCTCAAGTTGTCCTCTGACTTCCACACATGTACTGTGATGCAGGCACTGGAACACACACACACACACACACACACACACACACACACACACACATACACACACACACACACACACTGTTTAAAAAAAACCAAACAGACCCAAAGTTAAAATATACTCAACCCCTCTAAAGGCAGGAATAGTGGAGCACAGCCCTACTTAAAATACCCAAGAGGAAAAGGCAAGCGGACCTCTGTAAGTCGGGGGCCAGCCTGGACTACGTAGTAAGACTCTGTCTCAAAAATAAGTAAGTCAATAAAAATTAGCTCTTTGTCACCAGAGTCACAGATTTTGTTCTGTCTTTGTCTTTTGACGTTGTCTGTAGATTTCCTTCCCCATGATAAGATTTTTGTTGTTGTTATTAACATAAGCAAAATATCGATGCCCCCTTTCAGCTTCTGGGTTTAGTGTTCTCAGAGAGGCCCTAAGTATTTAAACTGCTCTGGCATTGAAGTAGTTGATGATGATGAATACATGCAATGGGAAGTAAGGGAAAAAGATGAAAGCAAGAAGCTTTCAGAAAAATACTAACCCAGCCAGGTAGTGGTGGTGCATACCTTTAACCTCAGCACTTGGGAGGCAGAGGCAGGGGGATCTCTGAATTTGCGGCCAGGTTGGTCTACAGAATGAGTTCCAGGACAGCCAGGATTACACAGAGAAAACCTGTCTCAAAAAAGTAAAGAAGAAAGAGAGAGAGAGAGAGAGAGAGAGAGAGAGAGAGAGAGAGAGAGAGAGAGAGAGAGAGAGAGAGGAGGGAGGGAGGGAGGGAGGGAGGAAGGAAGGAAGGAAGGAAGGAAGGAAGGAAGGAAGGAAGGAAGGAAACCCAGCCTGAGTCCGCTGTCACCTGCACCCCAGTCCAGTCCACATCTGACTGCTTCTTCCCTGCTTAAGAGGCACAGTGACAATCCCAGCCAGAAGGCTGTGCTCAGCATATGGTAGGTGCCTAATAAGTGCCTATTGCTTTGTTGTTGTTTTGTTTTTAGTACTTTTCATTTTTGAGACAGCATCTTGCTATGTAGCCCAGCTGGACTGAAACTTGTGGCAATCCTCCTGTCTCATTCAAGTGCTGGGAGTGCAGGCCTGAGCCACCATGCACCCACAAGTGTCCTGCTGAATGGATGAGTGAAGGCAGACATCTAAGTCCTCGCTCTACTACACACTCCCTTAGAGGGAGCAGATCCCTGGTGCTGAATCCCGATTATATTACCAGTTACAAGTCCTTAAGGATTTTACATCATTTCTGAGTTTCCTTACATATAAAATGAGCCGACTCATAGTATCTTAGTTGGCTTAGTACTGCAGAAACAGGATGTTACATAAGTAAATTTGTAATGAACAGAAGTTTATTTATTTATTTTGGCTTGTTAAGATGGACTTTTCCTATGTAGCCAAGGCTGGCCACAAACTCATGGGCATCCTCCTGTTTCTGCCTCCTGAGTTCTGGGATCATGAGGCATGAACTAACATGGCCAGTTAGGTTTGTATATCTTTATTTGTTTGTTTGTTTGTTTATAGACAATCTCATGTAGCTCAGGCTGGCCCCAAACTCAGCGTATAGCTGAGGGTAGCTTTGAACACTTACTTTTCCTGCTAGTGAAATTCTCTTCGAGTGCCAGGATTACAGGTGTGTGCTACCATGCCTACAGAGCAAGAATTTCCCTCCTTTTGTCTTGCTGGAGATCATGGCTGTATCTCATGAGAAACCATTTTTAAAAGTGTGTATGTGCAGAGTGCTAGGGATTGATTCCAGAGCTCACACATGCTAGGCAAGCATGCTCTACCACTGAGCTGTGTGCCCATTGAGGCTGGGATGTACAAGACTGAGGGGCTGGCATCAGGTAAGGATTTGCTTGCTGCTCCATTACATGCAGAAGGTATTATGGGGCTGAGAGCAGAAGACCCGGAATTCTTCTATGGGGATCAACTTCTGTGGTAAAGGACTGGACATCTGAAAGGTTCCCCCTGTCCACAATGTAGATTAATTTTGTAATCCACGGGCCCTGGGAGACATGTGTTTTGCTTTGTTTTTCGAGATAGGGTTTCTCTGTGTAGTTTTGGAGTCTGTCCTGGAACTCGATTTGTAGACCAGGCTGGCCTCGAACTCACAGAGATCTGCCTGAGTCTGCCTCCTGAGCGTTGGGATTAAAGGCGTGTACCACCACCACCCGTGACAAGTTACCTACTTGTCACAGTTTAAACATGTCACCCATGTCTGGGGGACATGTTTAAACTGTGACAAGTAGGTAACCACTCTGTGGAGCCATTGGAAGGTTGTTGTAGGCACAATGTGTGCACTGTCTTAGTAATTGCTCATGATTGCTAATTGTTGTGTGACCCACGTCAAATCATTTTGCCACCAAAGCTCTGTCTGTGCTAGAAGAGGAAAGGGGAAGAGAAAGGTAGAGGGGCTTGGATGAGGAGGAGTCCAGTCTCGGAGGTTGGGTTTTCTTTACAGGCCATGGCGATCACTTTTGGGAGTAGGAGTGAGCAGGGCCAGGCATGAGCTGGGAAGGTGCAGTGTGCAGTATGCAGTGTGCAGAGGCTTCCTGGGAGCTGAGATGATGAATGTGAAAGTGATTGTCCTGGCAGAAGCAGGACGAGCCCATTTGGGAGACTCCTGGGTCTGTTTGTGGCCTGAGGGTAAGGCAGGTGCCTCTTTGTGTGTGACTGAGTCTCTGTTGCAGCATTCAGAGGATACAGGAGGAGGACCATGTTTGTGGTGGAGGAAGATGAGCTCCTCTGGGGGAAGTGTTGAATTTGGGGGCCCTGGGTGATGTGCGAGGAGGAGAGTCCAATGATGGCCTCATGTTTAGATCTGGAGTCAAAGAGAAAGATCCATTGGGAAGCTGAAGGTCTGAGGTGTCATCCCAGGAATCTGAGTGCGAACAAAATTGCCCTGGAACAAGGTGAGGAAGGAGAAGAGGGACCATCTCAGGACACTGCCCGTCACAGGGCGGCAGCAGAGAAGCTGGAAGAGGAGGCTGGAGGGACAGAGCAATGGAGGGCAAGTAGCAAGTGAGAAGCTGAGAAAGGAGACTGTGCATCTGAAGGGATGCGGTGTGAACAGCTGAGGCTTTTCAATGTTAGTGCTGGTGACTGAACCCCGGGCCAGTGGATGCCTGGCAAGTCCTCTGCCGGCATGTCTTCCATCCTGGAAGCTTGTACTCCATGAAATTATCCTTCAAAACAAAGAAGAAAGCTGGGCACAGTGCCATTCACCTGTCCTCCCTGCTACTCTGAGGGCCGAAACAGGAAGACCATGACTTCGAAACAAGGAAAAACTGAGGAACTTTCTTTGTAGTAGACCTGTCTTACAAAGAGTTATGTGCATGCATACGAGTGTGTGTTTGTGCGTGTGTATGTACATGTGTGTGCAGGTGAGTGTGAAGACTAAAGATAACTTTAAGTGTTATTCCTCAGGAGCTATCCACCTATTTTTTTTTTTTTTTTTGAGACCGGTTATCTCATTGGAACCTGAGGCTCTCCAATTAGCCTAGGCTAGCTCACCAGAGAGCCCCAGGAATCTGCCTAGCTCCACTTCCCTGGAGCTTAGATTACAAATACACCATCACCAGGCCTTGTTTGTTTGTCTGTTTTTTGAGACAAGGTTTCTCTATGTAGCCCTGGCTGTCCTGGAACTTGCTTTGTAGACTAGGCTGGTCTCGAACTCAGAGGTCCACCTGCCTCTGCCTCTTGAGTGCTGGGATTAAAGATGAGCGCCATCACTGCCTGTCTTAGGCTTTTTAAAAGATTCGTTTTTATTATTTTATTTATAAAATAAAAATAAGTAAATCTTAAATAAATAAATAAATAAATAAATAAATAAATAACAAGGGCAACATATAGGAAAAAATGATAATCATAGTAGGTATTGTTAGCATTCAGAGTTGCCCCTTGGAGACCTGGCCAAAATGCAGGCAGTACCTTGGCCAGCTCAGGGTCCTGACAACATCATGCGCTCATTGCTACATGGTCTCTCTGCACGCGTGAAATCCCCTCATAAAAGGTGGAACCCAACCCACCTTCTCTCTCTTCTATCTTCTCTGCCCAGCATCCCCAGCCGCTCTTGCTCCCTCCCTCTCTCTCCCTCCCTCCCTCCCTCTGTCTCGCTCTCTCTCCACCTCCCCAGGAGGCAGCTCTGCGCCCCTTTTCCCTCTTTCCTCTCCCTTCTCTCTTCTACACACCAGCGCTGTCTGCATGGCCTATGTCTCTTACCCGTGGTGGGGCACCTTGGCTCCAACCCACTAAGGTCTCTTGCCCTCCGTTTTTAAAATACAACAGATAGGAGTCTAGCAACATCAGCAATCATGCTGGATGCCAGTGGCCTAAGTGCATCAATTAAAAACATCATCAGAATGGGGGGAAAAACATGACTCACCTGTGCGTGTTGTCTCTCAAGAAACCCACTTCAACTATAAAGAAACACGAATGAACAGTAAATAGATGGAACGGGCTTGATCTTGCATGTCTGTAGAAACAACAGTGGGAAGTAGAAGCCGTGGGGTTAGGAGTTCGGGGCCTTCCTGCGGGTTTGAGGCCAGCCTGGGCTATATGAGACCTTGTTTTAAAACACAACAATGATGGAAAGAGAAGAAATCCAACTGCCACAAAATCACTCAGAACATGACCGACTCAGCAATATCATCTGTCACTTGATCCAGTAGCTGGCTGGAGGCCAGTGCAGTCAACAGCCACAGGGAACACAGTTTTTCTCAAGCTCACATGGAACATTAGCCAAGACAGACCACATTCTGGACCCCAAATCACACCTTTACAACTATAAAACTAGAAGCCACTGGATGTCTGCTCTCAAAACTAAGTTGACTTAAGCCAGAAATAACAGAAAGATAGCTGGAAGATTTGACAACATTTGGATACCAGAGAACGTTTTTCATTTTTTTTAAAGACCGGGTCTTACTCTATAGTACAGGCTGGCCTCCTGGAACTTGCTAAGTAGACCACGCTGACCTCAAACTCACAGAGATACCCACCATTTCTATTAAACAACACATAGATTAATAACTGGATCCAAGAACAAATCACAGGAATTGTGAATTTTTTCATGTATTTTCAATTACATAATAATACAAGATTTATGACCAGAAGAGCTAATAGGGAAAGTTGTAGCATCAACTGTATAGACTAGAAAAGAAACAAAGATTTATCCACATTGCAGTGCTAGGAATTGAACCTAGGGACTTGCACTTGCTAAGCAACTCTACCACTGAGCTACGTGCTTAGTCTAAAAAAAATTTTAAACCAGTTATTTAAGCCTCTATATCAAGAAACTAGAAACAGAATAGTAAATTGAATTAGTAATATTCTATGTCTTGGATACACTGTATAATTCATATAATGAATTCCCTTGTAATAGATGTGTCCACACCTGTGTTGTAAAAATGGCTGTGTAGTCAACCCATTGTATGCATTTTTTCTGTACATGTACAGGGGAGAGTTATGTACAGAAGTGGAGAGGAAGAGAGAGCGTCAAAGAGAAAAAAATTTCCGGGCTCCCTTGCAGCTAGATGAGGCTTTAAGAAAACAACAATACGTAGATTTAGGGGTAAGCCCATTTGGAAGAGTGAGCACCATATAAGCAACAGGATGTCCCTACATTGATGTTGGTAATCACTCATTCTATGTCGTGGCCTTGAGAAGTAGATACCACCATTCTTGGGGTTACAAAACTGAGGTTCAGAGAGGTGAAGAGACTTCCCCAGTGAATTTGAAAGTTGTGCCCCCTTACTAAATTAAAACGATAGAAAGTTTAAAAGAATATTATTATATATGCCAGAACCAGGTTTTTGTGCATGATTGGAAAACCATAAATAATTGTGGTTTAATAATCTAAGCTTCTAGCCGGGCTGTGGTGACACACACCTTTAATATCAGCACTCAGGAGGCAGAGGCAGGAGAATCTCTGTGAGTTCAAGGCCAGCCTGGTCTACAGAGTGAGATCCAAGACAGGCACCAAAACCACACAGAGAAACCTTGTCTCAATAAATAAATAAATAAATAAATAAATAAATAAATAAATAAATAAATAAATAATAAATAAATAAGTCTAAGCTTCTAGTCTTTCTCTTTAAGAAAGTTTTATTTTAGTGTGTGTGTGTGTGTGTGTGTGTGTGTGTGTGTGTGTGTGTGTGTGTGTGTACGGTGACCCCAGAGCTAGAGTTATAGTCAGCTGTAAGCTCCCAGTGTGGGTGCTGAAAACCAAACTCTGGTCCTCTGAAAAAGCAGCAAACACTCTTACCCGCTGAACCATCTCTCCAGTCCTGATTCTAGACTCTCAGGCAAAACAAATGTCCAAGAATTAGGCAGCCTAGAACCAGTACAACAGCACCTGGAGGTCTTCGAGACTTTCACCCTCTGCTCCACCGCTCCTAGCATGCGGCGAGTCTTATCTTCATTGTTAAAAACAGTTGCAAGATTCCTTGCCCTGACGTTTGTGTTTCCTGCTTCAGGATGGAGGAAAGTGAAGAAAAAGGGGACAAGAAGTATAGTCAAGGGGCTGGAGAGGAGGCTCAGTGCTGAAGAGCACTGGCTGCTCTTGCAAAGGACCTGGGTTCAGTTCCCAGCACCCACCTAGCAGCTCACAATCATCTATCACTCCAGTTCCAGAGAATCCGATGGCCTCTTCTGACCTCCAAGGGTACTATGTACATAAACAGTGCACATAGGTACATGCAGAGAAAACACTCATATACGTTAATTAATTAAAAGGTTTAAATGCATTCAGGAGGCAGAGGCAGGTGGATCTCTATGAGTGCAAGGACAGCCTGGTCTACAAAGTGAGTTCCAGGACAGGCAGGGCTACACAGAGAAACCCTGTCTCAAAAAAACAAACAAACAAAAAAAAAAAAAAGAATTTTAAATGAGTCTGTCCGAAGATAAAGATGAAGTACCTACCTGGACTTGAATGTGGGCCTCACCACTTCCCAGCTGTGTGACATTCAAGAAGAGACTGAGTTCCTCCAGGGCTCAATTCCCTCATCTGTAAGTGGGGGTGATGTTTTGGTCCAACTCATAGATTTTTAAAAAATGATTGTGTGTACCCTTGATGTGCACATGTGGACACACATGTCACAGACTGCATGTGCAGGTCAGAGAGCAACTTTGTGGAGTCAGTTTTCTCTTCTGTCTTTACTTGTGTTCTGGGGATTGATCTCAGGTCATCAGACACAGCAAGTGCCTTTACCTGTGGAACCATCTTGCAGGCCCTTCATTCTTTTTATAGGATTAAATGAGATGATGAAAAACGTAGGTGTTTAACATCCTGGCATATAGTTGCATGCTCAGTGTTGTTTACTTCTCTTTGGACATGGGTCTTGCTGTGTAGCCTAGGCTAGCCTCATATTCATCCCCTCTCATTGTCCCCAGTGCTGGGTTATAAGTGTGGGCCAGCACACCCATCTTCAACTGCTGTTGTTAAGAACAACTTATTTTTGCCAGGCGGTGGTGGCGCACGCCTTTAATCCCAGCACTTGGGAGGCAGAGGCAGGCGGATCTTTGTGAGTTCGAGGCCAGCCTGGTCTACAGAGCGAGATCTAGGAAAGGCACAAAGCAACACAGAGAAACCCTGTCTCGAAAAAACAACAAAACAAAACAAAACAAAAAGATCAACTTATTATTAATATTTATTATTGTTGTTGTTATTGCAGTACTGGGCACTGAGCACAGGGCCTTATGGAAGCACTCTACCATTGAGCTACACTCCATGCTGATATCATCAGTCTTAATTTGTCATAATGTCTCCTGGCTGCCTAGGGTAACAGTAGACTGTAGGGTCAATGACTTGGGATACTATATCCCAGTATATATCCCTCCACACCAGTGGTTTTTAGTAAGCCATTATTACTCCCAGGCCAGTGTTTGGAGGGATTTTTTTCTTTTTTTTGGTTTTTTCGAGACAGGGTTTCTCTGTGTAGCTTTGCGCCTTTCCTGGAGCTCACTTGGTAGTTCAGGCTGGCCTTGAACTCACAGAGATCCGCCTGGCTCTGCCTCCCGAGTGCTGGGATTAAAGGCGTGTGCCACCACCGCCCGGCAAGTGTTTGGAGGGATTTTTAAAACAACAGTATGTATTTCCCCCTTAGATCCGGTGGGTGGAGGTCAGGGATGAAGCTAAGCATCCCAGGGTGGACAGGGCAGCCCCTGCCATGAAGCTTCTAGGCTGAAGACAGAGAACTCTTGCAGCACACTATGCCCTGCACATGGGTATCAGCCGAGGTGGAGAACTCTTATGGCATGTGACATCCTGCACCTGAGTATCAGACTCGGAGCAGTTGACACTTCAGCCAGCTCCTGACTTCCAAAAGAGACTCGGAGTCCACAGACCACAGCCTTGGAGTCCCCATCCAGCAGGTGGGGAAGCCTGTCTTGTCTGTGGTGTGCCATCCTGTGATGGTTGAGACTCTTGTGTGAGGCCAACCTATTCTGGTCACTTCTCTCCCTCCAGATCCAGGAAAACCTATCTCAGCCTGGCTTTTCCCAAGTGGTTTGATTTCTTGTTCTCTCCCATTTCTTGAGAGGCCCCTGAGACCCCAAAGCCACCATCTGATGCTCTGCCAAGCCATGGAGGCAGGGAGGTTATCCCTCCTGCTGCCCCTGATGCCCTGGCCTCTGTTCCCGGTCTGTTTCCTTTGAGACAATCCTTCACATATACAAAATCAATGGGATATGACTTGATTTTATGCCTTCTCTCATGCTGAAGATAGACATCATGCCTGCCTCTGTATGTCACACACTGCTCAGTGTGTGGTCAAGGATCTCAGAAATCTGCTTGTGAGATGTTCAAGGGGAGAGGCAGGGGGTGGTGAGGGGATAGATACAGAGATGAAAAAAAAAGGAAGGAATAAAGAGGTCAAATGTTAACTAAAAGGAGGAGAGGAGAGTTGAAGCTCAGACTTGAACACAGTAAAGGAGCAATGGGGGAGCAAGGGAAGGAAAAGATAGAGACAAAGGCAGAGGAAAGAGGGAATGAGAGGGACCAGCTGAGAGAAAGGAGGTGTGTGTGTGTGTGTGTGTGTGTGTGTGTGTGTGTGTGTGTGTGTGGAGAGAGAGAGAGAGAGAGAGAGAGAGAGAGAGAGAGAGAGAGAGAGAGACTCAAAAGCACAGGGAAGAAAATCTCACTGAGGTCTCTGCCCGTGTTGGGAAGGGGGAGGAAGCGGGAGCGCTGGGATACAGGAGCGGTTTCCATGGAGATGAGGATGCACCAGGAGCGAGCAAAAACAGACTACAGTGAGGCCAGCCCCTCTGGCACCTAGGGAGAGGAGGGCTGGGAATCAACTGAAGGGATGGTGTGTGTGTTTGTCCCTTGCCAGTTTCTGACCCCACTCCTGCTTTTCGCCGGAGTGCGTGAGCCCAGGGATGGAGAGACGAATCCAGGGCATGCAGGGAGACAGACATCAAAGTCTCCTGCTCTTCCTTCTCCTCCTCTTACTCCTCCTCCCTCCATGCCAATCATAGAGCACCCAAGGCTTAGTCCCATGCCTACTTTTTGATTTCGACAGTGTCCAACACCAGAATTAAAATGCCCATGAGACCCTGAAGCTTCTGTGGTTAACCTCCAGCTCCCATAGCCCCCCAGGGGCTCTGCACTTGATTCTCTGTCTGTGTGCCAAGGTGTATCTTCAGACTGATTCTCTAGCTCTCCGGCTTGTTTCTGCTGCAGAGCAGGACATTCTTTTTTGCCCATCAAAGGTGTGTGTGTGTGTGTGTGTGTGTGGGTGTTACTGTCTTAGAGACTGAAGGCAGCTCCAGTAGATGAGAGATTGATGACAGTGTTGTTGAGGACATCACATCAGGCCTGGAGGATGGGTGTGGGATGGAATCCAAGTTGCAGAACTCTGGGGATAGAGGAGCCTGGAGCTTAGGGAGCACTCCCTTGTCCTGGAGATGGAAGAAGGAAAGTCAAAGCTCTTGTCCCCGGACGGGCCACATGTAGTGACAGAACTGAGAACAACCAAACCTTGTCAATGCTGTCATCTAAGGTCCAAGTTAAGCTCTTGGGCCTGGAGGAGTTAAAGGCCACACAGCTCAAACAGCTCTGTGTAAGCTGCAGACCTAATACACTGGTGGGACCGAGCAGACCAAGTCTTCCCAGTTGCCTCCTGAGCCTGAAGCTTCTGATTGCCCCTCTCAGAGTCAACCCCTGTTACCAAAGGAATGCATTGAGATGATTGGCTCAGACTTGCCCCACCCCTTCCCAGCCTAAGCTGGTGTTGGGAGAGCTTGGTAGATTATCCCAAGTGGGCACATTGGACGAGGGAGCTGTTTAACAGGGCCCTCTTGACCCACCCTTTCTACTTTTATCTGTCTCACTTCACCTGAAACTTACTGCATTATTTCCTTATTTGTGTAATTATTATTTTTGTTATGACTAGTGTTTTTGTTTTGTTTCCTTTTGTTTTTGAGATGATGTCATATTGGCCAAACTGGCTTTGTAACTGTGTAGCTGATGATGATCCTGAATTATTTTATTTTATGTGTACGAGTATTTTGCCTGCATGTATGTAGGTGCACCACCACATGTGTGCAGTTCCTGTGGAGGCCAGAAGAGGGTGTCAGATTTCCGGGAACTGATGTAATAGACAGTTATGAACTGCCAAGTAGGTGCTGGGAACTGAACCCAGATCCTCTGCAAGAGCAGCCAGTGCTTGTTATGACTAGTTTTGATATCAACAGCTAACATTATATGGGAGTTTCTGTGCAAAAGCACTTTGAAGCTCCCTGCCATCTTTACAGTTCTTAGATGATACTCTTAACCACTCCCGTTTTACAGATTTGGAAACTGAGGCAAAGATAAAGGGATTGAGGCTCACAAATCTTACAGAGACCTAGGCCAGCATTTGAGTCCTTAACACTGTACTGCAACCCTCCTCTCTCCCATGAGAGCTCCAAGAGACACAGATCCAAGTGCCTTCCTAAGCTCTGCCCTAGTGCCCAGCACACAATGAATGACTGAGTTGGCACCTTGCTAAATGTCTCTAAAGCACTGTGGCTCCCATTCTACAGAAGGAACTAGCAGGGTAGCTCAGGCCTCCCAGTCACAGCTGGAGGGAGAGAAACCATCTTTGCTGTCTGCATAAGCATCTCATGATGAATTAAAAGTGATCGTCAGTGAACCACTGTTGAATGAGTAACAAAAGAAAAACCAAACCAAACTCACAAAAACTGAAGTGGTGAGAATGGGTGAGAATAAGAGGAACCAGAGGATGTCGGGGGTGTGACCTGGCTTTGGTCTTTTTACTCCTTGAAGGCGGGGTGAGGCAGGAGAGGCTGAGAGCTCTGCTTCTTCAGGTCAATATCTACCTCCCAATGCCCGAGAAGTAGTTGTTACCATGTGTTCTGATTGCTAGACGGGGCTGGGGGAATCCTCAGGACTCAGCCCCTACCCCACCTCCTCGCTTCTAGGGAGTAATAATGCTTTCTCTTTCTTCTGACCCGACCTCGGTGTGGGCCCGCTCCCCATGCCTAGCCCTGTGCCTCGTCTTGGGCTGCATGATCTTCCCTGATGGCTGGGACGCCGAGACCATCCGGGACATGTGCGGGACCAAGACAGGGAAGTACTCCCTCGGGGACTGTTCCGTGCGCTGGGCGTACATTCTGGCCATCATCGGCATCCTCAACGCGCTCATCCTGTCCTTCCTCGCCTTCGTGCTGGGCAACCGGCAGACTGACCTGCTGCAGGAGGAGCTCAAACAGGAGAACAAAGGTAAGTGTGTGACCTGAGCACAAGACCTGCTGGGGGGCGGGGCAGGCCAACAGTAGATAAAATTTTAAAAGTGAAGCAAAAATTAGACCCACGGAGCTGGAGAGGCGGTGTGGCGGTTAAGAGCACTGGTTGCTCTTCCACAAGAGCTGGGCTGATTCCCACCCGCATGAGGCCACATAACCGTCTTTAACTCCAGTTACAGGGGATCCAACGCCCTCTTCTGGCCTCCTCTGGCACTGCACACATGGTGCACATACATGCACTCAAGGAACACCCATACGCTAAAAGTAATTTTTTAAAAAATGATTTAAAGAAGATACACACAGGGGCCATTAAGATGACTCAACAGGTAAAGGCACTTGCTACCAGGCTTAATGACCTGAGTTTGATCCCCAGGACCCACATGGTGGAAGGAGTCTCTGGAAAATTGTCCTCCGGCTTACACACACACACACACACACACACACACACACACACACACACACACACCCTGAAAACAGAGAACAAGGACCGAAGTTCAAAGGCTGTGGGCATCATCCCATGCCCCATATCTGGGCATAAAGGTGACTGAGAAACGCTTACAGAGAGATAAGTTCCGAGCCCTAAACCAAGCGAAACTAAGGAATGTATGGCTTAAACCAAAATTTAAAAACTGGGCGTAGGGTCTTACTCTATACCAGGCTGGCTTGAAACTAACAGCAGGCCTCCTGCCTCAACCTCCTCGGTACTCGGATTACAGGTGTGAGCCACCATTCCCAACACGTTTTTGTTGTTTAGACAGAGACAGCATCTCACATAGTTCAAGTTGGCTTTCCATGCACTATATAACCAAAGAGAACCTCGATCTTCCTGTCTGTAGTCCCACCTTCAAGTGTTCAGGTTACAGGACTGCACCAACACACCAGGTTTAATATATATTTAAATTATTATTTAGCATTAAAATTTATTATTTAATAATGTATTATTAAACAAAATGTTTACTAATATAATACATAATAATCAATTTGTTTAATAATACATTAATAATATTTAATGTTTACTAATATATTTTATTATATGTATAAAATAATATATTTATGGTATGTATTTAATAATATATAAAACTTAACATATTCAAATGTATGATAGATATATTTAATTTATTTATTAAAAACAAAGAAATAATGGGGCTGGAGAGCTAGCTCAGTAGTTAAAAGCACTTGCTGCTCCTCCAGGGACCTGAGTTTGGTTCCCAGCACCCATGCTGGGCAGCTTACAAATGCTTCTGGCTCCAGCTCCTGGGGAGCCAGTGCCCCCCTCTGCCTGCCATAGGCATCTGTCTGAACGTATGTGGCTTACACTAACATACACATAAAAAATTAATAATCTTTTTAAAAAGGAAATGATAAATACAGAATATAGGGGGGTGGTTATCAGGTTGGGTCTGCAGGGGAAGAATCTGGGGCATGGGATCAGAGCTTGTAGAATATACAAATTGTCCACAGTTACAGCTTTGGTACGAAATGGTGCCCATTCACAAATATATTACACCATGCTGTATAACTGGCATGCTACATGTTGTCGGTATCAATGACAGTCCAATACAACAAGGAAACAACTCAGGGCCATTCAGATGGATTGCTATGAGAGCCTGAGAACCCAAGTTTAATGCCCAGAACTGACTCCCACAGGCTGGACTCTGACCTCCACACACTCTCACACTCACACACAAACATCAATAATACACTTCATCTAATTTAAACAAAAGAAAAGAAACAGGGGCTGGAGAGATGGCTAAGGTGGCCCAGTGGTTGGCCATTCTTCCAAAGGACCCAGGTTCAATTCCCAGCACTCACATGGCAGTTCACAATTGTCTGTGGCTCCACTTGCAGGGGGTCTGGCATCCTCACACAGACATACATGCAGGCAAAACTCACCGGCATAATCCTGTTCTCTTGAGGCTCCAATAGGAGGATTATGAGTTCGAGGCCATCCTGAGCTACATACAAGATCCTGTCTCAAAACAACAAGAAACAATTTACACAGAAAGCCAGAATCTGGATGGTAAACTGCTTGTCAGATTTGTACTTACATGTCCTCACCCAAGTTGAAAGATGGCTTGTTTACTTCTTCTTCTTCCCCTTAAGGAGGGTCCAAGGTTTCTTGATGGTGCTACCGTGAACACCTTTGCTCTGCCTTTACACACACACACACACACACACACACACACACACACACACACACACACACACGTGTTTTCTTGGGGTCTCCAGAAGTGAAAAAAAATGACAGTGCCAGATAATTAAAGGGCTAAAGCCAAGCAGGGTCCTGATGTCAGCCTACCCCTAGTGCTGAGAGAGACGTTAAGGTGAATGTTTGTGTGTATGGACACACAGTCCTTAGACTGAGATCCAGAGTGGTGGTTTCCACAGTCCAATCTATGGTTAGCTTTTCCTTCCATTATAGTCATTTCTTGGGTTTTGG
This sequence comes from Peromyscus maniculatus bairdii, assembly GCF_049852395.1. NCBI lineage: Eukaryota > Metazoa > Chordata > Mammalia > Rodentia > Cricetidae > Peromyscus > Peromyscus maniculatus. Next base: position 135,367,035 of record NC_134854.1, on the reverse strand, counting down.
CTCACTGTACCTACAATGGGATTACATGAGATAATGTATACTGCTGCGTGTCCACTCCTCTGGCAGGGGCCCCATGGCATGTTTGAAGTCTTGGGTGGTGAGCGCAGGTTAAGCCTAGAAATTACTTCACCTTGAGTTTCAGTTTCCCACACTTTTTTTTTTTTTTTTTTTTTTTTTTGGTTTTTTCGAGACAGGGTTTCTCTGTGTAGCTTTGCGCCTTTCCTGGAGCTCACTTGGTAGCCCAGGCTGGCCTCGAACTCACAAAGATCCGCCTGCCTCTGCCTCCCAAGTGCTGGGATTAAAGGCGTGCGCCACCACGCCCGGCTAACAATTTTTTTTTTGGCTTTTTGAGACAGGGTTTCTCTGTGTAGTTTTGGAGCCTGTCCTGGAACTCACTTGGTAACCCAGGCTGGCCTCAAACTCACAGAGATCCACCTGCCTCTGCCTCCCGAGTGCTGGGATTAAAGGCGTGCGCCACCACTGCCCGGCTCCCACACTTCTTAAAACCAGGTGATAGAACAGATCTGTCTCCAAGGACTGTCACGTGCTGAAAGCCTCAGTCCTCACAGGCAGGCATTACGACTGCTGTTTTATAGATGAGGACACAAATCCCGGCCCCCTCCCCGTGGATCCTGGGCAGCCTGCCCACAGTTCTCTAACTGCCGTCAGGACCTGAATGCAGGTCCGAGTCCAGAACCAAAGCTCTTCCCTGCAATCACACTACCTGTCCCAGCCCATTGAGGCTAGGACTTTCCTGTCCCCTTTTCATTACCTAGGACACCCTCTCTGCTAATTGGACCTTAAAAGCTCCTACAGATGCCTCCCTCCAGGTAGTTTCTTTGGTCTTGGTTTGAGGTCAGGACCTGCCCCCTGGTGGCAACTCCCAGAAGTGCAAGACCAAGCCTGTTAAGTAGCCTCCCTGAAGCTACCTGGGCGTGGATGGATGTAACCAGCAATGAATGGGGTCCACCCTGTCTCTCTCCTGTTTCCAGATGGCTCTCTCACAAGTTCATTTACTTTTAAGACATGACCTTACAGTGTAAACTAGAATACCCTAGAACACACTGTGTACCCCAGGCTGTCCCTAAACCAGTGGGAAGCCACTACAGCTCCCTCTTAAACATGATACGGGAGGCCAATCATGGTGGTGTATACCTGTCATCATCATACTCTGGAGGCAGTGCAGGAGCATCAGGAGATCCAGGGTAGCCTCTGCTAATTTGTAAGTTCAAAGCCAGCCTGGGTTATAAGAGACCCTGTCTTTAAAATAACCCTCCCCCCCCCAAAAAAAAAAATCCCTATACAAGTGATATGGGAAGTGATACACTTCCATCAATGCCAAGAAATCTCCACCCTTCACTGGTGGATGAAGGTGGACTCTGTAGTTCAGTTCTGAGCCAAAGTAAAAACTAGACTAAGCTGTGTGCCAAGTACTTGCATGGCACCTCTTCTGAACCTGCAGAATGACCCTGTGGGCTTGAGTGGCCCGCTTGAGGCTTGCCCGGCAGCCGACAACTCGGTGGTCGTCATTCTTTGCCCACTTCTGTTTTGGAGAGCGGCTGAGGGGGCAGCTGTGACCATCTCTAACACTCTCTCTCTCTCTCCCTCCCTCCCTCTCTTTCCCTCAGATTTTGTAGGCACTACAGTGAGTTCTGTGTTGCGGCCAGGAGGTGATGTCTCTGGATGGGGAGTCCTGCCGTGCCCTGTTGCTCACACCCAGGGACCCTGAACCCCAGGACGGTAGCCCAGGAGTTGGCCCGACCTCGGCATATCCCGTCTGCTGCCCCTCTCATTGCTGTGGTCAAGCTCCAGACCCCAATCTCTGACTGACTGCGCACAACTCCAGGCTTGGAAGAGAGGTGGGGGTGGGGCGGCAGCCTGGCAGAAGGCAGAGGCCCCTGAGATCCCGAGAGAGCCTGATGCTGGCCCTGCCTCCAATTTGACCTAAGGGAGCCTGGGTCTCCCTCTCTGGCCCTTCGGTTCCCTTCTCCTGTGTAGACTAGCTGGAGGTCCCCGAGGATCCCCAGGGGAAGGCAGCCTTGCAGCGCGCGCTCCTCAGACCCCTTCAGTCTGGAAGCCTGCCTGTGCGTTCTTGCCTCCCCAGTCCTGGTCTCCTCAGAGACTCATTCAAGACACTGCCCCAGGAGGGCCCGACTTTTTCCTACTTTATTTTTATCTGCTGATGATGGTCCCACCACATCTACCACAAAGCTCCAGGTGCCACCAGCCCCACCCACGGGGCCTCTTCTGACTCCCTCATTCAAGCCTGCTCCCAGCTCTCAGAGGAACCTGAGCCCTGCTGAGGGAGAAAGGACAGGGTCTTCCTTCCCACTGCTGGTAGCCAGCCCCTCATCACCTCAGAGCCTGAGGGGAGACACGGGCTCTGGAGGCTGTGGGAGGAGACAGCTGATCACAGCCGCTGGAGTTTGCCAGCTTCCCAGCCCGGGGCTGGCCTGGCCTCTTCTCTACTGGGATATCTCACCAGTGACTGAACCCTTGACTCTGGCCTGTTTTGTACAGCATAGACTTCCCGGGCCCATGGTCGGGGTTCGTGGCGGTGGAGAGGAGGCTCAGAGGTGGAGTTAAGGGATACCTCTCTGATCACGCTTCCTACACCTCGGACATCTGCCAAGGGCAGAGACTGTCTTGCGTCTTTGATATTTTTCTGCCTAACTTGAACTTGCAGGTCACCTCTGAACAGGGTACCCTTGTCCCCACCCCAGGCCCTGTCACCCTGTCCCTGACTCTTTCTCCTACTTGGCCACTTCTCGCCTTGCGATATGCCCAGGGTCTGCAACCTCATGGGCAGTGCTTGGAGCTGAGGTGTGTGTGTGTGTGTGTGTGTGTGTGTGTGTGTGTGTGTGTGTAAGGGAGGGGCAGGTGAGAAGATCTCGATTCTTTTCCCACTGTGGGGGCTACTCCCTCCCCCTTAGCAGAGAGAAAATAAGGGAGATTCCAGGTGGGTTTTTTTGTTTTGTTTTGTTTTTGTTTTTTTGACCATCCTTGGTTACCTTATAGATCTGGTGGCAGAGCCATCCAGTCATGGACGAGCCTTCCGTCCCCAGTGGAGGGGTGGCAGACTGGCTTCATCTAGCATAATGTTTTCTAGGGCATGGCCTGCTGCCTGGTCCCTGTGTTGAGGAGTGTGTGCCCCCTATGGGCTTCCCAGGAGGCTTAGCGCTTCCGTGTGTCGCGTGGGCCTCAGCCAGAGTTGGAAGGGCGGCTAGTCCACAACTTTGCTGTCCTTGTGTTCATTTTCTTAGGACTTGGAGCTGTGAGTTAGGATTCCTGAGCAAGACCCATGGCCCAGGGCTGCCCCATAAGGACCCTAACTGGAATCTGATGCCGGTTCCTGGAAGGATTCCTGACACCTGGAATTTTCTAGACCCCTGTCTCCACCTTTCCCCCTCTTTCCTCCAGGCCAGATACCTCCTCCTCAGCTTTGGTCACTGCCCTTGTGTCTCCCCACACTGGTCCCCGCCTCGTCCCTTCCTGGAGCCACAGCACTGGAGCTGTCTTCCTCGGCAGGTGGCCGGGTGACTGACTAGCCATGGACTGGGGGCGTGGGGGACTTGTGTGAAGGAGAAGGGAGGAGTCAGTCCCTCGGATTCAAACCAGAGGAGAGAAGGTCCCGGTCGTGACGAGAGGGGCCGGGAGTGGGTAACTGACTGGGAACTAGGCAAGTGGGAAGCAGGAGCAGAGCCAGGGAAGCTAAGATGAGATGGACAGTCATGGCGAAGGAGGGACGATGGTGCCGAGTTCAAGGAGGGGTCTAGAGAGACACACCGTGATGGAGAAAGGGAGGTCAAGAACCGGAGCGGGGCTTCCACGGGGGCCGGGGAGGCAGTGGATGAAGAGGAACTGGAAGTGGGAGATGGAGGTGTAATCTGCAGTGAACAAGAATAAAATGTAGAGAAGAGAGTGGGCAGGAGGAGAGGGAAGAAGAAACGCTGGGGGGCGGGGTGAGGAGGGCAGCCGTGTGGATGCTTGAAGAGAGTCTGTGCCTCTGAGGACACCTGCTGCCCGGGAGGCCCCTGTGCTCGGGTGGACAGGCTAGAATTGACCCCTTGGAGGCCAAGTGACTGGAGGTCTGTGGTCCAAGCATCCCTGGTCCTTTGTGGAGGAGTGTGTGTGTGTGTGTGTGTGTGTGTGTGTGTGTGTGTGTGTGAGAGAGAGAGAGAGAGAGAGAGAGAGAGAGAGAGAGAGAGAGAGAGAGAGAGAGAGAGAGAGAGAATGAATTAGCAGATCAGGCTGTGTTAGCAGTAGGGTAATCCAGATGATGGGGAGGTAGGAAACTAATTCTTTTTTGGGAGTAGTTTAACAGTGTTCCAATGCCCCCTCCAGCCACCCAGCTACTGCCCAGCACTTTGAGATGCATCGTGGAGTTTCAGGGTGATGGGCTTAAGTCTGCAGGAGCCCCAGTGTGACATGGGGAAGATGAGAGGCAGTAGAGGGACTTAGAAGAGGTGGGGACAGGGAGAATGGACGCTTCCTCCGGGAACTCAGGGGGTGCTCTGACAGATCTCCTGACAGTTGATGTGGTACCGTGAGGGCAGGTGAGCCTTTGGGGGAAGAAATAGGCTATGAAGATCAACATCTCTGTTTCTGATCACCAACAAAGAGCTCCCTGGTGTCAGGTCCCTGAAAGTTCTCAGCCGGTTGTGACTGGACAAGGATGCTGGTATTACTGACTTTCTTTGCTCCTGGCAGAGAGCGGAGAGGGCAGTCATAACCTTGAGGTGGTCCAGTCTCTGGCCCTCAGCATTGGTTAGGCCCGTCCTTGGGGCTGTGGCAAGTAGAAGGCTCCCCTCAGAGGACCACAGCTACGGAGGAAAGCCTTCCTAAGGGCACAAGGATGTGGGGAAGATTGGCATCCTTCTGGGGCCTGCAAAAGCCGAGATGGCAGCTTGCGCCTGGAGCTCTGGGTAAGGAGCCCAGGACCTCTAAAGAGTCCCACTTGAGCACAGAGGGGACAGCCCTTCTCCAGCCTCTGGTGTGAAAAGGGGAAACCCTCTTTTTGGAGGGGCTGGGCTCCTTCGAGCACAAGAGGCTGCTTCTGTGGGTTCTTGCCTGGCTCAGAGCTAGCTTTCGGGTGGGACTGGAATTTTCCTGAGATGTGAGCAGGAGCAGCCAGCCCTCCCGAGGACTCTGACAGCCCTCCAAGGACCTGTGCTGTGTGTTAGGATAGATCGATGTCGTCTACACCCCATTAGTAAGTTCTGTCTGAATGTGTCCTTGATGTTCATTGTCTAATTCGGTGACATTTCTTTTGGTCCCGACCCCTCCTGCTGCCGCCGGATTTGAGCTTCAGTGCAGGTGGAATGATGTTCAAATAAAGACACAATTTATATCACCCATGCTGGCTGTTGCTCCTGAATCACGACCCTGGGCCTCATGGGTGGGCTATAACCCAACCCTTTGTATCAGTGGCTGCAAATTCATGGAACCCTAGGGCTCACTGTGACTTAATGGCAGTTTCTGTTACCACAGCATTAAAAAAAAAAAAAAAAAAAAAAAGGTGGCCTGGTGGTGCCGTGCATGCCTGTAATCTCAGCACTTGGAAGACGGAGGCAAGAACATTGTAAAATCAAAGCCACACCAGGCTGCATGAGGAGATCTAGTCTCAAGAACGAAAAAAGGTATTTCCAGAGCATGGCCCATGGTGTCAGTAGGAATCTGGCACCACGTCTGTCTGCAAGTCCTGTCTGTACTGTCTCTTTCAGTCCTCACTTCCTTCCTCAAGAATCCCTCATAGTGGTCAGGTTGGGGGTGGAGGGTCGGCTCAGCAGCGGCAAGCACGGGCTTCTCTTGTAGAGGACCTGGGTTCAATTCTCAGCATCCATGTGCATCTGCAACTCTTGTTCCAGGAGAGCTAATGCCCTCTTCTGGTCTCCGTGGGCACTGCATGCATGTGATATCAGCACATACACACATGCAGACAAAACACCTTTGCACATAAAATTAAAATTTAAAAAAAAAATTTTAAAGCCAGACATGGTAACACAGACCTTTAATCCGAGGACTCAGGAGGCAGAGGCAAGGTGGATCTCTGTGAGTTTGGCACTAGCCTGGTCTATATAGCAAGTTCCAGACCAGCCAGGGATACATAGTGAGAGCATGTAAAAAGAAAGAAAAGAAAGACAGGCGGGGAAGGGAAGGAAGGAAGGAAAGGAAGAAGGAAAGGGAGGGAGGGGGAAGGAGAGGAGGAAGGAAGAAAGTTAAAAAGAAGAAAACCCAATAATTAATTAAATATCTCTTGGTCCAAGGTGGTTGCTAGCGCTCCAGTCACTTAGTCTATAAGCCATTTGAAGCCGCCTGGAAATGCCACAGAACTGAGTCACCCAGCATGTATCGCTGAAAGAGGCTGGGAACATTAATTGGGCATGTTGCCAACCCAAATAAAACTGGGGTTCTGTGACGAGGCGAAGGAGACAGTGGCAGTGGCAGCCTGTGTGTACTCCTGGCAGCACAGCCTTGATTCCGCACTCAGGACTCCACCTTGTGTGCCTGTGGGGACTTGGAAGAGTCAGATTACCTCTCTCTAGGACGACACTTAGACAAGGGGAAAAAATGAAAGTCCACACGGACGAGATGAGCGTTACACCATGCGGGAAGTGGTAAGGTAGTTAGGGAATGTGTGTAAGCTGTAAAGCACAGTGGCCCACACATTACAACAAGCGCACAGAGACTCGAAGAGTGCATCTGGATGTGGAGATGAACATACCAAAAAATGGCAGAATCGGCTAAATCCAGGTATCTGTGGGTGCTCTGAGGGGAGGCACCTTATGGCTTCTGAGAATGAGTGGATTAGGGTGAAGTTTTATTGTGTGGGAACAAGAGTCAGGCAGGCCACAGTGGGAGAGAAGGCAGCTTGAGGGACTGGTGGGCGGGTCATATCCCTGAGAGACTGGATGCAGTGCTGGGAAGTTGAAGCGTGGAGTGTGAGGTGTGGAGGGGTCAGATAGGAACCTGAGGTTAACAGGGTCTGAAAAAACTCAGACGTAAGAACAGTGGAAGATTGCTCAATTATTGGGGGCAGGTAGACCAGCATCTACCTGAGTATCCCTGGCTGGCCTGGATCTCACTATGTGGACCAGGCTGACCTGGAACTCAGAGATCCACTTGCCTCTGCCTCCCAAGTACAGAAATTAAAGGTGTGTACTACCATCCCTGGCAAGAACTTCTGGTTTTTGAGACAGGGTCCTGGTGCGTAGCCCGAGCTAGACTGAAGTCAAAGCAGTCTTCCTTCCTCAGCTCCTAAGTGCTGGCATTATAGGTGTGCACCACTGTATTAGTTACTTGTCTGTTGCTGTGATAAAACAGTGGGATCAGGGCAACTTATAGAAGAGAGAGTTTATTTGGGGCTTCTGGTTCCAGAGGGTAGAGCCCATGAGGATGGACGAAAACAGCAAGTGGCAGGTCCAGAGCAGTATCTAAGGGCTTAGATCTTGAACTGCAAGCTGGACCAGGACACAATAGGAATGGTATGAATTTTGTGAAACCTTCAACACCCCCTAATCCTCTCCAAACAGCCACCTACTGGTGACCAAGTACTCAAATACCTAAGACTTCTAGGGGACACCTTAAGTCACCACAGCCACCATGTCTGGTTCACACAAGCATTTTAAACAGGGCTTACATTTCAGGGAGGTTACTTTGGTTGTGGTGATCATGAATGGAACAAAAGGAGATAGTTTGGGAGGCTGGAGAGATGGCTCAGTGATTGAGAGCACTGGCTACTCTTCCAGAGGACCTGGGTTCAATTCCCAGTACACACACAGCTGCTCACAACCAATCATCTGTAACTCCAGTTCCAGGGGATATGATGCCTTCTGCTGGCCCCCAAGAGCACTAGGCACACACATGGTGCACAGACATACATGCAGGCAAATCATTCACACCCATAAAATAAAACAAATTAAAAAAAATTATAAATAAAAAAAATGGGGGCGGGGGGGTCTGAGAGTGGCTCAGTGGTTAAGAGCACTGGCTGCTCTTCTGGAGGACCTGGGTTCAATTCCTAGCACCCACATGGCAGCTCATAACTGTCTGTAGGTTCTAGGGAGTCTGACCACCCCACACAGACATACACAAAACACAAATGCACATAAAATAAATAAGGGTTTTTTTTTTTTTTTTGGTTTTTCAAGACAGGGTTTCTCTGTGTAGCTTTGTGCCTTTCCTGGAAGTCACTTGGCAGCCCAGGTGGGCCTCAAACTCACAGAAATCCACCTGGCTCTGCCTCCCGAGTGCTGAGATTAAAGGTGTTCGCCACCACCACCTGGCAAAATGAATAAGTTTTAAAAAATAATAAAAATAAAAATTTAGGGGCTGGAGAGATGGCTCAGAGGCTAAGAACACTGGCTATTCTTTCAGAGGTCCTGAGTTCAATTCCCAGCAACCACATGGTGGCTCACAACCATCTATAATGAGATCTGGTGCCCTCTTCTGGCCTGCAGGGATACATGCAAACAGAACACTGTATACATAATAAATAAATAAATCTTAAAAAAATAAATAAATAAAGCCGGGCGGTGGTGGCGCACGCCTTTAATCCCAGCACTCGGGAGGCAGAGCCAGGCGGATCTCTGTGAGTTCGAGGCCAGCCTGGGCTACCAAGTGAGTTCCAGGAAAGGTGCAAAGCTACACAGAGAGACCCTGTCTCGAAAAACCAAAAAAAAAATAAATAAATAAATAAATAAATAAATAAATAAATAAATAAATAAATAAAGCCGGGTGGTGGTGGCGCATGCCTTTAATCCCAGCACTCAGGAGGCAGAGCCAGGCAGATCTCTGTGAGTTCGAGGCCAGCCTGGGCTACCAAGTGAGTTCCAGGAAAGGCACAAAGCTACATAGAGAAACCCTGTCTCGAAAAAAACAAAAATAAATAAATAAAATAAATAAATAAAAAAAAATAAATAAATAAAAATTTAAAAACAAGACAGGTTTTGACTTGAGAGATGGCTCTGGGTAAAGGCGTCTACAGTCAAACCTGGTGACCCTAGTTGGATCCCTGGGACTGACATAGTAGGAGAGAACCAACTCCCCGAAGTTGTCATGTGACCTCCACATGTGCACTGTGGCACGTGCCCCCCCAAAAAATAAACAGATAAATGTAAATTTTAAAAATATAATTTCTTTATTTTGAGTCTTTGGGATTGCACCCTAATTTGGATGCACCCTAATTCCACTCACCTCCCAGTCCCTCCACATCCTCCCCTCACCTCTTCAGTGCCCCCCAAAAGAAAAATTAAAAAAAAAAAACAACAAACCAAACCAAGCAAGCAAGCAAACGAAAACAAAAAGAAAAACAAAAACCCCTCTGCTCCTCCATCCTTCCCACCTCTCCAACACCTCTTCCTCCGTCCTGGTGGCCTTGGGAGCCGCAGTGTGTCCCACAGTCTACCCTTCTGTCCAGTCAGCTTCACTTGCACATGTTCACTGCAGTGAGTCACTGGTCTGCTTCAGGGATGGAATGCTTCACAACTTAGCGTGTCATCCTCGCACAGGGACCGTGCTCGGCTCTTCTGCATCGCTTCAAGGGCAATACACGTGCTGTCGTAGCACGGAAAACACAATTTACAGAGGAGACAGTCTGGACAAGAGGGGACTGAACCCTGGTCTGAAGTGAGGTCAGGGCAGTAGATCTCAGAGAGGGAGGGTGTTCGATGCTCGGGACGTTGAGTTAAGGACACTTGGTAACTGCTTTGGGGATACAAGATACAGAGGCATTAAGGAAGACAGTGAACTTGAAAAAAAATTGTTTGGGGGACTGGAAAGATTTGCTAAGATGTCAAGAGAGTGATATGATCGGTTTGTATGTGGGAGGCCCTAGTGGAACTTTCCTGAAAGTGGGCTGCGGAGAGCAGCAGACGGGTCATGGTTGCAATCGGAAGTGTACATGGGCCTGCCCAGTGTGAAGAGAGCCGCGCCGCGCGGGGGAAGGCTGGAAGACGCCCGCTGTAAAGGCCAGTCAGAGGAAGAGCAGCACACGGAGAGAGAACAGAAGTCTGCCAGCTCTCAAGTGAACTTCCAGTGTGGTGCTACAGAAACCAAGGATGAGCACCGAGGGCCAGCACTAAAGGACTGAAAAACGAGGAGGCCGCCAGCCAGTGAAGTCGGTAGGAGCACTGGGAAACAGCCAAGGCGAGGTTTGTTCTGAGTGAGAGCAGCTGGGGACAGAGAGAGGGTTATTCATCTTCTGGCAGAGAGGGGGAAATGAGAAGCTAGGGTTCCTTCAGGATCTGCTACGTAGACCCGGGAGCCAACAGAGGATGAGAACCAGCACGTTACCCGAGGAAGCAACCGAGTCTCTAAACACGTGCGTGTTTCCAGAGCTCACAGCTGTGGCCGAGAGGAGAGCACGGGAGAGAGGATTGCAAAAGGGACCCGTTCTGTAGGGGTGGGAGCCAGCCGAGTGCCGGGCTGGTGGGGAAAGGTGTCATTTGGGGCTAGGTGGGAGCTCTGGCCTCATGGAGTTAATTTTCTCGGTGGACCAAAGGCCGAGATGACATGGAGCTTGAAAGGGACGCTGAAGTAGCTGAGTATGAAGACAAGGCCTGACAGGCAGCCATGGATCTACCTCAGTCCCGATAGGAGGCAAGGCTGAGGAGGGCATAGGTCTGCCCTGAGGTCTAGGGTCGGGTGGTGGGGAAGGAGAGCCTGGAAGGCCAGGGGTGGGGAGAATGGAGGGACTAAAGGCCTGGTATTTTGGTGAAACGGGAAGTGTGGGGAAGGCAGGAGATTGTGAGGACAGAACCCAGACTCTCACCTGAATAGTCCCAGGAAGATGTGGAGAGGAACCCTGCATACACTGTTCCCTCCAATTTCAGGAAAACGTGGTATGAGTTAGCGTGGAGGGCAAGGCTCCACCGAGCAGTCCAACAACCTTGAGGCTGGTCAGAGTGAAAAGATAATAGTAGTGAAAGGGTCTAGAGCAGCGCTTCTCAGCCTTCCCAACGCTGCGACCCCTTAATACAGTCCCTCATGTGTGGTGACCCCCCCCAACCATAACATTATTTTTGTTGCTACTTCATAACTTTTGCTACTGTCATGAATTGTGATGTTAATATCCGTGTCTTCGAACAAACCCCCAAAGGTGTCTCGACCCACAGGTTGAGAACCGATAGTCGAGAGGATGTAGTAAAAGACCCAGAGCCTCAGGAGGGAGGAGATTTTAATCTTGTGCACAAGATGCAATTGTCGGGAAAATTTTTAGTGAGAACATCGACACAACCAGATGAGAGGGAACAAGCAGGTTATTTAAATGGCTTGCAAGGATGAGGTGGTGCATGTCTGCAATCCCATCTCAAGGGGGGTAGAGGCAAGAGAATCACGAGTTCAGGGTCGTGCTTGGCTAGTGAGAAGGAAGCCAGCCTCAGCTACATGAAACCCTGTCATTACACACACACACACACACACACACACACACACACACACACACACACACGTGCATGCACATACACGCTTTCTAGGGTAATGAGATGCTAATAAAGTGGGTTTCATTCAGTAAGGGCCAATGGGTGAGATGAAGGATATGAGTTTTACCTATAAAGGAGAAGGAAGTTCTGAAAACAGCAGGAAGGCCGTGAGAGAAGGGATATGGAGAAGTAGCTGCAGGGCAGGACTAGGAGCCAGGATGACACAGCACTCTTGATTCTGGGAGGTCTGTCCTGCGGGGAGACACACGAGGATGTGATGCAGGATGATGATGCTGGCTGCTGGTGCCCAACAGATGCACCTGGAGGAGCCCAGATGCAGGCTCAACCAGATGCAGCCGAGACACCGATTCAACCTGGGTGTGTCGCAATGTTTCAAATCCATTTACTCACTCAACGAAGCCCTCAGCGAATGTCCACCCTGGCTAGGCACCTAGGTCCTAGGTGTACAGAAACACACCACTTGTGGATTTATCAACCATTTCAGGCCTGTTTCTAATGGCCTGTTTATGTTTAAGCACTACAGAAATACAGCTTAAACCAAACCCAAAAGTTAATGAGTTATGAAAGTCTTCAAAACACCACCCCAGAGAATCCTGCTAAACACCCCAGCAATGCTTCACTGCTGCTGAAGAGCAGCCTCAGCCTAGTCCTCAGAGTAATGGGAGCTTGACTTGTATGGTGATCGCTTCCCAAGGTTTATGTTTTCTGTTATGTTGCAAGTGAACCTCTCAAAAACACGGCTTTGCCCTTTTAAAAATGAGCTATTCTCCTCTACTTCTTTGGGATTAAGTAGTACTCACAGTGGAATTTGGCTGGCTTCCCTCTTCCTGGGTAATTCCCTTCATGTTTTAAAAAAAAATATTTGTAATGTGTGTGTAAACCTGTGTGAGTTTATGTGCACAAACTGTATGCAAGAGTCCCGGGAGGCTGGAAGAGGGCATCAGATCCCTTGGGACTGGAGTTACAGGCACCGTGAGCCACCGTGTGGGTTCTTGGAGCTGCTCTGAATTGCTGAGCCATCTCTCTAGGCCTGGTTTGGGTTTTTGATTTTTTTTTCACCAGGTATCACTGTGTTGCTCTGGTGGGCCTGGAGGTCTCTGTGCAGATCAGGTGGGAACTGGTCAGTGATCTCCCCGCCTCTGCCTCCCAATTGCTAAGATGACAGGTGTTCAATCCTATGTGAAGATTCTCTTGTTGGGGAGTTGACTGTTGTCTTTTTACTTCAAGCAAATTCATAATCAAACCTGGATGCTTTATAAGACTCTGATATACGTTTTTTTTTTTTTTTTTTTTCTATTTTGTGTGCATGGATCTTTGGCTGCATGTATGTCTGTGTACCATTACCATGTGCATGTCTGGTGTCCACAGAGGCCAGACGAGGGCATCAGATTCCCTGGAACTGGAGTTATAGATGGTTGTGAGCTTTCATGGGGGTGCTGGGAGTCAAACCCAGGAACTTTGGAAGAGCAGCCAGTGCTCTTAACTGCTGAGCCATCTCTCCAGCCCCTGTTATTCATATTACTTCTTCACAGATTTTTTTTTGTCCAAACATTATATAAATTGTGTTGCCAGTATCTGTGGATAGTCTAGGCTGACCCCAAACCCACAGGGATCCTTCAGCCTCAGCCTTGCAAGTGCTGGTTTCAGACACTATGTCTGTCTCAGGATGTTTTACGTTGGTCATCTGGGGTTCAGCTTACCAAGTATGGGATCTACTTTGCTTTCTGTTGCTGTGATAACACCCCATGAACAAAGGCAACTCAGGAGGAAGGGGTTGATTTCAGCTTACATTTTACAGCTCATCATCTGGAGGAGCCAGGGCAGGAACAGAAGCAGGAACCTGAAGGCAGGAACTCCGGCGGCGGGTGGTGGAGACCGTGGAGGACAACTGCTTATTGGCTTACTTGGCTAGCTTTCTTATGCAACTTTGGCCCAGGGACCCTGGGGATAATCCTGCCCTCAGTGCTCTGGGCCCTCCCACATCCATCAGCAATCAAGAAAATGCCCCATAGACAATGCCCACAAGTCAGTCTGATGGAGGCAACTCCTCTTCCCAGGTGACCCTAGTGTGTTGACAAAAACTAATCACAGATGTAATTCGTAGCTTCAGTGATCTTAGGACAGTTTTCTTCAACTGGAACTTTTGGTGTTTCTCCAGCCCCTCTGATGCTTCTGTTGAAACTCCTATTTCCCACACAAGGGTATCTGTGTTAGCTGTCTCCAGTATTTGTCACTTAAAAAAAAAAACAACTATTTGGGCTGGACAGATGGCTCAGAGGTTAAGAGCACCGACTGCTCTTCCAGAGGTCCTGAGTTCAATTCCCAGCAACCACATGGTGGCTCACAACCATCTGCAATGAGATCTGGCACCCTCTTCTGTATACATAATAAATAAATAAATCTTTAAAAAAAAACTATTTAAAGCCATTTTAAATTCATGGCAAAGTTGATGGAAAAGTCTTCACATTCTTCCCCGACACCAAGCCATCCCCCTAAACAGAATCCTACAAAGGACTGACGACACAGTTCATGTGCTACAACTGATGAGCCCACACTGACATTTCCTTACTTCACGAAGTCCAGAGTTTACATTAGGGCTCCGTGTTGTACATCCCATGACTCCCCCCCCCCATACACCCCCACCCCGAGGGTTTCTCTGTGTAGCGCTGGTGCCTGTCCTGGAACTTGCTCTGCAGACCAGGCTGACCTCGAACTCACAGAGATCCGCCTGGCTCTGCCTCCCGAGTGCTGGGATTAAAGGCGTGCGCCACCACCGTCCGGCTACATCCCATGACTTTTGAGAAACATGTGACACATATCCACTCGTGCACTCATCATACAGAATCACTTCACTTCTCTCAAGTTCCCATGTCTCTCAACTCCTCTTTTTTAAAAATATTTTTATTTTATAATTAATTTAATTTTATGTATCAGCCACAGATTCCCCTGTCCTCCCTCCTCCCACCCCCAGCCCTCCCCCACAACTCACCCCCCTTTCCCATTTTCTTCAAGGCAAGGTCTCCCCCGGGGAGTCAGACCAGCCTGGCACATTCAGCTGAGGCAGGTCCAGTCTCCTCCTCCCTGCACCAAGGCTGAGCAAAGTGTCTCAGCATAGGCCCCAGGCTCCAAAAAGCCAGCTCATGCACTAAGGACAGGCCCCTGTCCCACCGCCTGGGGGCCTCCTAAACAGTTCAAGCTCATCAACTGTCTCACTTATCCAGAGGGCCTGGTCTGGTTCCATGGGGGCTCCTCAGCTATTGGTTCACAGTTCATGTGTTTGGCTATTTGTCCCTGTGCTTTTTCTAATCATGGTCTCAATATCTCTTGCTCATACAATCCCTCCTCTCTCTCGCCGATTGGACTCCTGGAGCTCCGCCTGGGGCCTGGCTGTCTTTTTACTGCCCACATAGTATTGCCTTTCCCAGAATGCCATGGGTGGAATGGTACACTATTCTTTTCAAGTTAGCTTCTTTCACACAGTAAAATGCACTTAAGGTTCCTCTCTGTCTTTATGTGGCTTCTAATAGATCATGTCTCCTCCCTCAGCCTTGAGGTATGGTTGAGGATTCATATTCAAAACTTACATGTGTGCATATGTTTTACACACATATACATTCTGATAAGACTTAACACATACATCACATTTCATATTTTATTTTTTGTGGTGAGGACATTCCAGGGCTGCTCTGTAAAACACATTCCAAGTCGCCATTTGTTCACTGGGTCTGGAACTTCCCAGGCTTCCACCTCCTACTGTTGGCCGAACATTAATGTATCATGTTTACCAATCCTGTGACCTCTGGTAACCACCCTTCTTCTATGAGTTTGACTTTTTTAGATTCCACATGTAAGTGAACTAACTTTGTGGCTGGCTTATTTCATTTAACATGTTCTAAAAGGTAGGCTTTCCCATTTTAAAGGTTGAATGGTGTTACAGTCCCTTTCCATTTGTACCGACCTTCACCTTCCTAACTTTATCCTATTTCGTTCTTTCTGATGCTACTGCAAATTGATTTCCTTTGTGGATAACTGTTACTGTGTAGAAATGTAACTTGTTTTTGTTTAGACAGGGTCTTCTGTAGCTGGACTGGCGACTTTGAACTCACCACCCTCCTGCATCCACCTCCAAATTTTAGGATTACAGTCTTACAAAACGAGACTCCATTGGTAAATTGATTTTGAATCTTGCTACTTTACTATATTTATTAATCCTGACAGCATTTTGTTGAATCTTTAGGGATTT
Organism: Peromyscus maniculatus bairdii; assembly: GCF_049852395.1. Lineage (NCBI taxonomy): Eukaryota > Metazoa > Chordata > Mammalia > Rodentia > Cricetidae > Peromyscus > Peromyscus maniculatus. The sequence goes on along the minus strand of NC_134854.1, from coordinate 135,351,351 downwards.
CTGTATATAAGGTTAAGTCACCCTCTGCACCAATGTATAGTCCAGGTTGGCCAACAACTCAAGATCCTTCTTACTCAGCCTTCTAAGTACTCAGATAATGAGTGTTACATTTTTTAGTGTGTATGTATTGAGCATGTATCCCGGGGATAAAACCCACTTGACTGGGTTATATGATCCCTTTAATGTGAATCCAGCTTGCTAGCGTCTCAGTATGGGACGAGTATTTTGCAAGTAATCTCCATATTATCACAAAATAACTGCCCTCCAGTAATGAGCCTCTGTTAGCCTCCCCCGGATTTGCTTTTACTTTCCTATTTGATTATTGTAGTAGAATATTATTTGAAGGTGTGTTACTTTTGCTTATGTTGCATTTGTTTAACTCTGTGAAGCTGTGTTACTGTGCCTGTCTAAAACACCTGATGGTCTAATAAAGAGCTGGCCAACAGCAAGGCAGGAAAAGGACAGGCGGGGCTGGCAGGCAGAGAGGATAAATAGGAGAAATCTGTGAAGAGGGTTTGGAGAGCTAGGAGCCAGAGAAAGAGAGGGACTCCAGGGGCCCAGCCACCCAACTACACAGCCACAGAGTAAGAGTAAGATTTATAGAAGTAAGAGAACAGGAAAAGCCCAGAGGCAAAAGGTAGATGGGATGTTAAGGAAAGCTGGTTAGAAACTAAACCTAGCTAAGGCTGGTCATTCATAATTAAGAATAAGCCTCCGTGTGTGATTTATTTGGGAGCTGGGTGGTAGGCCCCCCAAGAAAAGAGAAAAAAACCCCAATAACAGGTTATTCTATATATATACAGGGGTATTTCAGGTTTTAATTTCCAAGACTATCAAGATGTATGCCGAACACTTTTCCATACATGTTACTTGCCATCTACATATATAGTATCTGTTCAGATCTTTTGCCTTTTTAAAAAGAGAGATCTTTCAAATTGCTTGATTTTGTTTACTTTGGATTAACAATCCTTTATCAGATGCCCTTTGCAAATCTATTTTCCCACTCTGACTTGACAATGTCTCCTGCAGAAAACATTTTAATTTTCATGAAGTTCATATTTACAGTTGTTTTGTGGGTCATGTCATTTTTTGATTTAAAGTCACTTTTGTCCAACTGGATCAGGCCCTCTGGATAAGTGAGACAGTTGATTAGCTTGATCTGTTTGGGAGGCATCCAGGCAGTGGGACCGGGACTTTTCCTTAGTGCATGAGCTGGATGTTTGGGACCTGGGGCTTATACAGGGACACTTGGCTCAGCCTGGGAGGAGGGGACTGGACCTGCCTGGACTGAATCTACCAAGTTGAACTCAATCCTCAGGGAAATCTTTGCCATGGAGGAGATGGGAATGGGGGCTGGGCTGGGGGGAAGGAGGGGTGGGGGGAGATGGGAGAACAAGGGAATCCGTGGCTGATATGTAAAATTAAATTATAAAATAAAAAAAAAGAGAGAGAAAAAAAAGTCATTTTTGGATATGTGAGAGGTACTTGCTGCCAGCTCTGATAATCTGAGTTTGATCCTTGGGAACATGGTGGCTCTTCTTGTGGTGATATATTTGTAATCTAAGAAATACAGCTTGCCTAAAGATCAGAGGACAGAGCTAGTCACAAAAGTTAGCCATAGAGGTCAGGCAGTGGTGGCACACATCTTTAATCCTAGCACTTGGGAGGCAGAGGCAGAGATCCGTCTGGATTTCTGTGAGTTCAAGGCCACACTGGGCTACATAAAATTAATCCAGTCTAAAAGAGAAACAGCCAGGCAGTAGTGGCACATACCTTTAATCCCAGCACTTGGGAGTCACATGCCTTTAATCCCAGCACAAGGAAGATTAAAGATAGGAAGTGATATGGCTGGGCAGAGAAAGGAATGTAAGGCGGGAGGAGACAGAAATTAGGCCTTTTTGACTGGACTCAGGCATTCAGTCTGAGGATTTGTGGAGACAGGATCTTCTCTTTTTGGCTGAGGGGTTGGTGAGGTGAGAAGTGGCTGTGGCTTGCTCTGCTTCTCTGATATCAGCTTCCACCCCATGTCTGGCTCCAGGTTTTTATTATAAGATCATTTAGGATTCATGCAACACTTCTGACCTCCACACATGCATGGTGGACATACATGTGTGCACACACAGAGAAATAAATGTGAAAAGTTATCGTTAACCTAGTGTCTCCACCTCCACAGCGCCAGCATCACAGGTGTGTGCCATCACGCCCAGCTGTCCTTTCTTTTATAGATGGATGTCCAGTTATTCCAGCACCATTTGTTGAAGAAACTGCCTCTTTATTGCTTTGCATCTTTTTAAAGGTCAGATGGACCACACCTGTGTTAACTCCTGGCCTCTGTTTTGTTCCAGTGATCAATTTGCCAACACTGACACCATCATCATGATTACTGTAGCCTTCTTCCCAGGTGGTGAGGTCAGGTTGTAGATGTCCAGAAATAGCCTGCTGGGACTCTAACTTAGATTGCATCAGCTTTATAGATTAGAGCTGACCTGCTATCCTACCACTGTACACACATCTCATCTCTCTACTTAGTTCTTTGAGCTCTTTGCCAGTATCTTATGATACCCCTATGGACCATCTCCCCATTAGATTTCCACCTACATATTTCATTTTACAAGATAATGTGATTTAAATGTATAGGTGATATGTTCCAAGACCTTGAGTTCTTGAAACTTCAGGCGACACTGGACACTACTCAGATGCTCCTTCACTTAGGACAGCTTGACATACTACTCTAACTTCACAACATTAGACAAAAGGCCCATACAACTATTCCATTTCTCATTTTCATACAGCATTAAATTACACCAAGCATTCAACACTTTATTATAAAACAGGCTTTGTGTTAGGTAATTTTCCCTAACTGAAGGCCAACACAAGCATTCCGAGAAAGAAGCTAGTTTAGGGTGACCTATGATAATCATTAGTTAAGGGTATTAAAAGCATTTGACTTACACTATTTTCAACTTGCAATAGTTTATGGGTCTGTAATCCCATTGTAAGTCAAGGAGCATCTACATACATACATGTTTTACCCCATTCATACCTACCTCTGTTTCGTTTATATAATAGGCACAGAATGAAATGAACAATACCACATGGAATCTTGACTGTGTACACAGTTTCTTTGTTTTGAAGAGTCAAAGCAAATGCTAATATTTTTACAAGTTGATGGAGAGTAATCTGTCATGCAGAAAGTGAAACAGGAAGTAAAATGGGACTCCCGAATTGCACTTTTAATTTTTATCATGTTGAGGAAGTCTCTCCAACTCCTGCTTCCTTAAGATACCTCTTTATCTGTATCTTTTTAAAAAATAATTTATTTAACTTTATTCTATGTGTCAGATCTCCTGGAACTGGAGTTACAGACAGTTGTGAGCTGCCATGTGGGTGCTGGGAATTGAACCCAGGTCCTCTGGAAGGGCAGCCAGTACTCCTAACCCCTGAGCCATCTCTCCAGCTCCATCTGTATCTTTACTATGTTACTGTGTTGCATTTTGTCTCATGATTGTATGAGATGTGACTTTGAACTTTTCCTGCTACTTATTCTTTCCTTTCATTTTAATTTTAAATGTTTGGGTGTCTCCCTTGTATATGTCTGTGTACCATGTACCTGCAATACCTGGAGGCCGGCAGAGGACGGCAGACCCCCTGGGACTGGAGTTACAAATAGTTGTGTGTACCAGGCTTTTTCTTTTAAGCCACCAACCAGCTCCCAAATCATGACACAGAGACTTATTAGTTTTGAATGCTTGACCTAGCTTAGGCGCGTTTCTTGTTAGCTCTTTTAACCTAACCTGTTTCTCTTTATCTACTTACTGCCTTGAGGCTTTCTATTTTTCTTTCCTTCTGTATATCTTGCTTCCACTGGTTCTTGTGTCTGGCTGGTTTCTTGCTTTGGGTGTGTCTCTCTCTTTCTCCCTCATTCTCTTCATCCTTTCTTCTCTCTCTTCCTCTTGAGCCTATATTTCTCTTCCTATTGATTCTTTCTGCTTGCCAGCCCTGACTATCCCTCTCCTGCCTGGCTATTGGCTATTTAGCTTTTTTAAAAATTAAAAAAAAAATTGAACACAGTGTCTCCAATGCAGTACAAGGCTATTCAGCTTTTTATTAGACCATCAGGTGCCTTAGGCAGGCAAGGTGAAACAAATGCAACACATCTTTACATGATTAAAGGCAGCATAAACCAATGTAACACACCTTTACACAGTTAAAGTAATATTCTACAGCATAAACCAATGTAACACACCTTTACACAGTTAAAGTAATAGTCTACAGCATCAACAAATGTAACACATCATTGCCCAGTTAAAATAATATTCCACAAAACAGTTGTGTGCCACCATATGGGTGCCGAGAATTGAACCCTGTCCCCAGAAGAACCTCTGAACCATCTCTCCAGTTCCTCCTGCTACTCCTTTTTATAGGCGTTAAGTTTGCTTACACTCAGAGAAAGGAGGCATTATAACCCAAGTTTTCCTCTCAAGTTTGAGGGTACTCTCCTTTTTGGTATGTATGTCAATTATTAAAAATATAGACCGAAGCCCAGTGGTGGTGGTGCACACCTTTAATTCCAGCACCCAGGAAGTAGAGGCCGAGGCAGATAGATCTCTGTGAGTTTGAGACCAGCCTACTCTACAAAGTGAGTTCCAGACAGCCAAAGCTGTTATACAGAGAAACTCTGCCTTGAAAAGACAAAACCAAATATACACACAAACTTTCTCTCTCTCTCTCTCTCTCTCTCTCTCTCTCTCTCTCTCTCTCTCTCTCTCTCTCTCTCTCTCTCACACACACACACACACACACACACACACACACACACACACTTAAAATGCTCAGCTTCAACTTCCACAAGAAAAACTAAACATTCAGTAACACAGCTGGCACTTGATAATAGCAAATACACTAATTCCCAATAAGCAGTTAAATGTTGTACCTTCCTATTTTGCATACAGGTGAGCTGTCAATGATTAAGAAAAGCCATCCTTCATATCTGGTAGGAAACATGTTTACTCACTATCAGAAGCCATAAAACGCGCCTCAACATTGCATCTCAGTTCTCATCTTCACCTTCCAGTGTCTGGCTTGATTCCCTCACAAAATTCTGACAAATGTTACAATGAACACAAAAATACTTGGTGGTTTGTTGTTGTTTTTCAAGACAGGGTTTCTCTGTTTAACAGCTTCAGCTGTCCTGGATCTCAATCTGTAGACCAGGCTGGCCTTGACTTTATAGAGATCCTCCTGCTTCTGCCTTCCAAATGCTGGGATTAAAGGCATGTGTCACCACAGCCCAGCTAAAAACACCTGTTTTTTATTTTATTCATTCATTCATTCACTTATTTATTTATTTTTTAGTTTTTCAAGACAGGGTTTCTCTGTTTAACAGCTTTGGCTGTTCTGGAACTCGATCTGTAGACCAGGCTGACCTTGAATTCACAGAGTTCCAACTGTAGACCAGATTGGCCTTGAATTCAGAGTTCTGACTGCCTCTGCTTCACAGTGCTAGGATTAAAGGCGTGCACCACCAGGCCTGCTAAAAATTCCTGTTTTTATTTATTTATTTTTGGTTTTTAGAGACAAGAGTTTCTCTTTGTAGCTTTGCACCTTTCCTGGATCTCGCTCTGTAGACCAGGCTGGCCTCGAACTCACAGAGATCTGCCTGCCTCTGCCTCCTGAGTTCTGGGATTAAAGGTGTGTGCCACCACTGCCCGGCTAAAACTCGTGTTTTTAAAAGAGGACCATGTGGTAGATGGTGACAGGTTTTCTAGATATTCCTAGGGTATCCTCTCCAAAATGCAATAGGAATCCTTATTGTCTTAGGGTTTCTATTACTGTTAAGAGACACCATGACCACGGCAACTCTTATAAAAGAAAACATTTAATTGGGGTGACTCACTTACAGTTCAGAGGTTCAGTCCATTATCATCATGGTGGGGCATGGTGCTTACAGGCAGACATGGTGCTGGAGAAGTAGCTGAAGAGTCCTACATCTTGCAGGCAACAGGAAGTGGTCTGAGACACTGGGCAGGGATGAGACCTAACAGCCCACCTCCACATTGATAGATTTCCTCCAATAAGACCACATCTATTCCAACAAGGCCACACGTCCTAAAGTGCCATTCCCTTTGGGGGCCATTTTCTTTCAAACCACCACATTTACCTTCTGAGTGCTTTACTTTAGTTACAATACTGTTACCATGTGTCTTAGGGTTTCTATTACTGCAACAAAACATCATGACCAAAAAGCAAGTTGGTGAGGAAAGGGTTTATTTGGGTTACATTTCCATATCACTGTACATCATTGAAGTAGTCAAGTCAGGAACACAAACACGGTAGGATCCTGGAGGGACAAGCTGATGCAAAGGCCATGGAGGAGTGCTGCTTACTGGCTTATTCCCCATGGCCTGCTCAGCCTCTCTTATAGAACCCAGGACCACTAGCCCAGGGATGGTACCACCCTCAGTGGGCTGGGCCCTCCTCCATCAATCACTAATTGAGAAAATGCCTTACAGCTGTATCTCATGGAGGCATTTCCTCAATTGAGGCTCCTTCCTCTCTGGTAATTCTAGTTTGTGTCAAGTGGATACACAAAACCATCCAGTACGCCATGTTTGATACCTTTCACACTCAGCAAAACAGAGATACTGAGTAAACTTCTGCCAATCAAATTTATCAATCCATTGATAAATTCTGCTGTGTAACTGTAAAACATACCTGATTTCAGCCACTTTTCATCTCTAGCATTGACATTTTAATAGAAGGCTGCTGTATGAGTCAGGGCTCTCTGTAGTAACACAACTTTTAAGAATGAATCTCTCTCTCTCTCTCTCTCTCTCTCTCTCTCTCTCTATATATATATATATATATATATATATATATATATATATTTACTAGAATGAGAGAAAGGGGATTTATTAGAATGACTTACAGGCTGCTGTCCAGCTAATCCAACAATGGCTGGGTATAGCTGGAGTTTTCTCCAGTTCCACCCAGGCCCTCAGCCGCTCAGACCCAAGTAAACACAGAGACTTATGTTATTTATAAACTGGCCGTGGCAGGCTCCTTGCTATCTAGGTCTTATATCTTTTTTTTTTTTGTTTTGTTTTGTTTTGGTTTTTCGAGACAGGGTTTCTCTGTGTAGCTTTGCGCCTTTCCTGGAACTCACTTGGTAGCCCAGGCTGGCCTCGAACTCACAGAGATCCGCCTGGCTCTGCCTCCCGAGTGCTGGGATTAAAGGCGTGCGCCACCACCCCGGCCCGGCCTTAGGTCTTATATCTTAAATTAACCCATTTCTATCCATCTATAAGTTGCCTGGCTTACTGGTACTTTCACATCATGCTTCCTCTGTCTCTGGCTGGCGACTCCTGACTCAGCCTTCCTGTTCCCAGAACTCTCTTCTCTGCTTATCCCGCCTATACTATACTTCCTGCCTGGCTATTGGCCAATCAGCATTTTATTTATCAATCAATCAATCAATCAATCAATCAATCAATCAGAACAACACATTCACAGCATACAGAACATCCCACAGTAGCTGGGTGTGAATGGAAGTTCCAAGAATCCAGTAGTTGCTCAATTCACAAAGCTGGATGTCTCAGTGGGTCTTCAGTATACACTGGAATCTTGAAGAAGTAGGCTCTAATGCCAATGAAGAGATGGACTTGCTAGCAAGGCAAGGGCAAGCAGGCAAAGCATAAGCTTCCTTCTTCCCTGTCCTTCAACAAGGTTCCCAACAGAATGGGTGGCCTAGATTAAAGATGTTTCTTCCCACCTCAAGTTCTAGATTAAAGGCATGTCTTTTCTCAACTCAAAAGATCAGGATTAAAGACATGTCTTCCTACCTCAAAGATCTAGGTTAGAAGTGGATCTTCCTACTTCAAATTAAGCAGTAAAAATAAATCTCTCTCACAGGTATGCTTTCCATTTTTAGATTTCAGTTAATCCCAGATGTACACAAAGTGACAACCAAGAATAGCCATCACAACTGCCATCACATAGTTTGCCTGAATAATTGTTAATGGCTGGAAACTGTTTTTTCAGTTTCTATTAATTTTTCCCTCAACAGCACCAAGACAACGTTAAATAGAGGAATTTTAAGAAAACAGCAACCATCTAGTAGATCATGCCACTTTTCTGCTTGAAATCCTGCGGATTCTCCACATTGCTTCGAATGTGGACACTTTAGAGACTTCCATTTAGGGATCACAAACTACAGACTACAGGCCAAATCTAACTTTCTTCCACCTACCTATTTCTGGAGATGCCTTTCCTAGGGGTCACATACTGTCTACAGTTGCTTTTCTACAGTTCCAAAGAGCTGAGAAAGAGAACAGATGACATGGCTCACCCCATCTCCTCAGTTCTATCACTGGATCTTCAGCTAACTTTCTCCCAGCTCCGTCTCAACCAAGCTTTTTCTAATGGAGCTTCCTGAAATAAATACACTTCCTGAAATAATTAGCACTAGCCAATGACCCCCTCATCATCACCAAGGTCTCAGTTTCAGTGTCAACTCTTGGACTTTTCCTGACCAAAAAAACCAAAGAGGCTCTTTCAACCACTCTAGACATCTGTCCTGAAAACAGTAGCACTGAGTTGTTTTCCTTTATAATGGTTGAGAAAATTTATATCTCAAATGACCTAGCTTTTTAGAGGTATCAACCTTTTGACACTGCAGTGACACTGTGGTTTATAATTGTGTCGGGCCATATTCATAGCTACCCTGGGATACATGCAGCATGCAAGGGCTTAGATGATCCCAACTTTGCTGGCACCGCCTACCAGCACTGTTGTCAGGAACCAGTTGAGTATATATATGCCTTGCCTATTGGCCTTAAGTTAGGACACTGACCTTGGGCAGATCAAGGGCATAGAGCTGCTTCACAGTCAGTCTTACCTGGTGTTTACGGGCTTGACACTTGCCATTGAAGACAAGTGCCGTCTCTTTTTCAAGACTGCTCAGTGGTGAGGGAGCATGATTGATTGTTTTCTTGAGGTGCTCTTCTAAGGCTATTTGAGGTGCTTCTGGAGTCAGTGTCTTGGGCTGCTGAAAGGCAGGTGACAATTGGTTTGTTTATTTGGATCTCCAAAGCTGTTATTGGGGTTTGGAAAGGGCAAGAGCTTCCATTTTTATACTTCTGGTGCTATCATGGTGAAATTGGTGCAATAACATGGTATGGAACTTTAAAGTCACACACTGGTTTCTCTCTCCCCTAGAACCTAAGCTCTAGGAGAGAAGAGACACCTGCTTTGTTCAGACTCATTTCCATTTTAATAAGCACAATTCACTTAGTACCACAAATAATGTCTGGTATTGCCTTTATATAAGAGACACCAATGTCTAACTCCCAAGTAAATGATAGACACTAGGGACACTTCCAATACTGTAGATTTGCATTAACATTGGCCTGATATCAATCACAGATGGCCTGAGGAAGATGAATCAGGATTTTTGGCCACACCATAGGCCAAAATCCACTGATAGCAACTCTTTTGGACATGGGTTCATTTTGTGCTTGGTCAGGTAAGGTTAAATCAGGAAAAGTGATGTTCTAGAACAAACACATTCTCAACATTATGATGATTTATGGTTAAGAATTTTATTATCAAAATTATTACATCTCTTGTGAAAGTTCAAATGTTACAGCAAGGTGTAAACACTCCACTTGAGGAAGAAGCGATGCTCCTTCCCTTCCAAGAGTCCCCCCTCCCCCCACCCTCCCCCCCAGAGGTCTGGTCTTGACAGCACCCTGCCCACACAGAGTGGCTGGGGTCTCTGCACGTGCCAGGCAGGGTGAGGGCCGCCTGCCCGCTGGCCTCTCCCCTTAGCTTTTAGCCAAGGGGAGAATGCAAACCCCAGCCCAAATGGAGAGACATTTACATACGTTTTATATAATATACAAAGAAACCGGCATCCCAGGCAACATGATTTCCACTCCCAATGCTCTCCCAGACTGATGGGTTTGTGGGGAAAACAACAAAAAGAAAAGTATTATGCTGAGGGTTCAGCATTAAAAACAAAACAAAACAAAGTAAAAAAAACTAAAACCAAAACAGAAAATCTCCCCTCATTTGAGCAAACACCTGATTTCAATTTTGAAAAGTGAAATTTTGTAACAGTCACACACAAAGAGAGAAGACTGTGCATATGATAGTTGTAGGTCAGGGTAGAAAAGGAGATGAAAGAGGCTGGGGAATGGGAAAGAAAACAGATTAGAGGTAAGGAGGGAGACTCACAGTATATCTTGTCCAAAAGAAGTCCGGTCCACTGCAGCACCAGGGATCACACTGTCATACACTCACTACCCTACCATGGTTATAGCTGAATACAAAATTAGATAAATAAAAACACGCCAGGTATTACAGTAAACAAGTGAAAGAAATAAGCTGGCAACCATATGGAATTTAAAAAGATTGTGTACCCCACCTGGGCTGGCTCCAGGGCTCCTCCAGGGGTGTACAACAGGCACAATGCACTGATGGGGAGAAGCCAGTCTGCTCTTGTCTCTCATCCAGAACAGTGTTAGGGGTATGGGTGACTTGTTAACTCTCACCTGCCCACTGTCATGTAAGCATCCCCTAAAGAAACTTTTGCGGGGCAGACCCCACACACAATCACAGCCCTGTCGGTGCCACTCTACAGCCTATCTGCCCCATTCTTACCCTGCAGTCGTAAGTGCATGCTTCTCAGTCACGGAGGCAGTCCTGTTCTTAGGACAGCAACTCCCGGTGAACTGGGAATAGGAAAATTAAAACTCAAAGGTTCCCCAGACCACTGGATCCTTCCTAAACTGGCCCACCTCCTTCTCTGCTTACTTCATCGGGCTATTATTAACCCACTGAAATGTGGGAAGGAGGAGTGGGATGGTAACAGCTGGGGCCCAATCCATCCCAAATCTGCTCCCAAATAACCAAGAGCTGACCACCAGCTCCTCTCAAAGCCAGGCAAGCCTCAGTCAGAGTAAGTGGTGAGCATTCCTCTCTCTGCCCATTTCCTAGTGGCTTTAAGACTAAGGTAGGGAGCATTCCTGGTGGACACACCTTGACCATGCACCTGCTTTTGGAATGGTTGTCTCACAGCAAACATTTACATACCTACCTTTTTTTTTTTTTTTCTTAAGTGCATAAAACCCTAACACTACTCAGATGGCTTGGGCTTTGAGATTGGCTCTTTCCACTTTTTTCTTTTGAAAAGAAAAAAAAAAATTTTTTTTTTTTATTGAAAAAGATGTCCTTACTGCACAAGTGACTACAGGCTACAGGCAAGGATGGGAGACATAGGCTTCAACACAAGTCATTGCACTTAGAACCGTTACTAACCGAAACACCATTTGCTTGTTAACAATGTACCCTTAACAGCAGGGAGAAACTTCTTTATAGTCTCTGCTTCAGACAAGATTTACATCTTTCTCCAAGGCCGGAGGCCAGTCACGACCACAAGTCTCATTTCTTGCTGACCAGACCCATTCCTCTGGCACCTTGTACCCCTCTTCCCCAGCAATATGCTCGGCCTTGGTTCCAGAGGCAGCTGGAAGGAAGCAGCTATGGGCTCATCAAGTTCAGTTTGCCCATATCCAGAAGCCCTAGGAAAGTCCTGTCTGAGTCTTGACTCCTGACCCTTGCAGTGGCTGGAGTCGGTACTGGTGTACACCCCCACTCCCACGATGTGGGTAGTGCTGTGAATTGGAAACCGCAGATACCCTGGAGGCCTGGTAGGCAGCTGACTGCCCAGCACTGGGCAGACTGATAGTCCGTAAGTCTGATGGCAATGACGACCTAGAGTTCTGAGGAAAGGAGGTGGAACTCAGCGTTCCTGTGCTGGGCTGAGAAACCGAGTCTGAGGTTGGTGAGTCTGAGGGGCCCTGTGGGGTAGGGCTAGCAGCACTCGAAGAACAGCTCCTCCTCGGAAGATTGCTGCCAGTGCTGTTTCCAGAATGCGGCTGGCTGCTGTAATACCCTGCAGTCCCCGTAAATGGGGCCAACGAGTCTGTGGACACAGGGTGGGCAGGGCTGGGGTAGGATGTGGAAGAGAGGGATGATTCTGAAGAACCATGAGAGGGGGGGTTTCCAGGTCTCAGTGCAGTAGTTCGATAACTGTATCCTGGAGACTGGGTGGGATGTCCTCTAAAGGGGGACGAACTCTGTTGAAGGAGGCTTTGTGATTCTGTCCGTGGACTGTCACACTGGAGGAGCTTCAAAGAGTAGGGAGGAAAGTGTAAGGAAGTTAACAGTCCCGTCAAAACTGTGGAGTGCTTACAACAGTCTACGTTTATTTTATCATAATTTTTTTTTTTTTTTTTTTTTGAGACAGGGCTTTTCTGTGTAACCCTGGCTGTCCTGGAACTCACACTAGAGGCTAGGCTGGCCTCGAAGATCCCCCTGCCTCTGCCTCCCAAGTGCTGGGATTAAAGGTGTGTGCCACCCATCACCTGGCTACAACATTCTATTTTTATTCTTTGCATTAAAAAGTGTGTATGTATATGTGCTACAACACTAATGTGGAAGTCTTAGGACAACCAGGAGTACATTCTTTCCTTCCACTATGTGGGTTCTGGGGATTAAACTCAGTTCATCAGGCTTGATCACAAGTGCCTTTCTAGCCCCTAAAAACAGTTTTTAAAGGGTATCAGCAACAATCTCTGATTATCTCATTTGCTTTACTGAAATCCCTGAGGTAAGCAGATGATGGCTGACTTACAGGGCTGCTGAGACACTATTTAACGTCAGCAGCTGACAGTGTTATCATGACTAGGAATATAGCACATCTCCACAGGCACCCCTCTCCTTAGAGCTCAGCAGACTTACCTGGTAGCTGTATCTGGAAGGGCTGTAAACAGTTGCTCCTTTAGAGAGTGCTGAGCTCAACGGCTCTGGGCCTTCTCCATCTGCAGGGTCTGGAAAGCATTATAAAAATCAACTTTGGCTTCTCAGAATACACAGGAAAATAGACATCATCCACTCAAATCAATAGTATCAACACATGCTGCTCTCTGTGATAAAATGAGCGCAGCATGCCAGGAGGGCAAACTAAGTGGTTAATTATGCGCTAAATTTTAAATGCCTCATCTTATTCTTGTCTCCTTCTTTTTCTTCATCCTTCATGGAGGTGGAGCTCCGGAACTTTGGAGAGATGAGAGTTACAGAAAAGTATCCCTTGGGAAAAGAGCAGACAGAGAGCAAGCAATGCTAGATCTCATGAATACTGTAGCTCAAAGAGCAAGACTGAGCTGGAGACTAGGGTGGAGCAGAACCCAGGCGTGTCAGAAAGACGCATTTCATCCCAGCACGTGTTGTGGCTTACCTGACTCTTTCTCTGTGATGTTGCTCTCCCATGTGGGGGAGGGCTCTCCCTTTTGGGCCACTCTCACACTGCTTCGGAGAACCTTAGGGATGCTTCCTCCTTCTCGGAGTCGTTCAACAGATGTAGGAACCATCCTGCAAAGGTACCAGGGTGTAAGAATTTCGAGCCAAGAGTCTGAAACAAGTAACTGTAACAAAGATGGTGCAGTCGAGTCTCTCTCTTTCTTCTTCTTTCGAGACAAAATTTCTGTGTAGTCCTGGCTGTCCAGGCTTTGTAGACCAGACTGGTCTTGAACTCAGAGACCTCCCTGCCTCTGCACCACCGTTTGGCCAGCCACAGTACAGTCTCTTATGTGAATTTTTCTCCTCTGTGAAGCTGTGTTCCTGACACATATACTATAGGTTATATACTATAGGTTATAAAGGACTCATATTAATGAATATAAGGATTTGAAACTTTGTCTCTTCTTTCCCAGGCTCATTTCTTTATTTCAAGATCCCCATGCTCGAGGATCCCTGGAGCTCACTGGCCAGAGACTCTGGCTTAATCAGTGAACTCCAAGTTCTATAAGAGATTCTGTCTCATAAGGTGGAAAGTGATAGAGGCAGGGACCCAGTGTTGATCGTGGGCTTCCAAATGTACGTCAATGTATCTTCCACTCCACCTCTGAAAGAAAGAAACACTGAGAGCTGTATCCCTAGCTCGGGTTCTGTGATGCATGTCTATAATGCCAGCACCCTGGAAGCAAAAGCAGGATCAAAGAGTTCAAGGCCAGTTTGGGCTACAGAATGAGACTCTGCCTCAAAAAATTATAGAGAAAAACTAAACCAACCTGTAATCCTATTTCACCCAACACCCACAACTTGTCATTAGTATTACTTATTTTGTTTTCTATGATGTCTTCTAAACCAGACAAGTCCTTTCAGAGCATTTCATCACTCTGTATATGCTAGCTGCAAGGGACACAGTTCTTGAATTAAAGGAGCCTGGAGTTGGCAAGATAAAGGTGCTTGTTACCAAGTCTAAAGACCCAAGTTCAATCTCCAGAACCAACACAGTGGCAAGGAAGAATTGATTCCAGAAGTATCCTCTGACTTCCATATGCATGTATGTACGTATGTACACACACACACACACACACACACACACACACACACACACACACACACACGGTTTGGCTGTTTACTTACTTTTCATATAAATTAAGACAAAGAGCCCTCTTAATAAAATCGCTTATGGGTACCCACAACTTCACTACACATTGTCCAGTGAGACTCTGAAGAGTGGGATGTGCTTATACTAACTAGCTGAACAGGACAAACAGCAAATTGGAGGCTGCTGTCTCAGGGAAGTGCTCTCATACAATTTAGGTAAAATTGGGAATGATCTGAATAAATACTTCCTACCTGAATTTAATTATAAAGCTAATTAAATATAAACTTACCACCTACTGCTGATGTTTTCTTGAGGTCTGCAGTGAGAGGAGGAAGTGCCCCTGGAATCTGATGGGCTTACCGCCTCCAAATGTGATGTGGAGGAATGAGATGGGGAGAATTTTTTGTGAGGGGACGAGGGGGTCCGGGCTGAGGATCCCTGCACACCATGGGCAGCAGCATCAGAAACAGAGTTACTGCTGCCTTGCCCAGCTCCTGCAGACTTGCTTTTGCTCTGTGAAGAGTCATTTCCCCCACCAGAATTCTCCTTGGCTTCTTGTTTCCGTTTGCGGTACTCTAGCAAGGATACCTAGATATGAAGAAGAAGGTATCATTAGCGAGTGGCTTACTGGCAACAGGGAAAAGAAAAGAGTCCTGGGTAAAGCAGTAGCAAGCCATGCAAACAAAGCAGGCACCAATTATGATAACCTTTATTGTATTTTAAAACTGTATGTGTGTATGGCTGTGTGTGTGAGTGCAGGTGCTGGAGTTGGAATACCCCTGGAGAGACCATCTGATGTAGGTGTTGTAAACTGAACTCAGATCATCTAGGTGAGCAGTATGGGCTCTTAACCACTAAGAGATCTTTCCAGCCCCCATATAACAACCTTTTTCAGGTATAAAAGAGATCTGATCACTGCTACAGATTCAAGCCAGTCAGAAACTGGTAAGGGGGAAAAGAATATCCTAAATGTCATTTTTTGAAGACTGGCGCTCAAGCGGATTGCATCCTCTGACTGTCTTCAGAGGAGCCTTTGAGATTACTGCCACCTTCGTCACCTATCAGTTACGTCCAACAACTGGGGCATCTGTGAGAACTGGGGCATCTGTGAGAATAGGGCAAAAAAAAGCAATTTTTATGCACCTTGGAAAAACCAGTCCTTCACTCCCTAGGAACACCCACTCCATCAAAAACAAACAAACCAACCCACAATAAATAAAGGACCACCAAGAGGAAAAAGGTATGTATTTCATGGTTCTTCATTATACTCAAATTTGGAAAACACACAATGGGATTTGGGGTTATTTGTATTACATATAAGGGAATAAAAGTATTGTAAAGCAAGAAGAAATTTCATTTATAGAATTCAGCAACCTATCTGTAACTTGGAAATGTTTTCCAAATCCTCAAACCACCTTCTAATCTTTACTCATTTCCACACCCCTCCCCCTGCTGTCAACAACAGATCTTTTTCCTGTCCACCAAGTACTGTGCTCTATTGCTTATTGAGCCTTCTGTAGAATCTTGTTTCTTGACTAAGCTATAAGTTGTAATAAGGTATAGGTTAAACTTATTGGGCTTTTAATTTTTCTCTCTGTGTGTACAAGCACATATAATGATGCATATATGGGGGTCAGAGGACAACTTTTCTGGAGTTGGTTCTTTTTGAGGGAATTTGTCTTGTTACTTCTGCCCTTGCACCACATATGTGGACTTCTGGCTGATTCTCCTGTCTCTACTTTGTATCTTGCTATGAGTGCTGAGGCTGGGATTATAGACTTTGGCTCTAGAGTTAAAAGCATTTGTGTGTGTGTGTGTGTGTGTGTGAGTGTTTTGCCTGCATGTGTATCTGGTGCTGGTGAAATCCCCAGGACTTGAATAAGAGCGATTGTGAGCCATGTGGGTGCTGGGAATTGAATCTTAGTCTCTGAAAGAGCAGCTCTTAATTGTCAAGCCATCTGTCCAGCCCTGGCTCTGGCTTTTTAAATGTGGGTTCTAGAGATCCAACTCAGGTTGCCAGGGCTACATGGCTAGCATTTTTACCTGCTAACTCATCTTGCTAGCATGTATTTTATTTTTGAAGCGAAGAGTTGGGTTTCTTTGGAGATAGTCTCATGTATCCTGTATGGTCTCAAATTCCTGCTTCTCCTAAGTGCTTGGATAGACTAGAGTCAAGTATCACCATGCCTAGCTCTATTTGTATTTTCTTTTTTTTTGGTGAGACTGAATCTATGTAGACCAGGCAGCCCTTGGATTTAGGATCTAACTACCCCAGTCTCCCAGGTCCTAAGATCACAGAAGTACGACACCACACATAAGCTTATTTAGTTTTAATTAAAAAACAAACAAAACAAAACCCCATCTACTTATTCATTAACGTGTAGGTCAAAGGATGACCTGGGGAAGTGGATTCACTCCTTCTACTACATGTGTCCTGGGGACCAAACTCAGGTCTGTCAATTGGCAGCAAGTGCATTTACACACTGATTTCCCACTGGCCTTTCCTTGACTTTAAAATACTGTATTATGAGCTGGGTGTGGTGGTACACACCTTTAATCCCAGCACTTAGGAGGCAGAAGCAGGTGGATCTCTGAGTCTAATGCCAGCCTGGTGTAAAGAATGAGTTCCAGGACATCTAAAGCTACACAGAGAAACCCTGCCTTAAACAAACAAACAAACCAAAAAACCAAACCAAAAAACCAAAACCAAACCAACCCCTCCCCCAAAAAACCCATTTTATCTACCCATATGTATGTGTATGTGGCTTGAGAGCAAAGAAAGGGAATTGGGAATGCCTTGGAGCTGGAGTTATTGAGGCTTGTGAGATACCCCACGTAGGTGCTAGGGTTCTGAACTCAGGTTTTGTGACAGACCAGTTAATGCTCTTACCAGCTGAACCATCTCTCTAGTCACCCATTCCTTGGCCTTTGATTAACACTCAGTACAAAAAATTGGCACATCACAGGTAACATATATATATATATATATATTAAATATTTATTTATTATGTATACAGTGTTCTTTTGACCTGAAGAGGGCGCCAGATCTCATTACGGATGGTTGTGAGCCACCATGTGGTTGCTGGGAATTGAACTCAGGACCTCTGGAAGAGCAGACAGTGCTCTTAACCGCTGAGCCATCTCTCCAGCCCCCCCAATATATTTTACAAATATTTCTGAAGCAACTTTAACTTCAATTCCTACTTATATAACAAATGAAACTAGAAATGCAAAGACATTTGTCATATTATATATTTTTTCAATAATTTATTTTTATTTTACATGTACTGGTGTCTTTGCCTTCATGTATGTCTGTGTGAGGGTGCTGGATCCCCTAGAACTGCGGTCACAGAGAGTTGAAAGCTGCCATGTGAGTGCTAGGAATTGAACCCAGGTCCTCTGGAAGAGCTGTCAGTTCTCTTAAGTGCTGAGTCATCCCTTCAGACCAGTGTTAGTATGTGTTTTGTAAGTCAGTACTACTCATACAAGGCTTTCAACCCCCATCATTATCTTATTCCCTATTGTGTGCAGTGTTTCCTTTTCCTATCATAAAAGCTCTTAAGTTTGTGCCTTAGTGTGAAATACCACAAAACAATAAAAATAGTTTGTGTATGCATTTTTATATATAATCTTGGAGAGAAGCTAATAAACTTGGATAATGAACACTACGGTAATTAAAATAAAGTCTCAAGTCTCTCTCCCCCCCCCCCCTTTTTTTTTCCCGAGACAGGGTTTCTCTATGTAGCTTTAGGTGTCGTGAACTTGCTTTTGTAGACCAGCCTGGCCTCGAACTCACAGAGATCCTCTTGCTTCTGCCTTCCAAGTGCTGGGATTCAAGGTGTGTACCAGCACCGCCTGGCATCACAAGGCTCTATTTCAATGAGGATATAACTAGTTTTTTTCTGTGAAAATGTTACACATGGGATACTCGGCATTTTTAGTCCCTAACAAAAAACACATCCAAGTCACTATGACAACCCAGAATATTCTTAAAAGCATAGACTAAAAAACAAAACCAAAAACACCAGACAGATTTTAGGTTTTGTGGTTTTTGAGAACAGGCATGACTTCTAAGCCTCACACCATGACAAGCTCTCTAAGGTCTAGTCTGCCCACTGAATCCTGGTCCTAGTCCTCCCTGGTGTCATCACTGCGGTCCACTGTCTGCACCCATCTGCACCCCAGGGCAGCATCACAAACTGATCATACAGTAACATCCTCATCTAGATTTGTGGCTGATTCATTCTCGTCTGAAATGTAGCTAAACCACCCAGCTCTGAATTCCTACTCCTCAGGCTAAATAAAAGACTTCCTGTTCACTCTTAAACTACCCGCTACGTAGGGGATTCCTCTAAGATATGAACAACTCCTTTGGAGCAACTACCACCACTGTAATTCAGGATTTATTAATTGTATTCTCTAGTGAAGCTCCACGACCATAGCATTTAGGAGGTGATCCAGCACATTAACAGCTAGAACATGCAGTCTGGAATAAGAATCATTGTAGTATACCCTGGCTCCTTCATTTATTAGCTGTGTCTGTCACCAAAGGCAAGTTACTCAACTAGCTTTAGTTTTCTCACGTACAAAATGGAAAATCCCCTAATTATACAACCACTGTGATGACAAAATGAATTAATGAAAACAAAACATGGTCTCTATGTAGCTCTGGTTAGCCTTGAACTTTCTAAAAATCTAGTTTCTTTATTTTTCTGTATATGTATGGGTGCCCATGGAGGCCAGAAGAGGGCACTAGAACCCCTGGAGATGGAGTTAACATTAAGTAGCTGTAAACCACTAACTCCAGGAGTTGGGAACTCAAGTTGAGTCCTTTGTTGCTGACCCAGCCCTCCAGCCTGTGACATTGACCTTCTCAATCCTCCTGCTTCAACTTCACAAATGGGAGCTGGGATTATGTATGTGAACCACATCTGTCTGAGAAAACACATATGACGGTCTTAAAAGCTGTGCCCCTGAGTTCTGCAAGTAACACAGCTTTTAGTATTCTTTCCAGTGCTCTAGCCTTTCAGTTGCATACAACATTTATTTAAAAGCCTAGGATGGCTTCAGCTTTGCAATCCCACTTCAACCTCCAGAATGCTAGGGTCATAGATAGGTGCCACTATGCCTGGCTGGATATTTGCCTATTTGTATTGGTGATGCTGGAGACGGAAGGCTACACAAGTACTCTTCTACTGACTACACTTCAGTCGTCCTGGCTATTCACAACACTTACCAGCTGTACTAATACAGTCTACTTCTCAGTGCCTGAGAGATGCCAAGACTGAAGATGACTCAAATTCAGTCCCAGGGTCCACACAGTGGATAGAGAACTGATTCCCACAAATCACCTTCTGACATCCACATATGTGCCTTTGGCATATTCATGCCCCATACACCCCACATAAACCAAAGAAGTAAATGTAATGAAATAAGATCTAATTTTCACAGATTACAGCATAGAGTAGGACAAGTGCTATGCATTGGATCTTAGAAAGTTCTGAATTATCTGGTTAATACTCTTTAAGAGAGGCCCTATATAACATGAATACTTACTTTTTTCCTTTGTGGTGGGTTCTGAGGAGCAGATGGGACTCCGTCACAGGCCCTTTCACCACCAGGTGACATGGAGCCACGAGAGAGGTCTTTCATAAAGCCATGTTCATATCTGCTGGAAAAGCCTTCTGCAGGGGAACAATATCCTCCATCTAAATGCAAAGGCTTCCTGTCCCCCACCAAGGGGGACCCTCTATACAGTCCATCTGCTCGAGGCATAGCGTTCAAAGGGGAATAGGCGTACATCAAGTTGAACTCTGTCCTAAACGCCTGGTCTGAATTTCTCAGCAAGGTCTGAGGGCCATCTCCACTCCTGCTGGGGAAGCCAGCTTCTGAGGTTGGAGCGACAGAGGGATGAGAAGCCAGGTCAGGATGACTGCAGTTGAGCAGGGAAGGTCTATCAGCACAGCTGTGAGTGCTAGAGTCTGGGTATCCCACTTTTGACAAATCCAGGTCTTTTCGGTGGCAAAGCTGAAAAGGATTAAAAAAAAAAAAAAAATCAACAGACATATGGGGCATGGTAGAAAGGAAAAGTCAAAGGGCAGCAAGGCAGGTAGAGGGGCACAGGTATACAAGGAGAGGGACAGAAGCAGAAGAGAGACTCGTTAACATGTGTCAAGTCCATTGAGCAAAGAAAGTGCCCACATGCCAGACTACTAAGGACTCACAGTGTTTCTGCATGAGAACACTGGGGAAGCTGGCACCAGGCAACTAGACAACATGACTACTCTGTCTGCTCAGTCTTCATCATGCTGCTGGCCAACTGACAGCATACTTGGGGGCTGGCAGTGCAATGAGGGGCATATCTGGCCCCAAGCACAATACAGAAAGGTCTTAAATTGCTGGTATCCGGTGTTATACATTACTAAATTAGTATCAATGGGGGAGGTGGTGAAGGAAGAAAAGTAGAAGAGGAGCTGCAAAGCCAAATATGTAAACTACTGGTTCAGTAGAATGGCATTAAAGATAGTTTATCATTAGCTTATACCTTGAATTATGTTTCTCATGCAACTTTCTGTCTGATCAATTCTTCTGTGTCCTCTGCTGTCTACCAATAAATGTATCAAAGGACTGCTGATACCTACCACTAAAGAGCACCAGTGATAAAACCCACCTACTATTGCTTATCCTCTCGTAACATCAAGATTTCTACTAGGTCAACTGCCTACAAAGAAGGTACCAGAAATCCAAATACCACGTCAAATATCAAATCCCTGTTATATTAGAATCTTTAGCAACCAAGGTCAGAACAACCTATACTTTTCCAACAAGTAATACCCAGCAAATCAACAGTAAACTAGGAGAATACAATCTTTTCAGTTCCTTAATGATCTATAGAAAATCTACTGACTCAGATTTTGGATAATTCTCAGGTAGTTGGGCCCTAATTATTTTAGAATGGGATTAAAGATCAGTTAATTTCTAAAGATCCAGAGATCATAACTTTCTCCTTAAGAGGAAAAAGGCTCCATGTAGATTTTTAGGGTTAATAATTACTACATTTGCCTAAAGTTTATAATAAAAGTTAACACTAAAATCTGAATTTAGGATCTTTACAGAGGAAGGGTTTCCAAGAAAAGCACTCAAAGGCATTCAGTGATAGTCTAAGAGGCATCATTCACTGTACAGTAACCATATCCCAGACACTGTACAACAGAGGATTAAGGTTTCTTGCATATTTACACCCAGTAAGGAGTTCCAGGGAACATGAAGGAAAGCTGAAGAAAGTTGGATTCACGAAGGAAGCTGCTCAACTATGACCCAAAGTCCAATGCAGAGTTGTCAGTTCAACCCCAATAATACATCGACAGCATGATGAATACTGAGATAGTGCCTACCAACCCCCACTTCCCTTGTTAACACGCAGACATTATTCATCACTTTCTCCAACAAGACTCTGATAGCACTAGAATCTGTATCCTTTGAAGATTTTCTTCTTGAATGAAACTCTTCAACCACTGCTTCCCCCAAATGACAACAACAAAACCCTAACCCCACAACATATATACAGCTACTTAACTTTCTTGGGTCTATTTCTACAGTTACACAGAATAGTCACTCTACTTGCTGTGAATGAGTGGCTGCCTCCACCCAGCACCCCATTCACTCAAGATTCCCAGCCCTCCCACACATTCAGGACCACATTCATGCACTCACTCTCAGCTTCCATGTGTGATTGAGATGGTGTGGTAACTACCTCAGGTGACAGGGACTTAGGTCTATGCACAAGGGAACCCTCAAGGGAAGATATGTTCTAGAGGACGGAAAGTATCATGTTATTCATCTACTCCAAGTCAAGAAGAAAAACACAAGAGAAAGTAAAGCATGGATGTTAGCCACAACCTTTTTATTTGGAGGCAGGGGTAGGTATGGTTAAGAATGCACAGGGGAGAGGGACGATGGTGGCACACACCTTTAATCCCAGCACTCGGGACGCAGAGGCAGGGGGATCTCTGTGAGTTCGAGGCCAGCCTGGTCTACAGAGTGAGTTCCAGGACAGGCTCCAAAGCTACACAGAGAAACCTTGTCATGAAAAACCAAAAAGATTTAAAAAAAAAAAAAAATATGCACAGGGAAAATGTTTAACTGCAGAACTCACTCCATGGACAAAGTGATCTGCTAAATGCTTCCTGGTGTCTTGGAAAGTACTTAAGGAAAACTAGGTATTAATGTTTCATGCTATAAGTACACACCTCAAGCAGAACTGAGGAAAGAGGTGAAATGTTAAACTCTTTAAAAAGTTTTTTATTTTAGAGTACTTAGTGTTTCTTATATGGTGGGGAGGGCACCTTAACCCTTATTCTTCCTAGAGGAACTCTGTTCCTTCTCCTCATACCCCTCTGATCATCATCTTTCTTCACTTTCTTCTAGCTTCAGGCCCTATCAGTTACCCAAGGGAATACCTGGGATCTAACAGAAGAGAGAGACGGTTAGTTCCTTCTAGACTTGTGCATCCTTAGCAGTTAGAATTCATAGTATTTTGGGTACCACAACAAAACAAAGCAAAAAATAAACAATGAAACAAAACAAAACAAAAAAAAGTAAGACAACCCCCCACCCCCCAAAAAGTGCAAAACATACCATGACTATGTCTCTGGTCTGTGAACTACACAGGATACACAAGACAGGACACTCAGCTGAGGCAGTGCCTCTCTACACACAGGACTGTCAATGAGCTCTTGATGGGGTGATATGAATGGCAACAGGAAAGTGATGATGATAGCTAGGACAAGGACTCAGGGTACCAGTGGCTAGGGTAAGGGGAGAGTTATCAACAACTGTGACCCAGAGAACAGACATAGGCCATGCCATAAAAGGACATATGGAGCTGCTTCAGCAAAACAAGGTTTGGATAGTCAATGGTTTTCAGTGGGGAAGGTGCTGGGTGTTCAAGGCACAATAGAGCCCCTGTAAGACAGAGTACAGATCTCAGAGCACACAAGAAGGGAAAGGGGGGCTGGAGAGATGGCTCAGAGGTTAAGAGCACTGATTGCCCTTCCAGAGGTCCTGAGTTCAATTCCCAGCAACCACATGGTGGCTCACAACCATCCGTAATGAGATCTGGTGCCCTCTTCTGACCTGCAGTCATACATGCTGTATACAAAATAAATAAATAAATCTTAAAAAAAAAAAAAAAAAGAAGAAGAAGAAGGGAAAGGGGCCGGGCGGTGGTGGCGCACGCCTTTAATCCCAGCACTCGGGAGGCAGAGGGATCTCTGTGAGTTCGAGGCCAGCCTGGGCTACCAAGTGAGTTCCAGGAAAAGGCGCAAAGTTACACAGAGAAACCCTGTCTCGAAAAACCAAAAAAAAAAAAAAAAAAAAAAAAACCCAAAAAAAAAGGAAAGGGAAGGCTAAGTGGGTAATTTTTTTCAAGTTGCTTTCATTCTTCCTCTAGATTCTTTCCCTTCCTGAAAAGCTCGTTCTCTTTGCCTGTGTACCTCATCCCCTCAGCACTAGGTATGTCCTGAATGTATGTCGCCTACTCCAAGTTTTCCCCTTTCCACTTGAAGCTGGTTTTACTTGTGATACCTTTTTGATATTTAAGACAAAAACAAAAACAGAACTCTGAGATTCTATTAGTATGCGTTTGCCTACATCCATGTCTGTGTATCACATGCATTCAGTCAGTACCTGAAAGGATCAGAAAAGGGCATTAGATTCCCAGAGACCAGTGTTAACAAACAGCTGTGGGGAGCCATATGGGTGTGTTGGGAAATCAAGTTGGGTCACCTGGAAGAAAAGTCAGAGCTCTTAACTACAGCTACTCTAGACTGTATTTTATTTTACTTTTTAAAATTTTAACAAA
Organism: Peromyscus maniculatus bairdii; assembly: GCF_049852395.1. NCBI lineage: Eukaryota > Metazoa > Chordata > Mammalia > Rodentia > Cricetidae > Peromyscus > Peromyscus maniculatus. Next base: position 135,327,034 of record NC_134854.1, on the reverse strand, counting down.
AATTTTATTTCAACATTTTCTTCTTCCAAATAACAATTGTACATTAGAAGAACAATATAGAAATTTTGTATTGAGTCACCTTTCAGTGTATTATTTCCTTTTTAAACTAATGGTGTCTTCAAACTGCAAGGATTATAGATATATGGCCTAGGCCCAACTCTCTGTGTCATCGTTTTGGTGAAAAAAACTTGCAAAACCACCTTTCTGTACCCAAATGTAGCAAAGACCATTGCTGTCAGGGTGACAAAAATTGGTAGGATGAAGTTGTTTTTGTAATGGTGAGAATGGTGACACTGCCTTATTTAAATAAGAGCTTTATAATCATGCACCTTTAGTTTTGCTATTTAACATATTTTCTTTTCTTCCTTGCTGTGGGATGGTCTTTCTGTACACTGTGAATGTGTTGCTACTATTGGTTAATAAAGAAGCTGCTTTGACCTGCAAGACAGGTTGTACCACGTGGGAAATCCAAACAAAGATAATACAGGAAGAAAGGCAGGGTCAGGGGAGATGCTTCCAGCCATCACCCGAGAGGCAAGATGTAATGCAACACAGGTAAAGCCACGAGATATGTGGGTGATACATAGATGAATAGAAATGTGTCAATTTAAGATAAAAGAGCTAGTTAGCAATAAACTCGAGCCATAGACCAACTGTTTATAATTAATATAAGCCTCTGTGTATTTATTTGGGACTGAATGGCTGCGGGACACAGAAAAACTTACGGTTACACTTCCTGATAATCTTTTGAAAAATTACTGCATTCTCCCATTTAAAAATTAAAGTAATTATTAACCCTATAAATCTACATACATATATATATGTATGTATGGGTATTAAACATGCATATATGTCTGTGCAAGCATCAGATCCCTGGAACTGGAGTTAGATGGTTGTGAGCCACCATGTGGGTGCTGGTAATCAAGCCCAGTCCTTGGCAAGAGCACCAGGAACTCTGAATTGCTGACCCATTTTCTAGACACTAAAATATTTTAACTTATTTTAAAAAATTATGTGTGAATGTGTGGTGATATATTGTGTACCCTAATAAAATCTGCCTTAAGACCAGAGGATACAGAACAAGAAACTAGATTAAACACAGAGCCAGGCAGTGGTGGCATACACCTTTAATCCTATCACTCGGGAGGCAGAGATCGTTTGGACCTCTGTGAGTTCAAAGCTACCTTGGACTACATGAGACTGACTAAGTCTAGGACAGAAACAGAGCCAGACAGTGGTGGCACACACCTTTATTCTCAGCACTAACTAGGAAAGTTGAGACAGGAAATGGTAAGGGTGGACGAAGAAAGGTATTATATAAGGTATGAGGGGACAAGAACTAAAGTTTTTTGGCTGAGGAAAGCTTTTCAGGCTGAGGAGTCTTAGAGGTAAAGGGTGGCTTGTTCTTTTGTCTCTCTGATCTTTCACCCCAATATCAGGCTCCGAGTTTTTATTAAGACCATTTAGGAATTTATGTGTCTGTGCATGTTAGTGCAGATGCCTGAGGAAGACACAAGAGGGAGCTCCATCCCTTGGAACTGAAGTTATAGGAGGTTGTAACCCTCCTGATTTGAGTGCTGGCAATGGAACAAGCTCTGAGCCATGTCTTTAAATTCCATGTTTTAATGTTTAAAATGTTGCATTTAAGTATGTATGTATGTATGTATGTATGTATGTATGTATGTATGTATGTACTTATGTACGTCTGTCTGTGTGGTGAAGTTAATCGAGGTTGAACTTGTGAAGTTGGTTTTCTACTTCTACCATGTGGGTTGCAGGGGCTGAACTCAGATGGTTAGGCATGGTGGCAAGTGCCTTTACTGCTGAACCAGCCTGCTTCCTGTTATTTTAACTGTATGCTTAGACTAATGTGGTTATATTTTATCTGTGCACCCCAATAAAGCTTATCTGAGGATCAGAGGACAGAGCCAGTCACTATATTAAACATACAAGTCAGGCAATGGTAGCACACACCTTTAATCCTAGCATTTGGAAGGCATTGATTCACCTTGATCTCCATGAGTTCAAGGCCACACTGGGAATAGAGCCAGGCGTGGTGGCACATGCCTTTATCCACTAGCTAACCATAGAGGTCTGGAGGTCTGTACAGACAGAAAGTAATAGAGCTGGGCGGAGAGAGAAGTAAGAGGGCAGGACACAGAAAAGGCATATAGACATGGGTGTATAGGAAGTAGCTCTCTGGAGGCTGAGGAGTTGGTAAGGTGAGGTTGGCTGTGGCTTGTCCTAGTCCTCTAATCTTTCAGTTTTCACCCCAATATTTGGCTCTGGGTTTTTTTTTTTTTTTTTTTTTTTTACTAATAAGACTGTTTAGCAATTCATCTTACAGAGTAAGATTCACCAAAATCCATGTTCTCTCTCTCTTAAAATACCTTGCATCTACACAGCATTTTATAGTTACTAAATGCAGCAAGGGATAAGAAATGTGCTGGGTATAAACTTGCTTGTTTTGGAAGACTTCTAATTTCTGTGACTTCACATTAACAATGAAACTTGCCATGATAAGGTGCAACTCTATTCCTGTAACTGATGGCATCCCAGGGACAATTTCTCCTTAGGATATCTTACCATAACATTCTAATTGCTAACTGCAACAAAAGCTTAACTGTTAAGAGGGCAAAGTTAGAGAGGTCTGAATTGTTTTAATATCTGATTAAAAAGAATGACACAGGAATATGGTAATTTCCCTAAGAAAATCAAATGTAACAGGATGACATTTTTCCAACCAGAAAGGTTGGCTCTACAGTAAATGAATGCTGGACTGAGTAAGAAATAGAGCACATTGTTCTGCTTTCAGTTGCTAGCTCCTTTGCATTAGCCACAGAAGAACCCAGGCATTGTTAATCCTTAGATACTCATTAAAAGTTTCAACAAGAGTGAGACATTCAGTTTTATCAAGACAACAAACATCCAGAGAAGTGAAAGTCAGACTTTTTAGTGGGTAGATCAATTTGCCCCCCACCCCAGAATATATATTTAATTAAAGCAACATGCAAAAGATGAGTTTTTAATACATATGGATTATATTCACATCTTCCACTTGAACTTGAATACTAAAGTGATTGAGTATAACTTTTAGGAACAGCTTAATACATATATTTCTAATGTAATCCAACCATTAGTAGACTAACACATAATAACAGTAGACTAACACATAATAACAAGGAGGGAAAGTAACCTGGAATGGGAAAACCAAAACAGTAACAAGAACAACAACAAACATTCACCATCAGCCATACACCAATATTGCTAAGTCTCTGTCCCCTGAGGCCATAGTGGAGCTACCAAAGAACCTGGAAAAGACACTTTACACAGTTAGAAGCCTAACACACAGATGTGAGCACAGTGTAGTCTGAAAACCCAGGCTTGGGAAACTAATGGGTACCACAGGAACCTAGACACCTCGTTTGACCAACATATATACTAAAGATTCTGCATGCTTACTACCTAAAATTAAGGAGACCGAAGGACTGAATGCCAAAAGACAAGTGAATGGGATCTTGGCAGCACTGTTCTTATTTTGGCAAGAACAGGGACTGCCAAGACAAAAGGCTACCAGCCCACAATGACCCAAGGTTGCTGATTTTTTCTTTTTGGTATTTTCAAGACAGGTTCTCTCTGTGTAGTTTTGGTGCCTATCCTGGATCTCGCTCTGTAGACTAGGCTGGCCTTGAACTCACAGAGTTCCACCTGGCTCTGCCTCCTGAGTGCTGGGATTAAAGGCATGCCACCACCACCTGGTGCGATTTCTTAATAAGATGAAGATGGAAGACAGTTAAGAAACATCTGAAATGATACTATATTTGAAATGAAGAGGTATAAATAACGATTTTCATATCAACCACTCCCAACCACCAAACCCCAATCACCTCAAACTGCAGAGGAGTGTTGGAGCGACTAGCAGTAGTAAGAGATGTGATGGGCGAGAACATGAGGCTGTATCCATTTCGACACTCCTCTTCTCCTGGGTGAGTCTGGCCAGGTGTGGACAGCTGGGGACTCTTTGAGCCTGAGCTGGAAGGGGGTGGTGTAACTGGAGACAGAGGCCGAAGCAACTTGGTGATATTCTGCTCCATCAGATAGCGAGACTTCCATTTCTTTAAAGGGCTCAATAAGTCTGTGAAACACAAAGCGTGGATGAGAACTGAATCCTATCTTACTGTAAGGCTAGGTAGCAAAGGCACTGACCTCTAACCTGTAATGGGTCCTAACTCTTTTATGCCTTATCCCATTAAATTATCTCTACTCAAACCCAATGCCTATACATACTTCTCATCACTACAATCAATGTAATTTCTGAAGCATTCCATGTCCCAGAGAAAACCCACACGAATCTGAACAATTTTAATGATCAATGCCAAGGTGATTACTTAAACCACTCTCTACTTCTCTACTACCACCTGCTAGGTTGTCATACCTATATTCATCTTTTTTTATTTATCTGTGTACCCTTTCAGGAGTTCTTCCAGCAAACACTCTTGAGTAGGAGACACATTAACATCTTGGATCCTTTTCTAGCTCCTAGTGTTTTCAGCATTGATCTAGGAGCTAGAAATGGTTCCTATAAAAACTTCTTAACTATTAAAACAAAACAAAACAAAACCAACAACCAAGACTCCTTCTGTTTAGATTAACTGTATTCTTAGGTCCACTAAAAAAAGCAAGTTTCTATAACTAAGTATGTTAGTGACTGTGTTTTGTGTTTAATGTAGTGTAGTGTACTTATTTTTATGAGAGCCTCCAGGATAAAATATATTTCAGAGGAAAAATATACTTTTATTCACTTGTAGTTAAAAGATCATTTACTTAGTTAGTATGTACTTCATGCAAAGTTAGATGTGTAAGGGCCATTATATATTTATTCTGTTTTCAAAAAGCTTAGAGAAAACATGTAAAATGTATTTACCTTAAGTTTCTAAGTATGATCAAGCTTGACTATAGCTCCACCAGTTTTGAGGCAGACACAGGATTGCCACAAATTTTAGGCCAGCCTAGTCTACACGGCAAATTCTAAGGCAGCCTGGGATATATTATGAGACCCTGCCTTAAAAAAAAAAACAAAAAACTAGTAGGCTCAAGAAGTTACAAAGAAAGGGTTTTTGAGATGGTCTGACGAGTAAAGGTGCTTGGGGTTCAATCCTTAGAGCCCACATAAAAGATGGAAGGAGAGAAGTGACTCCCAAAATTTGTCTTCTGAACTCCATATGCATACCATGAGCCTCAGTTATGATGAAAATTAAAACAAACATACAAACACCCTTCAAAGTAAGTAAAGTCAAGAGATAGTGTAACAGACTATAGTCCCAGCTACTCAGGTGGCTGAGGTAGAAGAACTGCTTGAGCCCGAGCTGAAGGATAGCCTAGGCCTGAACAACACTATAGATTCCATTTCCCAGAAAACAAAACAAAAGACCACCACTATTTAAGTGTTTCTTGTATACCACGCACTAGCTGGTGTGCTTGATATGAAAAGTTAAGATGTCTATAAATCCTAGCATTACTGTTATTATCATCACCCTGTATTGAAGGTGAAGACTCTGATGTACAGAGAGAGCACCTGGTCCATGTTTCCCTACCCTATATGGTACGGAAGATCAAATTTGGGTCCTTATATACCCTAGACAGGAATTTTTGCCAAACAGAGCTTCCATCTCTAGCCATCCTGTCTACAGTCTAAATAAAAGCATTTTAAACTGTAGCTTCATGGCTTGGTGGAAACTGTGACAATCATAATACGCATTGAAGGCAAAGTTTGGATCATGATCAGAGATGATTATTCTGGTGACAATGGCATGGAACTAGAACTGTGAAACCACTGGAGTTAACAGAGTAATCAATACAAAGAGGTATGAGGCACTGATTATGTTTAAATGAGCATTTTAATTTTCTGTTTCTCAGGCTTTTCATTTCCTTACAATGAAAGAGTACTTTTCCAATCGGTCTATATAGCATGTGCTGTTTTTATCCTTTTAAACATGCTTAGGTACAAAAAAACCAAATAAACATGTAATTCAAGATTAATCTGCACCATAACTTATAAACACTTCTAAAGACTTCAAACCCAATCTCTAATAACTCTGTACCGAGAGTTCAACAATGCAACCACTAAAGACATTTTGTGGTAAAGATCACTATAGGAAAACTGGGGGGGGGGGGGGGGGGAAGACAGCTATACAAATGAGTAAATGTGGTGTCTTTTTAATGATAATCACTGAATACTTAGGATGCTATACTCGACATACAGACTCTATGACTTCTGGAACTCATAGGTCAGTAGTCTTTGCCATCTGTTTTCATATTTCTTTTTGTATACAAGTGTCAAATTTTATGTTTATTGCATACACACACTTTTAAAAACCTTGACTCAATACTTCCTAAGATTATGCAAACAAACATTCAGGCATTTAAACCCACAAATTTTTCTGATACTGAATAAAATTTTCTAAGTCTTGTTCTTTGGGGTTAGTGTGGGGTTTTTGAAATAGGGTCTTGCTTTGAACTGAAATTGAACTGGCCATGTAGTTCAGGCTGGCTTCAAATAAGTATCTTTCTCCTGTCTTCAAAAGCTGGGAATATAGGCATGTGCTACCATGTCTGACTTATGAATATCTTTTAAAATTAAAAAGGGTATTGCCAAAATTTAGCCCTGCTAAGTATCTTCCTTTATTGCGATTATAAGTATACTCTTTTGTTTTTTTTTTTTGTTTGTTTGTTTTTTGTTTTTCGAGACAGGGTTTCTCTGTGTAGCTTTGCGCCTTTCCTGGGACTCACTTGGTAGTCCAGGCGGGCCTCGAACTCACAGAGATCCGCCCGCCTCTGCCTCCCGAGTGCTGGGATTAAAGGCGTGCGCCACCACCGCCCGGCAAGTATACTCTTAATGATGAAAAATGTTCTCTACTTATTTCTGTACTTCTTGTTTGTTAGGACAAATATAAGGCTTCTGTTGTCTTTTTTTTTTTTTAAAGGATGACTGTGGGGCTGCGAGATATGGAAGCTTGAGAATATGAGTTTGAATCCCCAATACTAATATGAAAAGCCAGATACAGTTGCACTCTTGCCTGTAACCTCAGTGCCAGAGGTGGAAGTTTATCAGGCTACTGGGGCTTGCTGGCCACCAGCCTAGCTGCAGGTTCAGTGAGACAATGTTTCAAAGAAACAGTGTGAAGAGCTAGAGCAGAACACCTGACTGCCTTCTCTGATCTTTATGCATGAACATCCACATATGCTTACTATCTTTGTATTTATGCTTGTGTAAATTATCTGCCCATGCTCAGCTTACATTGTATCAGTATGTGAGTCTTTCTGTTTTATTTGGGTTTTTTCTTTTTTTTGCAGAGCTGAGGACCGAACCCAGGGCCTTGCTCTTGCTAGGCAAGCGCTCTACCACTGAGCTAAATCCCCAACCCTTGAGTGCTTTTTGTTTTATAAGAGTTCTATAAATAGAGATGCCGACTGTCAAAAATGTTACAAATACACTTTTTCATTTTGTTTTTAAGATGCATTTACTGGGGCTGGAGAGATGATAGTGGTTAAGAGCACCGGCTACTCTTACAGAGGAACCAGGTTTTCTTGTCAGTACCTACATGGCACTCATAGCCATCTGTAACTCCAGTTTCAGGGGATCTAATGTCCACTTCTGAACTCCATGGACACCAAGCACACATGTGGTCTATGTACATGAAACGTATAGGCAAACCACTCATATACAAAAAAAATAAATGTAAAAAAGTCGTGTTGTCCCCCACCCCCACCCGGTTTCTCTGTACAGCTTTGCGCTTTTCCTGGAACTCACTCTGTAGCCCAGGCTGGCTTCGAACTCACAGAGATCTATGTGTCTCTGCCTCCCGAGTGCTGGGATTCAAGGTGTGTGCCACCACCACCTGGCTCTAAAAAAGTTTGTCTTTGTTACAATGCTTTTGTTACTTAATATTAGTTAGTATCTGCCAATTATCTTCTGCCTGCTACAATTATGTCTTTGTAATTCTATCCCTAAACTAAAAAAATGCCACTTATTGGCCTATTATCTTTAGGTTTAATTATTAATTCCTATTTGGTTTTAAAAAACTTCATGTGCATGTGTAAATATATATGGATGCATGCATGCTATGCTGTGCATGTGGAAGTCAAAGGACAACTTGGGGAGTTGATTCTCTTCTTCACCATGTGGGTCTCAGATATTGAGCCCAAGTTGTCAGGCTTGGCAGCATGCCTCCTGCCCACTTTTTTGGGGAAGGTCTCACAATATATAGCCCAGCAGTCTATAACTGAATGTTTATGTGAGTGTTTGAGAGCAGGTCTCTCACTGTGGCCCAGCATGTAGTCCAGGCCACAGTCTCCAAAGTGTGCAGTCCCATTCTATCTTGTTTTGAGGGTTCAACTGTGGGACATCCACACATGCTGGGTAAGCAGCACTCTACCATTTAGCTCTATCCCTGCTCTAATTCATACTTAAGAGAAAAAAAAAGTGTACATGTGTACTACACATTGTGGAGGTCAGAGGTGACTTTTGGGAGTTTGCTCTCTCCTTTGACCTTGTTGAAGCAGGACCTCTATACCACAGAATGGAGGCTCTTCTGGCCTGTCCCACAACGTCATCTCACCAAAATAGTGCTAGGACTATAGTAGCACCCCACGCATCCTGCTTTTTACGTGGTTCTGGAATCTGAATTCAGGTTTTCAGGATTGTGCAGCAGCTTGACACCCTAAATTATGCTTAAACTCTTAAGGAAGAAGTACTTAAAATGAAGTTTAAGGAGTTGATTTCTACACCACCTTTCTTAGAGGCAAATGCCTACTACTACCATTTTTTCTTCTTTGCACATCTTCTGTAATTGAAAGACAACTATAATCTTCCTTCACTGAATTAAAAAAACAATTATTTCCATTAGACTATTATTTATTACACATACTTTTGGTCCTTAAATATTTCTGGCAAGTACTTTACTGCTAAGCTACAATGTTCTCCTAGCTTATTTCTATAGGTTTTTAAATATACTGGTCTTGTTTCTGGAAGTTATTCTATTTCCTATACAATATGAAATTTATATTAACATACATTTCTCCCCTTCCCCCCTTTTTTTGAGACAGGGCCTTACAATGTTGTCTAGGTTGGTCTCAAACTTAGGGTTTTACTTTCTCAACCTCTCCAGTGCTGGGATTCTAGGCACCACATCTAGCAATACTGATATTTTTGGAAATACCAACATAATATTGGCAATAAATGGTAGTAATCAGGCAACCATGTGCATATTATAATAAAAAAAACTCCCAACTCAGTATTTTGTTTGGTGATGCAATCATCAGCTGTAATTTGGGGGCACACCCTCACTACTGACAGTTCATGATCCTTTTTAGCTATTCAAGCTTCAATTTCCTCCTCCTCCTCCTCAAGAAACTTGATTTCCAGTGTTCTTTATTTTTATTTTGCTATTCTAAGACAGAGTTTCTTAGTGTAGCCCTGGCTGTACTGGAACTCGCTCTGTAGACCAGGCTGGCCTCAAATTCAGAGATCCACTTGACTCTACCTCCCGAGTGCTGGAATTAAAAACGTGTGCACGACCGCGCCTACTTTTTATTACTATTGTGAATAGATCATACTTCTCCATTTGCTCATCTTCATGTTTTAAAATGTTTACATACTGGTTTTGAATTTAGCCACTCAATAAATGGCTACTAGTTTTCCAGCTAATTTTCTTGGCTTTCTAGGTATATAACTCTATTACTGGCATATGACAACACTTATCCCCCCACTCCCTTTTTTTGTTTTTTCCGAGACAGGATTTCTCTGTGTAGCTTTGCGCCTTTCCTGGAACTCACTTGGTAGCCCAGGCTGGCCTCAAACTCAGAGATCTGCCTGGCTCTGCTTCCCGAGTGCTGGGATTAAAGGCGTGTGTCACCACCACCCAGCATTCATCCTTCTTTACTAGTACTTACATCTCCTTTCCCTTTGAAAGAAGAAAATATGCTTATAGCTAAAAAATTCTAAAATATGTTATAATAAAAATAAAACAGCGGAGTTACATAGTAATTTATATTTTTAGGGGTTTGTAGTATGTGTGGCACATGTATGCAAGTCCATGTGTGGGTGGGTCTGTACACCTGCATGTAGAAGCCAGAGGATAATAGATGTCTTACCCAACTGCCTCTACCTTACTTATCCCTGAGATAGCCTCTCACTGGACTGTTTTGGCTAGGCTAGCTAGCCAGCAAGCTCAGAAATCTGCTTGTTTCTGCCTTTCAATGTGGTAATTGTAGGAATATTCATCCATGCCTGGCTTTTTTACATGGGTGCTAGGAATGAATTTCAAACTTAGGCTCTTATACTTACATAGAAAGTATTCTGCAAGAGATTTAAAGGATGATGTATATGACCAGTTCTCTTAGGAATATAAAGTTGGCTTGATGTTTGTTTTTTAAACTTTGAAATGGAGAAAGCAATGTAACAGGAATTTGACAATATCATGTTTGACAATATCATGTTTACGACTGTTTAATAAATTTATCAAAAAACATCTGCCAGCTATATTTATTATGGAAACTAAACTTTAAGATGAACTATCAAGCTGGGCGTGGTGGTAGAACCATCTCCCTAGTTTTAACAGTTCACCTCTCCTACCCCTCCGAGACAGGGTTTCTCTGTGTAGTCCTGGTTGTTCTGGAACTTGATCTGTAGACCAGGCTGGCCTCCAACCCCAGAGATCTGCCTGCCTCTGCCCTGAGTGCTATGATTAAAAGCATATACCACCAGGCCCATGAGTGGTTGTGTTACATTGCTTTCTCCATTTCAAATGTTAAAAAACAAATATCACGCCAACTTTATATTCCAAGAGAACTGGTCATATATATCACCCTTTAAATCTCTTGCAGATTCAAGGAGGTAAGCAAATCTAATTCACAAGTGATGCTATGCTTTCTCCTGGTCTTAGATCAATTTGATAAGCCAACCAAGGATAAACTGTTCAAAAAATTGTGATACCAGAGATCAAACCAAAGGCTTTTCTCATGATAGGCAAGTACTACCATTAGGCAATAACCTCAAACCAAGAATAAAAATAAGGAGGGGGGTGGAGGGGGGAACTGTGGCTCGTATGTAAAATGGATAAAAAAATTAAAAGGGCCAATGAGATGGCTCAGAAAGTGAAGGCTTGCTGTCATGGCTGATTGCTTGAGTTCAATCCTTAAGACCTATAAGGTAGAAGGAAAGAACTGACTCAAGATATCCTCTGAAACTGCAAATGCACATGTGCACCCAAGTACATGTGTATACACACACAATTTTTTTTAAAATGTCAATGACAGCACACATTATTTCATCATGATCATGTAGGTGAACACAGATCAAATGACAAATTCTACTACTTTTTCCAACAGTTGGGAGTTTGGGCTTTAAAAAATTTTTGTCCATGTAATTATGCAACTATTAGCAATTATGAATAATTTTGTACATAAATATTTGGTGTCTACATCTTTATATAGAACCTAGAACAACCAGTGAGTTTAAGATTATAAATATTTTTCAAGCATATGATGATTCTCAACATACTGTTTATTTATTATTTTTTTCTTTTCTTTCTTTGAGGGGGGCATTGTTTATTTTTTTTGAGACAGTGTTTCTCTGTGTGGCCCTGGCTGTTCTGGAATTCCCTCTGTAGACCAGGCTGGCCTCAAACTCAGAGATCTGCCTGTCTTCCCCCCCCCCCCCCAGTACTGGGATTAAAGGTATGGGCAACCACTACCTGGCTCTTTACAGACTGTTAGTTGAATTATTGTTCTATCATTTTTTACTGAAAATCTTTCTATTACTATATTAACTCAAAGACAGTATGACCACAGAAACAAGAATTAATACTATTTGAATTGTATTGGGTGTGGTGGTACATACCTCTACCTGCACTTAGAAGACTAAGGCACGAAGATGGCAAGCTTAAAGGCTGGCCAGGATTTCATAATGAGACCTTGTCTCAAAAAATAAACCCAAATAAATCAAAACCAACTAGCCAAAACACAAAGAACCCAAACATAGTAAGAGAAAATATTGAATGCACTAGAATTTGCACTGGCAAAGAATCTAATCATTTTACAATCTCTCGAGTGTTGAAAATTCCAGAGCAATTTACCATGTCTTTATTTCACAGCCTAATCTAAATGTTCTGTTCTATATTCTCATTTGCTCTTGCACATGTGCTATGATAATTCAGCCATTAGTATCACAGGGAAGCTAATTATGTATTTTCAGCAAAATACTTTATTACTACATTTCCAAGTTTTATTTGAAAAATTTTAGGCAAACTTAGAATCAAATTTTTAAATGATGGTTCCTTGGAATCTATTGGTGTAGAAAGAATATGGATGGATAGTATTTATTCTTTCCATTAGTGAATACTGAATTTACTTTATGCTCAAACTTAAAAAGCATTTCTCAATAGTGGTTTTGCATTACATATCTAAGTATGGCCATTCCCAGGTTGTAATTTCTTAGCTTTGTTAAGTTTGAGGATGAAAAACCTGTCTTCATTAATTTTCTTAGTATTTAAGTGGTATTAACTCTACTTCTAAGCAAGGATTTTACTCAACTGTTATTAGTTCTGAACTTTTCATTTATTATGAAGGTATTATTCCTAGGGACATATAAATGTTATTTACAAATGAACATCATCACATCTTTTCCCTGCATCAATCGTAATACCTCTTGTTTTTATACAATTTTAGCTTTTAGCATCCTTTGACTTTTCCTTTTGATAGCCTTACTATACAGACCAGGTTGAAATAAAAAATAAGATTTTCTCACCAGTCTTTATTACTGGGATTACACATTACATCTAGGTGCAACCATACCTAGAATTTATCATTTGTAACCTAGGTAGTTCATACCCAACAACAAAGAGTGTTCTGTGTAAAATGACAGCAGCAATTTCTATTATGGGTCTGATGCTGAACCAAGCACTTTATATAAAATATTCTTCAGTTTCCTATTAGCCTTATAAAGCAGGCATTGCTAGTATCACTTTACAAATGATGGTCAGAGAAATTTAGTAATTATGCAATTTAAGGATAGAGAACTGGTCCTTAAACAAAGATACTTGATTTTTTTCTACTGTATCAACTTTCCTATCTTCATCAACTTTCCTTAGTATTCTTGTAAACAAAACTTTTTGAAACACAACAAAATAATTCCTCATGATTCACACCACTTTTTAGCGATGACTACTGATTTATGTAATGCTTTTCTTCTGTTTATATTGATCCTTAAGGGCAAGGCGTGTTCTGAAATGTTTCTCATTGCTTGCTAGAGAGGAGGGTAGAAATGTAATAAAGGTTGGTGACTAATAGTGCTAATTCCATTCCACTGAGGACATGTACTAACAAAGACAATTTCTCTCTAAGTATGTGAAAGCCAGGAAATAAACTGCTCTATAGTCTCTGTTTTCCAAGATTAGCTATATACCTACACAACATATCCACCAGATAGAGGTCACATATTCAGCTACTCTAACTACATTCTAAAAGCTGCCTAAAAGTTGACAAAATTGAGGGAGTTCTGCCTCAAAAATTGTTAAATCAAACCTGAATCTGTCTCAATGAACAAATTAAAATTTAAATGAAAGTAGAATTTTAATATAAAGCAATTACTAGTAATATTCTTTTAATTAAATTCAACTTCATAATAATCACTCAGCAATTCTACAAATAATGGTTCAAAAAAAGCAACCCAAAAAAACCCAGAAAACAAAACACCCCCAAATAATACAAAAGTCCAAAGTATTACATTAGCTGTAACCTTAACATGAGTTTTAGTAACTGATTTGTTTTGTAATAATTTCTGTTGAGACAGGGTCTTGCTATGTACCCCAGCCTTGAACTTGTAGCAATCTTATTGTCTTATTTTGCCTCCCTAGTGGTGGGTGTATCACCATACCTGGCTATGGTAGGTTTTGATTATATAATATTCAGAAAACTGATTTGCAGGTAAGCTTATGGAAATCACTGAGAATGGTTTACTTTATTTATTTCTTTGTCCGAGTCAGGGACTGAAACAAAAGCTTAAAAAAAAAAAAAAAAAGTACATGTTCTACCACTGAGTCACACCCAAGGATCTCCTAATTATGCTGATACTGCATAATTTTCACAAAAAGGAGAGTTTGATTAAAAAAAAAAAAAAAAACTTGGCAAAATGTGAAGAGTGTCACAAGGATGGTGGTATGGTACATATCTGAATTTGAGTACTGGGGAGGATGAGTGTGATACCAGCCTAGATTAAACAGAGAAACCCTGTGTAATAAGTACACAAACAAAAAGGGTATCAATGCACCAATGCGTTCACAGTTAGAAGCCTGCAATAAAATACTGTGAAAGACAATGGATCTGATCATTTTTTTTCCATAGCCATTTGGCTCATGAGGATTTAAAGCCATGTCATCTCAAGAATTTTATAGTTCTTGGGGCAACTCCTTAAAAAAAAAAAATCAGTAACGATTCCTCATAATTTCATTTTTTCCTGCCCCTTTAGCTAGATCCCACCCAACAAGCCATTTAACATTTCCATTTTTCCCTGAGCATTAGTGTTCCACCACTTTCTACTACCTCCCCTTATAAAATACAAATAAAGATTTCCTAAACTTACTACTTTAAACGTATCTAACCTTTTTTATAACCATTTCTGCTGTTATCTGTATACTGTCTAGTTCCTTCTTTGTCGTCCTGGGAAAACTGATCCCTGACTCGAGATCTTTCTCTTCCTCTGTAAAGACAGATGTAAAGTAGCTATTTAGAGAACACACTATTTCTTTTTATATCAGAGTACCAACACTGAAATTTTTACTGTGAACCTCAAATGATGACTGCTCATGTCAAATTTAGAAAAAGACCAGATACATACCTGCATTGTCTTTACAGATACTAGAAGAATTACTATTCTCATTACTTTGGTATAGGTGCTGTGTTCTAGTCTCTTGGGGCACAGATGATGTCTGAGTCATCCCTTCTTCCAAGGCTTGCTTTATCCAGCGCTACAATGGGGGGAAAATCCAGAGAATTTTCAAAAACCACTTAAAACTATTTAGAACATCTATTTCAGTGCTCTAAAGAGATCACTACATACCAACAGGTGATAAATGCAATACAAATACATTCACAGGGCTTCATAGTCAAGTGGTTTTGGACAGGGTCCTGCCCGTGCAACCAAGGCTGGCTTTTGCTGTTCTTTCCTTTCTCTTTAATGAAGATAATTTTTCAAATAGTCTCATGCAGCCTAGGCTGGCCTTGCTGTGTAGCTAAAGATGACCTTAAACTTATGATCCTCTGCTCTACCCTCTAAGCTAGAATTACAGGATTTTACCACTATACCAAGTTTTTGTGGTGCTAGGGTCTGAGCCAAGGGAGGCACTCTATCTACGTTCTCAGCCCTCACAGTCAAGTCAGTTTTTTCTATTACACAAAACTGAAACAGTCTGAATTATATAACGGGATCCTAACAACCAACAAAAAATGGAAAGTACTCAACTTTTCACATTGCATAGGATAGCATTATTGTTTAAAGATAGGCCTACACTTTAAAAAGTATACTCTCTAAGTGATAATGTGCATATGAACTTCTTCCCTGTCAAGTAGTTTGGGTAAGTTATACTTGAGCAATGATAATCACTGGGGAAGAAAAGAAAAAAGAAAGGAGAGAGATTCTGTGGAAAGTTTGTAAAGAACACTCCAGTTACTTCCTTTTCCTTTATGAGCTAATATGCAATCTGAATGGATGAGAAAAACTAGTCAGAAGAAAACTTGCAAAAAATTACAAGGTAAGACTATGTATCCTATGGAAAAGGAATTTTATTATCTGTAATTGTGTTTTCTTAAGTTACACAGCTGTAAGTTGCTCACCATTCTGTGGTTCTCCTATCCTGACAGAAGACAGATCTAATTACAATAAGCATCAATTTCAGCCAGACTATCTCCAAATACAAAAAGATAAACTACTATAGTTTTACACATTTAGAGAACATATACCACAGGTAAATAAATATTCTCTTTAAGAGAGAAGTTCTAGAAGATTTGTGGTTGCTGGAATCTTAGACCTTGAGACAAACCCAGGAAATTTTACTATGAAAAATCCTCTATCATGTAAATATCTTTGTTTACCAAATTGAAGAAAAAAAGTAAACAGAGATGAGTGAATGGGTATAGGGGGGGAAAAGGGATATCCGGAGTCACTTGAATCACATTAATATTATAGGACATGACAAGGTATGTGAAAAGCCAAAAACAAGAGTGACATGCTCTCTCACACAGAGTATCAACAGGCTATCAGAAGCACAGTTCCTCTCTCACACAGAGTACCAACACACACAGGCTATGAGAAGCACAGCTCCTTAGAATGTAGAGGAGGCCTCTGAGGTCATCTTGGTCTAAAGTTCTTTTTCATAGCTGGGTGAAAACTATCTTGGGAGTACAAGTGGAAAATCCTTTGTTATAAATATATGTTTTTATTTACATTATATGCAAGTTATTTCAAATTTATTTTTCTGTACAAAGCAGAAGACAAGAACTCAAATTTGAGATTTTGATACTCCACCGCCCAAAAATTAAAGAAAAAAAAATTATTATTAACATATTTTCAATATCTAGAAGCCATCTAAGAGTTTGCATTCTATATCTTAAAGACTACAAAAAAGGGAGCATAAAACTAGATGGGACATAGAGAAGTAAGATGTTGCTAGGCTTGCCTTCAAAGCTAAACACAACCATTACCATTATAAAAAAGGAATATGACCATTTTTTTGTGCTGAACAAGTTAACACCCCATAGATAAGAGATTACTTTTAAATTCTTGTTCTTCTCACCTATGCAAATTCTATTCAGAATAAGTGAAATCTGAAAAAAATTCTATTTTTATAAACTATATTGAAAAGTTTTTTAGGAGGCCTAAAGATGTGTGAGGTGTGCATGTTTGAAAAGGAGAAAGAACACTGAACTAAGTAAGTCACGGAATGTAAAGACCTTGGTTGAAATCTGCTTTGCGAATTACTAGAGATGCCTTACTTTGGGCAAATTTCAGAATCTACTACTGGTTCTGAGACAAAACTACTAGGCTTATGAACTGTAGCCAATAATCTCAATTCCATAGGGTTATTATACTGGTGAAATGAGATCAAATATGCAAAGAAACCTAGTAGCATAGCACTGGAAATATGCCCAATTTTCAAATTCTTTTCTCAATGGGATTCAAGTGACTGGATCTTCTCCTTCTTCTTCAATACACTCATTCACTTATCCCTGCTTGCCTCCCAATTTCAACAATATGTTTATGTTTAAAGGAACAGATTAACAACCCTTCAGGGGTATACAATAAAACAATACAAAACATAGTTTCAAAAGAGTCCAGGAGACCAAATATCCTTTTCATATGCCAGGATGACTTTATGCAGAACAAAGAAGGGCACTTACTCAAGGCTTATATGTTAATAAGAAAAGAATAAAAAAGACATTAATTTGTGTATTTTTTTTGGGAACTGGACTCAACTGAATTTAGACACTCCCAGGATATTAATAAATGTTCTCACAAATGAATAATCTGAGTACAAACATACATACAGACACAAACTTGTCTTATACTGCATTTAACTTAGGAAGTCTATTGACTTTAATGATAAATGAAACAGCAGGTCTATGACTAAGAATATATATTGTTCTATGTGTTGGAAATGGCTTGGTGGTTCAGCGGACATGCTGGTCTTGCAGAGATGACCTGGGTTTGGTTCCCAACACCCATACAGAGATGCTTACAACCACCTGTAACTCCAATTCTGGGTGATCTGAATCCTTCTGACCTCCAAATGTACCAGGTGTGCATGCAGTGCGCTTACATATATGTAGGGAAAACACACATAACAAAAAGCAGACTTAGATTTCTAGCTAAAAAAAACATAGTTTAGTTTACTCTGCCCAGAAAAAATTGTATGTTGTATACAATCTAGATTCTTTTCAAAAATATTAAAGCAGTGATTTAAATTGAATTCCCATGTGTATTTTAGGAAGAAAGGAGGGTAAGATGGTCTTATCATCCTTCTGCTTCCACTCTCCCAAGTGCTATGATGATACATCTGTGCTACCATCACTCCCAGTTTATGAGATGGACTCCCACCTTTGAGAATGCTATGCAAACACTCTTCAATAGCTACATCAGTGGCCACTAACCAATAATTTTAAGATTCAGTTTTTTTTTTTTTTTTTTTTTTGGTTTTTCGAGACAGGGTTTCTCTGTGTAGCTTTGCGCCTTTTCCTGGAACTCACTTGGTAGTCCAGGCTGGCCTCGAACTCACAGAGATCCGCCTGGCTCTGCCTCCCGAGTGCTGGGATTAAAGGCGTGCGCCACCACCGCCCGGCAAGATTCAGTTTTAATGAAGCAGCCTTGCTATGATAATCTCTTTCTAAAACAGTGATATGGGGCTGGGGATAAAACTTGGTGGTAAAGTGCTTATCTACCACGTAGAAGAAGAACCATGGTTAGATACCTAGCCCTGCTTTAAAAAAAAAAAAAAGTGCGTGTATGTGTATGGGGGCAACTAAGGATGAGGATTGTCAGAGAGTCTTGGAGAATATAACATAGAGTTTGGTCAAATTAAATTTCTTTCAATCTGTTGCCAATGGAGATACTACAGATATCAATGTTAAACCAAGCTAGGTTCATGCCTTTAATTCCAGCACTCAAGAAGCAGGCAGATCTCCACGAGTTTGAGGTTAGTATGTTCTACATAGAATTGCAGGCCAGCCAGAATTATTTTGAGACTGTCTTTAAAGGCAAGTAAGTAAGTAAATAAATAAATAAACTAAATTTGAAACATAGCCAGATAAAAGGAGCTCAAAAATTGCTGGCGAGAAGGCTCAGTGGGTAAAAATGTTAGCTGTAAATGCCTGATGACATGAATTTGATATGAAGGTGGGAGAGTTGTCCTGTGACTTCCCCATGAGAACCACCTCCCGACACACATGGTAATAAAACAACAAAAAAAAGAGCTCAAACAAATGGATTTTCTACTAAATCTAAGTCATAGTTTTAAACTTTTGTTTGCTTGTTTGCTTGGGTATCTTCTTGTTGGGGAAGCAAGATAGGAACAAAAAGATTACAATTCTGCATCATAATTACCAAGACAATTCAAAAGTTAGTCTACATTACTTACAACAATCTTTACATTAATCTCTACTAATTTATCATTAATCTTCCTTAAAAAAACAAAACAAAACAAAATCTAGATTAACTTTATTTTCTATGTGAGTGTTTTCCCTGAATGTACATGTGTGTGGGATGCATGCAGGTCAGAAGAGGGCATCAAATCTCCTGGAATTGGGGTTACAGATAGCTGTGAACCACCATGTGGGTGCTCGGAATTGAACCTGAGTCTTTTGCAAGAGCAATAAGTGCTCTTAACTGGTGAAACTTCTCTCCAAAGCCCCCATCAACTCTTCTTAAACACCAGAATAGATTTTACTACCTGGCTTGATGAAAATGCTTTTAAGACTATCTACATCCTAATTTTTTTTGTTTGTTTTAAAGTTGATTTTCTTAGCATATACTAACTATGTACAGTAATGGTTCTCATTAGTTTCCCATATACAACCATACTGTATTTGAACATGCCCTTTCCATTTTTTTCTTATTCCCCTCCCACTCTCGCTGATCTTCCTTTTTTGTAACCAACCTAACTTCTACTTGCTTATTAATTTATTTTTAAACTTAGTAAACAGTTTCAAATTAGGGTTGTTTACAGGAACTTCTTGCCAGTGCCTGTTACCACCAAAGAAAATGTACCCCCAGCCACTAACTGAGTATACACCTTAGGAAGAGATGGGATCTCTCTAATTCTCAACACTCTTCATAAAAGCTGTTATGATTCTGCTGTTCCTTTAAAAAAAAAAAAAAAAGTTAAGCAGGGTGGTTGAGACAGAGAAACCCTGTCTTGAAAAACCAAAAAGTAAAAAATTAAAAAAACAGCCGGGCGGTGGTGGCGCACGCTTTTAATTCCAGCACTCGGGAGGCAGAGGCAGATGGATCTCTGTGAGTTCAAGGCCAGCCTGGACTACAGAGGGAGTTCCAGGAAAGGCACAAAACTACAGAGAAACCCTGTCTCGAAAAAACAAACAAACAAACAAACAAACAACATTATTATTGTGTATATGGTTGTGGATTTCACGTCTATGTGGATGTTGGAGGGCAAGGTGTGGAATAGGTTTTCTCCTATAGGGTTCTGGGGATGGAATTCAGGTTTACTAGGCTTGTGTGACAAGTGTTTGCCCACTTAGCCATCACATCAGCTTCCTGCTATTACTCTGAATGAAGAGGTGAGCAATGTAGGCAAACTAGGTCTCAGTTTTGCCATTCTACACTTAGTCTATCACTTACCATAGCCAGTAAATCATGTTTTCTTTTTTGTCATTGGTGTTTTGTTTTGTTTCTGAGAGGCAATTTTGCTATGTAGCCCAAGCTGGCAACACAATAACCTTGTCTCAGCCTCCTGAATGATGAAACAACAAGCATGCACTACCATGGCTGGTGATCACTGGTATGTACAACAAATCATCTTCCTTTTCTGATCATCTCTTCAAGATCCAAGACAACCTAGTAGATCTCAGTGACTTGGCATAAGTGATTTCCCTACAGACACAACTGTATAATAGGAATTTTCCTAGACAAAATTCCTTTAGTAAACAGCTTTTCAAAAACTATTGCCATTTATGACACTAAGTTGTAAAATCCCTTTGGCAAGGATCTCGTGGTCAAAGTTCTCGGAATTTCTTCTATGTGAAAGTTTTTCCACACAAACCAAGTGCCTGCATTCCTTAGGTAGGATAGACCATTAAAGCTTCTGCAGCGCATGCTACCGACTCAGCAGCACTGCCCTTCCTTTATGCAGACGCCCGCTGCACTCCTCCCTTCCATAGCCTATGCCATTCTGATTGGTTCTTCAGATTCCCACCCCCAAGAAATAATTCATGTTCTTGGGGAAAGAGAAAAATCTTTGCGTTTAGAGGAACTAGGGAAGACCTGCCTGGAGTTGGAGACTTCATCACATCAAATAAGCTACAAGCAGCATCCTCATGTATGTGGTGCCAGTGGAGGAGGGCAATGACAGACACTGAGGGAGGCAGCCTGAATCCAGATCTGAGGATTAGAGAAAAGGGGGTTCCAGGGAATAGAACTCTATCTAAAGAAGAGTATGTCCTGTTTCTGAAAAGCACTATAGGTTTGAAGAACAATCTATTCCCAAATTACGTTTGTAAAATATGTACAACTTGTGGAAATTAATAAAGTGTGTTCTCAAAACAACTACCAAATACTACTAGTACTAGACTCAACTAGAGAGTCACGTATGGCAGAGAGTCTTTTTACAGCATATTCCATATTCTCTAGGGAACAAGAAGTCTAACCCATTGTTACCTAAGCAAGTAACAGGAATCATGGCAATTAGGTAATTTTTCCTCTAAACTCCTTCAAGAAGTAACAGTGATAGATTACTTAGTTACAACCACAATCTTGTCCATTTTTATGGGTACATCAGTGCTCTAAGGGTTTGGGGCCCAGTATAACACATCAATAATCACAAATGACCATGCTAACCAGTACCATAAAACCATTTACAAAATACATCCATTCCATCAATTGCCTTGTGCTTTCACTCAGTAACCTGAAAAGCTTCCAGGTAAGACAATTCTGAATAGCCACATATTTGAGCACTAAAAATGAAGCACACATTCCACTTGATCAGTGTGGCTCCTGATGCATCAATGTTCATGTTTAACAACTAATACCATGTAAACTCACAGTTATCTAGAGATTCATGAGCATCTAGACAATTATGCCAAATATGCTACAACTATATGCATACTGTACTATTAAAACACATTTTCATTCACAGAAAGGTGGGCATGCGCACACACATGCACACAACGCATACACATACCTTTTTACAGGAGCTGAATGTGCCATCAGGCAGAAGCGGCCTTCGACGCCTCTCAGGCATAAAGGGTGAGCCAAAGCGAATGTAGTGTTTGGGGGTGGTACAAATTAACGGGGAATGAATAAGACCCGGTAGCATGTTCAAGGTTGTTGCCAATACAGTTGGGTCAGTGGTGATACGTAAAGGACACTCAACAGGACACTCTTGCTTCTCGGCTTTGTCATTCAACCATTCTGTAACTAGATACTAAGGTTAAAAGAAAAAATCATTAGTTAACACTGCATATGTAACAGCCATCTGAAACAGTAGTGTAGTTCACAAAGACAAACCTCATCTAAAAACTAGAATAGATGCAGCAACCATCACGAGGATGTAGGGTATCTTTCCTTTACCCTCCCTGTGCTTACAAAGAAAAAACACTTTCAGTTATCAGTGATTTAATTTCTGTCTAAAATCAAGTGAACAAAAAGTAAGTGGGATGGTTTTAGCTTTCAGCATAAACAACTTTTATCTAGAACATTCAATCTAGTAATTCTAAGATTATTTCTTTTCTGGGGACTATAAACCCTCTTGTTTTACTAAGACACTCCTTGCCAGACTAGATTTATGTTGTCACTTACCTTTTTGGTTTTGGGGTATTTAGATGCAGCACGGATGACATGCGATCCAGTAGCTGATACCACAGTTGGGTCAGACCCCGTCAACTGTCTGTTCTCTCCTGAACTGTCTATATTTCCAGCTTCAGGAGGAGTTACTAAGTTGTTACTTCCTCCTTCATCCAAGGCAGCTTGTGAAAGCTCTGCCTGTTGTGCATTGGCCTGCTTCTGGCGTTTTAGTCTTTGGGCTGAACTGGTCCGGTACCGAGAAATGCGACTCTTGGGTCGGGGTCTAGAAGGCTTAGCTGGAGGTGGTTTGGGGACCGGTTTCTCTGCAGCTACATCCTGTAACAACATCAGGGCCAAAGTTTACTAGAAATTTCTCTTCTCTTTTGTAGATACAATCTCCCAGGCTGGCCTCTAGCTTATATCCTCTTGCCTTAGATTCCTGAGTGCTGGGATTAGAAAAGCCACCTCTCACCCAGCATCAGAAATTTTATACCTGTTTCTTGCTTAATCTATTTAAAGCATTCTGAATAATGGTGAAAAGAACACACACATGTGCACATACAAACATGTAACCATTCACATAGAAATAAAAAAAATCTGAACTGGGCATGGGTGTCACATATCTTTAACCTCAGCACTTAGGAGGCAGAGGCAGGCAGATCTCTGTGAATTTGAGGCTAGCCTGGTCTACAAAGCAAACTTTTTTTTTTTCCCGAGATGGGGTTACTCTGGGTAGTTTTGATGCCTGTCCTGGATCTCACAATGTAGACCAGGCTGGCCTTGAACTCACAGAGACCCACCTGGCTCTGTCTCCCGACTGCTGGGATGAAAGGCGTGCGCCACCACTGCCTGGCTTCAAAACAATTTTTAAAATGTAATCTTTAAGTGCAAAATTTTATAGAGTTATATCACCTAAACAGACCATAGATAAACATTTGGCTAAGTTACTTTAGTTACTAATAAACAAATATAAAATAAAAATAGGTCAGAAGCCAGCTAAAGATGACTACCTGATAGAAAGCTTCCTAGCAGGAAAGGCAATTCTTGTTTGTTTTCTATACCCAGAGGTTTTATGTTAAGCCTTAGTTACTTCTAGGTCAGGGAAGAAACAGACAGGCTTAGAGAAGCCCCTAAAAGAGGCATGTAACTGGGCTATTCAGAGTATCCATGAGAGAAACACAATGATTTGCTTTCTTCCCTTGGGGTTGGAGACTAAGCTAGGTTAGGCCTTCTGCATGCTCAGCAAGCATTCCTCACACTAAGCTACACCAAACCCAGTATCCAAACCAAATGATTCTATGAACTCACCACCCTGCTTATCTGGGAGACAGTTAAGTGCTGAGGACTTTGTCATTTAAATTTTGACTTCACCTGCACCCCACAAATCAGCTGTTCAGATCAAAATGGCTTTACTTATTCTGATACAGAGCCAAGTTGAAAATAATTTACCATTCTAAAAAAAGACAACTGACGTTAGTAGACATACAGACTGTAAGAGTTTTCTCTCTCTTACCCCAGTGTGGGAAGACCTCCTTGTATTCACACCAGTGCTCTGTGGGGTGCTTGGGATGGCAATATTTGAGATGGGGTTGCTAACTTCAGACTCAGGAGTTGCAGTTTTTGTCTCTTCTCCAATGGCTGTCTCTGAACTGCTGGTAGTAATCTCTATGTCTGAGTTGCTCTGTTCTACAGGCTGATCCCGCCGTTTCTTTCTTTTCTCTAAATTTTCAAAGGCATGCATGATGGCTTCAACCTTCCTATCTTCCCGAGTCTAGAAAAAAAAGAAGGAAGGTTAAACCAGATGCAGGTGCAGCTATTTTAGAAGCAACCATTAGTGTAGTTTATAACAACTTATTCAAGGTATTATTAAGGTAGCACATACATTGCTGGACAAAATTTCAAAATTTTATTTTAAATATAGGAAGCAGTTGTAAAATAAAGCAAATTCAAAAGCTAAAAATTTTAAAAACAGCTGAGCTACACCTTCACATATTTTAGTATATAAAAGCAACCACAACCAATTTCTGTCCTATTTTCAGAGCTCAAAATGAAGTAAATTGTCATTAAACTTTTTCTAAGCACAAATAAACACACTTAACAAATTACTTTAATCTATTTGACAAAAAAAGTAATATGGCTTAGACATAAAATGTGCCCCAAAGGCTTGAAAATACTACTGGGAGGTTGTGGAAACCCTAGGAACTGGCACCTACTCGGATGAAGCAAGCCAACAGGGGTGTGTCTTGGAAGGGCATATTCTGTTTTTGGTCCCTTCACTCTCTTTTCCCTCTGCTTCCTGGTAGCAATGAGGTAAGCAATTTTTCTTTGCAATGAACTCCTGCTGTCCTATTTCTGCTTGCTTCTAAAGCAATGAAGCTGGCAGATCTGGACTAAAACCTGTGAAATTTAAGCCCAAGTAAACCAGGCTTCCTGTAAGTTGTTTTTTTTACACATTTCTGTCATGGAGATAAGCGGGCTAACAAAGTTGACTTTCTCCCCATCCTCCCAGGAATTTGGGCTCGAAATCGAGACCTTGTTTGTGTACAAAGTTACTGAATAACTTTGCTATCACCAGCTCTACTTGATTTTGTTTTTAAATATAAAAATTAAAAACAAAGCAAGAAAATTCCTAATCCAACAAACTCTGGTCTTCTTCACCAAGTTTTAGGAAAATCCAATTGTTAGAAGGGAATATCTTAAAACCATTATTAGACAGTTACTATAAACTACTGTGTGTGTGCCTACATGTAGAAAAATAAGTAAAAACTATAATGAAGTCTACTTTATGGTAAAATCCCAGAGTTGGGAGAAATGCAGAAACAGCTACTGGATGCTACTTACCCTCCTGCCATGAGCTGGGTTCTCCTGGTCATCTGTAGCCTCATCTTTTTCTTCTTCTTCTTCCTCTTCTTCTTCTTCTTCAGGTTTTTCTTCTGGATTGTCAACTTCCTTTAAGACAGAAGCACTATTAGATTATACTCAAGCTCCAAGCAACATCAACCTGCTTTTTATTCTGGCATCATTACTTTCCAACCCCTTTCTATGCCCTATGCTAGGAATTAAGCCCAGGTCCTTATGCTGAGCAGACGGTCTATGAGTCAAAGGATGCTTTATTTTTGTTTGTACATTTCTTGAGACAGGGTCTTATTATACAGTCTAACGTGGCCTCAGATTCCTGATCAAGCCTCAGCCTTATAGATGCTGGGATTATTATGTGTGCATCACCATACCAGGCCTTGAAAGGACAGTTCTTGATATTATTATTTTTGTTTTCTCTCTTTATTTGAGACACGTCGCGCGCGCGTGTGTGCGTGTGTTTGTTTCCCCCCAAGACAGGGTTTCTCTGTGTAACAGCACAGTTGTCCTGGAACTCAGAGATTCACCTGCCTCTACCTCCTGAGGGCTGGTATTAAAGGCACGCGCCACAATGCCTCGGCTTGGTCTCAGGGTTAATATTATAAAATGAAAAGAAAACCCAAATAAATATATTCATGTTGATGTATATAGCATAAAATGTTTTAGTATGACGTTTCTAAAACAACTCATGGCAACCTGAGTTCAGACATCCCTACTTGGCCGGGGAGATTACCTCATGCTCACTGGAAACAGTTACTTTTTCTGGAACTTCTTGTGGTTGTGGGTTATGATTCTCTTCTGGAGCCTCATTTTGTTGCTCCATTTCCAGCTCTTTCCGCCGTGCCTTTCTACGTCTGGTTTCTGCTCCAATAGTGGGAAAGCTAGGAGGCGGTGGGAGCGGCAATTCTGCAGCATTGGGATTTCTTTTCTGTATAGGGCAGTTCCGGTTTCCCTTGTGACATGCACAGTCCACTTTGTAATTACTGTGTCAAAGAAACAACCAAATGTATCTCAATGACTTGAAAACAGAACATTATGGCATATCATCCATTCACTTTTTGAAACATTAATGTACTAATTTCCTCTGATGTTATCTTTGAAAAACTTAGGATAGGTATGATATTTCAATAAATATGGTTTTTCTGTGTATCTCTACTTGTAACCTATGTACAGAAGTCGAAAGAAAGCAAATCTCTACTGAATCAGTTCTCCCTACAGCAGTTTTTTTTGAGACAGTGTCTAGCTGGCATGGAACTCCCTCTGTAGACCAGGGAGACCTGGAACTCATAAAGATCCACTTGCTTCTGCCACCCATGTGCTGGGATTACATAACTTCTAGGCAGAAAATACATTACTTGTGAAAAGAATAGGCAAAGCAAAAAAAAAAGGGGGGGGATTGAAAACAGACTTTTTGAGTTAAAATCTTAACAATGTCATTCATTCATGCTTGGAAAAGTTTCTGATGTCTTACCAGTTACTATATTCATAATCAAATGCAATGGTGACTTCAGCATCCTTGGTGATCGCCGATACAGCATAGATACACAGGTGAATCATCCCATCTGCAATCATGTGTCTCACCTGTGTGAACAAGGTATCATTAGGCTTGCCTTTAAGATCAAGTTTTCCATTAAGGGGAAAAGTTTGTGAGTCAAATAATTTCTGCCCATTTTGAGTAGTCTGTTATTTTATTTAATCCCATCATTTCATTTGAAATTATTTTAAAGTAACGAACAGACCATTAGACTTCTTCAAAATGAAAAAAACCCAATAATGTTAGAAATCAGAGTAAAATCGTTTTATATTTTAAAGATTATCTGCATTCTGCTGGAGAATTACATTCCCTTAGCTTGCAAACAAAGCTCCGTTAATCTTACTGCACTTTCTGTGAATGCACCAAATTTATTAATTTTAGAAATGCCTAGAAATTCTTACAAAACACTATTTTCCAAAATCTATAAAAGTGAAGACAAATGGCTTAGCTGGACCTAATAACAACTACTACCACATGGCCTTTTCTCTCCCCCCAGTCCAATTTATAGACTTTATCTATCCAGTTTGTCTTACTTCTTACAAATACTAACTTGCCTCTTCTCATTTCTGTGCTCTCTAAAGAAATGTCCTTATCTCCATATGGCACCATACTTCTTTTTTTTTTTTTTTTAACTATTGCATTTAAAGATCATACAACTAATAACTACAGACCTTTATCTGGGTGAAGTTTTCAGATTGTTTCTTCAGTAAACGTGTCCTTTGGTGGTTCCATTGAAAGGGAAGTTGCTAAGGATTGCTTACCTCTGCATTTGGTGTACATGATCTTCTGATGAACCGAGCATCATTACCGAAAGTACGAGCATCCACACACATCTCTACACCATTGAATTTTGAGTAGAAGAGCACAAAGGGATATGGTCTAGGGATACAATTAAAATTCCTGTAATTCTCAACACAAACAAAAAGGCCACCCCACGACTACAAATGTGAATCATATGCTGACACAATAAGGAGCGGTCATTTGCAATTCCTAAGCTAGAAAATACCACAAACTTGTCTGCTTTTCATTAAAGAATAAACACAAAGCAAGGAATGCTGGGCTTGGAAAGGAGTCATCACCACTTCATACACTAAACATTTTGCAGATTTATTTGCCCTTTGGTACCAACAGCAGACAGGCATGAGCTTATTTAATCATTAGCTTTTCCTCAGAAGCAGCCCATCAAGTAGGATGATTTTCAGAGCAATATTGACTGGTCAGTGAGAACTATACAAGCCCTCAGTGCTCAATGAATGACGTTCTTACTTTTTGAAGAAATGCCCATTGACCTCAAATTGTTGTCGTAACATGACTTTCCCACGATATTCTATTATAAGAGTGTCTAAAGCCAAATCTCTTGCAGCCCTCAGGATTTTCCGGTGCTTTTGAACACGAGTGACTCTCCCCAGCTGTAACTGAATAAAAACAGAGCATTAACATTTAAGAATAGCAACAGCAATGTGGTAAAAATTTACAATGTTTTGTAACTGTGGAAAATTTTCAGGTTTTATCTGTGTGTTATAGCTTGGAGATCAGAAAATTTTCATTTTGACATAGCTGAATCTTCCCAGGACACATGGTCCAACTAGTGATACCAGAAAAGGCAAGACCAGAGAAAAACTTACAATTTCAGTGGAGCTGTATCTACTCTATGAGATTAGTTTGATTAGCATAAATCTTTTGTAATTCCTATCTAGGCTGCATTAGAAACTTCCATCTCCTTTATTAAATAAGACATTTCTAAAATATGTATCTAGACAGTTTAGTTACTGTAATCTGATTTTGGTCAACAATGATCAACAGGAAGGTACTTCATTTATTATTCTGTAAGGACCTATAATTCCAACTCATTCTTGTACTTTGGGTACTACAAAAATCTCAATCTTTTGTTGTCTTTAATGCTTTAGTTCTCACCTGCATTTGGGAACCAATTACTGTATTATTACAGGCCAGTTCAGTCTTATTTATAGTGTCTAAAACAGCAGGTTTGCCCACAAATTCCTTGTTAGAATGTAGATGTTGCTCAAGGGCATTCTGTACATCCGCACTATACTGATTAGTGAAAGCTTCTTCATACTCATCAGTCCATAGTCTTATCCGATTTTCCCAGCCCTCAGTGGTATTTTCATCTAAATTCTGTGCTTCAGAGGGAGAATTCTGTAGAGAACAAAGATCAAGTGAATTAGTAAGAGACCATTCATGAATATGGGGGGCAGAACAAGCAAGACACTTGTTTTCACATGGCAACTGGCATGTTATTATAAGAGCAATGGACTAAGAATCAGGGGATCAGGCTTCTGTTGCCAATGAACTGTGAGATCTTGGACAACTTCAAGTGAGAAAACTTGTCTGCCCACTTATAAAGTGAGAAATTAATCTAGTCAGTATTTTTACCCATTACTGACTTCATGACCATTTTAAGTCATAAAAATCAATTTCTTCATATCAAGATTTATATCAAATTCCTAAAAAATTCCATAAAAAAGCAAAAAGAATCTTAAGTTGTTATAGTACATAAAATTTCAAAATAGATTAATATTCAGCTTTGTTAGTACAGCATTACAAATGGTTTGTCTTTGTGTTAGAATGATTGTGTTTTTGTGTCACCTATTATCTTCATTAGCAATACTAGTTTATAATCTTACCACCCACAGGAAAAATTACCATTTGGGAACATTGCTAAATGCACTCTGAATAACGTACTGTCATTCTATGTCATCTATCATAAAGAATTATCCAAATGTGAAGAAATATCAGTTAACTTTATTTTTTTATTTTTATATTTTTACTTTTTAGAGATTTATTTATTTATTATGTATACAGTGTTCTGTCTGCATGTATCCCTGCAGGCCAGAAGAGGGCACCAGATCTCATTACAGATGGTTGTGAGCCACCATGTGGTTGCTGGGAATTGAACTCAGAACCTTTGGAAGAGCAGTCAGTGCTCTGAACCTCTGAGCCATCTCTCCAGCCCCTTATTGTTTTATTTTTAATATTTATTTTACTGGTGTTCATGTGCCACAGTAGTCTAGTGGAGGTAAGAGAACAGCTTGAGCAAGTTAATTCCCTTTCTGCCACAAGGGTCCCAGGGATCAAAGTCAGGCTGTCAGGCTTGGCATAAAGTGCCTTTACCTGATCAATAAAGTACCAAAACTAGTGGCTAAGAGTTGTGTCTAGTGGGAAAGCTCTTGACTTTGAAATTAAAAGCCCAAATGCTGTTTTCTATCCATTCTCATAGCTCATACTTGGATATTTAGGCAAGTTCTCATGAACTGTGAGGACAAAATTTAGTAACCAGGGGTTGGGGATTTAGCTCAGTGGTAGAGTGCTTGCTTAGCAAGAAAAAGGCCCTGGGTTCGGTCCTCAGATCCCAGAGGGAGTGGAGGAGGATTTAATAACCCAACTAAAATTATAAAATCATTAAAGTAAAAACTTTTTTCTTTCTATTTAGATTTTAACACACCTCTGAGGATATGCTGAAACTATAAACAAAGTGATAGTTAATGTGAACTTTTCTGAGAGCAACAGATGCCTTCCTAAAGATTTTGAAATTCTGGAGTTAGTTTCAGTAATTATCTGATAGTAGAAAAAAGGCTTTACAGTTGAGGTCTACAGTTAGCCCCCAAATTCCAAGTAGGTCCTTCTTAGTAAATGAAATAAAATGAAATGAGAAGTTAAAATAAATTTGGCTATGCAAAGAGATCTATCTCGGCCGGGCAGTGGTGGCGCATGCCTTTAATCCCAGCACTCGGGAGGCAGAGCCAGGCGGATCTCTGTGAGTTCGAGGCCAGCCTGGGCTACCAAGTGAGCTCCAGGAAAGGTGCAAAGCTACGCAGAGAAACCCTGTCTCAAAAAACCAAAAAAAACAAAAAACAAAAAAAAAAAACAAAAACAAAAACAAAAAAAAACCAAAGAGATCTATCTCATTAAAGAAATGATTATAAATGTGTTACAAAACACAGCTCAGGCCTCTGAAGGTTTGTGGTTGTGAAAGTTGTCTCCTATTCACACAAGAGGTGAGACCTTCAAATTTCAGGTAAAGTGTCACTTGATATCACTGATAACATCAACAGTGCTCCAAATAAACACAAAGTAATTCCAATAAGTTCATCCTAAGTTAAGATGTCACCGTGTATGTAATGGTCAAACTAAGAGATTTAGGGATATGAATACTTAAAGAACCAAACTACAACTTAAATTCAAACTAAAGATCTTGAATCCTAAATCACTTATAAGTGAACACGGAAAAGAAGACACGAGAAAGTATAGCCAAAAGTCCGTTCTGTTAACTTTTATAAACCAACCAGTACAACAACAAAAAACAAAACCAGCCAGTATCTAAAAAGCACATTACTTCTCCCTTCTCCAACTCACTCACTCTCTCTCATACACACATACATACACCCACCAAGCCACATAAGCCCTACTATTTGATAACTAGTATTATATAAATCTCCACCAAACAGATATGACCAAACAAAAACAAAAAAGTGCTATTTCAATAAGACTACCTCATATTAACAACACAAATTTCCTGCTAAGGAGTTATCCTTCCAAATGGTGATTCCAAGTCCACATATTGTCAGGGAAGGTTTACAAGAGAGCCTGGCTCATCAGCCGAAAAAACCTCACTCCTGAAGTTGAACCCAATCACAAGAATATAACACACTACCCTCATTTGGTTTAAAAAACTGTGACTTACCCCACAACCACAAAGGCAGCTAATGAAACAGAAACGTGAAAATATTTCACAAAATAGCCAAGAAAATCCATTGTGGAGAAAAGCTCTATGAAAACTGAATAGCAACAATTACAAACTCATGAAAAGCAGACTACAAGATTCTCAGATCATCAATGCCAGGAAAGAAGCCTACCAAAATGCAAGACCAAACATAAAACACAGCATCAGGGAAGGTTACCCCTTACCTTCATCCGCAAAGACTTCCGGGATCCCTCTTGAAATGCCTATCCCAAAGAGGAAAACAGCAGAACAAAACAAAACTTGGTACCAAGAATGAGTTATACCTATGAGACTAAAACTAAGGCACTGTCTTATTTTCTCTGTGTAACCAATACAATGGTGTATCTCAAACTATGATCAAGAAAAAGGACAGTTCAAAGGCTAATGAACATAGATATGAATTCCAACACTTTGGTGGAACTAGACAACTAATACGTAACTAATACATAAGAGCATGTACCACTTAAATACTATACATACCCCTGACAGAAAGTAATAGTTAAAATCCTTAAATTGCAGATTATCAGTTTTGAAATTAAGAAGGAAACAAAGACCAATCCCCTTTACAAAGGGTGGGCAAGTGACCTGGGAGCAACCAAGTTGCTGTGATGGGAAAGAAAGAATAGAAAACACAAAAGATTTCTTCTGGAGATCTTTTATTTAAGAGTATAGGAAAGTGACCAAGACACTAAGGAAACCGAGACCATTCAAGAGATGTTTTCTGATTTTTGGTGTTGTTTTGTCTAGCTACAAGGACAACCAATCAACCTAATAATGACATTGAGGCCAGCCATGTAACCAAGAAAAGAACTTCAGATTGCTCTGGGGCAGAGAAGTAGGGAGATGATGTAAGCATTGTGGAAGCCTAGACTTGAGGCTGCAACTCATACAAGATTATACCGGGTAGGGCTGGAATTCCATACCTGGGCTGGTGGGTGGAGTAGAAGAAACTGAGACTATGGTGATGGTTAGGTAGGTTAGAAGAGAGTCTGATCTATTTATACATAATATAAACCAGTTTATTTTTGAGAAATAAAGTGGCCCAACACTGGCATCAAATTTCTTTAAAAAAAAATTAAGTGTATTCTTGTTCAAAAATCTGAGCTATTTCAGACATACTTCTATTCAAGTTTTATTTATTTGTTTGTTTGTTTATGTTTTGCATACCTTAATCTTCTTCGTCTTTGGTGCTGCACGACCCTTTTCTGGACTCTTTTTCCGCTTCTTGGGTTTGGTTCTTCTAACAGTTAAGGTGATGCTTGTAGGTGTGTGCTGTGTTGCTGTGTACAACACAGTGGAAGGAGAAAGCTCCTCATCCCAGCTTTCTGTTGCACTGCTATCCCCACCTGAAATAAGATGATTTCACAGTTCAGGTACTAACATCAACTTCCTCCCCTCCATGAGTATCACATCTAGTAAGTCATTACTTCTACTGTAACTCTACATCTATTAAATCAACATAGGCCCCATCTTTCTTCTGAAAATAAGATGTTGTTGACGACATTAAGTATAAGATTTATTCTGTATTCCATCTATTTTTTCCCCTTCAAAATAAACTACACTGCTTTTTAACTATAAATGAATAACTTAAAGAAAAGGGAATACATTTATTTTTGGTGCTCACAAAGAATAATTTCACCAGTAGAGGTCTTTTATTTCCCAAATAGAGCTCTATAGTGCCTTTGTGGGGACTTCTTTATGTGAAGATAGTTATGTACTATAGGAGAACATTTAAATCACAAAATAGTTAGTCAAAATGTGGGTTTAACCCACCTTCGGCTCACCTGATATGTTGTCCTGCTTCCGCCGATGAAGTCTAATAACCTTCCCCCTGCTCATTCCCCTAAAGAGGGAAAATAAACTTAAAGTAGTCCTTCCAGCAGCATGCAGCACATCACATCATACATGGGAGAAGTGTCTCTGCATATACTACCCCCTCCCTCCCACCTACCAAATGTTTCCAGGACATTAAATTTCATATCAAATTCAATAGCTTTAACATCAATCTCTCATTCCTTGTTGTCAGCAATTCTCACCTAGTGCAGAGAATTCGAGCCAAGGAGCACTAAGGAATCATCTACATTAACAAACACAAGAAAGAATACTTTGAGCTTTTCCCTACTGATAAGAAACCCTAATCCCAGCAACCCAGGTTTGAATTTAAATAGAACAGGATCTTACCTGCACTTGTCACAGTTGAGAAGGAAGCCATCCTGAGAAAGACCACAAGGACACCAGGTAGGAACAGTCTCTCCTTCAGAGTTCGGGCTGTCTCCACAGCGTTCCTCTACGGGCGACGGCAGGCCATTCAGGTCAGAACGAGGGATGATCGTCTGGACAGGGGGAGAAGCAGGAGGTGTCGGAGGAGGAGGGGCTCCGTAATTATGATCCTGAAAATAAGATTTTTTAAATCAACAGTGTCCAAACACTGGCCCCTCTCTCCCCTAAAGTATGGTACATATGGAAAGAAAGAAGAAAGTAGTACCCTTTGTTTTTTGGCTTCAA
Organism: Peromyscus maniculatus bairdii; assembly: GCF_049852395.1. NCBI lineage: Eukaryota > Metazoa > Chordata > Mammalia > Rodentia > Cricetidae > Peromyscus > Peromyscus maniculatus. The sequence goes on along the minus strand of NC_134854.1, from coordinate 135,292,834 downwards.
CCAGGAAAGTGATAAAACAAAATGCCAAGGTCAACTGGGACATAAAAACAAGAACAATGATGCAGGGCTAGACGTCCGCTGGAGGCAGGGAAGTGCAAAAGGGGCAACTTCGTCATGCTGCATATAAACATTTCAAGAAAGTCACAATGTATAAGAATGGATTACACTCCAGGAAGATCACTGCTCTGGAGAGAAACAAGTGCATACTCACAGCATAAGGCAGTCCTCGACACCCATGCCTCTGAGTGGTCCCATAATTATGAGTGGAATACACGCTCTTCTCATTAACTGCTGGACTAGCCTCCACAGATTCAGGGCTGCACAAAGGCGAAAAGCAACGCATGATAGCATAACACCTACTCTTCCCTTAAACTAATAGTTCATTTCCCATTCTAACCCCTTCTCTTTCCACAACCACCAGCCACTAGAATAAGAAAGAACTTTAGTGAAAGTCTGTTTAACATAACTAAGCCTATAAATAATAGTGTTATTGAATGTGGATTTGTGTGTAACATGAAGCCAGTACAGGCAGATGTCTCAAGGCAGGCACCTGGGATACAAGGTGTCCCTAATGACAAACACAAACGTACCAGCAGAGCGGGGAGTTTCCCCTAGAGAAGCCACTCTGGGCTGGTTTAGACTCAGAACTATTCTTCTTAATTGGATCTCTTAATACTTCCATGAAACCTCACATGACATTTGCAGTGAGTGAGATGATGAAAGTGCCTTCTGCACTGCCCCAGGGACCAGGCCCTCTTCCATTCACTACCAAGACAGGATACCCTGAAGAAAGTACAGGCAAAAACAATGGCATCTTATATTTATCACACCTCTCATCTTGAACCCCCAAATACCTTTCACATATTAAAATTTCTCATCCATCAAGGACATGCAAGCATATTCAAGGACACAATTGTTTAATAGCTGCATGACGATAACAGAACTTCAAAGTAATCAAAACTTAACTTGGGAGTTAGATTTGTTTCATGCTAAATAGTAACTGTAGCTACCATTATGAATCGCCTATTACTTGGGTCTACCATGTATTAATTCATTTAATATCTGTGATTATTAAACACAGTAAGCAGCATTCCCCCACCCCCCTTTTTAAATAGATTTATTTATTATGTATACAGGGCAGAACACCAGAAGAGGGCACAGATGTCATTACAGATGGTTGTGAGCCACCATGTGGTTGCTGGGAATTGAACTCAGGACCTCTGGAAGAGCAGCCAGTGCCTCTGAGCCATCCTGCCAGCCCCAGCATTCCCTTTTTATAGAGGGAAGTGAAAATGAGGTAGTGAGATTATATGATTTTTTTCCAAGTTGATATGCTGATAGAGCCAGGATTTGAAACAAAGATGTCTGACTCCAAAGCCTCTTCTTTCCCATTATGCCTTGCTTGAAAGCAAGGACAGCATTTTGTCTGTAAACGGCATTTGAGACCTTGCTAACCAGGCTCATTGAGAAGCTTGGGTTAGTTTTGGTTTTTGTTGTATCCTGGGCAAGTAGAAAATTAACTGCCCAGGCACTAATTTTTTTAAATTAAAGAACCAAATACATTCAAAGCAATAAATTTAACATAAGCTTTACTTGATAATAAAAAGGCACCCATGGCGAAGGCTAAAATAGGTCTTAGAGAAGAATAAAACAGGTTTGTTTGTTTACATCAACTTTACTTGGTTAGGTTTTATGGACTTTTGAAGAATTAAAGAATGTAATTGTATGACTTGGTGGAAGTGAAATGGATTATCTGTAATGCATATTAATCAGAACAAAGCTTCACCCATTAGCAACTCCAAAAATCAGTGTTAATGCAACTCCAGAGATCAAAGGGTTTTAGGGAATCAAATAATTCAGTTTGCTTCAAATAACCACCTTCCTGCTTCAAGATATACAAAACCCACAACACTGAGCAGGAGTAACGCGTGTAATTCAATGTAGCACATTAACTGGTAAGTGAGGGATAAAGTAAGACTCTTATATATGTAGCAAACTCACCTAGTTTTATGCTCCACAACTGTGAGAAGGGGTCTTATTAATAACAGCAAAGGTCATTTCTAGGTGAGGAACTTAAGACAGAGGGAAGTATTCTCTGTTAGTGAGGTGCATGCACTTTAGTAATTGACAGGGTCTTCAAAATGGGAACTGGCAGTGGGAGTGGCTGGGAGGGAAATATATCAAGAATGCAGGTCAGTATTCTTGAGAAAAGGATGATCTGAACATGGGTCACTGAGGCAACTGGGGGAGTACAGGTAGGGTTTCCTAAATGAAACCAAAGGCAGACAAGCATTAATAAAATGAAGGTAAAATTTAGTTTCTATGATGGACAGTTAAAAGAAAGTAATGGATTTATACATTGTTATTGACTATGTATGTTACTAAATAAGTAATCCATCCAAAGGGTTGTACATATTTTTAGGTAGGAGATTTTATACCATTAAACACATGGGGTGAAATTTATTAGAAATGAACTTTTTTGTGGGACAGGAAAAATAAAAGTTGCATGAAATAAAAGATGGCCATGGAGATGGAGCTATGTTGGTTATATCTTACCCATCTCCAAACTGGGTAAATATGTACATATGCACTTCATGTGCAAGTCTAGGGAATAAAAATAAAACGTATATTGTGGAGGTTAACAGGCCATCCTACTGCTTAGTAATATGTAGTCAAGCACAGCATTTAAAATATTGCTATGCATGTCTAATCTAAAATTTAAACCCATCTTTAATGATAAAACTTTACAATGTCTACAATGGTTAAGGATTAAACAATTACACATTGATAAATACATTGATTTTTATGTATATTTTAAAATACAGATTAAAAATTTACAGTATCAAGATTTGGGGATATAGCTCAGTAGAGGGCTTATCTAGCCTGTTTGAGGACCTGGGTTCAGGCCTCAGGACAGCAAAAAACAGCACACACAAAAAAAGGAGTATTATGATTGCATGTCTTTATTAGACAACCACTTTATGCAAATAATTATATCCTTTTTTTCTTCTGTGGCTAAAATGTTATAACAGTTGGTCATACACAGAGAAATTGGGCTCAAATTGGGCTCACAACAGATATAGTCATCAATTATGTTCAATGAATAATATGCAGCTGGCTACTATAATGCCACCTCTTAGAAAATAATTGAAATTCTGTCATGCAAGAGATGTAAATATCTTCTTTTCAATTGTGTTATATCTAGAAGATTTCGTGTGTGTGTGTGTGTGTGTGTGTGTGTGTGTGTGTGTATTGTAGAATGTAAACTGCTATAATTAGACTTAATAATCTCATGAGGTAAGGTATAGGTTTCTTTCTTGGTTAGATATGTTGCCTTTAATACCAGGTTTAATCTTAACAGTGCTTAGAACAATGGTTAGGCATGATGAAGGACAAATATCATTAATAATTAATAGACTAGCACATAAGCTAAACGACTGCCGTCAATGCCCTTTGTAAAACTGCTCAACAAGAAATGTGAAGTTGGTTGTGACCATAGATGGTATCAAAACTTTGAAGACACTGAATTAGAGCACTTAGGAAGTCCTAGACATGGCACTACAGTCATAGTACAGACCAGACTGCTTTCATTCATGCATTACTCCTGGATTCCCCAGCACATGTGCATAGCTACTGTTATACTTTGAGGGAAATACTAATGCTAAGAATGACTGCTTTGGGTCTTTTCCTTACTTACCAATTCCAAACTTACTCATTTAACCTCTTTATTTCTCATAAATATTATTTATTTCTCATAAATATTAATGAGGTCTATACATTATTTGTTAATACTGCAGTAGGATATTATCTGACTTTATAAAGGCCTGCAACCACTATATAATTGAGCTGGCTATCCAATAACACAGGAAGACTTTTAAATACTTTGTTTTGGGAAAGAGTTATACAATTGGAAGTCTCAGCTAATGATAACTAAATCTTGTTGGCATGCAAAAAACCAAACCAAACCAACCAAACTAACAAACAAACAAAAAAACCCAAATCAAACCAAACGAAACCAAACAAGCCACCCCACAAACCCAAACCAAAAAACCCACAAAGTAACAACAAAACAAACAAAAACCTCTACAATAAAGATGACCAGTCTTTCCTATGCCCTCCCCCGCACCCCACTGTTATATGAGAAGAAGCTTAAAAACTGGCTTTCAATTCCAGACTACCCCAGAATACCATATATTACTTCTTAGGGTAGCTGCATGTCTTCCTCTTTAAGGAACCCAAATAAACAGTCAACAGCAGGCAGCTTTATAAAGAAATATACATGCTCTTTAATAGTATCCTCAGTTTTAAGGAAACCACTATGAACAAGGGATGCCATTCAACCCAGAATTCTGAAACAGTTGCTTTGCTTTGCTGAAGGGGAAAGAATTCCCAGGGACTGAAAATGGCAAGAGAAACGGGAATTAGAGCAACACCCACCTCACTCAAGAAGTGGCTGTGGGATCAAGAGTCTGAACTGGACCTGAACATATTCAAAACACCAGGATTTTTCCAGCCCAGACCCTAATCCCTGGTACTGCCTGGAATAGACTTGGCTTCTGGGGGTGTGCTGCCCCCTAGGCCCCTTGGGTCTCTTTCGCTGGACTTTCACATCCTGGTGTAGTGCCACTTCGTCTTGAAAGGTAGGGGGCTTCCACTTCCTTTCTGTAAGCAAGGAAGATTGGGTACAAGGGAGGTAAAAGGACAAGAGGGGGGAATCTGTGAGCGGGGGCAATCTTGGACAACTTAAGAGAAGGGATACAAAAGGCTAAAAAATTTTAAACTGAGTAATATATATAAAATTGTATAATGAAGGCCTACCTTCATTGTCATTTGGCATTTAAATTCTTCAAGAACTGAGTCTATTTTAGGGATTGGACTTTTCGACAAATTCTGAATTCCTAATGCTGCTCTTAGCTGAAAAACAAGTTTGGTACCACTGACTTTGAAGGTCCTCTTTCTAGGCAACGAATATTGTAAAAACAGATGATACAGCTCTCCATGTCTTCTACCCCAGAGTGAGCTGGTTAAGCAGTTTGCCCATATAGTTTCAGCCCCTTTACTCTAGAATAATGACAAGTACATAGGAAGAGGCCTTCAAAGAAAATCAGTTGGAAAGGAAACCTCCTATCTCTCTTATCAAAATCATTAACTCTTTAGAAGGAGGTGATACACCTACTTCATTTCAATCTTCCCCACCCATAAAACAAAGGAAAATGTAACCACTGCTGTGCAACTTTGATTATATTTATGATTTACCCAGAAATCCCTCCTTTAAAGTTCCTTTCCTCCCCCTTCCAATTCCTTTGTCCCTCCAGCTGGGGGTGGGGGAAGGGCAAGCCTAATGTTTTCTGAAGTGGGATTGGTTTTAATTAAGAAAATATTACATATAGCTATGAACTGCTCAGAAGAAATCCATTCTCGCACAAACTTGAAGCAATCCTATTATCTAGGAAGTAGCACTTACTCTGATCCAGCAGCCATATCTGAGTAGGATGTATCTGGTGTGGTGACTCCCAGAGGGATTGCAATGCTCATGACGTCCAAGACAGCAGAGGGTGGAAATCACGGGGTCCAATTAATGGAGACTGACCACTCAAAGAGTGGGGGTGAGCTGCAGAGCCTCAGCCAACATGTTACGGACATGAGGAAACCTGCCACAGAAAAGGAAAATAACCACTGACCAGAGAGTCCTTTAAATTTATCTTAAACGGCCAGGTGGTGGTATTGGTGCTGCTGCACACCTGTGATCCCATCACTTGGGAGGCAGAGGCAGGCAGATTTCAGTAAGTTCAAGGCCAGCCTGGTCTATAATTCGAGTGAGTTCCAGGAGAGCCAGGAGTGTTACACAGTGAAACGTAGTCTCAAAAACCTAAATAAATGGATAAATAAATACATAAATGATTAAGTGAATAAATAAAATAAAATGCTGTCTAGTGTTTTTCAGCTGTTTGAATAAGTCTTTTTGTGTGCTTGTGGTGTTTGTGTACAGTGTATGCATGTCAAGTGTGTAGGCTTGAGTGTACTCCTTCATGCATATGGAAACCACAGGAGGATTCTGGGTATCATCTTCTACGACTCTCAAATCTTATTCAGCATTTTGGCTGGCCAGCAAGCTTGGTTGTCTCCCAGCACTGGTTAGAGGTTTGTGAAGCCACATCCTCCTGTCTTTTACATGGAGGCTGGAGATTTGAACTCAGTTGCATAAGTGCTATTATTATCCATCGAGCCATCTCTCTAGCCCCTTGAATTTGAATAAGGCTTTAAAGAATAAGTCTAGGTTTACTATGTAGTCTAATTTACTAATGTTCTACAAATGAGGTTAGCAAAGAGTTATGCTTACTTTTAAATTTCTATTTTAATTATTTTCTTTCCTGCCAAAGCAAAAACAATGACCTGCCTGGATCACTAACAACCACATGTTTCTCCCTCTTTAACTGCCTAGCAGACAGTTTTAGTAGTCTAGGATATATGAAACAAGTATTAAGATTCACGACGGTTATCAGAAGTATTCTAGTTTACTCCTTAATAGTTCCATTTTAACTTTTCCATAGGCAATCAATAAATGTAGCTTTATCAGCACTCAGTTATTTATTCTAAAGTAAACCCGGGAGAGCTCAATTAGTTGTTTATATTTGATCAGATAGCCATTTCTATGCTTTGACTTGTTTTTTTAAAAAATATATTTACGTATATGGGTGTTTTGCCTGTCATGTCTATAAACTACATGCATGCAGTACCCACAGAGGCCAGAAGAGGGCAATGGATCCCCTCAGACTGGAGTTTGAAACAGTTTTGAGCTGCTATATGGGTGCTAGGTATTGAACCCAAGGAACTCTAGAACAGCCAATGTTTTTAACTGCTGAGTCATCTCTCCAGACCCTCTCTGACTTAAATAGTCTTAACTGTCTTGGAGAAGATATAATTATCCAAAAAACCAATTTGTGCAGGAATATACACTCATAGATATGAATAAAAACAAAAACCACAGGGTAAAGCTAAACGTGTGGGTACAGAGGATATACAGAAATCTGTACTTCCTGCTCAATTTTGCTGTGACTTAATAACTGCTTTAAAGAAGTGTACACGAGTACTTTTTCTCACTGAAAGATAACATAAACTCAATAAACATTTCATGACAAAGATTTAGAGATTTTTTGTGTTTAAAAAAGCAATGAACATACATACTGATTTGATAACCATAAATTGGTCTTTATTTAAGAATAAAAAATTCATTGAATAGTAAGTACAAAAAAATCAAATTAAGGAAGGCATCTGGAGAGCAGAATCTGTATGATTCACATTAGTGGTTTCATTTTAACATAAAAAGAGCCACTAAAGCATGAAACAAGAAGCATTTTTATGTGGGTGTTCAGAAGTCAATATACTGTCAAAGACCTAGACTAAAAAAGGGTCTCATGACTGATATATTAATTTATGCTAAGACAGCAGACAGGTCAAAGCCAGGCAGTAGTTGCACATGCCTTTAATCCCAGCACTTGGGAGGCCAGCATGAGCTATGGATTGAGTTCTAGGACAGCCAGGGCTACAGAGAGACCCTGTCTTGGAAAAAATCAAAAGAAAGAAGTCAAATAATTATCAATATTATTACAAAAAATAGTTAAGTAAAATGAAAGTATAAGATACTGATTGAATCAATCCAGGGATAAATGAAGATTTTAAAATAGTTACTGATTTGAGACATGAATTTTATTTTTATAAATGACACAGATCAATGTGGCTAAGGAAACTAATTCTGAATGGTGAGTCAGTCCAAGATTTAAGACTACCTAAAGGTATTACTTTTGCACCATTAATTCATAAAGCTACCACAGCTATAAACTAAAACAGTTTTCTGTAGGACCTGGGCCTCTTCAAATAGAGTATGACAAAATACCTATTCTCATCCAACTCAGGGTGACACTGTTAGACTGAAAACTGAAATGCAAATGAAATCAGCTTTCCTACCAACTTGTCATAATTCATGATAATGTGATTGGTTCACTTGCTGTCTCTGGACCAACTTGCAAATAAATGTCCCTCCCCAACCCCCAAGTAGTCAAACAAGAATTCTCAAACACCCAAGTCATTGGGAAAATGACATAAAATCTGCAAATGACAAAACAAAGAGACCACCTACAAATAAAGCCCAAAGGACATACTGAAGGATACTCCCTCTAATTTTAGCACTGTTAGATAATTTGCATTAAGGAAAGCTTAGAAGTTGTTTGACCAGATAACCAGAAGTCCATCTGATGATCATAACCTTTGATTAGTCAAAGGAATCCAAATCATGTGTTCTATTTCAGAAAAGGCCTTAAAAAAAAAAAGAAAGAAAGAAATGATTCAACACTATTATCACTCTTCTGCTAAAGCCACCACCAACACACATTCATAAAAATCAACCATCCATCTGCAGACACACATACCTAGGCTGATAGCTAATTTTCCCCCCTGACAGAATAACTTGAAAAAAGATATACTACACAAGGCAAAAGTGGGAAAGTTACTTCATGTAGTACCTCCATTTAAGAATGAATAAATTAAGCCAAGCAGTGGTGGCACACACATTTAATCTCAGCACTTGGGAGGCAGAGGCAGGTAGATCTCTGTGAGTTCGAGGCCTGCCTGGTCTACCAAGGGAATTCCAGGACAGCCAGGGCTGTTACATAGAGAAATCCTGTCTTGAAAAACCAAAGGGGGGGTGGTGGTGGCAAATTATTTCTACATCACCTAATGAAATCCTAACACAATTGCTGGGTGTGGTGGCACACACCTATAATCCCAGCATTCAAGAGGCAGAAGGATCAAGAGGGGCCAGCCTGGACTATGGAGTGAGACTTTGCTTCAAATGCAATGGTGAGATCTTACACCAGCTATCTGAACAGCTGAGATGTATCTTTATGAAATACTTCTCTTCATAAGTTCTTTTTCCTCTTGTCTAGCTTTATGTAACTGAACTACTGCTACTATTCTGATGAAAGCAACTGTAATAGGCCAGCTTAACCATATTGCTCTAAATCATGTTTCCATAATAATGAGGTTTCTTTTTTTAAATTTATTTATTTATGTCTATGGCTGTTTAATCTGCATGTACACTTGCACACCAAAAGAGGGCGTCAAATCCCATAGTTATAGGTGCTGGGAATTGAACTTAGGACTTCTGGAAGAACAGCCAAAGGTCTTAAGTACTAGGCCGTTTCCCCAGACCCCATGATGAGGTTTCTTAATTCAAATTCTGGTAATATAAAAATTCTCTTTATAGTCCCTCCCCTGAAAAATGGTGTGACATGTAGCTACTTAAATGTTAATCGAACAACTTTTACTAGATCACCTATATACAATCTTTTATTATAACACTTACCTCATGTAAGAAATCAGGTATTTACTCTGGTTTATCAAGCTTATAGTTACAGTAACTATTCATTTAATCTCACAATTTGGAGATGTGTCCTGGAAAGAGTGTAAGAACTCTCTAGACAGAAATAATTTCAAGATATCATTTACTCCATTACTCAAATTCTTATCACCAAAACGCCATGGGCAGGGAATTTTACAAAAATGTATTTTTACCCACTGCTGTAGTTCTAACGGTCAGATACTACGTCCGACACATCAAGAGGGATCAAGAAAACATTTACTAAGAGAACTCATCATGGTAACCAAGCTCAGCATTTACTAGAATTCAAAATACAATAAATGAAAAGGATTTGGGGCAGTCACCTTTGAGGTCCCCCCAATTATCTGTCAGTAGCTTTGAAGACCTAGAAAAGGCTGAGACACAAATCAGTATTTCAAAAAAACTTGATGGGCTCACAAAGTACAAAGTGGAACCCTCCTACCGATTAATGATAATTTTATTTGTTTGCACTGCCTTGTTAATCTCTTTACTTTCCATTTAGCACCAAGCCTAACCCTTTAACTTGCACGCCCCATCATGTGCAAAATAAACTAAGGGCAGAAAGGAAATGGCCTTGATTTTCAAGGTCATCAGATACTGTATCTTTCTCTTCCCTTCAAATTAAAACCCTGTTTCCTGAGGGATTCTCAAAGGGTTTTTTCCCCCCTTTCCTTGGGAGTTCTTCACTGACCATACCCAAACTCAGTAACTTCCTTTTGAAATCCTGTAGCCCAAATCAACCTTAAATATGTACCCTGTTGGCTCAACCTCCCAAGTGCTATTGTAAGCATACGCCACCACACCTGACACAGACCTCTTTTCATCAAATACCAGATTGACTCTGGACAAGGGTCTAGCAAAACCATGAAATTATGACTCCTTTCTTCTCCCTCATTCTATTCCTGACAATGGGAACGGGATGGGGGATGGGTGGTGTGTGTGTGTGTGTGTGTGTGTGTGTGTGTGTGTGTGTGTGTGTGTGTGTGTGTGTGTGTGTGTAATCAGTTCTACCTGTGGTGAACTCCACCAACTTTCTACATTCCCAGAAGGAAAAGAAACCTGTAAAATTTGGGGTAAAGAGGAAGAAGGGAAGAGGTAATCTGTATTTCCTAAATTTCAGCATTTTCTCCACAAAGTCAAATATAGTATTGGACAGAATGAGCTCTCCACATTTGAAATATTAATAGGTCATAAACATGGAAAGAGAGCTGTTCATGAGTCACCAACCATTAGAGGGCATGAACTTTACATTTATTTTTATTTTTTTGTGGATTTCATATTTTAAAAAACTCGGAAACAAACTATTCTTCAGAAAAATATTTTCAAAAGCATACTCAGAATTAAAAAATGCAAGGTATGAAAGTGACAAGGAAGAAATAAAGTAGGCCAAGTCTTCAACAGCAGCAAGTAAGAGAAAGGGCAGGGGCAGAGTAAAAATGCAGTTTCACTCTCCCATCAATTAACAACCCAGCAGATCTACAGAATACTACATCTACAAACAGACCCAGCTTGTCTTCCAATACTGAGTACTCTTTTGAGAGTCCCCATTTATATGTAGTTTCTAGACTTTTCAGAGATTTCAGAAGAAATACATCAGACAGGTGAGGCGGAAGCAGCTGGGAGACAAGAGTCCAATAAACAGCCAATGCAATGAAAGAAAGGCAGCCCAAGTCTGCTTTCGCCACCCTGGGAAGAGGACTGGCAGGAAGAGGAGTGCCGCTTCAGAAAGAGCAGGCTTCAGACAGTCTTTGTACTGAGGCTGTGGACCTTGGCCACTCTCCCAGAGATGATGCAATCCTGATGAACAAGATCTGCTGCCAGACAACGATTGTTAGCAGCCTTTCAGACAGCAACTCAGCCAAGAAGCAATCTCTGATCAGCTCTCCATGAGCCACCAGAATGTCAAATTTCTTCAATTTCAGTCCCTGATAAAATAAAGGGAATATCCTGTCCCACACACCCCCAAGCCCTTTTCTTAGAATGTCCCTTTGTCTTACCCCACTTTCTTTTAATTCGTTTGGGTTTACAGTATCTAGTACTCATAATTAAATTTAAAATGAAACACCAAAAACATTTTTATTTTGATGAACAGAATTCTTTCAACTTATTAACAATAGTATGTTTATTATTGTTATCTTCCTCAGTCTCCTAAGAAAAACCTGGAACATAATAACCTCATGAAGTATGAAAACTGCTTTGAAATACGGTACTCAATACAAAAGTAAAAATAAATATTTCACTTAATCTAGAGCCAGAGGTATATTTTGTGTATCTGAAATTATATGGAACTTACTACATAAAATAATAATGTCATCTAGTAGAGAAAAAGGAGAAAATCTACTCTTGCTTAGGCCAACATAAAAGACAGTTAAACAATGTAGTTTTTACAATGTTATTCACAACAGTCACTTTTCTAAGGGGCAGCATTATAGTATGACTTCAAAATTTACTAGAGTCACTGACTATATTAACTTAAGACTCCAACTTAAATATACACTCAATTTAAAAAAATCTTCCCTAAAATTGTCATCGTAGGCCCAATTTCTTATTCAGTTTCAGTACAAGGTTTTTCATGTATAGTATTGTTTCTTACCTTGTTAAAGACCTTAGGTTAGTGAACTCCAGTTAGCTAGAAGCCACAAACCAAATTTCCGTTACAATCCTTAAACTGGGACTCATAAACTCAAAACTCAGGTGTCTAAGACATACCCTGAAATCATTATGTTCATCCCCATATTTACATAATTAAAATTTATACTGCACAGTTCTGAAAAATCTTTAGTAGGCTAATGAATAAATTTAACTCGGTTAATAAGAGAAAAATTTTACAAAAAGGGACTGGTTATGTAATTTGGTAAGGTACTTGTCTGGTACCACTAAGCCCTGGGTTCTATCCCTAGCCTGGCACAAATTTGGTGTGGTGTTACAGGGCTTCAATCCCAGCACTTGGGAGGTACAAGCATAATTATCAGAAGTTCAAGATTATTCTGGGCTACATATAGCAAATTTTGGGTCAACCTGGGATATATGAGACCCTGTCTTTAAAAAAAAAGTTACCTTCAGAAAAACTGCAACAAGGGTTAAAAGAAAAATAGCTGGTAATTTTACAATGTAATCTTTCAATCTGGTTATCTAAATTAAATTAATATACATGTTAAGTTCAATTTTTTCTTAAATCAGTTTTTCTTATGACCATAAAATTTAAAAAAGGAATGGGGAAATTTTATATTAGGATTTTGGGGGGGTGGGATTTGAGACAGGGTTTCTTTGTGTAGCCTTGGCTATCACAGAACTAGCTCTGTAGACCAGAGATCCACCTGCCTCTCTGACTCTTGAGTGCTGGGATTAAAGGCGTGTGCCACCACTACCTGGTTTATATTGAGATTTTTAAATGATGACTTTATCCTCAACAATTTCTATTTTTGTTTTTAACCCTATACTTTTTTTTAAAATCACAGAACAGTTCAAAATGAAAGTTTCACCTATACAATTAGCTTTCTTTTGCAAAACTCATATACCATCTGAATTATATGTTTATTCATTTCTAGCCAAATCCCAAGTATTCTGAGGGGGAAAAAAAACTAGCAATACCATAACATTACTTTTTACCTTGGGAGAAAAGGATGCTATGAAAAAGACTACATAAGGACCCAGAAAATTGTGATGTAGTCCACAATTTAGTTTGATGACTTCAGAAAACATTGTATTACACAGGAAAATTCTACAAGGTCTTAAAATAAAATACTCATTTTCTTTTTTTCCTGCTTCAAATTTCTGTGAATCCTGGCATACTCCCAACTGGCTTGGCAATTTATATAAAGTCTCAAGTCAATGCAACAGAAAGAATATTGTCCTGCTGACTCTAAGAAGCACATGGAGAAGAATTTGCAGCAGGATGTTTACACAGTTCTGTAGAGTTAGGTAAGAATCTGTGAAGAGGACTATCATTAATAACCTGAATGTGGCTAAAAGCAGCTTTCACTTTTCCCAAACTGTATGTATGCAAAAAAAAAAAAAAAAAAGAAAAAGAAAAAGAAAAAAGAAAAAGAAAAAAAAAGTGAGAAGAAATGTGGAAAACATGACCAAGAAGTAAACAACCCCACAGTAAAACCCAAACAAAAAACCGAAAAAGTACAGGTTGCATGTGGTAAGGCTTTAATCTTAGTCCTTGGAAGGCGATCTCTATGAGTTCCAGGTCAACCCTGTCTCAAAACAAAATCTAACAAACTAAACAGCAAAAGGGAGAGAAGGGATAAGCACTATGTAAACTTTTAAGAATATTCAGAGATCTGGTGAGAAGTTCACATAATTTAGATTGTATTAGCTCTGAAGGTAGTGAATATAGGCAAAAGATGTAGGAGTTGAGGAGAAAAAGAGAGAGAAACAGGATGGCATAAACAGTAAGAGACTGAGATACATGATTTGGTAATTTAAGCCAAGATAAAAATTCCTTTTCTCCTAATTCTTCTCCTATATCATCAGTTTACCCTTTCATCTCTTTAACTAAATTATATTCTCACCAGGGGATTCTGAAGCTGGTATAAGGCAATGTCTATAAAGCTTTGCTTACTACAAAACAATTTAAAATCAAATAAAAAGAAACTCTTACTTATAATGGCTATGAGAGAGGCTGAGCTGTATGTAGCAATAGACGAGTTGGGGAAAGAAGTAGCGTAAGACCATACACCATGACAATAGAGCTAAATCACATGATCTTAAATCAGTAAGGCTTTAAGAACTTTGTGTCCTAATACAGTCAAGAATATCCTCTTCTTGCTCTCTATCACGGCTCAAGATCAAGGTGAGAACCACTCAGGAACCTCACATCCCTAAATCTCAGTATCAGTGTGGGGGAGAGTAGAGACAGACTGACCTGGCAGCCATGGTGTTGGAGCAGCTCACAGACCAGAAGAAACCTGTGCTTTCCAAAGCTAGATACACTGTTAGATCCTTTGGCATAAGGAAAAATAAAAAGATTGCTGTTCACTTCACTTCATTGAGCTAAGTCAGAGGAAATCCTGAAAAAAAGGTCTGAAGGTACATGAGTTGAGTTAGGGAAAAATGAACTTCTCAGATATTGGAACAATATTGGTATTAAAGAACACATTGACCTGGGCATCAAATATGACCCGAGCACTGGGATCTATGGCCTGGACGTCAATGTGGTGCTGAGTAGGCCAGGTTTCAGCATCACAGAAAAGAACCATAGGACAGACTGCATTGGGGCCAAACAGAATCAGCAAAGAGGAAACCATGTGCTGGTTCCAGAAGAAGTATGATGGGATTGTCCTGCTTGGCAAATAAATAAATATTTAAAAGGTCAATAAAATTTTCTCCGAGAAATGAAGAAAAAAAGTAAGAAAAGAAAAAGGCTTCTAATAATCAAATAGAGATCTTGTCCTCAAGGAATTTAGATTGAATTCTATACTCAATACTTCTGAGCCTGGCAGGGTGGTACATGCCTTTAAGCAGTCAGGAGGTAAAAGCAAGAAAAGAGCTCTAGGAGTTCAAGACCAGCCTGGTATACATAGCGGAGTTCCAAGTCAGCCACAGGCTGTACAGTGAGACCCCCCATCTCAAAAACCAAACCAAACCAACCAACCAACCGACCAACCAACCAACCAAAATATCAAGACTTCTGAGGCTCTGTCCTACTGTGATCTTAGAATCAGATGATACTTAAGAACTTTCTCATACCAGAAATGTACTTCAGTAAGCAGAATCTCACTCAGATACATTTGCCTCCTTTTAACAAATTCAGACCTTTTTGATTTTCAAACCCTGAAATGTAGACAAGTTTACCTTTTTTAGATGGAGTTATTTACACAAACCACAAGGCATTATTAACCTCATAATTGTACTGATTTAGACAAATTCTTCTACTTCACAAAAATACAATTTTAGGACTTAAAAATTTTTATGTTTTTTTTGTGTGTGAGCACACATTCATGTATGTAATTATGAGTTTGCAGGTCAGAGGATGACGGATATCTGAAGCTGAAGTCCTTGTTTAAAGCAGGGTCTCCTGTTCACTGCTGTGTGTACAATGCTAGCTGGCCTGCATATTCCTAGGGAATTTCCTCTCTCTGCCTCTCTATGGCTGAGGTAACAGGCCTCAGCTGTGTCTAGCTTGCATGGATTCTGAGGAGCGCATTCAAACTCAGCCTTTATGCTTGTAAGGCAAGTACTTTTAACCACTAAGACATTTTCCCCATTATTTTATAGACAAAAACAGAATTACAAAAAAATTAACTTAAGGGACTGGGGGTGTAGCTGAGTGGGAGAGTGTTTGCCTAGCATTCAACAAGCTGGATGATTAACAATGAATAGGGAAAATTTACTCACAAGAAAGTCACACATGTAGCAGCAGAGTTCAAAGGAAAATTAAGATTTTAATGTATAGCCTTTATTTATTAAAGTAACTAATCACTAACTACTTTGGATAGCAATATCTAAATAAAAAGTGTGTTTATTAACTAGCACTACATTAAACAAGCCCAGAATAAAACTCCCAGATCTTTGGGGTGAATTTACATTATGTAGATTTACCTTGGTTTTCTTTTTTTTTTTTTTTTTTTTAATAGTTTTTCGAGACAGGGTTTCTCTGTGTAGCTTTACGCCTTTCCTGGGACTCACTTGGTAGCCCAGGCTGGCCTCGAACTCGGAGATCCGCCTGGCTCTGCCTCCCGAGTGCTGGGATTAAAGGCGTGCGCCACCACTGCCTGGCTTACCTTGGGTTTTATATTACACATATTTTCCACTTTTCTCTTTATTCATCATTGATTCAACAACAACAAAGTAACTATACTATGAACATAAAAGCTATTTGAAGATGTGACTTCCTATATGGTCTTAGGAACTTTGCAGGCTGATCTCAAACTCTAATCCACCTGCCTCTACCTCCTGCATGCTAAGATTATAGGCATGTGCCAAGATACCCAGAGTGTTGTGTGGTGCTTGGAATCAATCCTAGGGTTCTATTCATGGTTGGCAAGCACTCTTACCAGCTGAGGCACATCTTCAGCCCTGAAGATCTTCCTTCCTTCCTCTCCTTTTTTCTTTCTTGAGACAGGGTCTCATTATGTAGCTCTGGCTGTCCAGAACTCCTCAAACTTAAGAGATCTTGCCTCTACCTCCCAAACACTGGATCTATGGTGTGGCATCACCTTATCTGGTCCCTGAAGATGTTTCTTAACTCTAGGCTTATATATATGACAAGTACTGCATTGTCACAACCACATACAAAAACAAATAAACAAACCAAACCCCAATCCTTGTGAGTATGTTTCTTTCCATAACTGAGTCAAAAGTCAATCCACTACAGGGTTTACCAGGGAGAGTTTCTTGTGTAAGCAGTTTATTTATGCTTAGAGAAAACACAAACATTTTTCCTAAGAAAAAACATGGCAAGAAGATTTCTTAAAATATAGAAGAAATGAGCTTGACCATGCATGTTCTGATTCCTGACAAAATAACTAAGAACGTAACACTAAAGAAACCTAAAACTAGCCGGGCGTTGGTGGCACACGCCTTTAATCCCAGCACTCGGGAGACAGAGCCATGCGGATCTCTGTGAGTTCGAGGCCAGCCTGGGCTACAAAGTGAGTTCCAGGAAAGGCACAAAGCTACACAGAGAAACCCTGTCTCGAAGAAAGAAAAAAAAAAAAAAAGAAAGAAACCTAAACCTCTGATGTGTACAAGGGAATTCCTCACTGAAGTTGGGTGGCTCTATCAGTTAAGATCCTTATAGTTAACTTGTTACAAAGATGCTTGCAAAAATATACAAACATAATCTTGGTATGGTGGCACATGGCTGCAATCCTAGAAAACGAGGCAGCAAAGGAAGGTGAATTGCTTTGAGTTTAAGGTTAGTCTACAAAGCAAGTTAGTGATACCATATCTCAAAGAAACCCAACATTAATAGAGCATAAAAAAACAAAATCTCTTAAAATAGAAAAAAAGAGACCCTCTTAAAATAGAAAAGTAATAGTCCAACTGGTTCTGTAAGCTGGTTTTTATATTTAACAAGACATATCTTTGTGTAAATATGTACTTCTTCAATGATACCAAAACATACTTCTATTGATTCATTATAATTTAAATGAATCCTCTAAAGGTAAATAAATGCTCACACTGTTGCTTATTTTTGGTATTCTGCAGTGCTGCACTGAACATTCATTCATTTTGTTTGTTTGTTTTTTGTTGTTTGTTTTTTTTGAGACAGGGTTTCTCTGTAGTTTTGGTGCCTGTCCTGAAGTTCGCCCTGTAGACCAGGCTGGCCTTCGAACTCAGAGATCTGCCTGGCTCTGCCTCCTGAGTGCTGGGATTAAAGGCGTGTGCCATCACCGCCTGGCTCATTCATGGTCTTACTGAGAACTTTCTTCACACATATGCACACAAGTCCTTAGGACAAACTGTTCTAAGTGTAACTACTAAGATGGTATGAACATGTTTCATAGTCTTAATGAACCATCCTCCAGAAATTAAAATCCTTTTACATTCCTACAGACACTGGGGTTGACTAACATGGTGAGACAGCTAAATGTTATTTAATCTCAGGATTATCTTATAGCAAGTTCCAAAAATAACAGTTGTGCACATCACATCTGAGTATATAATATAACTAGTGATAATATGAGAGGGTCCTACTCATCCTAACAATAAAGTTGTGGAGGAAATCAAGCTCATCACTCTTCTGCAAGGTTCAGTCAGATGAATAAGCTTATGTAAGCCAACAACTACTAGACTGCTGAGTAATGTTCAGGTGTAAATTATACAAGTGGTTGTTGAAACTGTTTCAATGGATGAACTCTCTTAAATCACTGTAAACATCAATCTTGTATGAGTTTGATAAATTTTCTTACATTACTGGGAATGAGAATTTCTCATATGGAAGAATGAACAGCATTCCAATATATTCTGTTTGTCATCACACAAAAATGGGTAAACATAAGAACCGCTCTCCAAATCAAGGAAGGAGATAAAAGTTCATGTGGTGTTCTATAAACTGTTTCTGGAAAAATAACTAATTACATCACATCATGGTGACCAGCTGTTCTTGTTTTTAGTGAGTGATCTCTGAGTACTTGGGAAGTTTTGAGTGGTGACAGATTATAGATAGGCAAAGAAACTCCTTTACTCCTGTGGTAGTTTTAAAGAAAATGGCCCCCAAAGGGAGTACTACTATTAGGAGGTGTGGCCTTCTTGGAGGAAGCATGTCACTGTGGGGGCGGGCCTTTAGGATTCTTGCTCAAGCTTCTCTCAGTGTGACAGTCAAATGACTTTATGTTGCCTGCAAGATGCAAGACTCTCAGCTTCTCCTGCAGCATCACCATGCCACCATGCTCCCCACCATGATGATAATGCACTGAACCTCTGAAACCCTAAGCAAGCCACCTCAATTTAATGTTTTCCTTATAAGAGTTGCAATGGTCATGGTGTCTTTTTACTACAATAAAAACCCTAAGACAACTCCCCAGTAGAAAAACAACTCAGTAACAATGGCTGAGTGTCACAGAATAGAAACATAGTAATTTGGACAATTCCTGTTTTAAATGTAAAGCCCAAGTAAATAGGCTGAAAGCACCATCAATGAAAACTATACTACTACATTACCCACTACCCAAATAAACCTTAACTGTACTGATGACAATGAAGCTAACCTTAGATATTCTGTAATTTGAAAAGTTAACAGTAATGGAAAGTAATAGCTACCTCAAAGAAATATGGATAAGCATTGGGGTAAGCTCTGCCTTAGCAAAAATTAATTTATATTACTCACACAGTAAATTATTAACAAAAATGCAGTCTTTGGGATGGAAACCTATTTGTTTCTCTAGAAGACAATGAGATGGGTGGGATTAGCTAGCTAGAGGTTTGCTGAAACCCAGGACCTTTGACAGTTCCTATCATCCAAAGCATCAAAAATATTTAGATTACAGGCTACAAATATTTTTGCAGAAGACCTCAATATGAAAAATGATTCTGAAGCTTTGATGTGGATACCTACCTTTGATCCAGTTTCAGTAATGTTTGTCTCAATACTTGAAAAAAGTAGCTTCAGGGCACTGGTAAACTAGTACTTTTGCTACTATGAATTCCTATACAAAACATAACCACAACCACATACCATGTTAACATTTTTTGTAGTTATTTTATTGTCTCCTGAATCATTTGCTGTTTTTCTGGACATGGCCTAAAACACAGCAGGGAGTTTACAGAATGGAACAAGATGCAAAATATCTTAACATTTCCATACATCAGCCATTTTCCTTTTCATTAAAACACCTATTTATGAATTTTTCTTGAACAAAATATTTTCAACTGAATGTTTTGCCACTACTTTGTAATCAATTTAAAAACTCAGATTTTGTTTTATTTTGCTGAATTTGAACATGATATGTGGCTAAAGATAATCTTGAACTCTTGGTTTGTCCTGCTATCATCATCTCCCAAGTGCAGCAGCAGTACCACAACACAGGCTAAAAATCCATTTTAAAAAAATTCCATGTCCCAGGGCCAGTGATTTAAGACACTTGCTGGGGCTCAGTGGTTAAGAGTACTGGCTGCTCATCCAGAGGTCCTGAGTTCAATTCCCAGCAACCACATGGTGGCTCACAACCATCTGTAATGAGATCTTGTGCCCTGTTCTGGCCAGCAGGCATACATGCAGGCAGAACACTATATGCATAAAATAAATAAATCTTAAAAGAAAAAAAGACACTTGCTGAAAAGTCTGATGATCTGAGTTTAATCTCCTGAACCCACATGGTAGAAGAAGAGAACCAAGACCAGTAAGTTGTCTTCTGACCTTCACACCCAGAGCACATTCACACAATAACAACAAAATATACATGTTCTCGATTTCAACAGATCTCTCATAAACCAACATTAATAACTAAAAAGCATACTCCAGTTTCTGGGGGGGGGGGGAGACACCTTTGAAAGTGTAAAAATTGGCCAGTATGGTGGTATAGGCCTTTGATCTCAACACTTTAAGAGGGCAGAGACAGGCAGATTTCTTGTGAGTTAAAGGCTGCCCTGGTCTCCATAATAGTTTCAGGACAGCCAGGGATATACAGAGACTGTTTCAAAATACAAAACAAAAGTACAAAAATTTATTTCTACTGATTAGAAAAACACTCCAAAACTAAACTATGGAAAACTAGCAATACTTTTGCATAGGATCCTTTATTTTCTGTTCTTAAAGACCACTAGCAATTTATACCCTGGTTAATTACTACTCGCCACTAAGAGTGACAAGATTAACATGATTCTTCTATAAATTTAGGATTTCTAATTTTCAAGATTGCTTTTCACATTATAAATTCCAACTCTTAGAGGAAACAAACACACTGCCTTTCCATTTGCTTTAGTACAATATTCAAACAACTTTAATTCCTGACTGTTAACTAGCTTGTTTTTCTACCAGCTTTCAAACATAATACATTTATAGCTATTTGAGTACATACACTCACAAATTCCTGCTGATCCTGCTTTAGTGAACTGCTCAAAGGATACAATATTGGTCCTTACTTTGGCTATCAACCTGTTGCATTCTAAGTACTTACAAAACAGAAAAGGCAAAGATAAATGTTTAGGGGCTGCCACCATTCCTTATTCTCCTGAAACTCAAATTTAGAAAGTCTTTTATGACTTCCAGACCTGTCACTAATTCTTTCCAAAAAATATTCTTTTAGAAGTTTATCAAGCGCAAACAGAGTCTTAATACAAATAAAACCAAGCAGGCTCCAATGTCTAGTAGCAAAGTTATATGAGTTCTCAAAAAACAAGATCTGAATTCACAAATTGTTTCTTTGCTCAGACAGTAACTGCTTCATAGGTGGGCTTCACAGTAGTTTTACTGCCTGTCCCCTTTCAGGCCAAAAAACTTGTTCAGTTTGTTATATGTTGCTCTCTTAGGAACTGAATTCTGAGTACCTGTAGTTCTTAACTATTTTAAGGAGTGATCATTGATATCCAAAAGAATCTGATAAAGATTATAAAACTTTTCCTCAGAAAAATGTAGAGACAAAGAATTATCTAAAGTGACCAGAGACTCTAAACTTTTGCTCTATAAAAACCCTTTTCTAAATTGTAGCTAGCCTGGAATAAAGGAGGCTCAAAAGTAACTGATAATGTATAGATATTTGGAAGAGGCCTTTGTTTTCCATTACCAAGGAAATAAGAATTTGCAATCACTATAAGGGATAACACTCAATAACTTCCCATTCATTTCCTCTCTATCCATATTCTATGATGCAGAAGCCCTATGCAATTCTGATAAAGAATCCTGAAGAAGGAAAGATCAAAATGTACCCAAACAAGAAATGCAGAGAAGTGCAGATTTTTATCAGTAGAGTCAAAGGTTCCAGAAATCAGGATGACATGATATAATGAAAAGATCTTAGAAGCAAAAGATTTTTATTATTTAGCCGTGTGGTCTTTTTAATTAAATCTATCTGCAATTCACTTCAGTGTATGGTTCTGAGAATTAAGCACATTACAGGACCCAAATTTCGGTATGAAGCTTTCCAACACTAGGAAGAAATAGAATAGGGAGTTGGATGAAAACAAACAAGTAAGTGAATTCCTGCTTCTAAGTCAACTGTTTCAAGTAGAGGTGAAGGAACTGACAGAATTTTGTTCCACGTCACTAATGATGCTAATGCTTAAATAATATGCAGGGGTATTTAAATATCAGGTCAGTTTTCTTGGGTAAGTCTTGAGCATTTGGTATGGAAATGCTTTATCAAAAATTCAACCAACTCTGGTTGGGGATTTAGCTCAGTGGTAGAGCGCTTGCCTAGCAAGTGCAAGGCCCTGGGTTCTCCTCAGCTCTGAAAAAAAAAAAAAATTCAACCAACTCAGCTGGGCGGTAGGCACACGCCTTTAATCCCAGCACTCAGGAGGCAGAGCCAGGCAGAGGATCTGTCAGTTTGAAGCCAGCCTGGTCTACAGAGGGAGTTCCAGGACAGACTCCAAAGCTACACAGATAAACCCTGTCTCAAAAAACCAAAATAAATAAATAGATAGGTAAATTAATTCAACCAACTCATAGAGTAAGATCTATGTAAACATACTATTAACAATTAACAAATTTGTTTCCCTAATCTATTGGTCAAGAAGGCTTTCTAAACTTTGCAGACATTTTTCCCCCCCAGACAGGGTTTCTCTGTGTAGCTTTGGAGCCTTTCCTGGTACTCATTCTGTAGCCCAGGCTGGCCTTGAACTCACAGAGATCCGCCTGGCTCTGCCTCCCAATTGCTGGGATTAAAGGAGTGAGCCATCACTGCCTGACTGTAGACATTTTTAAAAGTTTAAAAATCATGATACATCTCAGCTTAAGTCTACAGAGCGAGTTCCAGGACAGCCAGGACTACATAAAGAAATCCTGTCTCAAAAACAAAAAACCAAAAAGATTATGATATATCTATATAGGCCACTATATTCTTTTACTGAGCCACTCCATTTTGTTGTTGACTGGAAATATGATGGTCAGGAGATGAACTTGGCTCAGAATACATACAGTAAACAACAAGAAGAAATCAAAACATCTGGTTTTGTTTAGGGTTTTGTTTGTTTTTATTTTGAGACAGGACCCTATTCTGTAGCCCATGCTGGCCTCCAACTCTGAATAACTTCCTGTTTTACTGTGTACACTAGCAAATATTCAGATTATAGGTATATCCACTGGTTCTATTAATTACTACTGTAGTCTACTTGACCAGGTCCCACCATGGCCAGCTCTATGAAACTTTTTATTTTAAATTTAAAACATTTTATGATAAAGAATTTCAAATAAGTACGAAACTAAAATGGTATAGAGGACTCCATCTAGTCATTATCAGGTTCCAAAAAATATCCACTGCTGATTTTGCTTCCTTTATAATCTCTTTATTCCAATGCAAATACCAGATAACCCACCATTTCATAAACAATATTTTACAAAGCACTCGGGAGGCAGAGCCAGGAGGATCTTTGTGAGTTCGAGGCCAGCCTGGTCTACAGAGCGAGATCCAGGAAAGGCGCAAAGCTATACAGAGAAACCCTGTCTCGAAAAACCAAACCAAACCAAACAAAACAATATTTTAGAGTGTATTTTTCAAGATAAAGATGTTTAAGACCTTTTTGCTTGAATGAGGACTTTAGTTTGCCATTTTGTCCTTTCCTACAATTCTTTCTATCTAAAATATTGTCATCTAATACAAATTTTAGTATTTTTAAACTTCCAACCTCAAAATTATTAAATTCACTAAGTAACCTGCCAAATGTATTTTTGTCCAAAAAGTACTTTTAAAAAGCAAAGATTAACTTTCTATGGTTAAGGAATGCCTGGACCTGATGGCAAACCTGTAATCCCAGCTACTTATAATGTTCAGGCAGGAAGATCCCACATTGCCTGAGCTACACTGTTAGTTCAAAGTCATCCCAGGGGACTTAGTGAGAGAGGTTACTTCAAGGGCCTTTTTTTACAAAGTGTGTGTGTGTGTGTGTGTGCGTGCGTGCGTGCGTGCGTGCGCGCGCGCCTTTAAGCACTCAAGCTTCACTGACAGATAATCCCAATTAGGGTAAAGAATGAACCCTACATGGTACTCTATAGCATACATGGTACTCTATAGCTACTTTGAAGACTCTAATTCCTAAGGTTCAGCTGTCCTTAAAGCACCCTATTCTACTAAAATTTTAAAAAATATTTTTTTTTTATTGTGTGAGTCTGTGGGGGTACACACATATAACAGCACAGGTGTGGCGGTCAGAGGACATCTTTTTAGATTTTGTTCTCTTCCTCCAACTTTAAATGAGTTCCAGGGCTTGCACAGCTGAGCCATTCAGTGATTACATTTCTGAAGTAAGCACTGGCAGATTTATAAAACAAGAGACCTGCCTACTGTAGTGAAGGCATGTAGTCCCACGTAGGAGGTGGAAGCTGTCAGATTCACAAGTTCAAGGTCAACCTGGGCTAATGAGACTTTTAATTCAGAGGAGGAAAGACTGGGGATATAGCTCTATAGCAAGACAACTGACAAGCACATGCAAGTCCCTGGGTTTGACTACAGCACTATAAACAAATTAAGCCAGAAGTTTCAAATTTCAACTAGGTACCAATTACTCCTTTGTTATCAATTAGTTATTTTCATATAATCAATATAATAATGAAAATCAGGTGCTATTTATAACATATGAACTTAATCCTAAGTAAGGTTGATTTAGAGCTTAGAAAACTAATCAAATACTCCTAAAATACCAACTTTCAAATTAAAAGCTACTGTTTACTGATTATTTTGTACCCGCCACTGTTTCTATACTCCATTTTCATGCATTACCTCATGTGATGTTTAGTAATGTATAGTAACAACTCTATGAGGAAGGTACTATTTCTTATTAGGCCAAAGAATTAAACTTGCCAAGAAACTTGAATTAAAACTTAGAATCTGGGATCTACAGTTAAAGAGTATACTCTGCTCTTGCAGAAGACCCAGGTTCAGTTCCCAGCACCAATGTTGGGAAGCTCACAAACTCCTGTAACTACACTTCCACGGGGTTCTGTACCTTCTTGCCTTATCAAGCACCCAAAAATGTGTGTACACATTAATATAGAACCAAAGGATGAATTAAGGTCTACCCAATTCCAGCGCCCCCATCTTTTTTTGTGGGGGGTGGGGACGACAAATCAATCTCAAATTGTACTATTTCCTTTATAATTTAAATTTGTATACACAAATATATAATGTATATACAGTATATTCAGCATATTCCTCTCACGCTCATTTTCCCCTTTCAGAACCTTCACATTCTAATCACTATTCCTCACTGTTTTGCCTATTATAATTTAATACTGTTAGTCTACTTATTATAACTTGATAGTGCTGAAACATGAAATTATAACTCTAAGATGTCACAGTTAGCAAGAATTAAACATTTAACCAATTTTAAAGCATTTAGGGGCGGTTGTAGCACACGCCTTTAATCCCAGCACTTGGGAGGCAGAGTCAGGTGGATCTCTGTGAGTTCGAGGCCAGCCTGGTCTACAGAGCAAGATCCAGGGCAGACACCAAAACTACACAGAGAAACCCTGTCTCGAAAAACCAATCATTCAATCAATAAATTAATTTAAAAAATGGATTTATTTGGAATTGAAGTGATAAAGTAAAAAAGGGTACTTCTGCTGGGCAGTGGTGGCGCATGCCTTTAATCCCAGCACTCGGGAGGCAGAGTCAGGCGGATCTCTATGAGTTCGAGGCCAGCCTGGTCTACAGAGCGAGATGTAGGACAGGCTCCAAAGCTACACAGAGAAACCCTGTCTCAAAAAAAAAAACAAAAAACAAAAAACAAAAAACAAAAACAAACAAACAAACAAAAAGGTACTTCTAAATAGCGCCTGAATTTCAAGCCTAACGGTGAACTATTCAAGAAATGCCTGTTGAGGAGCTATTACAACAGCAGCAGTGTCAAGGATACCTGAAGCTACCAGAAACAAACATAATCTAGCATTAAACGGCTTTTATTAGTAGAAAAAGATTCCTATCCCAAATAAGTTATACAAGACGTTTTAGTTCCTGAAAGAAACTATGCCACTAGTTTTATGGCATAAAACTATTTGTTAGTTATTGAAAAATCCAAAGGGAAATATTTAAATAAACTAAGTCTAAGTACTTCTTTCATTAAAACAGAAGTATCCTGAGAAAATACCATCTTGAGAGTCAGCAAGATGGCTCACCAGAAAAAGGTGTTCTACATCAATCCTATATACCCAAGTTTGATCCACAAAATGCATACGACAGAGAAAACTGACTCACAAGTTGACTTCTGACTTCATGCATGCAGATGTGCATGCCTACCCATAAACGTAAATGCAAAAAATACTGTAATGTTCATAAAGAATAGGTGAAGTCTGAGTATAAGAGAGAAAGAGGACAGGGAAGAAGACATTGGGAATAAAAAAGTAGTTTTTTTTTTTTTTAAACCATACTTAGCTTTGTAAACTTCAGAGTAACTAGTACTTTAATTTATTTAATTGTAAAGCAGGAGGTTATCCCTGAAAAAGAAATAAAAAATTAACTTCACTGAGTATCAAGCTGGTGGCATAACCACACAGAGAACACTCTAAGAGATTTAAAAATACTGTAATTTAATTGACTGTGCCTGAAGGGATATGCTTTAAGGAAAAAGAGGAAACAAAAGAAAACAAACCACCCACCTTTTAATAATCATATTGTTCTACTAATCTAAAACTGGTTTGAGTATACTTTGGCAAAAAGTGAAGAAATATGTTGGTGTCACTGGAAATGGGGAGCTGGGCACAGAAAAAAAAAAGAGATCAGTTTACATTAAGTATGTGGCACTGAATTTGAAATATCAGTGATTAGGTGTTTTAAAAATAAAAGCTTTGTTTTTTGTTTTCTTTTTGGTTGTTTTGAGACAAAGTTTCTCTGTGTAGCTTTGGTGTCTGTCCTGGATCTGGCAGAGATCTGTCTGGCTCTGCCTCCTGAGTGCTAGGATTAAAGGCATGTGCCACCACTGCCTGACAAAAATAAAAGTATTTTTAAAGCCTTGTTTATTTAAAAGACCTAGAAACAGCAGCATCAATTCAGAACAATGAACATTTCTAGTCTCCAAGGATCAATTCTCATTAAAACAAACTAAAGCCTAGTGAAATATCTGAAGAAGGAAGACAGTCCTCTGAGTTCCAGGTGAATATGTGCTATATATCCCAAGACCCTGTTACAAAAGCAAAGCAAAAGACTACCCCCACCCCAACACACACGCACACACACACACACACACACACACACACACACACACACACACACACACACACACACACACACGAGACACTGTTTCGGAGTCAGAAACGGTAAAAATGATCCTAAAACATTTGGTCATACTAGAACTAGAAAGCAATGAAACAATTGAGGAAAGTAAGAATGAATTTAAAGGATTTACTTAGCCAACAGCCAACGGCAGTACATACAATCCGAATGTCAAAAATAGTAACAGCAAGAAACTAACACATTAAACATATTCAAAACCATGAGCACAAAATAGTAATACTTCACTGATCACCTCCTGTGGTTGCTAAGTTACCAATCCATTATTTTGAAAACCAATAAATAGGGGTGATGAAAAACAACTACTCATCTTGCCTTTGGTATTCAACTGTAACTTTACCCAATAATACATCAAAGGGAATATTTCAGCCTAAACAATATATGAAGTGATAGAATATCACCATTTCAAAAGCATAAAGAAAGAAGAATGGCTCTAGGCCCATGATTCCAAGCACAGTTGATAGAGCTCCTGAAATCTGCTAGACTCCCTCAAGAGGCACACTGTTCTTCCCTTTTCTGACTATATCCATATGAGGCATGAAAGTTCAGTTTTCAGCTTATCACAAATTAAAGGCAGAAGCAGTTTTGAAAAGGCAGCTGTCTTTTATTAAGATTGATACTAAAGAGATCTGCAAAAATGTAAAACAATGTCATTAAAAAAATAGAAAGTTTCTGTTCATTAAAAAAAAAATCTCATGTCAAGCTGGGGAGTGGTGGTGCACACCTTTGAACCCAGCACTTGGGAGGCAGGTGGATCTCTGAGTTTGAGACCAACTTGGTCTACAGAGTGAGTTCCAGGACAGCCAGGCCTACACAGAGAAACCCTGTCTCTAAAAACCATAAAAACTAAAACAACAAACCTGAAAACCAACCAACCAACAAATGTCATTAAAAAAAAATCTGATTGGTAATTAAAAATTTTAAAGATTCATCTTTTATTTATGTATATATGTGTATATACCCAAGGAGGCTGGATGAAGGCATCTATGAGCCACCTGACATGAATGCCTGGAAGTGAACTCCTGTCCTCTGGAAGAGAGCAGCATGTGCTCTGTCTGAATTGCTAAGCCATCTCTCCAGAACCCACTCAAACAATTTTTTGGGAACTTCAGCTTTTAACTACTAACATTTGAGGATGGTTGACCTAGGCCACAAATATCAACAGTTGCTTAATATCCTAACAGGCAAATACTATGAAACTCAACAAAGTACACAATACCATTATAAAATTTATTTATTTTATGTGCATTGGTGTTTTGCTGGCATGTATGTCTGTGTGAGGGTGTCAGAAGCCCTGGAACTGGAGATACAGATAGATGTGAGTCGCCATGTGAGTGTTGAGAATTGAACCTAGTCCTCTGGAAGAGCAGTCAGTGCTCTTAACTGCTGAGTCATCTCTCCAGCCCTACAATATCATACTACCTAATCACTTATTCATATGAAATGTAGGTATAAGGACATTTCATAGCAAAATGTATCAACGACAACCTAGCCTTTGAAATTCAAAAATTAGAAACTCTACAAAACAGTATTTTAAAAAACATGCATGACACAAAAAAGAGGGAGAGAAAAATCTATAGACTCAACCCAATCAAGTCCAAGTATGGCCCTTACCTTAAAAAGTTATTATGTATGAGTGTTCTGCCAGCATTTATGTATCTGAATCACATGTGTTGCAGGTGACCATGGAGGCCAGAAGAGGGTGTCAGATCCCCTGGAACTGGAGTTACAAAGTTACCATCTGGAAGCTGGGAACTCAACCCAGGTCCTCTGCAAAAGCAGCAAGTACTTTTAACTGCTGAGTCCAGTCCCATTATGATCCTTATCTTAACCAAATGGATTTGAGTAGGGTGTGCTGGGAGAATCCTGGTGTGTATTAGGCACATGTTCTAATACTGAGTTATACCCTTGATCCCTAAACAGGCTATTATTGTTGTTGTTGTTTTGGGGTAGGGTCTCACACTGTGTAGCCCTGGAACTCACTTTGTAAACCTGTCTCTGTCTCTCAAGTGCTGGGATTAGGTATGTGCCACCATGCCCAGCCCTAAACAGGCTATTTTAAACTAACAATTTGATAAAACCAAAGGAAGCCCATTTTTCTGTTTTGTTGTGTTTAGACTTTCCCTAATAAAGTTTTAAAATTAATCCAATCTTTAGCTACTTCTTGATTTTTCATTAATATACTATTAATGAAAAGAAAATACATTTGAAAAATTGTTTACTAGGGGAGAATAAGAAACCAACAAATTCTAGCACAGAATCAGAACTCTACAAAGAAAACTGGTTTTCTAGGTAGGGACTGAGTTTCCTCCATAGTTGATGGTCTGTTCTGGGCCAGTTTTTCAGAGTAAAAAGGGTGTCACATGTTATCTATCTGAGATGCTAAAACAGTGGGTCTGTCCTAGGGAAACTGAGATACAGCATGGTCCCTCCTCACAAAAGCTTAAGAAAAATTATTTCAGGACTAGGGTGTAGCTCTACAGAACACTTGCCTTTCTTGTCATTATTCTAAAAAAAGGTAATCAGCTGAGGTGCTGGAAAGATGGTTCAGTGGTTAAAAGCACTGGCTGTTCTTACAGAAGACCAGAGTTCAATTCCTAGAACCTACATAGTGGCTCACAACCATTTATAAGCACAACAGCAGCGGATCTGACACTTTCTTTCATCTCTACAGGTATCGTGCATGCACATGATGCAAACAGATACAGACAAAACACCCATACGCAGAAAATAAATAGCATTTTAATAAATCAGCTGAATCCTTTGCACAATTATTCACCACAGAAATGCACTACTAATATTACATATTTAGGAAAAACTAAGGCATTCCACCAAAAAGTTACTTTTCACCTCTTGGTTAGCCATTGCAATTTTGTATAAGATTTATTTTATTGGTGAATTATATGCACATAAATGCGGGTTCCCTGGAAGGCCAGAAGAGACTATCAGCTCCCCTGGAGCTTGAGTGTGGTAGGAATCAAACATGGATCTTCTAGAACAGTGGTTCTCAACCTATGGGTTGAGACTCCTGGGGGTTGTTCAACAGTCCTTTCATAGGGGTCACCTAAGACCATCAGAAAACACAGATATTACATTATGGTTTATAACGGTAGCAAAATTACAGTTATGAAGTAGCAACAAAAGTAACTGTATGGTTGGAGGTCACCACAACATCAGGTCAGAAGCATTAAGGGTGAGAACCACTGCTTTAGAAGATCAGGAAGTCCTCTTAATCCTGAGCATCAAGTCTATGAGTGAAGTAAAAACATTTGGTTCAGGCCAACTAAACCCCAAATTCCAAAGTAAAAGTACCTTGGAGTTAGCTTTCTTATTTACTTATTATACCTGGTATATAGCAACAGTAACTTCTGAGTACTATAGCTGATGTTAACAATGTTTACTTGTTTACTTGTTTTGATTCTTAGAAGGTATTTAAATTTAGTTCTGCTTATTTATTGTGTGGTCAATGAAGTGATTGTTTAACCTGTAAAGATTCTGTTATTTTGTTTTGAAGATTTTAAATACAAACAGACACACTCTTTCAATACAAGTAGTCCAAATACAAAAATCCCAACAATTTCATATATTTTCAGCTGCACCTTTAAATGTGCTTTGACATTATCAACCTGTCCTTATTTTGTACTTTTGCTGGGCTATAAATTAAAGTTCTATTCGATATAAATAAAACTAAATTTGTCTAGAAAGAACAGAAATATTGCTAGTGGTGGCGCACGCCTTTAATCCCAGCACTTGGGGGGCAGAGGCAGGTGGATCTTTGAGGCTAGCCTGGTCTACAGAGTGAGATCCAGGAAAGGCGCAAAGCTACACAGAGAAACTCTGTCTCGGAAAACAAACAAACAAACAAACAAAAAAACAATAGAAATGTTTTAAGATACTTTAAAAATATTAATCAAATAATATCAATTTTAGACTTGCTTCTATATTTTTTCCAGATCTATTCTTACAGTTTAAAAAAAAAAAAAGCAATTCTAGCTAACACTTTTCAGGCTGTGGGCACAGAAACACATTTACTTCCATGGCTGTAGTAGTTTGTGCCACAAAATTGAGAAAATAAAATGAATGCATTCATACAGCAATCTAATGTTACACTTACTGTGTAGTTATCTTACTGCCTCAAAAGCCCATCTTTGTTCTGTTTTAGGAGGTTAAATACTTATCTTAGAATGAAAGTAAGTTTTGTTTTTTTTCCTAAATGTCCTTTTGGTCTTATATATAGATAGCACTTGCCAACACAGGCAAGGTCCTGGATTCAATTCTCAAAACTACAAAAAAAAAAAAAAAAAAAAAAAAAAAAAAAGAAAGAAAGAAAAAGAAAAAAAGCACTCTTTTGATATCTCTCAAATGTCACAATAACCACATTTTTTTGAAATAAATATAACTATTTTTTTCCTCTAAAAACAAGCCAACTCAACAGTTCATAGTAAAGAAAAATTTAATATAAATTAATGCAGAGGAAAACTAATTGCTAACATGTCTTTTAAGGTTCTTTATAAGTAAAACCTTGCTTGGATAACAAGAATGTTCAATTGACTGTTAAATCACCCTTCTTCACAAAAGCCATGAAGGCACAAAACTACATGATGGTTGGTGGTAGGAAATAGAATTTTTTAATATGGGATAAAGATCAGAACAAGACAGGAATAAAAAAATTTTTAAAGTCATGCACATAGGGAGAGAAAACAACAACTCCCTAATACAAATTGACAATGAATGCAAACATAAAACAATGAAATCCCTGTGGACTGACACTACATTATTAAATATACTAGCACAATCCTGGAAAATCTGAACCAGATCATAATGTCTAAGAATTACAAAGTTTCCATTCTTACTGTAACAGCAGCAGCACACACACAGCTTATTCAATTATTTGGGGGGGGGGAGTAGTGGCTAAAAAATCTTCACATTTTAGGAGTGAAGAGGAAGGAATCTCAGCAACAGAATACAACAAGAAAAATGATAAAAATCAAAACTTTCATTTTGAATAGTGTTCAAAAAAAGCTTAAAGAATTCAGGCACAAAATTTTTATATTCAAACAGCTATTTAATTAGGTAGAGAGGCCAAAGGATAAAAAGGTTTAACTTTAAAATCTTAATTCTAGTCCTAAACCCAAGCTGTCTGTATACATTGGTAATCTCCACTGGTAATACAAACTGCAAATACACAATGGATTTCACCTTATAATGCAGTGGCATCTGGTAGTGATAATAACCATGAATAGCCAATGAAAGTATGTGCTTTAAAACCTTTCTCCAAGCTAAGACTCTGAATAAGATCTGAAAAGAGTGAAGGGCATAAAAGTTACCTCTGTCACTAGACTTTTAAGCATTAGCTTTAGAACATTAAAACAAACCCACAACCTATCAGAATATAAACTACAGTAGCCCATTCAGTTCCCCTCTTTGTCCTAGTTTCTTTTTTGCTGGGAAGAGGCGTAGTGGGATAATAATAGCAGGAAGTAAGGTGGAGCAGCTGCACGGCAAGATGAGGTGCTGTGTGTATGTGTTTCACCTCCATATTGGCCTACTGCTGCCTCAGTCTTATGAAAATGAAATGAGCTGTTTGGGATGCCGTCAGTTATAAACATTACTAGGATCAAGATGTAGTTTCCTACTTCTTCACTTTTGTCAGGATCTGTTTTAGGTCTCTAGTCTGATTCAGCTAACAGAAGCAATAAAAGCTACATTTTAAGAGATTTCTAATATTTTCAAAGGGAATTCTAATGCTAGCACTAGCTACTTGGTAGAGAGATTGACTAGAACTAGCTTCCTTTCAGTTTCACAAATCTATGGAAATAATCCATGTTAAGTGATTGTAAGGCAAAGAAGTGACCATCTAAATTTCTATAGTAACATTTAATATACCTCACTGAAGTTCATATTAATGCTGTTGTTATTTTGCTGATGAGAAACTTTTCACAGCTGTGATAGTGACACAATACAAATTTACTTTCTTGTTTGGGCATGTGCGCACATGGGTATGCATATTCGGGCCAGAGGACAACCGTCATTTCATTTCTTGGGCACTGTCTTTCCCTCCAACACTCATACAGGGTCTCTTACTGGCCTAAATTAGCCAAGTAGGCCAGACTGACTGCTGAGTGAGCCCCAGGGATCTGTCTCTGCCTGCCCAGGGCTGGGATTACAAGCATCCATTATCCATTACACACATGGCTGTTTTACATGGGTCTGGGGAACCGAATTCAAGTCCTCTTTTTGCAAATACCTCATCAACTGATCCTTCTCACTAGCCTCTCAAATTTCCCTTTTTAGATCAAAATATTCTATGTGTTATAACTGTCCAGACTGTCATACTTAAAGTATTATGTGGGCAACACACTTGTATTTCTTTAACAAAAGAGAAATGACACAAAACTTGATCAATGTATATTATATACAACATTGTGGTTATGTTAGTTTAAAATCATGTCTTTGCCAATCCATAAAAAGAAATCAGCATTATAGTTTTCTTTATCTCATTCAAGCAACAGATGTGCTCTTGGAAAAACAGTTCAAGGATTTCTAAAAATTAAATTGTTAAAACAAACTGTTCATGGAAATGAACTGTCATATATTACTTTATAAGGAGGAATCCTTTTGTAATCTAAATAACTGCTGTCTGATTTGTGAATGCAATTTTTAAAGAGAACTCTCATACATGTAACATTTGACATTTACTTTAAAACTAGCTGAAATGATTCAGGACAGACTGAACGTTTTAATAACAACTTCAACAGGAACCTAAATTTGGCAGTATCTCATGGTTTTCCCTGTAAGAGATATAGCTTACACACCTCTAACGCCATAATTCTTATTAAGTAACGAGCTAGATGCAATCACCTTCTGCTGAGAGCTAAGCACAAACTAATAGGATTGAGCCTAAACTAAAAGATGGGGGCAGCAGTAATCTCCAGAGCATATCAGATTCTGCAGGAAGTAGGAGGAAGACTGAAACAATAAGGTAGCTTTCCTTTTTGTGTGTGTTTTTGTTGTTGTTGCTTTTCTTTTCTGAGACAAAGTCTTATTCTGTAGCTCAGGACATACAGATGTGAGCTACAATGGCCTGTCATATTAAAAAAAAAAAAAAAAATCAAACCCTTTTCAAGACACATTTTTACTTGAAGGTGATCAAACATGTGAATGCTGGACTGTGCATTTCCTTTTACTAAAATAAAATCAAAGTTAACAATATGCAATTACTGCACAAAGGAAAGAAAACACAGTATTTGACACCTTGTCGAATCTAAACCCAACTAAACATACTGCATGTATTGAAATACAAATTTAATTCACACAGAATGTGCCATTTCAATCCTTACTAAAATCTGGCTAGCAGATGCTCTAGACCTGGTCCACTAAGGAGGCAACTTACATTTAGAAGGGCAGGGAATATGGAACTCACTCTAATCCACACAAAGCTTGAGGTTTTTGTTTTTTCCCTTGGAAGATAGAATAGATTCTTCCCAGATTTCTAGAATATATGGAATTTGGGCTTAAAAGTATATGTTTGGCATGAATTCAAGGCTAGAGTGGGAACTGAAAACAGTTTCTTTAATTGTAAACCTAAGTGAATAATCTCCTGGGGGGGAAAAAAACCTCCTTTTGCTTTTCCTACCTCCTGCCCCTCCCCCACCAACACTGCTTCCCTGCTGTGCAAAGAGCCCTTTGTCCTGCCCCGCACTTATCTAGCTGTTTGGCCATATTGACAGGCCTACTGGAAGCATAATAAGGGAGTCAGTCTGACATAAGCAGCTGGCGATTTGAAACAAAAATCTTCCTTTTCTACTCACACCAAATCCTGCTGCAGAGGTCTGTGGCTCCTCCCATACTTCCACCTATTTCTCAAACAGAGCAGCAAGGAACTGGCATTTCCCTTTGATCGAGCAGTATAAATCAAAAACTTGATTCCCTAGCCAGAAATTTCTATAGCCTCTGATTTGTTTTATATTGTAATTCAGAACATTAAGGCTCTTTTTTTTTTTTAAAGGTTTCATTGCCTCTGAGTGTACACATATATGACTATCACTTCAATTCACCATGAAAACTCTGGGAAGTCTCACACTACAAGACAGAAGAGACAGGTTCCAAGCAAAACTGACCAATAATCTTAGGGTTTTAAAAATACCAAGGATTCGAAAAAGCCAAAAATTCATTTTTCTGACTTCATATCAAAGATATTTTAAGGGAATTTACATTAAATAAGGCATTTCCCTAGTTACGCTGCCAAAAAAAATCAATAAAAAGGAAAGAGCGGGGCAGGATGGGGTCTGAGACCCCTTACTCAGAAGGAACACACACACAAACACACACACACACACAGAGAGAGAGAGAGAGAGAGAGAGAGAGAGAGAGAGAGAGAGAGAGAGAGAGAGAGAGAGGCTGGACTGAGCATCACTGTCCCTTTAGTTACCTCACAGCTCCCTTCCTCAAATGCTGAATAAGAACACTCCCAAGTGATGCTTGCTAACAGAATCACCCGTCAGGGTTACTGGCATCTCTACCCCATTTATAATTAAATACAGAATAGGACAATTTCCCTAAGATTACATGATTTAACAAAGTATGTATAGATTAGTGAAAGAAAGGCTATTCTCTCTACCTTTTGCAACCTTCCCTGAATTCTAGCCATTAGAGAATATATACAATACCAAATGAAGGTCATGTCATTTAGTAGACATGTTAGAATCTCGAGTCCAGAGTACTATCAATCTATAATATAGGTGCATTACTTTTCTAAGAAGTCAAATTATAAATGACCACCTGTATTATACACACATTTTCCAAGGCACTTTGCAGTTTAAGTTCACCACTAGCTAGGCCTCTCAATTTCAAAATAAACTGACAAGTCACTAGAGTTTAGCTGAAAGTTACTAGTAAAAATCTTATTTATTTATGATCTAATTTCCCTTTGATATGTACTCAACAATTACTGATTGCGATGGCCTAATGTTTCAGTTATTTCAATATGAAGATGATTTTATTTCCCCATCCAAAGGCAAAGCTGACATATCCACCTTTGTCACAAGGTCAGAATAATTTTGGAAAGTATGCAGGCTCTTAGATACTCAACAGTATCAAAAGATGTAAGCATTTTTAAGTGCCAGTCCAAGCAATCCTTCTAAGAAAAAAGCCTCTTGATCCTCCAGAGGGATTATAGTGAGACTACAACCAGTTCCAAAAAACAAGAAATAAAAGTAGTAGTCATTATTTTCTAAGAAAAACTTGTATATTATAATTAAGCTAAAAACACTTGTATCTTAACTGTAAATATCTTGAGCTGTAAGTATAGTAATGGCCAGCATGAGTGAAATAATACCTATGGGTTATAGCATCTTACCGATGTATTAAAACCACCTGAAACAACCATTAAGAGTTTTGTTTTATAGACCTGCTTTTAGCACTGGAAAAATATGAACCACATCTGTGAATGACAAAATGCTCACCATTGTTTCTTGGTTCCCTGCCACAAATGCTAGAGCCATACTACAAATTATAGATGTTTGTGGGATTTAAATACTTGATACAAAATTGGACAAACAGAATCTTGAAGAACAGGTATTGGTTGCAGTAATAATCTTAGGGAGAAAAAAAACCCACAATTTTATTCGTTGCACATGCCTAGGTGATGATGGCTCAGTTTCAAATATTCTGTCAGACAAACTACTGGGCTTAATCAGAGATCATCCTGGTTCTGTTCAGTTGGGGACTGATATTAAAACTTAGAAGGGACTCTTACTGCCTTCTTACTATCCTAAACCAAACTTACTCAATTTCTGAACATTCCTTCTGGTTTTTCCTGTTTCTGATGGATTACTGTCAAGACACATCATCTTTGTTCAGTGGAAAGACTATAATCCAACACATACACAATTAATCCAATTTATAGGTCAAACATCAGTGAAGATATCTAATCTGTAGAGGTCTACAGATTAATATAGAAAATAAGAACAAAAAAATTAAATATTAATCCAAAAGCAGCTCTTTTTAGTTTAGGCTTCCAATTATAGTTAAGATGTTTAGCAGAACATCTATTCACGAAGGTAAATATGGTCTAATATGGAGAGACAAGTGACTTAAGCAATTAAGAGATAGAGGAAAACATATCAGTTGCATTGAAAAAATAGAACATAAAGATCCTCCTCACCATGTCCTGGTACTCAGGGAAATCTTTACATTGGTACTTTAGTCTTCAAAAGGATTAAAAAAAATCAAAACACTAATGAACTTTTTATTAGTATAAAACCTTAGGTAACATCAAAAAAGCTGCCAACCCCCTCCCCAAACAAAAACCCAAACTCTTTAACTTTGACTCAGTTTTCAGATGGTGATATCCATAAATGGATACAGTTATGAATTGCTAATCCTGGTCTCTTCACTAACAAAAAGCAAACCAGCTCAGCAGTACAATTTCCCAGGAAAGCAAGCAAGGTTTCTTTCCAGTCCTGAGCAGCCATCGCCTAAGTGCAGTTCCCTGCAGCCAACAGCATTAATGGACGCTGCACTGCTGTCCTTCCCTGGAGACAGCAGCCAGCACTACTCAAGCTTCTCACGTAGCAACCAGAGCTCCAGAGCCAGCAGCTGCTGCCGCCTTGTATACTCACTCCTGTGATCCAACACAGGAGCAACCTTCTCTTTACCCCACCCCCACTTCTTAGCACACACTTTTTTTTTTTTTTGACCAGTGCTCCATGCTGGAAGGGCTGGAAGTATGCTTTTAGAAAGAAATAATGCTAAGGTCAGTTTTAAATTGAGATCTCTGGTTAGAAAAATCAACATGTACCAAATTCCAAATATTCGTTTTTAATTAAACAAGCAATTTAGGAGTAAGTATTAAGCTTTGGTTTTTAGAAGGCCAATTTTCCAAACATTCAGCAATCAAATTTAAATTTACAGCTAGGAACAAGAGCCTTGGGTCGTGTCCTACCAAAGGACATAATTCAATATTCTACACATGACAATCTGAATAGCCTTAAAGGCTCTACTCCTATAACTGGCCACAAATTTTGGCCAGAGAACTAATGATCCTCCTGAGAAAACTGGAACAAATCCAAGGGAAAAAAATTCCTGTGTCCTCCAAGCTCAGAAATCTCTCATTATGTCAGTATTCTCTGCCTCAATCCTAGGTCAGACTGTAAACATCTAAAACTACCCCTTACAGCTTTCCTCCTAGCGACCTAAAACCATTATTAATATAAAATTAACCATCAAAAGCACTTTCCCTTCAATACCTCCTCCTGAAAAAGCTGGTAACAATCATCAGGATCTTCTCCAATCAAAAGTATAGCTATTTAACATATGCCCAAGAAGTAATATAAACATGACCTTGGTCAGAAATATGTCATCGAAAAACAGTTTATTTAGTGAAAGTATGGAGGAAATTAGAGAACCTAAATTCTTTAAGTATTCTAACCCAGGAAAAATTGGAAAAAGGAACCCAGGTATAGACAAAACCCAGTAGAGCTAGCTCACAGCTCTGGGCAAGATATGAGTTGCTGGTGAACACATTACACAAGTAACATGAGAAAGCAGAAAATGCAGGTCATACACGCACCCCTGACCCAGACCAGTAGAGCGGGCTGCAGCATCAGTATACAGGAGAAAGATCCCTTATTCCCAAGAATGAAAAAGGCAAAGGCGCTCTATAGAATAAATTAGCATAGAAGGGGCTTTCCCAGCAGTTAAAACTTTCCCTCAGCGCGATTTACCTACTAAAAACAGGGCTTCTGCCCATCACCGCTCACCTCACATCTTAGCTTGCACGCATAAGGGAAGAGAATTCATAAGGGGCACATTTTCCCCCGTCTTTAAAGTCGTTCCTAAAAGATCGCTCTCCACGCCCTAGGCACGGAAACCGACAAAATCTGGCTCAGTTCCAGGCTGGAACCCTACAAATTCAACAGGGATATCGCAGGGATACTGGGGCATACGCCACAGGGAGTCCAAGAATGTGAGGTGGGGGTGGTGGAGGTAATGTCTTTGGTATGGGGAAAGCAGCAGCCATCTGAGATACGGACTCGAGAAGCAGGGGGGGAGGCATTCAGGAAGATTATGGAGGGGAGGCCTGGGCCCCGAACGATCAGAGTTGTCATAAGGCCGCAGGAACAGGGGGTGGAGGGGGGGGCTCGGGGACAGAAAAAAAAAGTATGCCTGTGTATTTTGAGAGCAGGGTTGCGAGAGGCCTCTCCTGAAAAGGGTATAAACGTGGAGTAGGCAGTGCCCAGAAAAAAAAAAGGGGGGAGACCAGAGTAGGGGGAGGGGAAGAGTCCTGACCCAGGGAAGACATTAAAAGGGTAGTGGGGTCGACTGGATTAAGAGGAGCCTTTCTCCCTGGGCAAGAGGGGTGCAATGGTGTGTAAGGGTAGCCGAGAAGACGGGAAGGAAGGAATTCTCCTGCTCCAGCCTTGGGAGGCCCAGGCCCCACGACCCCGACGGGAAGGAACGCGGGCCGACTGAGGTGACCCTTCTTCCCCCGGGGAACCGGTCGTGTGGTTCGGTGTCTCTTTTCTGTTGGACCCTTACCTTGACCCAGGCGCTGCCGGGGCCTGGGCCCGGGCTGCGGCGCACGGCACTCCCGGGAGGCAGCGAGACTCGAGTTAGGCCCAACGCGGCGCCACGGCGTTTCCTGGCCGGGAATG
This sequence comes from Peromyscus maniculatus bairdii, assembly GCF_049852395.1. Taxonomy (NCBI): domain Eukaryota; kingdom Metazoa; phylum Chordata; class Mammalia; order Rodentia; family Cricetidae; genus Peromyscus; species Peromyscus maniculatus. The sequence continues at coordinate 135,252,950 of NC_134854.1, read as the reverse complement.
GCCCGTACCCGTGAGGTGGGGGTGGGGGGGCAGAAAGGCGGAGCGAGCCCAAGGCGGGGAGGGGGAGGGCCAGGGGCGGAGGGGGGCCGGCACTACTGTGTTGGCGGACTGGCGGGACTAGGGCTGCGTGAGTCTCTGAGCGCAGGCGGGCGGCGGCCGCCCCTCCCCCGGCGGCGGCAGCGGCGGCGGCAGCGGCAGCTCACTCAGCCCGCTGCCCGAGCGGAAACGCCACTGACCGCACGGGGATTCCCAGTGCCGGCGCCAGGGGCACGCGGGACACGCCCCCTCCCGCCGCGCCATTGGCCTCTCCGCCCACCGCCCCACACTTATTGGCCAGCTCGCCGCCAATCAGCGGAGGCTGCCGGGGGCCGCCTAAAGAAGAGGCTGTGCTCTGGGGCTCCGGCTCCTCAGAGAGCCTCGGCTAGGTAGGGGATCGGGACTCTGGCGGGAGGGTGGCTCGGCGCGTTCGCGGGGACGGGCGGTTTGCGGGGAGCCCTCGGGGGTGCTGGGGCCGCTCTGGGGGACACAGCTGGGCGCGGGCCGTACGCGGGAAGGGGCAGGCGGGTGGTGGTCGGGGCCACGGTCCGCCCTGCCGCAACCGGAGGGGGAGGGAGGAGGGAGCGGAAAGATCTCCACCGGACGCGGCCATGGCTCCCACGGGGGGGCGGAGGAGCGCTTCCGGTTCCCGTCTCGTCGCTGATTGGCCTTTTCTCCTCCCGCCGTGTGTAAAAACACAAATGGCGTGTTTTGGTTGGAGTGAAGCGCCTGTCAGTTAACGGGTGCTGGAGTGCGCAGCCGCTGGGCTGCCTCGCTGTGCCCACTGGGTGGGGCGGGAGGTAGGTGGGGTGAGGAGAGCTGGACGTGCGGGCGCGGCCGGCCCCTGGCGGGGCGGGGGAGGGGAGGAGGGGAGGGAGGGTCAGCGAAAGTGGCTGGCGCCCAGGCGGCCTCCCACCCTCCCCTTCCTCTGGGGGAGTCGGTTTACCCGCCGCCGGCCTGGCCTCGTCGTCTGATTGGCTCCCGGGGCCCAGAAAACTGGCCCCTGCAATTGGCCCGCGTTCGTGCAAGTTCAGTCCATACGCGGGCTGGCGGGGGCGGCAGGGAGGCGCTCGCAGGTTCCGGCCCTCCCCAAGGCCCCGCGCCGCAGAGTCTGGCCCCGCGCCCCTGCGCAACGTGGCAGGAAGCGCGCGCTGGGGGCGGGGACGGGCGGGCGGGCGGTCTGAGCGGCGGGGCGGGGGCGAGCGCGGTTCCTCCTAGAGTTGTTTGCCGCCCGAGGGGCGAGACGAACCGGACCTGCAGAGCGCACTCCTAGGAGTGGAGGAAGGAGTGGGGGCTCAGTCGGGCCGGTTTGGAGGCAGGAGGCACTTGCTCTCCGAAATTCCGTGAGAGCTGCAATCAATAAGGGAGCCGCAGTGGAGTAGGCGGGGAGAAGGCCGCACCCTTCTCGGCAGGGGGAGGGGAGTGCCGCAATACCTTTCTGGGAGTTCTCTGCTGCCTCCTGGCTTCTAAAGACCGCCCCGGGCCTGGAACAGTCCCTTCCCCCTCTCCCCTCGTGATCTGCAAGTCGAGGCTTTCTGGAAGATGGGCGGGAGTCTTCTAGGCTGTCTTAAGGGCTAACCTGGTGCGTGGGCGTTGTCCTGCAGGGGAATTGAACAGGTTTAAAATTGGAGGGACACACTTCCCACAGATTTTCGTTTGCGTCCGGAGGGAATTGTAATAGGAGCAAAGGAGGGAAATGGGTGACTAGGCGCTCACCTGGGGTTTTATGCAGCAAAACTACAGGTTATTATTGCTTATGATCTGCCTTGAAGTATTTTTCATCGTGTTAGATTAAAGACATGCTCACCCAAGCTTATACTCCCACTTGAGATCCTTGCTATATCATGAAATTATAGTATCGTAATTAGAATATATAAACAGAATCTTAGCAGTTTCTGCAGAGCCCAGTACTTCACTCTGTCCCTCTTGCTCCCTCTGCAGCCCTACCAAGAGATATTTTAGCGCTCTCTCATTTTAGTCCTGTTTTCATTTGTTGTACTGGCTTATCCAATCCCTAGACAGAGCACTGGCATTCTTCCTCTCCTGATCTTAGAAGCCTGATGAGTCATGAAACCAGACAGATTAGTTACACCACAAATTGAGGCTGTAGCTAGGGCCTTGCCCTGCAGTTCTTTTATTCCTCCTTAGTACATTTTGTTGACTGTTTGCCTTGATTGCATTTTCTATCCCCACCCCTTCAGGAGCTTTACTACAATAGATTTATTGAGAATCTAACCTAAAGTTCAGCTTCTTTCCACTCCCATGTATGCCTATCTCCTTTTTCACCATTAATAAACTGAACTGTTATTAATGGCTTCCAGATGGATGTCTCCTCCGATATCACCTGATGTATCTTACATATCGCCAGGCTGATTGTATTAAAAGGTACATGAATTGACATGAAATTTACTGACTCCTTAATGCTTTAGTGGATTCCACGAGTACAATACAGAAGACCGTTAATGGGCTAGTGACAGCTTTTTCCTTTTTCATTTCATTATTTCCTGCATACACACTTTGAGTCACATGGAATTGATTACTGCTTACTCATATTTTGTCACTGTACACATCTGTAGATGGTGGTTCCCTCTAGAATTCACTGTTATGGTTCAGGTGTTGGCTCTCCTGGCCTAAGGTCCTGTGAGCCTGTGTTTTCCTATTTAAGCAGTGCTTTCTCTTGGTCTCTGGCTTGATTCATGTCACTCCTCATGTTATTGCTGGTTTAAATGTTTTGCTGAGCTGCTTTGGTGCTGTCTTACTGACGACTTTTAAGTTCCTACTATATTTCTTGTAGCCAGTCGTAAGTAAAATGTAGTAAGCAACATAAATGTATTTGTGAAGCTTGGTCTTGAGGTTAAGTGTTGTGTGTGTGCTCAATAAGAATACTATCCAGCCAGGCGGTGGTGGCGGCGCACGCCTTTAATCCCAGCACTCGGGAGGCAGAGGCAGGCGGATCTCTGTGAGTTCGAGGCCAGCCTGGGCTACCAAGTGAGTTCCAGGAAAGGCGCAAAGCTACACAGAGAAACCCTGTCTCGAAAAACCAAAAAAAAAAAAAGAATACTATCCAGGAGAACTTACTGCAGTGACGTGGACACTGTACATGTATTGTCCCAATATGGTAGCCAATAATCAAATCACTCTTTAAGCACTGGAAATGTGAACAAGGAACTAATTTTCATTTGAAGTGTAACTGGACAGGGGAACCATAGCTGCAAACTTGGGGGTTATAGAAGACTAATGGGAACTTTAATAATGTTCTGTTTACACTAAGCAATCAAGAAATAAAAAATTGAACCTCTGGTAGCCATTTGCTTCAAGTGCTTTGTTGTTTTTTTTTTTTTTCTGCTTCATCTATACTAAGCTGAAAGCTAAACCTACAAACCATTACTAAACATGAAAGCAAGTACCGATTAATTTGGATTTCAAAACCTTAGGGCTAGAGTTTAGCTGAGCACTGGTGTGCTCACCTTTGGTCCCAGCACTCAGAAAACAGAGCCAGGTAGGTCTCTAAGTTCGAGGACAGCCAGGGCTGTCGAAAAACAAAATTTAGGAAGCTGAGATTTCATTAAATCATAATTGAGGCATTCCCTAGGAGCCACCATGGGATTTGGCTGCTAGTCAATTTAATTGCTTTTTCTTTTTCTTTTCTTTTTTTTTCCCCCCTTCACTTTGGGCTTCCTTACTCTTTGAACCGTCCTTCCCACCATGTGGTTTCTTGTCTGCCACATGTCTGAGTTCCCATGCTGGTTTAAATGGCGTGGCTTTTTGCCTCAGGGCAGCTGCTGAGATTTGCAGCCTGGTTTTTGGGGTGGGCTTGGAAATTCTTTTAAACTCTAAATTTGTCCTTTCTTTAAAAAAAATGAAAATAAAAGTTTCATGAGGAGTGAGATGGGACTGATATTTAATGAGCCCCTGCCCCCTAAAAAAACTAAGGCTTTGTTTTCTACTTCCATGTCTTAAAGTTTGGTATGTCTAGGACAGGGACATCTTAGGGCTTTAGTATGCAGAGACTGTTGCCTTGCTGTTGGATTTTCTAGTCTCCCACCCAGAGAATTTTAAATTCTGGGCAGCCAAGGCCAGATTAAAATTCTGTCCTTTCATGTTCACTTGCTTACTGTAAATATAAAAATGATAACCTCAAAGACTTTTCCCTGAGACAGGGTCTCACGCAGTATGTGTCTCTGGCTGGCCTGTAACTCAATATGTATAGACCAGACTAGCCTTAACTTACAGTTCTGCCTGCTCCTGCTTCCTGAGTGGTGGGGTTAAAAGTGACCAGTGTGTCCCTATCCTGAGCTGTTTTTTTTTTTTTTTTTTTCTCTCCCCTCTTAAAAAAAGAACCAGACAGTAACAAACCCTGAGTGAAAGGGAAAAACAAAATGCAGGTCAGATCCTTTTAAAGGAACTATATTAAGGGGGCTTGGGTGATAATTATTAAAGTGTTGCAAGCAATGAAAACTTGAATTAAATCTCCACAACCCACATAAGAAAGCCAGGCAAGTTAGAGCACGTCTGAGGTATCCCTAGGACTTACTGGCCACATAAGCCTAGGTACTTGGCAGTCTCCACGCCAGTGAGAACATCTCAAAAAACAAGGCAGATAGCAAATAAGAAACTACAGGTGGTCTGGAGAGGTGGTTAAGAGCACTGGCTACTCTTCCAGAGGACACAGACTCAATTCCCAGCACCCACATGGCAGCTTACTACTGTCTATAACTCCAGTTCCAGGGGATCTGACACCCTCACACAGAATATATACAGGAAAAACACCAGTGTACATTAAATAAACTATAGTCAAAGTTGTCTTTCACACCCACCTACATACAAGGATATGAAAATATTCCAAATAATATTTCCTTCAACTTTGATCTACTACTACGTTTCTCCCATCAAATTGCATTCCTCAAGGACACGGATTTCTTCAGTGAGTAAGCAGAGTTGAGAACCAAACAAATGTTGGTTTTATGATTTGTAAAGTCAAAGTTTGCAATTGCTAATTAAAGCCCATGAAATACAGGACAAAGCTCCTATTGTGCAGGAATCTAATACTTAACTGAAGTGTCTTAATGCTCTTTTCATGGAGGAAACTGAGGCCTCCCTGTCTTGTACTCAGAAGCACTTCCTTGGGTTTCCCCTGAACCATTGCAGCTATCCAATTCTTGTACTAGGCATGCCTTGGTTGGTGGTTTAAATAACCTTAATTTCCTGTGTCATGATTTCATATACTTACCACAAAAACTTACATGTTAAACATTTGTGCTTGATGTGAAAGTTAGATGAGGGTGTGTGATTTTTACTTTAAAAATTTTGAATTAGATAAGGCCTTATGTTTGGTGTAAAATGTGACAGTTGGGCATCCCAAGAACGAGACTAGTTTGGGGTGAACCCTAGCTATACAGCATTTTGCTGGGTCACAACTTTGGGAGTCAAGCATTTAACCTTGAAGGTGGTTGAGACTTTAGTTTATGTATTGGAGGGTATACTTATCCAGAAGATATTCGTGACTCCATTCTTGACTGGTTTAGTTAGCACTGAGTGTCTTTTAGGCTTGAACTGGAGTTGTGTTATGTCCAGGCCCGTTTTTCCGACTTAGTAATCACTGGTCTTTTTTGTCCTGGTATTTTTTTCACCCTTGTTTTCTAGGTATTTGAAGAAATATTTTAAGTTTGGATTTTCCTTTTGGCAATGTTAACATGTTTTCAGGTCATATTTATAAAATTGAGTATTTTATTACTTAACCCAATCCTACTTCTATTGGGTGGATTTTGAATTCACTCAGTAGACTTGGTCTTTTTTGGCCCTTCACTAAAATCCCATATGAAGTACTATTCACCATAACAGAGGCTTTGGTACCAGTGTGTGTACAGTAGAGACAACTAAAACTCAGATTTACTAACTTCCCATGGGCATACAAGTAGATTGGGGCTAGGGATAGAAACTGGCCTAGCTTTTGATATTCCTACCAGCTTTGTACTACCTTGTTCTGATTCAAATATTGTTTTAGGAAATTAGAGATAAATATAAGGTAGTGATAGAGTAACTACCAAAATGCTAGGTTTCTCTCTCAGAGAAGAATTCAAAAATTTGACCAAGTCTTAAGTCACTGAGAGTGCTTCAGAACATCTCAAGGAACCTTTCCTTAATGCCCTCACCCCTACACATCTGGTCCAATTGAATGTTGTCATGGCTCTTAAAATCTAATTAAGGATAGTAATTGTGTCATTATTGTTTTTCCTCCTTTAGATTGTTCCTTAAGGAGAGGACAGTGCTTGTTTAAGGCTGTATCCCTGCTGTCTGAGCAGAACCAGGTCTTCGAGATCAACACACTTTTCGTAATACCAAGCTGTTGCCTTTTACATTCTCAGAAGCAAACAGACACATGATTCTCACTGACAATACTGTCACTCTGTTAAATGCTACTATGTAGTTTGGATTTTTCTAAGGTAGTTTAGGTGTGGAGTATGTTTTTTTTTTTATTAACTTTCTAGGTTATACCTTCTATAATCTATACAGTTGTTATTTTTAAATCTTGTAGCTTTGTATATAAGGACAAAGGTGTTTTATTGTCATGTTTTGAGCATTTCCCCAAAGTTCCAAATTATAAAACTGCAACTTTAGAACTTAATTAGAAAGAGGGTTGTGGTTTTATAAGAAGACACTTAATTGTTCCACTAATCTTATTTGTGTTTTAAGATATTATATAAACTGACAAATATGGAAGAGTCGGTCAAGAAACTTAGGGAGTGAAATGTATCCTGGCGTTAGAGATCATTTAACTTGGCATGTCCTTTGCAACACCCTAACTTGGAATAGTGCTGGCACCAGCTATGTTGTGGAGTCATTCCAATGAGTGTTGGATTGTTTTGAACGCTACTGAATAATTTAAATTCAGACTTCTGGTGTTCCATAAAACAAAACTGTCATAAGTTTCAAACCAGAAATTAAAAAAACTGAATATTTCAGAAGAAGAAAATTATTTGCTGTATTAGCTGGAGAAATGTATAATGGCTAAGAATTTAGAAACTATACAGTTGACATTGCTGAGTATCTGCCAGATGAAAAGAAATGCCCATAGTGGTTCTTCTGAACAGTATAGTTAACTTGTTAAAGATTTTTCCCCACAGATACACACTCTAATAAGATATACGTAACACTTTTCAAATGGATGCAGCTACAAACATGGTTGGACTTGTTACTGTGCTTCTATTTATTTAATGTGAAAGCTTGGCAATAAACCTATGTCCTAAAATAGTCAAAGTGTGGAATGACTTTTTAATCTCATGGTTTATCTGGAACAACTATGTTGATATTTGTTCTAATGATGAAAAACAAAGTGGGTAGAGCTCCAGTGCTTTGGCACAGTGCTACTCATTTGTGTTGTAAACGGGGGGGGGGGGGGGGGGGGGGGGGGGCGGGCGGCAAACTTTGAGGTAAAAACCAGAATTGGGTAAACTTTTACACTGTTAAGAGCATGAGAACTTGACTCTAATTATTGATGGTCATAACGAAATGGACCTGGATGAACTACTGGAAGGTGTACTCCATGATAGAGTGTTTTCTGCCTAATAACGATCCCGTCAATTAAATGCTGAACACAAAAAACATATGGGCCTCTTAACCCAGAAATTCAAAGTTGCAGACTCCTAGTCAGTCTTCTCACTGAGCTATATTCCCAGCCCAGTCTTGAAAACAGAGCTGACCCACCCTCACTTAAATCCTAACATAAATGCAATTGGTGCTACAATGTTTCAAATTTTTAAGAATGGTAAGAATTAGGTTTTAAATTTTGAAAAATGGCTTCTCTAGAAAGATGTACATGGTAAACAGTTTGACTCCTAAAAAGCCTAGAAGACTATACTAGGCACACTGGACAGGCGGGTTTTAGTATAGAAAAGTGTATTTATTGCTTTAAGTGGGTCATAGAAGAAAAGTAAGAACTTGAGCTGAAACTGAATCCGGCATCTTAAATGGCTACATCTTATTTTTATTTATTTTTCTTTAGTTTTTTGAGACAGGTTTTCTCTGTGTACCTTTGGAGCCTGTCCTGGAACTTGCTCCATAGCCCAGGCTGGCCTTGAACTCACAGAGATCCACCTGCCTCTGCCTCCTGAGTGCTGGGATTAAAGGCAACCACCGGCTAAATGGCTACATCTTAACAACTGATTAGCAAGAACTTTACCTTGGGGGTGGGGGAAGGGTAACAATGGAGCCCAGGTGTTGTAGAGGAGGACTTCAGTTCAGATTCCATAACCCACACTAGGCAGATCAAACTGCCTATTAACTCCAGCTTCTAGCCTCCACAGGCACCTGCATATACCTGCACAAAAATACAACTTTCATCTGGCATGGTATTGCATGCCTTTAATCCCAACACCTGGGAGGCAGAGGCCAGCCAGGGCTATGTAACAAAACCTTATCTAGAGAGGGAAAACAACTCATAGCTCATTTCTTATTCTAGTAACCAGATTAACAATTTATCAACCAGAGATGAAGATGACATAGTACCCACTGTATTTGCAGTATCTTTGATCAGATTTTTTGTATACTTATAGAATTAGATCTATGATGAATCAAGCATAAACCTGGTATATTAGCTTGGGAACTTAGCATTGAAAGTACTAGTTTATTTGTTCAGTGAATATTAAATGCTCACTGGCAAATACCGTGTCGGAAACTTGGTAAATGGTGATGAAAACAGAACTATCCTTGCACATCCTGGCTCTGACCAGCTTGCTTTGAGATTTAAATGGTTTCTTTTGTCAAAGGTGGAAACTTGTAATTTGTTCAATCAATAATTTATTTTGACAATTGTAAAAATGCCCATCTAGGATATAAAACCTTTACAAATTTATTAATCCCAGTCCATTCTCTACTAAGTAATTCCAAGCCAACTGGCTACTGACTATGCTGTCAATGTGGATTCTGTTTTCAAAGAAAGGAAGTACTGTGTCCTTTGTTCTAAATAGAAACACCATACTGAAAATCTAAGCTGAATGAAGCCAGACTCTCCAAAATAACTTCCCATCAAAGCTTAAGCAGGGCTTGCTTTAGGACACACTATTGCGGGACTGATGAGTACTGAGGTTATTTCATTTCCCATAGCACTATCTGAGGAAGGATTTGGTACAACTGGAGAACTGAACAATGAACTAGGCAAGAATAGGCCTCACAGGTCAGGGTTTCATTTAAAGATACATTAGCTCCCACAACATTGACAGGATTTATTTGTTTATTGGGCTTTGAAAAGTAAGACATGTATACTAAAAGAAAAATTCCTTTAATTTGGCTTGTTGGTCCCATACATCATCTACCGACACTTGGACTACTTAGTAATGTCTTATTACTAATAGTCACACAAAGTACCTCGCCCTGTTTTGGTTGTGTGTATTTTAAGGCAGATGGTAAACTAGGTCTTGAGGGATGCTTTAGTTTCTGAGGGTGATATAAAGAGCTTAGGCTACAGAACATTAGGCTTCACAGGTGATAGAACGTGACCTAAAGTGTTGTGAACTTAGAAGCCAAGGCTCCTCAGGAAATACCATTACAGTTACCTTGTTAACAAAGCGTTCTGGAGTAGTTAAGCAGTCAAGACTGCAATGCTAAGTTACTTTTTTGCTATTTTTCTCCCAAAACTGACACATCCAGCATTGGGAACTATAAATATACAGTCGTCTTCATTCTTTGCATTACCAAGGAGCATGTCTTCCTCCATCATGTTCTGAAGGATGAACAAAGGCTTGAGGTGTGCGTTTTAGAAGATAAACTGCAGCATGAAGGCCCCCGATGTTCACCCAGACTGTATGGACCTTTCGCCACACATGTCCCATTCCAGATAATGCCTGGTACACACAAAAAGCATAAAATCATTACGCTGCCAAGTCTGCTTTTAAACCAACCTGGAATCTTTGCCACTTAAATGCTATGGGTGGTGGGTTGGAGAGTTGGCTCAGAAGTTAAGAGCACTTGCTGTTCTTGCAGAGGATCTGGGTTCAGTTTCTGGCACCTACATGGCAGCTCACAACTATCTACAGCTCCAATTCTAGGGGGTCCATCCAATACCCTCTTCTGTCCTTTGAGGGCACCAGGCATAAATGTGGTACACATACAGGCAGGTGAGTGTGTAAGAGTGTGTGTGTGTGTGTGTGTGTGTGCATGCACGCACGTGCGTGAAGTAAGAAAGGGTATCACTGAACCCAGAAGCTCAATGAATGGCTCTGAGGTCCCACCTGTCTGCCTTGCCTGCTGTGCCCCTATCCTATCACTAGGGTCCAAAGCCTTCTTTTAAGAATCCTAAAGTTGGGGGTTGGGGATTTAGCTCAGTGGTACAGCGCTTGCCTAGCAAGCACAAGGCCCTGGGTTTGGTCCTCAGCCCTGGGGAAAAAAAAAAAAAAAAAGAATCCTAAAGTTGCCTTTGGCTGAGATTTTAACTCTCATGTTCAGTACCTTGGTAAAACATTTCTTGTCCTGAGTAAGCAGTACAGCTCTGCCTGTCCCTGGTCTACAGACACGGCTCATTTCCCGAAGGCAAGCTGGATATAGATTCCAGTTTCTCTTCTTGGAGCCCATCCTATAAAAGAAGGTCAAATAAAAAGTGTTGCAAAAGGTAAATAAGTAGTTTCTTACATGAGATGAGAACAAAATCCAAGGTAGGAAGAAGGCATTTTTAGAGGCCAGAGCTTTGACATTCTATGCCAATAAAGGAAGCTATGTTAGTCACGTGTTCAGAGTTTTCTATCAAAATGGTTTTTTTGTTGTTGTTGTTGTATTTTGTTTTTTGAAGAAAGGTTTTCTTTGTGTAACAGCTCTGGCTGTCCTGGAACTCACTTTGTAGACCAGGCTGGCCTCAAACTCACAGAAATCCACCTGCCTCTGCCTTCTGAGTGCCAGGACTGCCCGGAATAATTTTTTATAACAGTAACTTATCTTAATGAAGACAACAAACAAATTATATGAGCCAAACCACTGAGTAGAGAAATCTGTCTCAACAAGCAAATGCTCCTCAGCCTATAATGTAGTATAGGATCGTGTAATGGCATAAGGGATGAAATGAATTATGGTACATCTTTCTGACTGAGAAGACAAACAGTACAATAACAGGCGAAATCAAACTCCATTTCAAAAAGAGAAAAACCCAATTCTACCTTTTTCCAAATGGCATATCGGTTACAATAATATCCACAGAAGCAGTTCTCAGTGGGAGGTTGCAGATATCCCACTGAATAGCATCAATGGGCAAACCCCAGGATGTTTTTCTGTAGAGACAAAGGAAAGACACTCAATATATTCTTCCAGGTATGCTAATGAGATGGCATAGCAGACAAAGGCACTTGCCATTAAGCCTGATGACCTGAGCTTGAGTCCTGGGGCCCACCCACATGGTGGGAGGAGAGAACTGAATTCTTCAGTTTGACCTCTAAGCCCCTACTCTTGTGCCCACACACAAACAAGTGTAAAAAGAAAAAACATTCTACAGTATTAATTTTTAAACATTGTTTTTCTAAGAAGAAATGCTACAGTAATATAGGAAGAAATATAGCCATAACTGAAATACAAGTTTTTTAAATGGTTATAATTGTTTTTCAAAGGATGTATGGTTTCACACACAATTTTAAAAAGCACCAGAGGAAATGAGTTTACATGTTAAAAAAATGTGAAAAGGCCAGAGAAATGGCCCAGCTAGCAAAGGTGCCTGCCACTAAGCCTGACAAACAGAGTTTGATTCCTGGGACCCAGAGGAAGAAGAGAACCAACTCCCCACAAGCTGTCCTCTGACTTTACACCATAGCAGAGCTCCATGGCACTCTCAGGCCCACAGATATACAAATAAACAGAAAGACCAATCCAAAAGGCTTCAAAGGCAAAGTGATTAGAGGATTTGAACAGGCCAGGGCCACAAGTCAAGATTACTGGTAATTTAGAAGTTATGGGAATGGCTTTCATGCTTCTTTCAATTCACATTGTTTTATTTATTTATTTATTTTTGGTTTTTTGAGACAAGTTTTCTCTGTAGTCCTGTCTATCCTGGAACTCAGTCTGTAGACCAAGCTAGCCTCGAAGTCACAGAGTGACTCCCAAGTGCTGGTATTAAAGGTGTGTGTTAACCACACCCTGACTCAACTCACATTATTTTAGAAAAAAAGCTAAATAAGTAAACTGTAGTAGTTCTATGTGATGGAATGCTGTGTAGTCATTAAAAATGAACCATGTAAAAATACTGAAAGTATTCTCAAATTGGTGACATCAAAATGAATCTACCCATGTACTGCAAATGTAAACAGTTGGATTTGGTAGTTCATGTCTATAATCCCAGTTTAGTAATCGAAGGCAGGAAGATCACTGTGAGTCTGAGGCCAGCTGCACTATACAGTGAGTTCAAGGTAAGAGCCAGTTATAGGATATGACCTTTTCTAAATAAATAAACCTATACTATACTATACTGTTTGGGGAAAAAGACAAATAATGAACAAAAAAAGGAGAAAATTGCAACAAAGTATGGAAATTGTAGTTACATTAATTATAAGTGATTTTCAATAAGCTAGATGGTATCTTCTCATGCTGTTCATTTGGTTCTAAAGGTGTCACAAAGCACAGGCAATGAATGACAATTCCAAGTCAGTATGGAGAGTAACGTGCAAAGACGCAATGCAGTCTTGGAAGTTAAACTTACCCATCTTTAAGCTGGCTCTTAGTCAACAGAGATGAGATGTTATTTGCTGCTCTGTTCACTGCCAGTGGGTTGTTGTCTCCAGCAATATGGTAACAGTGAGACCACTCAGTAGCCCCCTATGAGACAAGAATGTTGGTTAAATATGCCACAAGAGACAATTAAAGGGAGTCATTACGGTCAATTTTCAATAACATGGTGGGTGACCCATGCCATTTATTTCTTTAGCAGAAATGACCTCCCTGTTCTTTTTCTGCCTGCTGAATTCTCACCCACTGGAGATGTGGCTCCAGTGTCACCCACTATGACATCAGTGTCAGCCCCAGAAGCACTTTGTACACCTCTGTTGCTGACTTGTCCCATTTTAACTGTCTATCAATTGTCTTCCAAGTAATCTAGCAAGCTCTATCCTATTTTCCAGATAGGTCTAGTATTTTATTCAATCCCTACCCAGCAAAAGCTGGCACGTTCAAGAGACTAATCCCAGCGCTTGGGAAGCAGAGGCAAGAAATCTCAGTGAGTTCAAGGCCAGCCTTGTCTATAGAGCGAGTTCCAGGAGCCAGAACTGTTATATAGAGAAACCTTGTCCCGGAAACCCCCTAACCCCACCCCCCCCAAATATTAACCAAACTAACCAAACCTATACTTTTGGATTGTGAAAGTTTACCTTTTAAAAGATAACCAACATATATCTCTGAAAGGATTTTGTTAAGTAAAAAATGTCACCAGAATATATATGCCAAGCAATAACACACTTGTGAAACGAGTACACTAAGGTACAGTTTCTGCTGTGAAGACATGCATGCATGAATGCAGCACTTTATAACTTTGTATTCTGCTCAGATCTCTGAAGGTGATGACATATTCTAGTCTATTATTCTACAATGACTGCAAACAAAAGGAATGTTCAAGTATGCCAGAAACTGGGTAGGTAGGGATACAGAAGGAACCCACAGGGTGTCTCTCAGGTGATTCTTACCCACTGGAGATGTGGCTCTATTGGGTAAGAATCTTTGCCAACTATTTTTTTTTTTTTTAACTTTTAATCCAATTTGGATTTCCTACCTCAAGCTGCATTTTACATTACTTCTAAATCTCAGAGTATTCTGAGTAGTCCAGGTATTGGATACTTTAGTGGCCACATCTGTTCACAGACCTTGGCGACTTTTCACGATTTCCATCATTCCTCACTCAGCTAAAGTTACTACAATGGTGCTCTCATGCCTATTTTTACATGGAAATGGCTCAGACTGTTTTCCCCCCTCTTCTATTCTGGTGTCTATTTCTGTTGCATGTTTCTGGACACATGGCAACTTTACCTGGTATTTCACAGAAAAGTCATGGTTTAATGCTGGAGAACCACAGCTTTGTTTCCAGAATTCTTGACTGTAACTAAGCTCTCTGGTTCAGATCTCAAGCAGTAGTCATTTCCCAGCCATCACTAGTGGAACATGCAGACTCTGTGGTTTCCTCTTGGATCTTAACTCCTGATCAAAGTCAGACCATAGATTTTCTAATTACACTCTGGATTATTTTACCCTTTATGGGTTGCTTTGGGCTTGCTCATCTGTCCCACTTCTGCCCACTCAACACAATCTGTGGTACTTCTGTGCAGTTTCTTTTTACTGGCTTTTGGTATAGTCTGGAATGTTTCACTGTGTTTCACACAAAACTAAGTTATTTTCCTGTGAGCTCCTGCCTGTCAATCACTTACAGACACATAGGTGATGTGATTCACTCAGTCTCAACAGTTCTCTACCTACAAGATCCCTTTCCCACTGTGTGTGGGGCTCACACCTGTAATCCCAGCACTCGAGAGAGGTTCAGGCAAGAGGACTGCCATGAATTCAAGGACGGCCTGTGCTATGTACCAAGACCCTGCCTCAAAAAGTTAAAAAAAAGCTGGGTGGTGGTGGCGCATGCCTTTAATCCCAGCACTCGGGAGGTAGAGGCAGGCGGATCTCTGTGAGTTCGAGGCCAGCCTGGGCTACCAAGTGAGTTCCAGGAAAGGCACAAAGCTACAAAGAGAAACCCTGTCTCGAAAAACAAAAAAAAAAACAACAACAAAAAAAAAAAGGTTAAAAAATAAAATAAAAAATCTTTTCAGTTGTTTTGCCTTCTGTAGTTTCTGTTTTGTTTTGTTTGGTTGGTTGGTTTTGATTTTTTGAGACAGGGTTTATCTGTGTAGCCCTGACTGTCCTAGAATACACTCTGTAGACCAGGCCTAGCCTCTAACTCAGAGGTCTACCTGCTTCTGCCTCCCAAGTGATAGGATCAAAGGCGTGGGTCACTGCTCAGTGCTTTCTTTAGTTTTTATAAGTGAGGTAGTAATTCTAAAAATTATTTAAGGTCACTGGGTATGTAGCTTTGTCAGATTTCCTAAAACATGTAACTTTTTAAAAAAGAAAACAGGTAAAAAGACTGAGTGTGGTAGTTTGTGCCCTTAATCCTAGAAAAGATGGGCAAATCTCTTGAGTTAGAGGCCAGCCAGGGCTACATAGTGAGACCCTGTCTCAAAACAGAGAAACAAATATAAGGAATGCTCATACGTGGTGGGTTGGTTTCTAGTTTTGTTTTGCAGTGCTGGAGATCAAGTCCAGGACCTCTGGCATGCCAAGCAAGAACCCCACCCCAGCACTGAGCTACACCACTGTGGTTTCTCCTTTTCATAACTAAACTTGTGCACTCCAGGAAGCTCTAACTACAGAGACAAAAACCAACTTCCTCCCATTTATGATACCCTCAGTTACCCTCTGCTAGTCAATCTAGTGGCTGAGCCATCACTTCCAGCTCCCCTGTGAGCCAGAAAACAAGTGTTACTCTTGAGTTGTGTGGCACTGGGCTGTTTGAAATACATGATATTACCACTTGCTTATGTAAAAATAGAGGCGTGATTACCTCTATTGGTATTGCCCCTGTTCCACACATTGGATCCACTATTACATCAGTAGGTTTAGGTTCACAGAGCCTGGAGGGAGAAAACAATTCAGCACATGTGAGATCAGCCGAAAGCTGAGGCTTCCACAATAGAGATTCCAAAAGGCTAGACACAGGCACGGAGGAGCAGCAATCCACAGTCTGAAAGTCAGCCTGGGGCTGGCACTCAGGAGCAGTGCTCACCCATGTGTACAAAGCTTTGGGTTTCAGACTCAATGCTGGAAAAGCAAAAGAAAGAATTGTTATCCCAGCATTCAGGAAGCTAAGCTGGGAAGATTCTTTAGTAGACATTTGCTGACAACTAGACATTCAGTATCCTTTCATTTTGTGTTTAATGTAGAGATAACGCCTTTAACATAAAATGATTGCTTTAACTTTATACAGTTGTTATTTCACTGAATCCTTGTAACAACCCCATTATTATTTAACAGATAAACTGATGCAAAGAAACATTTTTCCTAGAACCCAAAACGAGGTGACAGTCAGGACCACAGGTCATGGTTTACTATCTCCTTTTTGTAGTACCAATCCTCAGGTCACTGTTTTGTCTGTTCTAACCTTTTCATGTTTTGTTTGAGACCTTACACCATGCATGCTAACAATCTCCCTCATAAGACAGATTCTTAGGCAAGCCTATAATGTCAGTCACTGCTAATGAGCCAGGACTGGGCATCTAATCAAAACATGTCATTCAAATCCTCTTAGGAATTTGTAATAAAGAGCAAGTAGCCCCTGGTTGTGTGAACTAGTCATGTGTAACTGGAGGTACATATATTTAAATGCGGACAGCCATGTGCACAGGTGAGCTGAGCGTAAGTTCATAAGCTTTCAAGAGACAGAAAAGCAAGCTCCTGTGTTTTCTACTGCCTAGTTTCTACACTTCTTAATTTTTAACCTTTATGTGTATGGATGTTTTGCCTGCATACATATCTGCATCACAGATGAGAATTGCCTGTTGAAGCCAGAAGAGGCATCACATCCCCAGACTGGAGTTATAAACAATTGTGAGCCCCATTGTTGGTGCTAGGAATTGAACCAAAGAACTCTGGAAGAGCAGCCAGTCTCCTATGGCGCAATGCCATTTTTTTCAGCCCCATAGTCTACCTTTCTTGAGATGGCTTTCAAGGTTTTTTTGTGGATTTGATAAAATATTTGCTCATCTCTCCAACCACCCCATCCTTAGCATAATTTTCACTTCATGTATAGATGTGCACATGCGTACACACTTGTGTTTGCCTACATGCATGTGAAGGCTAAAGGTCAATACTGGGAATCTTTTTCTCTCTCTTTTCTGGTTTTAGTTTTTTGAGAGAGGGTCTCTCTACAGAGCCCTAGCTGTCCTGGAACTCACTATGTAGACCAGTGAACTCACTGGGATCCACCTGCCTCTGCCTGCCAAGTGCTGAGATTAAAGGTGTGTACTGTAATGCCTGGCTGGGCATCTTCCTCATTTGTTCTTCACCTCAGTTTGAGAAAGGGTCCCTCTCAACCTGGAGCTCACAAATTCAGTTAGACTGGCTGGCCAGGGGTCCTCCTCTCTCTGCCTCCTTGGTGCTGGAATTAGACGCATGTGCTGCTGGTAGGTCAAACTCAGGCCCTTATCTTGTGCAGAAACTGTACTGAGTTACTTCCTCAGCCCAATCATCACTTTTTTATTCTATTTAGCTTTTTTTTTTTTTTTGGTTTTTTGAGACAGGGTTTCTCTGTGTAGCTTTGCGCCTTTCCTGGAGCTCACTTGGTAGCCCAGGCTGGCCTCGAACTCACAGAGATCTGCCTGGCTCTGCCTCCCAAGTGCTGGGATTATCTATTTAGCTTTTTAATACTTGCAACCAAAACAATTCTTTGTATCACAGTTGTAGACAAATAACAAATGTCTGTTCAATGAATGAAGTTTCAGAGTGTTTCTTTTAAATTTTCTGTTATCAACTTCATATGTTCCAGTTGTGAGGAACTATGAGGCCACGTACGGCCAGGATGAAAGAGGAAGCAAGGACTAGAAAGGAAGAAAATATATAATTCATTAGGACATGCCAGGCACTGTACAGAATAAGACAATCTATCTGTATTTCTGCATTTAGTTTTCATGAACAAAACTTTTTAATAAAATATATTTATTTTTTACTAATGTGTATGTATTTTTGTGTGTCTCTCTGTGTGCACATGTGTATAGGTACCCATGGAGGCCAGAAGAAGGTATTGGAAAAGGGTATGGAGTTAGAATTAAAGACAGTTGTAAGCTTCCAGATATGGGTGCTGGGAATTGAACTCTGGTCCTCTGGGAGAACAGCAAGAACTAGTAAATGCTGAGCCATCTCTATAACCCCAAAGTCAGCCACCACTCTATTTTTTAAAAACGGATGTGTATGTGTGCATGTGTGGGTGGATGTGTGCATATAAATGCTGATGCCTGCAGAAGACAGAGGCTGGAGCTGGAGTTGCAGGTCATTATTATCTATCTGACAACCTGAGTGCTGGGAACCACATTCAGGTCCTCTTTAGCATGCACTTAAACCTCTGAGCCATCTCTCCAGCATGAATAAATTTTTTCTTCTTTTACTTTTTTTGTTCATATGGAATACTACACAAATCTGTCATCTTTATGCAGGGGTCATACTAATCTTCTCTTTATTGCTTTAATTTTAGCATATGTACTGCCAAACTGAGTACATGAATAATCTTCTGAGTCCCATGTCAAACCCATTTTCCAGTCTTGAAATCTCAAGTTGGGGGAGGGGGAGGCTTTAAGAAAGGAAACACCAATGACAGAAAAATGACAACAGCAAAGGTTGCTTGCCTTGCACTTCTGAAAGTCCCAAGATAATCCCTGGGTTGCTGCCAGTGTAACATTTACACATATGAGTAAGTGGGGTGTGGCAGTGTGTTCATTGAGCCCAGCACTCAGGATACCAAGGCTGGCCTGGGCTGCATTGCAACACCTTCCCTCAATGGACCAGTTTTGTATTCACTTACACATTTTAAGGCTCCCTCTTGTCTGCTTCACTGTATAAAAACAAAGCCCAGCAAATCTGGCTCTATCTCCTAAAAAAGGATATCCTTTCTCAACAGAGACAGCCAATCCACCAAAGACATGCATGAAACTACCACTCTCACTTTCTAATCAACAACACTAATACATCATCTAAGCCGACAACAGCGACACTGAAGAGGAAATAGGCAACTTTGTAATTCCAACCAAGAAATTTTTTTTAGAAAATGAGTGTTTTAAATCAAAATTCAGAGCAAAGTGTCCATTGCAATAAAGATAGAAAATCCCTTCTGTTACCTCAGCATCCCATAGGCAAGTGTTGACCTAAGAGTTGTAGGTCCAAAATGTGTAATATTTCTTCGATGGAGACTCTCCTCCGTCAATGCAATGCCGACAATGACTTCATTATCGTGGATGTTCAGGAGAACCTATGTCAAATTAGATCAAAGAAACAGTTGGCATTCTTTAAGACTTTTTTTTTTTTTTTTTTTAACCTACGGCCTTAGCTGAGTGTGGTGCTGCCTCCCAAGTGCTTTAATCCCAGCACTCAGGAGGTAGAGGCAGACAGATCTCTGTGAGTTCAAGGTCAACCTGGTCTACATAATGAGTTCCAGAACAGTCAAGACCAGATAAAGAGACACTGTCTCAAACAAAATGAAACAAAACAATAACAACAACAACAAAAATTAAAAGAATAAAGTAAAACATGGTTCTGAGTCAAGATTGGCTTGAATTTCTTTTTTTGTTTGTTTGTTTGGTTGGTTTTTTGAGATAGGGTTTCTCTGTGTAGCTTTTGGAGCCTGTCCTGGAACTCACTTTGTAGACCAGGCTGGCTTCGAACTCAACAGAGATTCACTTGCCTCTGCCTCATGAGTGCTGGGATTAAAGGCGTGTGCCACCACTGCCCGGCCTGGCTTGAATTTTTTATGTAGGCTAGCTGGACTGAAACTCAAAATCCTCCTGCCTCTGACTCATAAATGCTGGGATCATAAGTATGTGATACATGTTTGCCTTATTAAGACTTTTTGAAGTCTTAAGATAAAGCAAAAACAAAACAACTCTCTTACTCAGGGCTAGGGAGAGGACTCAGCAGAGAAGTACTCACAATTATGAAGACCTGAGTTTGGATACTCAGCACCCACAGAAAAGCCAGGCATGGTTTGTACTCACACATCCACCAAGCACAAAAGCTTTCTTTTTAGAAAATTTTTATTTTATGTGTGGATTTTGCCTAAATATGTATCTGTGCACCATATGCACACTTGGTGTCCATGGAGACCACAAAAGGGTGTCAGATCCTTGGAAACTAGTTACAGACCATTGTGAGCGCCTGCCATGTAGGTGCTGGGAATTACACCTGTACCGTCTGGAAGAGCAGCCGGTTCTTTTAATCACTGAGCCATCTCTCCAGCCTCCCAAACTATCTGATTGAGTTATACTTTGCATGCTTACGATAAAGTGCATAAATTAATTTATTTATGTATTTATTTATTTATGTGTATATGTGGACAGCGTGTAGAAATCAGAGGACAACTTCCACCATGTGTCCTAGGAATTGAACTCAGGTCAGCAGCCTTGGTGGCAAGTCTGTCTACACACTGAGCCACTTCATGAGCCCAGAGGTATATAAATCATATATGTATATACATACATATTTCAGTGAGCTTTGACCTATATACAGTACCCTTTAGAAGGTTCCCTTT
Source organism: Peromyscus maniculatus bairdii (assembly GCF_049852395.1). Classification (NCBI taxonomy): domain Eukaryota; kingdom Metazoa; phylum Chordata; class Mammalia; order Rodentia; family Cricetidae; genus Peromyscus; species Peromyscus maniculatus. Next base: position 135,232,624 of record NC_134854.1, on the reverse strand, counting down.
GTTTCCTTCTTGGTCAACATGCAGGGTGATCATTAATCTGACCACTACTATTATAAATTAGTTGTTCTGAACTTCACAAAAATGAAATATATGTATTTTCGTGTATATATTATTTTCATTGAATTTTAAAATGTTTTATTCTTTTCACTCACTATATATACAAGCTGGCTATCACTAGATTATCTCCCAGATTTTATTATATTAACATACTTTGATGACATGGCTTTAAAATATGAGTGTATGAGTGTGTGTGTGTGTGTGTGTGTGTGTGTGTGTGTGTGTTTTATTGTTTTTTATTTGTTTTGTTTAAGACAGGATTTAGATGGGCAGTGGTGACATACACCTTTAATCACAGCACTCGGGAGGCAGAGGCAGGTAGATAGATCTCTAAGTTCGAGGTCAGCCTGGTTTACAGAGCAAGTTCTAGGATAGCCAGTGTTACAAAGAGAAAGCTGTCTCAAAAAGCCAAAAAAAAAAAAAACAAAAAAACCCCACAAAAACAAATAAACAAAAAACCACAAAAAAACAAAACAAAAAACAAAAAACCAGACAGGGTTTCACTATGCACTCTACATTCTGGCTGGCCTAGAACTTACTACAGAGACCAGGGCTAGCTTTCAAATATGAGATCTGCCCATCTCTGCTTCCTGAGTCAAAGGCAAGTCCCACCCCACTTGGACTACATGTATTTTTTAAATGACTACATTTTGGGAAACCACTTCAAACAGCTGTAAGTGCAACAAGCCCCCTTCCACAGCGGACTCTCAAACGTACCTTCTCTCCAAAGCTGATCCTGTGTCACGTGTGCTTCATCAACTATTGTTTTCTTAGTATTTTTATATAATGTCTGCTATGACTATCTTTGTTCTGGTGGTCCTAATTCAGAAATATTCTTGTTTTGTTTTGTTTTTTGAGACAGGGTTTCTCTGTGTAGCTTTGGAGCCTGTCCTGGAACTCACTCTGTAGCCTAGGCTGGCCTCGAACTCAGAGAGATCCTGGCTCTGCCTCCCGAATGCTGGGATTAAAGGCGTGCGCTACCCGCCCAGCTTAAAAGTATTCTATGAAGATAAAATGTTCCTCAATCTTCCCCTTAGAATGTCCTCATCAGTTTTACCAAAGACAGCAGTCAAGAGCTGACACTCCAACATGCGAGGCCCTGCTCTACACATCTTACTCGCATGGCCTCATTTCCAATAAGCCCCTCTGAGCCTAGGACACAGAGACATCAGTTCATGCCCTTTATACCAGCGCCTGAGTTACAATTTAACCCAGGCAGTGTGGCTCCATGATTTGTCCTCTGTGTCACCTTGCTAATTTCTAGACCCGTCTGTTCTTTAGCCTATTCATTCTCATGGCAGCTGTGTAAGAGAATATGGCATGAGGAACTGTACTAGTCTGACTTTTTTTTTTTTTTAAGAAAAGTTACAAAGAAAGTGACATGCCCCAGATTTAAGTACCCCAAAGCAAAAGAAATCAACTTCTTGGTAATCATGTCAACTGCTAGGGACCTATATAAGCCACCAGAAATTTAAGGAACTCCAATCACTATTATCCACATAAGTCACCCAGTAGTCACAAGGATTCTCAAGCTAACTAACAGAAGGCATTTGGTTTTGAGAACCTAGCTGATGTTTTTAGCAGAGTTGGTTCTAGATGAGGATTAGCCCTAAAACCCGGACTTAAGGGTCTAAAAAATAGATTCTACTATGGTTTAGTTGCAGATAAAAGTTTGTTTTAGGTAAATTTACAATCTAGAAGTCCACATAATATAGAAAAATACTAAACTAGAAACTAGAAAACTGGGTAGATATAGTAGAGTGCTTATCTACTATGTACAAGGTCCTGGGTCTGAGTCCGGCACTGCAATTTTAAAACGACTCTTGTGCTGGACATGTTGGTGCCGAGTTCAGAGACAGAGACAGAGCACACCTGAGGGTTTTTCAAGACAGGCTCTCGACACAGTCCTAGCTGTTCCAGAACTCACTATGTAGGCCAGGCTGGCCTTGAACTCACAAAAGATCCTCTGCTTCCTGAGTGCTAGGATTAAAGGCACAGGCCTCCATTACTTGAGTTCTGACAGCATCTATCCATTGAGTACTTAGCATATACTAATATACTATACCAAACACTTTAAACCATTATTTCATTTGCCTCCCATAGTATAGACATTCAAGTTATATACTATTATTGGCTTCATTTAAAACAGAGGCTCAGCCGGGTGGCACATGCCTTTAATCCCAACACGCGGGAGGCAGAGGCAGAAGAATCTCTGTGAGTTCGAGGCCAGCCTGGTCTACAAAGCAAGTTCCAGGACAGCCAGGACTCTGTTACACAGAGAAACCCTGTCTTGAAAAACCCTGTCTTGAAGAGCACTGGCTGCTCTTCCAGACGTCCTGAGTTCAATTCCCAGCACCCACATGGTGATTCACAACCATCTGTAATGAGATCTGATATTCTCTTCTAAATAAATAAAGAAAGAAAGAAAAAAGAAAAACAAAACAAAACCAAAAAAACAAAACAAAACAAAAACCATTCAATCCACACCTACCCATCTACCTCCACAGGCCATGCTGTTCCTAACTACATCCTCCTCCTAGCTTTATGGCCACTGTTTTACTGTCCCTTTACTAGGCTAGTCTAGAAATTCTACAAACATGAGAAGCTTTCTTCCTTTTGTGTGTCTTTCTACTGTTCTACTTTTTGAAATAGGGTCTTGCTGTTTCAGCTGGACTGCCCAACAAGCTCCAGGGTACTGCCTGTCTCTACCTATCAGTGCTAGGGTTAACATGCACACATCTGTTTCCAGCTTCTTGGTGGGTGCTAGGGATCCCAACTCAGGTTCTCAGGCTTGCTCAGCAAGCGCTTTACCCAGAGCTGTTGTCCCAACCCCATTACAGTCATCAGTGGAAGCTGATACCCACCTCTACATCAAAGTTGGTCATATCGGCCTTCCACTTAAAATACTCTTGAACAGAACCCCCAAAATCCCTCGCAGCCTCATTGGAGGTAAAGCAGTGTTTCTCTCCTGCTCTGTTGCAGGTGACTCTAAACTTCTGTACTTGTGGTTCAGTTTCTTCTCTTAAGCTTTCGCCAGTCTCATCTTTGCAAGATGCCAAGACCTCGCCCACTAAGGTTGATATTTCTTCTTTAATGGCTGGATTTTCATAATAGTCCAAGATCTGTGGTTCTGAAGTGCTGCTGGTAAGCTTCTTAGCACCTTTCTCTTCTGCTTTGTCTCCCTGTCCACAGTTGGCCTTCTCTTTACCTGCACTCTGGTTTGCCTTTCTGTGCTTTGCTTTCCTCTTCTTGAAGCTGGTGTTAATTTGCCAGACCTTTAAAGGGTTGGACCATGGGAGCTTTTCAGCCAATTCTTCAAAGTCCTTTAGAACTTCTTCCTGCAAAGGATGGAGAATGAAACCCTTTTATTTCTCACCACTTTAACTGAACAAATAAATGCCCACTTTCTTTATAGACAGCTCTGGTCCTTAGGATGGAGGTGTGGGAGTGCAGAAGCAAAGGGTAAACCAAATAATGCCTGCAATTAAGGAAATCTCAGTGTGAACGAGAAGGGAGGGTATATAAAACCTATGCTACTAAAGAATAAGAGAAGGCAGATCAGACATACAGCACTAAGGAATGCCATGAGGGGAAGCAGGGATGGACGGCAGCAGAGGAAGAAGACAACCGGGAGAGATGACTTCCTTTTAGATCTTCTGAATTTGAATTTCAAACTATAGAAGTTAAAAATGTCATTTGTCCAGATTTTAAATAGTATGATTATCCATTTGTTTTGTATTTTTGAGATAGGGTCTCTTCTCTGCAGCCCTGGCTGTCCTGGAATTGGCTCTTTGGCTGGGCTGCCCTAGAACTCAGATCCACCTGACTCTGCCTCCTAAGTGCTGGGATTAAAGGTGTAGGCCACCACACCTGGCTCATATGATTATGTTTTTTAAAAAGTAAATTTGGTGGTGCCTGCCCTATCAAGTTCTTCTTTTCCAGTTTGACTACAGTACTAAGCATGATCTCTGGTTACTATGTTTATGTACTGTTTACTAGCAAGGACACTCCTGTAACTGCATGGTGGAAGGACCCAAACTACCTTGACCTTTGCTATAGGCCACACACCTACAACAGCAGAGGCATATAAAGGGTGGTTAATATACAGCTGCCAGGGTGGGTTTATTGGCATAGAGTTGTAATCCCAGCTACTAAGGAATCTGGGGCAAAGTTGCAAGTTCAGGTTTCCTGAGCTACAGAGTGGGTTAAAGGCCAGCCTAGATAACTTATTAACACCCTATCTCAAAATAAAAAGAGGGCCATGGCTATAACTCAGTGGTACAGTGTACGGGTCCTAAAGTCAACTACTAGTACTGCAAGAGTCAACAACAAAGCAGCAGCTACTGGATGACATTGAAATGTGAAGTACAGAATGCTGCTATCCAACAGAGCAAGCACTATCCAAACAGATCTATATAATTTATATAAACCACCACAGTATGGATGTTCAAATGACTTAAAGCTCCAGAAGCCGGATGTGGGGGTGCACATCTTTAATCTCAGGCAGAGACAAATGGATCTCTGTGAGCTTGAGGCCAGCCTGGTCTATTAAATGAGTTCCAGGCCAGATATGGATGCAGTAAGACTCTTGTTTTAAAACAAAAAACAAAACAAAACCTTTAGGAAATGAAATACTCAGTTTCTCAGTCAATTCAGCTATATTTTACACTCCAGTCTAGCAATTAGCATGCTGTATCAATTCACTTTTTTCAAATATTTGTCCACAGTTCATTGATAAGAGTTAAATGTACTTTTCTTGATAAACTCCAAAGCCTCTGTTCCCATGAGGCCAGAAAGGAAGTAAAGATTAAAACAATTCATTCAGTGGAATGAAAATTATACTTCAATAAAACAATAAAAAAGAAAAAAAGGAGGAGGAAAAGACTTGTTTATCCCCAGTCAGTCCAGGGAGAGCTCTTCTTGGTCTAGAAAACCCTCAGGGTCTAGAAAACCACCAGGACCCTCTTATAAACAGCAGGCCCAAGAGAAACTGCCTTATTCATATATGAGTAAGTTCAAAACTTATCAACACAGCCTAGTGGTGGCGGTGCATGCCTTTATTCCTAGCACTTGGGAAGCAGAGGCAGGCAGATCTCTGTGAGTTCGAGGCCAGCCTGGTCTACAGAGTGAGTTCCAGGACTACACAGAGTCTCCCCCCCCCCAAAAAAAAAGCAGGCACAGTGGTGTGTACCTATAATCCCAGTGCTGGGGTGTGAGAGACAGAAGATCCCTGAGGTTTTCTCACTAGCCAGCCTAGGTGACAGTGAGTTCTAGGTTCATCAAGAGACCCTATCTCAAAGGAAAAAAAGGTGGGCCAGGTGGTGGTGGCATGAGCCTTTATTCCTAGCACTTGGGAAGCAGAGGCAAGAAGATCTCTGTGAGTTCAAGGCCTGCCTAGTGTATGGAGTGAGTTCTAGGACAGGCTCCAAAGCTACAGAGAAACCCTGTCTGCAGAAAAAAAAAAAAAAAACAGAACCCAAATCAAACCAAACCAACAAACAAAATCCAAGGTAGAGGAGGCTGGAAAGTTGACCCAGTGGTTAAGATCACTTATTGCTCCTGTAGAGGACCCAAGTTTGGATCACCCACATGATAGTTCACATTATTTACAACTTCAGTTCTAAGGAATCCGGCCCCCTCTTTTGACCTCTGTGCATCAGGCACATGTACCTGGTGCACATATATACATGCAGACAAAACACCCATACACATAAAAAAAAATCTAAAAATGAGAATAAGGTGTAAATATGAGTGCACGTATACATAAATACCAGTAAAGGCCACACTGAAACCAGTATTCATAGAATCCTGCTGAAAAACACTCAAGGATGTGGAGAAAAGAAAAGCAAATAGCATGGCAATGAGCAAAAGAGTTCAAAAGAATTGAAAATGATTTTTAAAAAAAGGAAGATAATTAACATGTATTTATTTACCTAGATTTAAAATTTTCAGCAATTGAAGATATTTTTCCAGAAAGTTTAAGTGAATTGACAATAAGAGATACTCAAAAGTCTTCAAAGAAAGCTGGGTTTTACAGAAGCAAGCCAAACCCAAGGGTTCCCTCCATCCTGTGTCTGCAGTCTCATTGTCTCATATCCCCCCCCCCCCTGTAATTCTAGTCTGCTTCTACAGGACGTCCTTTGCAGATCACCTCACTGTGACCTCATTGGCCCACCTCCCTGGAACCACCCTCTCCCGTTATTCCTGATCTTGCTTTAATAAAACCCAAGCCTTTAAAAAAAAAAAAAAAAAAAAGCTGGGTTTTTCCTTGTTTTTTGGTCATTACATATTTATCAAGATGAACTCAAGACTCTTCACAACATTTGTTGCTAGAAGAACTACCAAGGTCTTTCTGGAAGGGAAGACTTGTTCTTTATACTCCAGCTAACAGAATATACAAGATAAACATCCCTCAACTCAGGCCATTAAAAGATAACAAGAAATAGCCAGGAATAAGGGGCTCATGCTAACGATCCCAGGAGAATCTCTTCCAATGCAAGACTAGCCTGGGCTACAGAACAAAACCTCATCTTCAAAACCAAACAAGAAAACAGTGAAGGGCAAGAAGTACACCTTTATCCACATTTGGCTTTAAGCCTAAAATAAAAACAAAGTGTGCATTGTGACTATAAAACAGAAGCAAAGTTAAGTACACTCAGCACATAATAGGAAAGAGAAGTAATTTAAGAATGATGCAACCCTCATTGCTTATACTTACAGGTCAAAGGACAGAAGTACATGCTGATAAAGTATATTTACAGGTCCAACAGTAAGGAAGTGAAACAATAAAATCAGAATGGAGTGAAAATGGGGAAAAGCATGACAATTTCATCTGCAAACATAGCAGGGATATTAAAAAAATAGATGAAAATAGTAGATTAGATGGATAGTACTAAGTTGTATTTATAAAGCTAATAGCTAGGGCACAAAAATAAAAGTTCTAAAGTAATTAAAAACATAGCATAAGAGCCAGGTGTGGTAGCACACACCTTTAATCCAAGATTGCTGAGCAGATCTCTGAGTTCAAGGCCAGCCAGGTCTACAAGAGCAAGTTCCAGGATAGTCAGGTCTACACAGAGAAATCTTGTCTCAAAAAATCAAACAAACAGAAACAGGACCTCTCACTGAACCTGGAGCTTATTCAGCTAGGCTGGCTGGCTGAAGAGCATGGGAATCCACCTGTCTTTCTCCGGAAGTGATGAGGTCACAGCATTGACTGTCCTGCCTGGCTTTCGTGCAGGTGCTAGGGACTGAACCTGGGTCCTTGTGCTTGTGCAGTAGGTACCTTACAATAGCGATCCCCTCACCTTCAAGAACCTTTTCACAGTGATTGCCAAAGCAACTTTGAAAGGTTAGCTCATGTAGATTTGTACCACAACGCCCAAATTCACCTCTATTTAGATATCAGAACTGCCTCAACTATACAAATTTTAAGATGACAAAATTCCAAGAATTTAATAAATTTAATAATGTCCTGGTAATGTAAAGGTAAGAGAATTTAAGACAGGAAAAAATTTTCTTAATACCCAGTAACATTTACTCATGCATAAAACTGACTTTCAAAATTCCCAAATACTTAGCAGTGTAACTTCTCAAAAAAAATTGCCTCTTATTTTTTAGGTATCATTCAGTTTGTAGTAACTATGAGAAGTCTCAAGAGTTAGTGCTGGGGAGTTCATTGGGAGTGCTCACTTAAGGTGCAAAGGTCAAAGGATCAACCCCCAGGGCATCACTAAAGAAAAAAAGGAATCCAAAGGATTACAAAGCTAGTGTTTCTAAATGTTGAAAGTTAGTTTTGTAGGTAGTAAAATTTTTAGTTATTTTCAGTGGATATTTTAGAGCTGTTTGAATTGTGTGTAGGCTTTAGGGTTTAGCTTTTTTAGGCTTTAGGTTTTAGCCTTTTTGTTGCTGTTTAAATTTTTTTACTAAAATCTAACAAGGAAAGTGCTTTATTACTTACTCCCCCAGATCAGTTTCTCCCTCAAGGTCAGTTTGATTGATTTGGGAATACTTTGGCTAGCCAAAATAATCTGGAAAACTAATAAAGACCAGAGAATTAGACAGCATACCACAGTTCTTTTAAGAAAGATTACCTCTAAGTTAGCTATTAACATAACATTGACAAAGTTTTAAGCACTTGATTCTGGAAACCTGGCCAGAAAGAGATGTAGGAAAAAAACCTTAAAGTATTACTGAGGCCTATTTCCACCCTTCAGATTAAACAGCAGCTGAATACTTAGGACTCAGATGATAAATACAGGCTGGAGACAAAGCTGTTGTCTTAACAACTGAAGGGTATTAAATGTTGCTTTGGCCTCACTTCAAAACATGAAGCTAAAACAGGACAAAAGCAAAATGGGGAGGGAATGCTATCTGTGATCTTTCCTTTACGTGCTAGAAGCAATTCTAGTTTCAAACCATATATACTACAGGTCAAGCTAATCTAAGACTTGCCAGTCAATTATTTTCTACTGTAACTTCAGTTTTTTTTAAACACTAACCTTTAAAAGCAGCTTTTGGGATGGACTGTCAAGAGATCTCTGGATTTTAATGAAAAAGCTTATTGTGATCACACATTTCGGTATGTGCAAGGTTCTTGTTTTATTCTTATCATTGTAAACAAATAAACCAGTACCAGAGCTACTGACAGGCAGGAAACAGTAGAAGACAATCTCTTTGGGAAAGATAGCTGAGAATCAGCTACCACACTTAGAATAGCTCACCTTTGTATTTTTGAACTGATAATCTTTAAACTCCTGAACAACCACAAACAAGTTATCAACTGATCTCAGACAATGAACCTAGGGAGGAAAACAAACGTTAGAAACAAACTTCTGAAAATACTTTTGAATAACACAGCTAGCTACAGTTAAATATTTTATAAAAGAAAAAGGTACAAAAATGTTTCATTTTTGTTTTGAGACAGGGTCTCGCTATGGTGCTCTGGGTTGCCTCAAACGCACAACTTCCCTGACTCAGTTTTCCAGTACTGGGATTACAGGCAGGTTTTAAAAGTACCCCATATCTGTACTTTTATTGTTGCTGCTGTTTTGAGACAGTTTCTCTGTGTAGCCCTGACTGTCCTGGAACTCACTCTGTAGGCCAGGCTGGCCTCGAACTCAGAGATCTGCCTGCCTCTGTCTCCCAAGTGCTAGGACTAAAGGCGTGCGACACCACCACCCAGCTCATATCTGTTATTTTATATTTAAAAATTTCCCCATCCATTTCTTTGGTTACCCATCAGTTCTGCTTTTTCCAGGAGAAAGGGCCAGTGAAATGAAAGTATGAAATGTCATGTCTGAAGAAGGGAAAAATGTAAACATAAAATTTTCCCATCCTAAATGTTCCATTCTTTGGTTACCCATCAGAGAAAGGGCAGTGAGATAAAAGTATAAGAGTTTGATGGACTGGAGAGATGGCTCAGCAATTAAGAGCACTGTCTGCTCTTCCAGAGGTCCTGAGTTCAATTCCCAGCAACCACATGGTGGCTCACAACCATCTGTAATGAGATCTGGTGCCCTCTTCTGGCCTGCAGGCATCCATGCAGACAGAACACTGTATACATAATAAATAAATAAATCTTAAAAAACAAAGTACAGCAGTTTGAAATGTCATGTAGAAAACAATCCTGGTTTGGAGAAGGGAAAAACAAAAACACAAGTGGGGCTTTATTATACTTCTTTCACGGCTTGCAGTAGTTTGTTGTGTACTGCAGTGGCAAAGAGCGTGGGATTTGAAAGCTGGATGTACAGTGCTTGCCTGCAATCTCAGCATTCTGGAGGTAGAGCAAAGGGGAACAGAAGTTCAAAGTCATCTTCAGCTGTATAGTGAAAGTCAGGCTAACCCTGACTATATCAGACTCTATTTCAACTTTCTTTCTCCCCAAAAAACCACGTGGGGTTTAAGCTCTAATTCTGTGATGGCTGAGTTACTAAAGACAAACTACTACTTTGCTTCTTAAACCCCATGATTAATGGCAAGAGTAATACTGCTCAATTGTCACAAAACTGCTGAAGGCATCAACAAAATACTCGTTTACCAACACATACCACAAATATTATGTGGGTGCCTACTATAAGCTTGGGATACACTGGCAAGATAAAAACAAAACCTAAAAAAATCTCCAGGCAATAATCTATGCCCAATGTCACTTGTGTGGTAATAAGAAAGCTTGTAGCTTTTGTTAGAATGGGATGTCAGTTTGCAGACCTCTACTTCTCACTTTCAGGAATGCAGAATTACTTTTGATCGTGAATGTCTCTGACACAGATGAAATGGAAAACCTCTGCTTTTGTACTTACCCAAACTTCTGCTAAAGTAAATTTAAATGTCATAGACAGTCATGTCCATTTCATTTTGGTGAATCAGTCATCAGGAAATGCTATGATCACTTCTAAAGCATAGTAAACTAACGCTAAAATGTACTAAACTGAATGCACATTATAAAGATATTATAAACATTAACACTGTGCACTAAAAAATAGTCAATTTCACAAATCAGTACACAACAGAAAACCCAGTGATACTTTTGAGCAGAACAAAGCAAAGGACTGCCAAGGTATCTACAAACCAGAAAAGTAATCAAAAAGTAACCAAGTTGAAAGACTAATTTAAATACTCTTTTGTTCAAACCTGAGCCAGACTTTCCACTGGAATGTCAAAATATATCTTGCCCCGGTCTTTGCTGATTCTGCATGATGACTTCAGTTTCTCTCTGACTTCATCTGCAGCTGTTTGCTCAAAGCCAGTAGGAACAGTGGCTCCTATAGTGACTTGGAGATGCTCAGACTCACTTCGGATGCCACTTTCCATCACTGGCACAGACTTCTTGTTCTCTTGAAGGTTCATATTCAGGAGTTGGCTGGTAGCTTCTTGAGTGTCAGACATGATAGAAATGTTTCTGAAAGGCCTAACAGTCTCTTTAAAGGCAATATAGAAAAGAAAAAAAGAGAAATAAACCCCAGTCGTTTCATATTTCAAATGTATGTATCAGAATTAAAACTGTCATATAAATAAGGGCAGGGATTGCAGGCAGTGAAACATGATTAAATGAGCAATATACAGGCACATAAGCGAAAGGAAGACAAATCAGAGCGTTTCCACAGCATGCAGTGTTTGGTTTGGGGGTCATCTGTATTGGCAAGCACGATTTTACAACTGTATTTGTTAACATAAAAACAGAAATTCCTCCCACCCTGTCCTTCTAACTAGCAGCAATTCAGAGGATTTGAATTTTTGCCTCCCACATTCTCAGGTCCAAATGACCCTAAAGCAAAGTTAATCGTGCCTAGCCTCAAGCTGGGAATTAAATAATATGTCCCAAATTTGGAAGATTTTAATGAGACCAACACAATTCTGGACTAATGATCAAAACTTTTTAGTGTGTGGGTAGGGTATCTATTTTCCTCTCTGTAGTCAAGTGGGCGGTGAGTTTAATAAAGATTAACTCAACTTCCACTATCTAAATGACAAAGCTCCGAAAGCTCACTACATGGTGACGCTGAGATCCAATGATGAGCATCCAGGGGAGATCTTGGAAAAAATACCTGAAGTCAGTAAAACAAACTTCCCGTCTGAGTGTTTGTGCAGGGTGAAGGGGCTGGAGAGGTGTTACCGTGGTGGAGGACCCACACCTCCCCTGATATTTTCAAAGGAGTTGTGACTTTGGCTGACACCTTCGCTGTCCCTATGCTGTCCCAAGGACAGGCCACAGAGGTGACTACGGTGGCACCGCGTCACCGCTGGCCACTGGGAACAGAACCCCACCTTCTACAGGCAGGTGGGGAATGTGATAGGGGGCTCGGAAGTCTCCCATTCCCACCGGCGATGAAGCCGAGCGAGGGGCCACACGCTCCATCCCGGCACCGACTGGCACGAAGCCAACGCTGCCCTCCCTCCATCCCGCCTACCCGGCCACTCCCACCCGGGCCAGTTACCGGCTGCAAGCAGACCCTTCCGGCCGCCACACCTGCGGAGAAGGCGCGCTCGGGGCACGCCGCCGGAAGCCGAGTTGCCACCCCGGAAGCGGAAGTCGGGCCTTGGGGGTCATGGTTCTCCCGCGCTCCGGGTGGGCTCGTGGTGAGACGAGGGTGCGCAGAACGCTGTGCGCAGTTGGCTGCACTCTGAACCGGAACAGGAAGAGCTGCGGGCGGGTCACCTGCCCCGAGGTAACCTCCGTGGAGGGCGTGGCCAGAGCTAACGCTGAGTCAGCTCCTCGGTTGTGCCCCGGTGTTTGTGTCAAGCGTCAAACGTTTGGATGGTGCTGTGACTTAGTTCCCGTTGTAAAGGCAGAGAAACTCGGTCTAAAGATCATCTCTCCCCATTCCCGTCTTGCATAGCAGTTTTTACTTGGAATTCGGTTCTGAGATGGAAGTCTCGCTATGTAGCGGTGACTGGCCTGGAACTCGCAGAAAGCGCTGGGGTTAAAGATGGGTGTCACCACGCCTGGCTTGGTTTCTGCAAGGCGGCAGCAAGCTGGGCTGTAACTAGAATAGAGCCCACAGCCTGGTCTGTGGTTTTCATATTGCATTTTTATGTTGACTATTACTACACTATTGTGTTTCATGTTTTTCTTTATATTTCAAAGGTTACATTTCATAATTTAGTTACGTTTATTTTGTGTATGTGTTGGGGGGGGGGGGGAGGCATGTGCCAAATCTGAGGTCAGGACAACTTGCGGGAGTTGGATCTCTCCTTCCACCACGTGGGCTCTAGTGATCCAACTGAAGTCATCAGGATTGGCAGCAAGTGTCTTTACCCTCTAAAACGTCTCAGTGGCCCCAAATGCAACATTTTAAAAAGGAAACTTACAACTCAACAAAAAGAGACAACTGAATTTTTAAAGTGATGGTTGTATAGAGAGGTTCTCAGTGATTAAGACCCGATTTTCCAGAGGATTCAAGTTTTGTTCCCGGCACCCACCCAGATCAGGCCACTCACAAATGCCTGTAACTTCAGTTCCAGGGGATCTGACACTTGAGTCTGACTTCCAAGGGCACCGTGACACTGCATGAATGATGTGTACATACATTCTCCCTCTCTCTCTCCCTGCCCCCAACTATATTTTTTTTTTATTAAAATTTTAGTGGCCGCAGCAGCAACAGACATGGAGCCACACTATTCCCATCATCAGGGACAATGAATAAGGTAAAACCAGATCTTTGGCTTGGATGCAGCACAGAAGTTGGGGACCAGCCAGTATAAAGCAGTATTTTAGTTTATTAAAAAACAGAGGTCTGGCCGGGTGGTGGCAGCGGCGGCGGCGGCGGCGGCGGCGGCGGCGGCGCACGCCTTTAATCCCAGCACTCAGGAGAGGCAGAAGGAGGCAGATCTCTGTGAGTTCGAGGCCAGCCTGGTCTCCAAAGCGAGTTCCAGGAAAGGCGCAAAGCTACACAGAGAAACCCTGTTTCGAAAAAACAAAAACAAAAAACAGAGTTCTGATATAGAGGGCTCAGCTGGTAAACTGTGACTGCCACCAAGCCTGACCATCTGAACTCCATCCCCAGAACCCACATGGTGGAAGAACAAACTCCCACAGGTTGCTCCCTGACCTCCACATCTGTGCCAAGAGAGCCCCAACTCCATAAATAAATGTTTAAGGAGGGGGGAAAAAAAGAGCCAGGAGGTGGTGGTGCATGCCCTAATCCCAGCACTGGGGAGGGCATACTCATACTCTTGAGTATGAGGCCAGCCTGGTCTACAGAGTGAGTTCCAGGACGGCCAGGGCTACACAGAGAAACCCTTTGTGGGGGTCAAGGGTAGATACTCAAGGGAAAAATAAAGCACACCTGAGAGTATGGGTGTGGGCTTCTCAAAAAGGAACGCACTTTATTAAATAAAGGCAGTTTTAGCGTAGACTTTAAGCCTAGGAGGTAAGAGTAATTTAACCACTTAGTGGCTATGAAGTTACATCTCAAATGAAAAAGAAAGCTTATTCCTTTTTATTTTTCATAAGTGAGATTATAAGATGCTTCAGAAGTGCCTTGGATGGGATTACAGTCTGATAAAACCAGGAGCTGCTCGGATTGTACAGAGGGTTAGGACATGCGCTTTACTGTAAGTGGAGTTTCTGATGAGAGTCCTAGAGAATTACAGGTTCACAGATGTGAAGGAGGGAGGCCTCAAGCAGCTGCTAATTGTTTTTGAATCTGTGATTCTCAGCTGTGAGAAAGAGGCTCCTCTTGCTTCTCAGGTCCCTGTAATTTCTCCTTTCCTACTTCACAAAGGACTTGCATCAGAGCTTTCTGAAAAGGTGTACAGATGACCAATAAGTCTGTGAAATGATGGTCAATATCACTAATCATTTGAGAAATGTAACTTAACACTAACTTCATGATACCTCTTCAAATGGCAAGTTTGAAAAGCAAGAATCTCCTCCCGCGTTCTAGAGAGGATATGGAGCAATGAAATGCTGCTGCTGTCGATGCAAATGTTATAGCAATGTTAGGATTCAATTTAGCTTTTCTGAACAGGGTGTAACATATAATCACCACATTCCCCATTCTACCAGTGTATGCTCAGAAGTGGAAACATGTTCAGACAAGAAGTTTTTCACAAATATGCATTGTATATAGCCCCAAAGTAGAAACAACCTGAATATCCATGACATGATGGACAGATGTGAATAGATGCACAACAGGTTAGTATTTAGTCATAAAAATTACTATTCAGTTTTGTTTAAATTTTGTGGTGTGTTATATCAAGCCCAGTGCTTTGCATGTGTTAAGTAAGCACTCTACTAGAAGCTACGTCCATAGTTGCTCATAAAAACTGCTGAAGTACAGATATATGCTACAATATGTATGAACCTGTGTAACATGTTAACTAAAAGAAGCCAGATGCAAAAGACCACATTTAGGCTGTGGGTGTAACTCAGTGATAGTGTCCTTTGTTTCCTAGCATATGAGAGGCCATAGGTCCAATCCCCAGTAACCTGTGTGTACGAGAGAGAGAGAGAGAGAGAGAGAGAGAGAGAGAGAGAGAGAGAGAGAGAGAGAAACAGAGAGAGAGACAGAGAGACAGAGATCACAGAAAACCACAGGTACAATTCCATTTATTTTTATTGTCTAGAAAATGTACATATATAGAGTCAGAAAGCAGATTAGTATTGCTTAGGGTTAAGAGGGGAATTGGAGGTGATAAGTAAAGGTTATTGGCTTTTCTGAGCATGAGCATGTTCTGCAATTAGGTAGTAATAATAAGTTACACACCATCATAAGTATACTAAGAGACACGGAATTATACATTTTAATAAAATAGCAAATTTTATGTAAAGTTTATCTGGATAGAGAACGCTTTGGATCTTATGCGAGATTCACCTACAGTTTCTTCATTCACAAACTTATACTTTCCTCCAAGAATTGTTGGGAGACTTAAGTGAGATTAACACATTGTCAGCCATGTGATAAAATGGATGGTGCTCTTAATGATAATTGGGACAGAGGCTGGTGAGATGGCTCAGCAGGTGGGGGTTCCAGCCACCAAGCCTGATAATCTCCATCCTCTGGACCCACACTGTCTGGGGAGAGCACCAGCTTCAATAGGGGTCCTCTAACCTCCAGTACTGAGGGAGCTATGACTTGGGTACACACAGGTCCACACACACAAATGGTAATGAAAATTAAGCATGAAAATAAGATAAAATTACTAAATTCTGGTCAGATAGATTCTGTGTAAAAGGCTTTTATGTTGTTTGTTTTTTCTAAAAATGTATTCATTTGATTATTTATTATTACTTACCTTAGGATTGTAAAAGGCTTTCAATCAGCTGTGAATCTAGAGCCCACTCTCCAGTTGTGAAAGATGAGGTAATAGACAACCTAGCACTAACAGAGACCTTCTTGACATAATGAAGGGTTAGAATACTGAAGAGATACTCCTGGGTCTAATTTTAGTGCTGTCTCATGTGTATCTTACGTGTGTCTTCATACTATCTAATAAGGTTCGGGCTTGGGGCTGGAGAGATGGCTCAGTGGTGAAGAGCACTAGCTGCTCTTTTGGAGGATCCAGGTTCAATTTCCAGCACCCACATGGCAGCTCACAACTGTCTGTATCTCCAGTTCCAGGGAATCTGGCATCCTCACACAGACATACATGTAGGCAAAGTAACAATGCATATAAAATAAGTAAATTTTAAAAAAAGGTTCTACCAGTCATATGCTGGGTCTCTCAATGTAGACAACAGAATATATTGACTATTTGTTATATGTCAGACGTTCTTAATTTAGGCTCTGGGTATACAGCAGTGGAGGCATCAAGGAAGAGATCCTTAGGTGTCTGCATTTATATTCTAAAGAAAAATGATAGCATAGTAAACAATATGCAATAACATTCTTTGAGAATCAGTAATATGCTGAAAAACTAAGGAAAGTCAGGGTTGGGGCAGGTAGAGAGTGCAGAAGAGATGGGGAATAATTCAATGTTATGTCAACAGGACAGGAAAGGTCTCTTTGTAAGGTCACAGAGCAGAGCCTGAAGGTTGAGAGCAGGCTGTTTAGCAGTCTGAAAAAAGAGTATTCTAGAGCAGGTTCAAAAATGTTCAAAAGGTCTAGAATTAGATAGGAGGCTCGTTCACCTGAGAAAATGAAGGAATCAAGTGTAAGATGAAATAACCAGTATTTTACAAATTCTCACCATGCCTTACAGTTAAGAACACCGCTCTACTAGAAAGATAGCTCCGTGGTAAGGAACACTTGTTGCTATTATGAAACCAAAGATCAGTTTCCAGCGCCAACATTGGATGACTCACAGTCGTCCACAGCTGAAGCTTCAGTGGACCTGGTGCATGGAGTCTCCTGGTCTACACACACACACACACACACACACACACACACACACACACACACACACACACACACAAATAAACAGTTTTGAAAAGTTCACCACTCTGGGCTTAGGAGCGTAGCTCAGTTGTCAGAGTGCTTGCTTTGCATGCAGAGTTCCTGAATTCATCTCCAGTATGTGGCGATGATGCAGGTTTGTCATTCTAGCACCTGGGAGATAGACGTTCAAGGTCCTCCTCAGCCACATGGCAGTTTGAGGCCAGCCTGAACTTCCTGATAGCTTGTTTCAAAGCCAAAAATCAAACAACTGAAACAGCATCACCCTGAAGCCCAGATGAAAGCCCACTAGACATTTCAGTGGGCCAAGTAAGAGGTGGTAACAGTCAAATTGGAGTACCAGGGTTGGGTATGGTGAGAGTTGTCAAGTTCTGGTACATTCTGAAGGAATAACAGTCATTGCTAGGAGACTGGATGTGGTTTTCAAAAGAAGATAAAAAAGGAAGTGTATGGCCAGGGCCTTCCAAATTTGCTGCTTTAGGGCAACCACATTCTGCTGATAGGTTTATGCTAAGGAACTCGTGCCGAAATGGCACCAATGAAGCCAACAGCACATTTTCTCTTTAGTTTAGTTTATTAGAGAGGACTAATTTTTTTTAGAACATAAATATTTATTTGCAACAAAGGAATTTGTGTACAGTGTTGAAAATCTACAACTTCTTGTTAAATTCACATTTGCACTTCTCCTTTTTAAATAAACATTTATAACCATTATTTTATACAGATATAGATATGTAAATACAACATCGAGTTGGAGAGGACTATTATTTTAGTTTATCATAAAAGAGCCCAAAGATATGCCACGAAAATACTGATTAAAATGGCTCCTTAGTAGAAAATGCCTATTTTGAACAAGTTACATATGTGTATGAAAACTGAAGCCTCTATTTTTAACTCTTTTTGGAGGCAGTATTGAGACAGTTTCTCTGTGTAACATCCCCAACTGTCCTAGAATTCACTCTGTAGACCAGGCTAGCCTCAAACTCAGAGATCCGCCTGCCTCTGCCTCCTGAGTGCTGGGATTAAAGGTGTGCATGACTGCTCCTGGCAGAAGTGTAAGCTAAAGTCATCTCCAAGGAAACAAATGTTTTGAAATGTTTTACCTTTTTTATTAGTGTGTGTGTACATGTTTATTATATTTGTGGAGGTCAGGGGACAAATGGCAGGAATTCATTCTCGCTGTCTACACTGTGGGTCCCAGCAAAGGAACTCAGGTCTAACCACTTCTTAGCCTTTCACTTCATTCTTTGATGACGACGATGATGATATGGTGATTTGTGCATCACACGCTACACATTTGGAGGTCTGAGGAGCACTTGGAAGAGTTGTTTCTTTCATTCCATCTTTACGTGGATTCTAGGGGTAGAGCTCAGATGGTAAGGTTCGCATAGCAAGCACTTTACCTGCTGAGCTGTCCCACACTCCCAGCCCCGCCCCCTTTTGTTTTTTTAAGAACTCATTCTGTAGACCAGGCTGGCCTTGAACTCACAGAGATCCACCTGTCCTTACTTCCTAAGGGCTGGGATTAAAGGCGTGCGCCACACTTGGCTGCCCTAGCCCATTCTTAACATAAAGCAAGGTCATGGTTAGAAAATCACACAGTACAGCTACTGTACTGCCTAGTTCCTCATTTCTTTAGATACAAGGTCTATTCACTCTTTGTGCTTTTCGGGTTTTGTTGTTGCTGTTTAGTTGTTTCTTCTTCTTCTTCTTCTTCTTCTTCTTCTTCTTCTTCTTCTTCTTCTTCTTCTTCTTTTTTTTTTTTTTTTTGGTGCTTACTTTCATGCTCCAAATAACATGTTCACAGTACTATTTCTTGCTTTTTCAGTTTTCCATATTTTCTATGGATTGTGCTGAGGTACTTAAGTTGACCCTGTTAACTTTTCATTCATCTATGTTCCCCTTCCTTCTGTCCTTACAGCTGCAGCCCCACAGAGTTTGTATCTTAATGTTATGTTTAACTTTAAATGATATGTTAAATACCTGTTTATTTATTTATTGTACAGTCTCATCAAGTAGCATTGGTTGGTCTAGAACTCAAGATCTTCCTGTCTCCACTTCCCAAGTAATGGAATCACAAGTGCATACTACCTCACCTGACTCTATATCTCGTCCCGTCAACCGTACACGGCATTCTTGTTCCTCCATGCTGTAAGGTGAGGATTTTATTAGCATTCTGGCCTTCACTCCACCTCTCCCCACTTCTTTGTCCCTCCTAGTCCATTATGTTAAAAGACTATCCCACCTGGCAGGTTGGAGTCCTGTGGGGATGTAATTGAAAGAAGGATGTGCCTGCACCTGCTTCTATCTCAGCAAGCAGCTGAAATTCCATCTCCTCCAAAGAAACCTTCTGGGAACCTCACTGGGAAAGGAGAGATGCATCTGCAATCCTATTACTGAAACAACAGCCTAATAGTCCATGAACCCTTAACCCAAAGACCTTTGTCCTGTTGGGTGTTGACAGCTGCAGGGAAAACAATTAGCTTTGGCCCTGTGCTGAACAAGCACTGGTTTATTTGCTTTTCCCACGCCCTTTCAAGCCAAAGGTAGTAAAACTTCTTCAGTAATATGACCCCTGTGAGAACTCTGAAAGGAATTAGTGACATCACAGTGGATTTTCAGAAGAAAGTATGTGAATTTTATTAGTTCTTCAGCAATTGCATATTGATAAGTTAAATTGATTTAAAAGCAACTTAGTCATTTAAAAGAAACTGTAGTTTTGCTGCAATTGATGTCTAGAAGGGACTAAAGAAGGTGATGAGCCAGACAGTGAAACACCCCTGCCACCTAGTGGTTCTTTACGCTGGAGCATTTGGGCTCTCTGAAAGCACAGAAAACAAAACAAAACAAAACAAAACAAAACAAAACAAAACAAAACAAAAAGAAAGAAATTGCTTGTACAGGAAACAAATGCAGCAAATGTCCTAAACTGGAAACTTCCATTTCCTCCTCCAATTGTCCAGTTAGAGCTGAGAGAGCCTGGAAACGGTGTAGGTAAACATGGATGGCCACTAGGGCTCTAGCACCAAGTGGCAACTGGTTGCAAAGGGAATAAAAGAGCA
Organism: Peromyscus maniculatus bairdii; assembly: GCF_049852395.1. Lineage (NCBI taxonomy): Eukaryota > Metazoa > Chordata > Mammalia > Rodentia > Cricetidae > Peromyscus > Peromyscus maniculatus. Next base: position 135,212,667 of record NC_134854.1, on the reverse strand, counting down.
GACACAGGGTCAACAGTGTGACAGGGTCCCTTGGGAGTAGTCACTGCAGCAGCATTGGGGTCCGAGGCAAAGCTGATTCAGAGATAGCGTCCAAAGGGATGATAGGACGATGATGGTGAAGTCATGAGGACTTAGGATCATTAGGCCACAGGAGCTCTGGACACTGTGGTCATGAGACGGCAATATAGTGCTTGATTGAAGGTGAATAATTAGGACACCCATGTCCACAATAGTAAAGGGAGAGTGGTCCTTAGATGTGGCAGTATATTCATTCCATGCACTCCCATAGATTCCCACATTCAAAGATATTGAAGTTCCTGTATAAAATGGCAGAAGTACTGACTGGTGCACCTCAGCTTGCATACTTGAAGGCATTCCTAGGTTGTCTATTATACCTAATAAAGTGTAAATGGTAAGTAGTCTGTACATGTGTAGTACAGGTGCAATTAAAAATATTTCCTATCTGTGATTGACTGAGTCAGTGAGTGCAGAACCCATGAGAAAAGAGGGCCGGTTATATGCGTCCAGGCAGGGCCTTGTCTCACCACTGTTTTTTTTTTTTTTTTTTTGGTTTTTCAAGACAGGGTTTCTCTGTATAGCTTTGTGCCTTTCCTGGAACTCGCTTTGGAGACCAGGCTGGCCTCGAACTCACAGAGATCTGCCTGCCTTGGATTAAAGGCGTGTGCCACCATTGCCCGGCTCACCACAGTGCACATTGTCAGTCCCATTAGTAAGGTGGTGAAACTGAGGCTGACTAGCCCAAGTCATGGGGCCAGTGAGTCCGAACCAGCATTCAAACACAAACCAAGGTGATCTGAGCTCCAGCTTCTGAACTCTTGAGTACTTTGCTTTCTTTCCCATCCTCTCAGAGAAAGGACACTGGGTTCTGTTCATTCAACTATGGTCCTCCACTGAAGGGCAGCTGGAAGCTGGGACTCTGAGGCAGTGAGGAGCTACCTGCCTCGGAGGATCTGCTTCCTGCTTACAGGGGCTACTTAGTCATCCCAGACGGAGTCCTCCTTAACTGTACAATAGGGGGTCAAATGATGACTGTCTCATAAGTGGCTATGGATAGTCATTGAGGTAATACAAAGGTTTTACAAAGATGCCTTCTAACAGTTCTAATATCCTTGCTCTCAACAAGGGGCACAGGGTTTATGGCTTGTTTTTACCTCTAGATTTGACTTGGTGTTCCGGAATGTGTCAGTGTGTCACAGACCAGCTCCGAGTGTGAGTCATGAGAGGCCGGGTAGCCTCCACCCCCACTCTGCACTGCCCTTGCTGCTGTTACTATGTGAAGCAGCCAAGCCTGAGAGTCTGTTTGTTTTGGGACAGGGTCTGATTTCCTTTAGAGCCCTTTCCCTTGTGCTGGTTAGGATTTTGTTTGGAACAAACTAGAGCCATCTGTGAAGAGGGAACCTCAATTGAGGAATTACCTCCATCAGATTGGCTTGTATACCTCGTCTCTTTGGGGATCATTTTCCCTTCCTTCCTTCCTTCCTTCCTTCCTTCCTTCCTTCCTTCCTTCCTTCCTTCCTTCCTTCCTTCCTTCCTTCCCTCCCTCCCTCCCTCCCTCCCTCCCTCCCTCCCTCCCTCCCTCCCTCCCTCCCTCCTTCCTTCCTTCCTTTCTGTTTTTTATTTTTTGTTTTTGAAAGCAGGGTTTCTCTATGTAGCTTTGGAGCCTGTTCTGGAATTCTCTCTGTAGATCAGGCTGGCCTTGAACTCGCAGAGATCTGCCTGCCTCTGTCTGCAGAGTGCAGGGATTAAAGGCACGTGCCACCATCATCGCCTGGCTCATGTTCTTGATTAATGATTGATGTGGGGAGGTCCCAGCTTAGATCACTGTAGTTGACACTACTCCTGGGCAGGTGGATCTGGGCTGTATAAGAAAGGAGGCTGAGCAAACCATGGAGAGCAAGCCAGGAAGACACATTTCTCTATTGCCTCTGCTTCATTTTCTGCCTCTGAGTTCCTGACTTGAGTTCCTGCCTTAGCTTCTCTCAATGATGGACAGTGAGCTGTAAGATGAAATAAACTGCTTCCTCCCCAAGTCATTGTATTATCACAGCAACAGAAACAAAACCAGGGGATCCCTCAATTCTTTTTTTCTATCCTATATATTTGTCCCTGTTTTACTGATTCTGTGTATTGTTTTCCTGTTCTCTCCTTACCTTTTCGCTCTTCACTGGTTCCTGATGCTGGGGATCAGAAGCAGGACTTGTGCCTGCTAAGCATGTGCTCTCATGCCCTCAGACCTCCTGCTTTCCTATCTTCATTCTTTATTGGGATAACTAGATAAGCTGTCCCCTGAGATGTAAGCTCCAAGAAGGAGGGAATTTTCTTGTATTTTGTTGTCTATAAAATACTCTTTCGTTAGAACGATGACTAGTATAAAGAATGTATGTGGTGACTGCATTGAATTAAACAGTGGTATAGAGCAACATTTAACATAGGTTATGCTAAACTACTATAATACATGAGGTCATTCACTTTGTCTTTTAAAATGTTTGCTTACTTTTAGCCTGCTTTCACTTAGTTTGATTTCCCTTCCTTCTCTCTTTCTCTTGACACAGGTCTTGCTATGTAGCACAGGGTGGTCTCAGATTCACTCTGTAACCCAGCTTGGCCTCCTCTTTGCAATCCTCCTCTGTCAGCTTCTTGAATACTGGGACTATAGGCATGCACAGCTATATTTAACTTTCCTGTGATCCAAGAATAGGTGCTGGAATCACAGTATATGTCTGTAATTCATGGTTGCTTGCAAGTTTATTGCATATAAAACTCTACTGTTCAGAGCTGGAGAGATGACTTAGTGGTTAAGAGCACTGGCTGCTCTTCCAGAGGACCCAGGTTTGATTCTCAGCATCCACATGGTGCTCACAACTCTCTGTAACTCCATTTCTAGGGAATGTGACACTGTCATCTGGCCATGTGATGCACAGGCATACGTGCAAACAAAACATCCATACACATAAAAGGAAATACAAACTTAAAACCTCTGCTGTTGAGGTGAGCCCTATTCTGGTGCTTGGGACTACTTCAAACAGAGGCCTCTATGAGTGGAATGGAAAGCGGCAGAAGCCTCACATGGGCCTGACTGTACATGTCTGTTAGCATGTGGGTGTTCCTAGTGTCTGTTGGTGAGTAACTGCTACTCTTGGCAGGAGAAATGTGAACAAAATCAAGGAGGAATAATTAGTCAATTTTCTCTTCTCCTTTTTCTAGATAAAGAAATGGAAATGTACTGAAATGCAGTAGAGCAGTCCTTTGTCAGGCAGTTTCTGTTAAGAATCCCTCTTGATATGCAAGCGGGGATTGAAGAAATCAGACTCCATATTCTCTTTTAAGTTGATTGTCAGGGTAATCACATACATTTTAGAAGCATGATTTCCCAGGGCTAGATGGGAAAAGACATGTTGAACTGGTAGCTGGAACCAATTGCATAGATTGCTGTGTTTTCTAGCACAGTCACTGATATAGGAAGGTCTTGCTTCTCTTTCCTACTAGTGTTTCATCTTTACATCCACAGTATTCTGAATGTGTAAGCCAGTGGCCAGAGATAGCTCATCCCAGTATGAAACAGTGTTATTACAGTTCTCAACTCAGACTTGTTTGCGTTTGGTAAGACTTAACTCTGACTTCTAAGCCCTGCTAATGTTAAAAAAAAGTCCCATATATATTCTTCCATCATTTAAGACAGGTGCTTCCAAAGCCAAGAGTTGGAAGCATAAAGGATAAGTCTCTGACCTTCCCTCAAGATTGCTTTCAGCTCCTTCCATCCCCAGAACATCTGATCATCTTATGCGTCAGCCCTCTTTACAAGTAAACCAACCTAGTTTCAGAGAAGGAAGATTTTGAGCCATTCAGACCATTGGTTCTGATTTATTTATTTATATTTATTTATTTATTTATTTTGATTTTTTGAGACAGGGTTTCTCTGTGTAGCTTTGCGCCTTTCCTGGAACTCGCTTTGGAGACCAGGCTGGCTTCGAACTCACAGAGATCCGCCTGGCTCTGCCTCCCGAGTGCTGGGATTAAAGGCTTGCGCCAACACCGCCTGGCCTGGTTCTGATTTATTGGGGCCAAAAGACCCTAAAATGTGCCTGGTATTTCCATTCTGCCTAAGCTAGGATCAGAACTTGGTGATAACAGAGGAATAAGAGAGGAGCAATAGCCAAGTGGCAGTGGCACACGCCTTTAATCCCAGCACTGGGGAGACAGAGACAGGTGGATCTCTGTGAGTTTGCGACCAGCCTGGTCTACAGAGTGAGTTTCTGGACTGCCAGGGCTATGTAGAGAGATGCTGGAGAGAGGGGGCGGTAGAGGGAAGGAGGACATAATGAGGAGGAGGAGGAGACAAAGACAACAATGACGATGATGATGGTGGAGAAGGCAAAAAGATTCTTCTGGAAGACTGGAAACTCCCACAACCATGTTCTCACATGTGCAGCAGAAAATTAGCATCATTGCCAAACTTTCTGAGCAGTCCAGAATTTACAACACTTGGCGGTACTTCATTTTTTCTCTGTGAACATAAAAACTTAATCACCTTTAATAATTAACGAAGGAAGCTATTAAAAACTTAGTTGTGTGTAAAAAACGAAAGTCCTTGGTCTTGCATGTTTTTTGCTTTAAGAATCAAATAAAAAAGTGCAGTTTTGAATCTTTTTTTTTTGGGGGGGGGAGATAGTTAATCCTAGGGGCTCATGCATACATATAGGCAAACACTGCTGATCTATATCCCACCCCTTTTCTTGTGTTTTTCTTTTGAGACAAATTTCACTAAGTGGCCTAGACTGAACTAAACACCCTGAATATTCAAGACAGGCCATACATTCTCAATCATCTTACTTTAGCTTTCAGGTAGATAGGATTACAGGCCTGTACCACTAAGCTTGGCTGTATTTTCACATTAAAAATATTTTATTTACATGTATGTGTGTGTGCCTACCTGTCTCTGTATGTTCTAGTTAGGGTTACCATTGCTGTGATGGAACACTATGATCAAAGCAACTTGGGAAAGAGGGGGGTTTATTTGGTTTACACTGTCACATCACTGTTCATTATCAAAGCAAGTCAGGGCAGGAACTCAAACAGGGCAGGAACCTGAAGGCAGGAACTGATGCAGAGGCCACAGAGGAGTGTGACTTACTTGCTTCTCATGGCTTGCTCAGCCTGCTTTCTTTTCTTTCTTTCTTTCTTTCTTTCTTTCTTTTTTTATTTTTGGAGGTTTTTTTTTTTTTTTTTTTTTTTTTTTTTTTTTTTTTGAGACAGGGTTTCTCTGTGTAGCTTTGTGCCTTTCCTGGAACTCACTCTGTAGCCCAGGCTGGCCTTGAACTCAGAGAGATCTGCCTGCCTCTGCCTCCCGAGTGAGGGGATTAAAGACGTGCGCCACCACTGCCTGTCAGCCTGCTTTCTTACAGAACCCAGGACCACCAGCCCATGGATGGCATCACCCACAATGGGCTGGGTCCTCCCACATCAATCTGCAATTTGAAAAACATTCTACAGGCTTGCCTAGAGCCGATCTTATGGAAGCATTTTCTTTTTTTTTTTTTTTTTTTTTTTTTTTTTTTTTTTTTTTTTTGGCTTTTCGAGACAGGGTTTCTCTGTGTAGCTTTGCGCCTTTCCTGGGACTCACTTGGTAGTCCAGGCTGGCCTCGAACTCACAGAGATCCACCTGGCTCTGCCTCCCGAGTGCTGGGATTAAAGGCGTGCGCCACCACCGCTCGGCAATGGAAGCATTTTCTTAATTGAGGTTCCCTCTTCTCTGATGAATTTAGCTTCTGTCAAGTTGACATAAAACTAGCCAGCGGTGTGTATGTACATGCAGGTACCCAAGGAGGCCAGAAGAGGGCATTGGATCTCCTGGAACTGGAGTAACAGGCAGTTGTGAGCCACCTGATGTGGATGTTGGGAACTGAACTCTGTAGTGGGCCACAGCTATGCTTAGAGACACTGGCCTGAATGCCTGATTTCTGAGCCTTCTCTGATTTTCTGTACTTGAACCTATAACTTTCTTCCCAGTCTTCAGCAATAGTCTGAAGCACATTACAGTGATCATCCACAGTGGGAATGTGATCGGATCAAACCCTTCTGTCAGAGTGTTTGGTGAAGGCTTCAGAGCTTTAAAAATATGCAGCATCACTGGCTCTTCTAAACCTTTAAGAAAAAAACGTGAATATGATCAAGATCTATGTACAAAAATGTTTACCACAGCGTATTTTTTAAGATGAGGAAATCCAGAAAGAAACCTAATGGTCCCAATAGTAGGATGCTATGTTTTCACTAGTAATGAAAACAAAGAGACTTATTGACATAAAAAATTATACACAAGACTAATTTTAAAGACAGTACATACCAGAGTGTGTATTATATAATTCTTTTCTTCTAAAGAGGTATGCCCATTGAGGGAAATTGGCTGGAATACATGCATACATACATACAAACATGTTAACAGTGAGTATTTGTAACAATATTTTTTTCCAAGATATCCACAGTAGATGTTTTCTTACTTCAGCAAAATGAAAAAAAAAAAAAAACAAACTTTAATTACTAGAAACAAAAAACCAAAGAAACAAAAATAGCTTGGTAGAAGTTAGAAGAACATGAACAAGGGAGGTTGGATGAGAAATGATTACAGCAGTTCAGGTGAGAAACAAGATGATGTAGATGACTCAGAAGGCTGATTTGGATATACTTTGTACTCCTACCTGTGAGATCAGTACGCCTATGAGAACAATAAGCATAGGCCACACCTTCAAGCCAGTGATAAAACTGGTCTTTCAAAAGAGCCAATGTGATTCATTCATCATTGCCATGCTTCAAATAAGTGTTTAAAGAAACATAGGTAACTTTGATGATTTTGGCTTTCAGGCCTGTATAACTGAGTTCATGGAGGTACAACTGACTACTGGAAAGAACATATGAGGAAGCCTAGACTGGAAGGAGACAATGAAGTCAGTCTTAGAAACACAGGGTATAAGGGGTTTGTGGGGCCTGTTCCAAGCTGCCATGAGTCTGGAACCCAGGTGTCTGGTCTATAGACACGGAGCACAGAATCAACAATCTAAATAGTCAGTGCAAATCCTAATTAAAATCAAGGTGATAGTCAGGTATCTTGGAAGTAGGCCATAAAAGGAGCTGTGCAGGAAATGATGAGCTGTGCAGGAAATGATGCTTCCAAGTGGTCAGTGATTCAGGCAGCAGAAGTCCAGGCAGGGCGAGGCAGAGGAGGCCACTGAGAAAGCCAAATAGGAGTGGAAAGCCAGGCCAGCCTGTAATTGGCCAGTCTGGATTCAAAGCGTGGCAAGACTGACCAGTTGGGCCAACTCAATGTTGCGTTCCTTTCAGCTTATTAGGACACCCACAGGTCAGTTGTGCAGCAGGTACAGGGACCAGCACTCAGTGAGGAGAACTGAAGGTTCACCATATGGAACTGTGAGCACAGTTCCGGGGCAGAGCAGGTCCTTTTGTGTCTGATATTCCATTTACTGCTTTTCAGATGGGGAATCTCTCAAGTGTCTAAGTGCTCAAGGCAGTTCCTGGTAGTGCCACAGGTACATACGTGGTTTTAAAAATTCCTGCCTTTCCACGTGTGCCTAGATTGACAGTGGCGTATCAACAGTGGCCAGAGAGTCGAGAAGGAAAAGGAGCTCACCAGAGGAGAGTGTGATAGGGAATTGTCCACATAACAGGTGGTGTTGGAGAGGTCAAGTGCCACAAGTATGAAAAGTTCCCAACATGGCCACTTAGAGGCTGTTGACAGTTGTAAACACAGCGTTCCATGTGTGTGCATGTTCGTGGTAAGCCAGAGAGCAATGTATCATTTTCAATTGTTCTTGCACCTTATTCATTGAATTGAAGTCTCTCAGTCAAACCCAGAACTGGCCATATGGCTAGTCTTGCTAGCAAGCTTGCTCTGGGAATCCCTGTCCCCACCTTCCCAAAACTGCAATTACAGGCAGGCTACCGTGCCCTCCTGACATTCACTTGGGTTCTGGGAATCCAAACTCTGGTCCTCACACTTGTACATCAAGTGCTTAGCCACAGAGCCATCTCCCCAGCAGCATTTCTCATTTTTATAAAAGAGAAACACAATATTTATTTTAGCTTCTTGACTTAACTTTAAATTTAGACATAGCAAACTCTACTATTGTTAGCAAAGTGTTAAGAAAATCTGTATTTAGAGGCTCAAGCAGTTTGGGAAAACAGATTCCACCAGTGTGTGCTCTCTAGGTTGATGAAAAACGCAGGTAGTGAACATCTTGTGGGCTCACTGGCGAATATAAGTGTGACGTTTGTAGCCATACTTCAGTCTAGGATTAGCAGAAAGCCTGGTGCTCACTCTTTTCTCAACGGATTCCCTCTGAATGGGAGAGAGGAGGTGTTGGAAAGCCTTGAGAGGGGAGAGGAGGCTCTTGGGTATATTTGAAGCAGCAGACTTTCTGCTTGGCATCTCCTGCTCCCAACATTTTGAATTCCCTTTGATGGCAGGCATGGCGCTCCACTCACTTTCACTGTCGTCACCAGCTTTCACTGGGTCACTGATTTCCACACTTCTCATCATTTGCTGACCACCCTGTCTACTATCCTCTTCTAGATGCTGATTTTCACACGGCTCATTGGCTACAGCCTGTGCTGGTGGCAGCCTCTTCCCTCAGAAGCCAATCTCCAATCTCTTCCATGTCCTTAAACATCTGGGAGACACTTAGACCTTCTCGTGGGTATGTTCTTGTAGCTGAGCTCTTAGCCCCAGTGACACAGCTTCCTGCTTTATGTTTTTCTTTCATAGAGCCAAAGAACATTTGAACATGGGGTGGGGGGAGTGTGTCTTACTGGGTTGGGGAATAACCAGGTGATGATCCTTCAGCATCTAATCATGCTGCTCTAACTAGCTCATTGCTTTGGCTTAGTTGTCTGTCCCCGTCCATGTTATCATTCATATGGTGAAGTTCCAATTCGCAATGTCACTCTCTCTGGAGATAGCATTTTTAGGAGGTAATTAATGTTAAGTGATGTGAAATGAGGCACTAATTGTATGGGCCCCTAACTCTATAGAACTCCTATACTCATGCTTTAAGACGAAGATGTTCTCTCTCATCTCTCATCTCTCATCTCCATCTCTCATCTCTCTTTCTCCCCTGCCCCCCTCTCTCCTTGTCTTCTGCAAGCCAGAAGAGAGCCCTCACCAGAAACCAATCTCCAGAATTGTGAGAAAATAATTTCTCTCACTTAAGTCATTTGGTCTGTGGTGTTTGGTTATAGCAGCCCAGGCTGAGTGAGACATTCATTTGCCAAACTCTTTCATTCACAGTGGACTCTACTGACAGCCTTTTTTTTTTTTTTTTTTTTTTTTTTTTTTTTTTTTTTTTTTGAGGAACTCTTATGGACTATTAGTTTAAGATGTGTTACATCTGTTTATGCTGTGGAATGTTTGCTTAATGATGCAAAGATATATTGCATTCTTTTATGTTGCATTTGTTTAACTCTGTAAGGCTGTATTACTTTGCCTGCTTAAAACACCTGATTAGTCTAATAAAGAGCTGAACAGCCAATAGCTAGACAGGAAAGAAATAGGCAGGGCTGTCTGTAACAAGAATCTTAAAGGGTCTTATTAATAAAAACAAACCCAGAGCCAGGTATTGGGGTGAACGCTGAATGATCAGAGAAACAGAACAAGCCACAGCCACCTCGCCTTGCCAGTTCCTCAGCCGATCCTGTTTCCTCAGACTGGAAGCCTCTCTCTGAGTCCTCATCCAAATGGATCTCAGCTAGACTGCTGCTAAAAGCCTAAAAGCTTAACCAGGCTCTAGTTCTTGGTTTTCACACCTTATATACCTTTTTGCTTCCTGCTATCACTTCCTGGGATTAAAGGCGTGTGTCACCATGCCTGGCTGTTTCCAGTGTGGCTTTGAACTCAGAGATCCAGATGGATCTCTGCCTCCCAAGTGATAGGATTAAAGGTGTGTGTGCCATCATTTTCTGTCCTCTATGTCTATCTAGTGCTGTTCTGTTCTCTGACCCCAGATAATTTTATTAAGGTGCACAATATATTGGGGGACACAATATCACCATTGCTCTTGGACAGAGAGAATAAATAGGAGGAGAAATCTAGGGGAGAGAGTGAAGGGGGAGCAGTGAGAAAAGGAAAAGGAAAGGAGGATGCCAGGGACCAGCCACCTAGCCAGCCATGGAGTAAGAAGGAAAGGAAGATATATAGAATAAAGAAAGGTAGAAAGCCCAGAGGCAACATGTAATTAAAGAGAAACAGGGTAATTTAAGTTAGAAAAACTAGCTAGAAACAAGCCAAGCTAGGGCCAGAATAAGTCTACGTATATTTATTTGGGAGCTGGGTGGTGGGCTCCCAAAGGGTTAAAAAAAAACAAAAAACCCACAACTACATAACTCCTCAGTCCGTCACCCAGAGGTATCTATTCTATTCCAGTTGTGAATTGAGTTCAGCACCTCTTCTATAGAACTCATGTATCTCTTGCATGTCAAGGAATGGGACTGGGGACCAGTGTTATTGTTCCCACACTCTTCCAGTAAATGAGACATATGTATTATCTCAAATCACATGATGGAATGGAGGGGAGCACTCAGGTGTACAGGATCACATGGTCTTGTAGAACATCCAGTTGATCTTACATGGTTGAATACAAAAGAAACTTTAAACTAGGTCATATGAGCACAAAAGTATACTTACTGGGTTTCTGTGAACAAGAATGACAGCATTAGGAATGTTTAAATTCTTCTAGAAGGAATGAGGCTGCTTCATTCTTGCCTCTTAAGGCAGCTTCATTTAGGACTCCACACCAAAGCAACACAAATATCTCTATCTTTTCACATCTGCTGTTGTTTTATTATGGGCTTTCCATCTGCCCTGCTCTGAAGCAGGAGGGGAAAGAGAGAACAGAGGGAAATCATGAGCTCTTTCAAAGGATGGAACCAGATATTAAATCCATAAACAGAATGGATTGAAGTGGAAAGAGTGAATCAGAGATGATGAAAGCATGAGCTTCACACTGGTGGAAGACCACCTTAGAGGGACCGACTAAATGTTCCAGTTCTATGTGTGGCTGCCCCTCCATGATGCCTTCAGATCCAATCAGCATGATTGGATTCTTGAACTGCCTGTGCCCCGCTGCTCTCTGTTGGCCCCCTCCCACTGTTTGCTCCCTTCTAGCCCTTAGAGTCATTTATACAATGCAAGCTGATGACCCGTGGTGAGATTTCCCTTTCCTCTGGTGATAATGATCCTGTCACTCCAGGTTCCTGTTTCAGTGGAGCGTGAAGAGAGTTAGGCTGATGGATTGAGATTGAGCTGCAGTGAAATAGGATTTCACTCAAGGGTCCATTAGCTTTTCAGCATAATGTCTCAGTGAGAATGAAAACTGAGACTTTCTTGAGGACCCTGCCTGCTCAGGGTCAGCTTGCAAACCTGAATTTCCTGGGTCAGATATATTGTATTTGGCCCCCACTAGGTTTGAAATACCTAAAAATGGATTTTCCTTGCTTTTCTTTAGACCTAAAGAACCCTGGATCCATATCTGTTCCTGGGACAATGTACTGATGTTGAGTAGCCCTTGCCCTTTGGTGAGTACAGGGGCACTAGAGAGGAGATTGCCATAGTTTCACCACTGCCCATGTTCATGTTGGCTACCACAAACACTTGAATTTGTGTGCTTTGATCTATCAACAGATACAAAGAAAGCAGCAGCTACTGAGTGCATTCTATACTCGAACCACTGTGCCTTGTAATTTGCACAGATTATCTCTAGTTTTCTTAAGAATCCAGTGATATTTAAGCTCCATGACTACAAGGACCACGCCTGCATCTTTTGCCACTGTGAGAAGACACTATGCCTGACATAACTATAGCTACAAGGCAGGAGCTCAGAAGCATTTATTGAATAAATGCATGTATGAATGAATAAATAATCAAAGAAGACATTTTCATAAATAAGAAAGCCAAGACCCAAAGTAATTAAAGAAATTGATCCGAATTCATACAGCTGATGGGGCAGTGGGGAACAGCTAGGATTCAAATACAACAGCATGGAGGAGAAGGGAAGAGGCCTTGGACCACTTCAGGGCTAACTATACAGAAAGCACCTGGTAAGTACTTGCTGAATTGATTGACAGCGAGGCTCAGCATGTTCTCATTAGTACAAGCATCAAGGAGATTGCAAGAAGAGGTTTTTTTTTTTTTTTCAGTTTATGAAATCTACTGAAAGTTGCTGGTGTTGGGTACCTAGAACTTTGGGATTCTATAATATGAAGGCCCTGGAGAGAAGGTTATGTTTTACATGCAACAGGATGAATGTAATGTTTCTGTCTATAATCAACTTGGGCTCTATATATGAAGTCTGAGGCTTCCTTCATTAAAGGGTGATATTTCCTACTGCCACAGTGCACAGAGATGTGTCAGAAAGCTTCTTTGGACAACCCACCAAGAAGACTCAAGGCTGGCTTAAAAGCATGGCTTTTCAAAGAGAAGGGGTTAGTCTGGCTGTAGGAAAGAGGGTAAAGGTGATTTAATTTCCAACTCTCTGCTGATGAGTCTCAAGTTGATGAATCATTTTGATGTTTTGCAGACAAATCTCAGAATTCAGAAAACTGTTGCATATTTCTTAGAGCTCTCTGTCTACTGTGACCCTCAAACTAACACATCAAAAATTGAACGTATTTTGTGTGCGTGCATGTGTGTGGGTGTGCATGTGTGTTGGGGGTGTTGGTATGGAATTCAGGGCCTCCCTCAGCTAGGCACATACTCTAACACTGAGCTACATCTCTAGCCTAATATGCCATACTTTTGTTCTTGAACCGGCTTTTCTTAACATTTTTTTCTTTTCTTTTCTTTTTTCTTTTTTTTTTTTTTTTAAAGATTTATTTATTTATTATGTATACAGCATGTATGACTGCAGGCCAGAAGAGGGCACCAGATCTCGTTACAGTTGGTTGTGAGCCACCATGTGGTTGCTGGGAATTGAACTCAGGACCTCTGGAAGAGCAGTCAGTGCTCTTTACCTCTGAGCCATCTTTCCAGCCCCATTTTTTTTCCTTATCAGTGGCTATTTAGTCTTTCATTTCATAAGCTCTGAATTTGGGGATTTTCTATTATTTTCTCTTTATAACCTATATGTGCAAGCTCTTTTCCATTAAATATCTCATCATATTCCTTTTCTGCCCATTTCCACTTAACACAAACAAGCCTTTATCATTATAGACACGGCTGGGCTCTCTTTTTCTAGACTCTTCTTTTTGTTTAAATCTCAGTGCTGTCAGATTCCTCTAAAATATCATGCCCCATCCCACGTTCCAAATCTGTATTATCTTCTCATGGTTTGGCATAGCATTTCCCAATATGTGCTACGCAACACCTTAGTTCCGTGGGAAAAGAATAGGTGTTAAGTAAAAAACAGGTTCTGGGATCAAACACTAATGTTGAGAAAGCTATGAGTCACTTCTTTCCTGTGGGGTGATTCATAGCTTTGATATGTTAATATGCCTCATTACACAGCGTTCCCCAGGATTTGTGTTTTCACAGAGGCCTTTTTGGTGGAGAATTTCATTGGCCTAGATCCTCAAGAAAAGCATTTGGGAAATACTAGTCCACAAATTCGAGTCCATATTCCCTGTGATGATTAATTTTTTGTGTCAAATTGACTGGGCTATGGAATGCTTAAGTATTTGGTCTATCATTATTTGGGGTGTATCTATGAGTGTGTTTCTAGATAATATTAGCATTTAAATTGGTAGACTTAGTAAAGTATATCCTTCTACCTAAATTGAACAAAGAAGACTAACAGGCAACTTCACCTGCCTGGCTACCTTTGGACAGGGATCTGTTTTTTCTCTTTGTACACCCGTTCCTCCTGGGCCGCCAACTCATCTTACAGATCTTTGACTGTTTATTACGATTGCCTGTGTTTTGTGCAGGTGTGTGTGCTGCAGCATGCGTGTGGAGGCTTGAAGACAGCTTTGTGGAGTAGGTTCTCTCCTCCTACCTGTACGTGGATTCCAGAGATTGTTCTCAGGTCATCATGCATGGCAAACACCTGCTGGGCCATCTCCCTGGCCTCCACCATGCACATCTTGAGCCTCTGTGACCATGCAAGCTAATTCCTACTACATATGTATTTATACACATGGACAGTCCCTGAATTATGAGAATTAGGCTTGTAACTGTTTGACATTAAGATGGGTTTATTTATCAGGATGTAACTCCCATCGTGCTCTATGGAAGGCAACTGGAAAAGAGCTGTTACAAGAGTGAGTCTCTGGCTGATGTAGCTCAGGAGTAGAGCACTTGACTAGCATGTGGGAGGCCTTGAGTTAGAGCCACAGCTTTGGGTGTGTGGGTGTGGGCCTGGGATGGAGTGTGGGTAGGGGTATGGCCTAGCCTTCCAATTGCCCAGTACTTTCCCCTCCGAGATATCCCTAGCTCTCTTTGCCTCCCTCCCCATGTTTCAAGGTCCAAGTGAAGTCCCATGGCTGCAGCTTAGAGTCTTTTGCAGAGCACTTAAGTTCTTGAAGGGAGAGCTGCACCCAGGGTATGTAAATCAGAATTTCTGTGGTTCGGGGCTCTGGCATTGGTAGTCTGTTAAGGTCTCCAGGTGTTTCCAGTGCATAAAATAGTTTAGAACCAATCCAGGTTGTCCTGATGCCTGGTCCTGTCATCTGCATCAGTAGATTTGGGGTGGGGTCAAAGAATTTGCATTTCTAACAAGTTCTCAGGTGCTGCTGATGCTTGGGGTCTTGGGGTCTCATCTTGAGAAGCTCTGTCCAGGAGGATCAGAGCAGAACCCAGGTCCCTGATTCGAACTCCTTGGACTGAGGAAAACCTGGCAGAATGCACATTGAAGGATTAGCAGAAAGCATTGCTTTGCATAAGTGGCTATCAGTTGGTGGCCCAAGTTCCAAATTTAGGGCCCTGATGTGTTTTGTGGTGTCACACAATGTTTTCTTTCCTTTTTTTTCCTTTTTCTTTTTCTTTTCCTTCCTTCCTTCCTTCCTTCCTTCCTTCCTTCCTTCCTTCCTTCCTTCCTTCCTTCCTTCCTTCCTTTCTCTTTCTTTCTTTCTTCCTTTCTTTTTTTTCAAGACAGGGTTTGTAGCTTTGGAGCCTGTGCTTGCCTTGAGCTCACAGAGATCCGCCTGCCTCTACCTTCTGAATCCTGGGGTGCTGGGATTAAAGGCATGCACTACCACTGCCCAACTACACAATGTTTTCTTTAAAACTCACTCTCTGTGAGTTCAAGGCCAAACTGCTCTACAGAGTGAGTTCCAGGACAGCCAGGACTACACAGAGAGACCCTGTCTCAAAAAACAAACAAACTTTTTTTTTAATTGAATGTGATAATGAATGCAGGGGATTGAATTCAGGTTGTCAGGCTTGGTGGTAGCTGCCTTTACCCTCTAAGCTGTCTTGCCAGTTCCACACAATGTTTTCTATTGAAAATTAGTTAATATTTTAAGATCAGAGATTTCTACATAGCTCTGAGGATGTAACTTAGTTGGCAGAGTGCCTGCCTAGCATTCTAAAAACCCTAGCTTTTATCCCTAGCCCTGCATAAAACGGATGTAGTGGTACACTCTTTTAATACCAGCACTTGTGAGGTAGAGGTAGGAAGTCCAGGAGTTCAAAGTCATCCATGGCTACAAAGCAAACTGGAGGCTACCCTGGCCTACAGGGTCTCAATATAAATAAATGATTAAATAAAAATTAAAAACACCTAAAAAAAAAGGGCCTATGTCCCAGTGAACCTTCCAAATGAAGGTGGTGTATTACTGTAATACAGAAAACTATCTAATAAACTAGTAAAATAGTGAAAAGTAACATACTATTTTGATATCAGCTATTAAGTTGTAGGGCCCTTTGTTATGCAGCCATAGCTAGCTGATATAACTAGCAGAATCCTCATGTAACTACAGTTTATATGGCAAAAGCCTGGGCTCTGGCAACCTTGGCAGGCTAAGGTCAAGTCATCGGTAATGAGGGGACATAGCCACCAAAAGGCAGAGGAATCGCTCCAATAAACAAAGACACATTCTTGACTATGTTGCGGAAACGAATTCCAGGATGAGTCAGCCTGAAGCTAAGTGAGCGAGTTTATTAGATGGAAATGATAAATACATGCTTCAGGTTTAAAGAGAGTGAGAGAGACACTTAAGGACAATGCACACCTACAAGAAATAGGTGTGAGCTATGTTTTACAGTGATCCTATTTGTATGCTTTGGTGGTTTTCTAAGTTACATTATTTAAAAGATGTAATTTAAAAGTGACTTAGTTTTATTATTTTAGAATTATATGTGTAAGTTTGTGTCTATGTATGGGTCTCTGCCTGTAGGTGCTGGTGCCCACAGAGTCCAGAAGAGGTTGTCAGATCCCCTACAGCTGGAGTTACAGGCAGTTTTGAACTGCCAGGTGTGGATACTGGGAACTGAACTCAGGTCCTCTCTCTCTCTCTTTTTTTTTTCCGAGACAGGGTTTCTCTGTGTAGTCAAGTCCTCTCTTAACCACTGGGCCATTTCTCTAGCTGTTTGAAGGATGAGGTTTATAACAAGGCTTAATTGCTGTGGGATGTTCTGTATGTTAAATGTGTTGCTCTGATTGGTTAATAAATAAAATACTGATTGGCCAGTAGCCAGGCAGGAAGTATAGGCGGGACAAGGAGAGAAGAGAATTCTGGGAATAGGAAGGCTGAGTCAGGAGACACTGCCAGCTGCCAGGATGAGAAGCAGATGTTAAGATACCGGTAAGCCACGAGCCATGTGGCAACTTATAGATTAATAGAAATGGGTTGATTTAAGATAGAAGAACTAGATAATAAGAAGCCTGCCATGGCCATACAGTTTATAAGTAATAAAGGTCCCTGTGTGTTTACGTGGTTGGGTCTGAGCAGCTGCAGGACTGGCAGGTGAGAGAGATTTGTCCTGACTGTGGGCCAGGCAGGACCAGGAAAACTCCAGTTATACTTAATCATCAAACACAGTTTAAAAATTAAGTAAAAATATTAGAGCTGATTTGATTATTTCTCTTAAAGAATTTTCTCCCGGAAATGACGTGAAAAGGTGTTTTTATGAGGTTCAGACTTTCAGATGAGAGAGGAGTGCTAAAACAGTTAAACTCATGGCCACAAGAATTCTGACCCTCAGCCATCACTGCTGTTTTCAGAGTGTATTGGGTTTATGGGGACGTGGGAAACCCCAAAATAACTGCTGCTGCTTTTTCTTTCTTTTCTTCTCTCTCTCTCTCTCTCTCTCTCTCTCTCTCTCTCTCTCTCTCTCTCTCTCTCTCTCTCTCTCTCTCCCTCTCCCTCTCTCTCTCTCTCTCTCTCTCTCTTTTTTTTTTTTTCAAGACAGGGTTTCTCTGTGTAGTTTTGGTGCCTGTTCTGGATCTCGATCTGTAGACCAGGCTGGCCTCGAACTCACAGAGATCTGCCTGGTTCTGCCTCCTGAGTGCTGGGATTAAAGGTGTGTGTCACTGCCGCCTGGCCCGAAATAGCTTCTTTCAGGAGTGTAGGTGACCCCAAAATAGCTTCTTCAGTGGAATGTCCTGTCCCAGCATGGATAATGAGCCCCCAGAAGCTGTGCAGACGAAGTACCCTTTCAGTTAACTTTGTACTTCGTATATAGTCTCACTCCTCAGGAGACCACATGCAGGGTGGGGGAGGGGCAGGCAAGGGTGGTTCCTAGGGAAAGGAGTGCCTGGAATCTGGGTTGAGGGACACTTGCTGGCTGTCACAGCTGCTCTGATTTTGATGGTGAAGTCCAGCCCTCCCAGTAAGCAGGTGGCAATCACCTGTCTGTCCTTACCTTGGTGGACACTGAATGGAAGGCATTACAGCCTTTCTTTTCTTTATTTATTCTTTTTATTTATTTTTTCATTTTTTATTTTTTGAGAACAGTCCTGGCTATCCTGGAACTCACTCTATAGACTAGGCTGGCCTCAGACTCACAGAGATCCTGCCTCCCAAATGCTGAGATTAAAGGTTTGCTCCCAAGTGCTGGGATTAAAGGCCTGTGCCACCACACATGACCTTCTTTTCTTTTTTACAAACTCAGATTTATTCTTTTTATTTTGCATGTGAGTGTGGGGCCTGCATGTATGTTTGTGTACCACGTGCATGCTTGGTGCCTACAGAGGTCATAAGGGGGCATCAGATCCCTTGGGACTGGAATGATGAATAGATATGAAACACCATGTGGGTCCTGAGAATCGAACCTGGGTCCTCTGCAAGAGCAATAAGTGATCTTAACCACTATGCTTTCTGTCCAGCCCCTCAAAGCATTTTCTGTACCCATTATCCCAATGACCTTGTCAGGTCCAGTAGAATTACATTACCGTGGTGCAGATGAAGAGTCTGAGCCATCAGAAAGCCAAAGGACACTCTAGAGCCACACAGTAACAGAGTAGGACAAGTACCATCACTCCTCACTTAGTCTGGGGCTTCCTCCCTTCCATCTGGGCAGCCAACTGTTAATCTTCCTGGGCCATGAGACCTGGTGGCCATAAAATCCAGCTCTGCAAATCAATGAGTGGGATGTTTTCAAGAAGGGGAGCCCTTGAGCAGGGAGATGGCTCAGCAGGTAAAGGCGTTTGCTGCAGAAGCCTGGCAACCTGAGTTTGTTTCCACTAACCAACTCCACAGAGTTGATCTCTGACCTCCACACGTGGGCCCACATGCACACATCATGCCCCCATGTAATAAATAAATAAAATTGAAAAGAAATAGGGTGGCTGTAGGTAAAGGTCTTTGCTGATGAACTGGAGGACCTGAGTTTGATCTCTGGGACCCACAATGTGGAACTGACTCTCATGGCTTGTCTTCTCATGGCTTGCCTTCTGACCTCCACATACATGCAGTGGCATGGGCTTGCACACACACACTCACTATATGTGTATATATATATATATACATATATATATATGTTTATACATGTATATGTATATATATGTATGCATACACACACACACTCACACACACACACACACACATATATATATATAAAACAAAAAACTTAAGAAGGGGAACCCTATGTCCAGTGTTTCTTTTTGAGAGTATTGCTTGTCATATGCCTGACTTCTGACATCTAGCACATAGGCTTTAATGAACCAGTGCTACTCTGTTATTATCCTCTTTCCAGAGCATCCCAAGATGTTGCTCTCCTTCCCTGGCCTGGGTTATGTAATCTCTGATATACCATCTGATATGTCGTCTGTAGCTTTGTCCCAGCACACAGCACACCATATTCCATCTCCTCAGTGTCTCTCCATTCCTTGGCTGCTTTATTTCAAGGTTCATGGGTTACCTTTTTCTTTCCAGTCTTCAGTCTAGGATCTGGTTGAGTAAATGCTGATTGAATAGAACTGAAATTGAATGATATAGTTGCAAGGCACATTCAATTACATTGAAGTTTTTCTTTTAACTCTTTTATTTTGCAGTAATTATAGACTCCCTGGACATTGCAAAATCCAAACATCAGACACCTTCTGGTTGATCCCTACAGTGATAAGGCTGAGAAGCCAGTGTTATCATCCATCTCGTTATCTTCACATTTAAATGGGTACCTGAGAATTTCTTTGTGTTTGGAGATGCTGAGATGGTGTCTGCCATTTTCCATCCAACAGCTGACTGTTGTTTTTGTGGTGCTGGGGTTGGAATCCAGGACCCTGTGTACTATGCAAGGGTTCTACTATGGACCACAGCTCCAGCTAGCAAGCAGCTGGTAGGGCTTTGCTTTTCCTTGTTACTTCTGCTGCATTTTCTCTTAATGACAGAGTCCCACTCTTATGCTAAGGTCTGGCAGGTGGTAAACATTCAGTAATTGTTGATTTAAATTGAATTCTACTTTAGTATCTGAGAAGATATGTGACTACTTTCTGGGGACATGTTTGAAAACATCATTTGGAAGTTGTGTATGGGACTGACAAGATGGCTCAGCAGAAAAGATGCTTGCTGTGCAGGCTCGGCGACCTGAATTCCATGATTCCCAGAACCCATGTAAAGGTGTAAGGAGAGAGCTGACTTTACAAAGTTGTCCTTTGACCTCCATAGATGTGTCCCTTCCCCCCAACTAACAATACATAATAAATAAATTCAAAGGTTGTCTGTGAGTGGAGTGTGCTCAGTGGCAGGGTGCTTGCCCTATGTGCAGAATGCTCTGGGTACCATTGACATCCCTAAAAAACCAGAAACAGAACCCTAGTAGTTATCTAGGGTTCAAATCTACTGTACTCCTCTGACTGGTGACAGAATTTAATCAAAACATTCTTTAATCAAAACATATTCAGGGACAGGGTGGGAAAGAGAGGCAGAGAGACAGAGAGACAGAAATCTTTGAGAAAAGATAGATGTGAGAAATGGCGGCATAATGCGACCCTGCCTGAGAGCTCTTCCTCTGTGCCACCACGAGAGAAGTGCAGGGCGTCCTGTGGGGAACAGCTTTGGTTTTGGCGTGGCAGGCAGAAAGTAGGGGACTGAAAGTCAAGAAGAGGACCAACCAGGGGGTCAAGTGATTGAAGCCAGCAAAGCAAGAAGGGACTAGAAGGAAAGGCCAAGTGGCTGTTGGGTTGAGGAGCCCAGTGACAGCCTGAGGATTTATCATCCCATCCTAAGCCACTGCCACAGCATTTTATTGGTAGCTTTATTATTGTTTGTGTTCCTCCTTTATAAAAACAGGAAAGTTTTTTTTTTAAGCTAATGATGATTTTATTTTTAAGGCTATCACGATTGACATCAGCACGTGCTGGTGTTTTATAAACTGACCATAGATATCACTCCCTAGTAAGCAAGAGTGTTTTTTCCTACTGCTGTGATTTTTGATTTTGAGAGGGAATTACCCATGTGGAAGAAGGATCTTCTGGAATGAGTGGTGGGTTCTGAATTGTGTTTGGGGAGAACAGGATTTCCTGGGGTCTAGAGCCATTCATATGGGATAAGAAGGACAGCTCCAGTAGCAATCTGTCACATGCCTCTTGCAGCAAGTTCCTCTTGCTTGGGAGTGTGTTATTGAAGAGATATTTAATTGTAGGTAAATGACCCCTGCCTTCTGCTGTAATTGAAACTTGGTCTGCTATACTTAATACATCTCACAAACCAGTAAATCTTGAGGGGCAGGAGCCCAATGTGCTGTAAAGACAAAGGAAAAAGAAATAGCCTTATCAGGGGCTTTTCTATACAAACAGTTTGCTTCCAAGCAGAAAGAGCTCTTTTGACACAATTTTTGTTTCTCATAATCTCCTCTTTTTCACCAGAATCTGTTTAGTTGCAGATTGCTCTGTTTAGAGAAGAGTATTGGGAAGGGAGTGTGAGACTATGTTCATTCCTTGAGCATGGAATTTGGTCTAGATTTGTGCACGAGGCACACTGCAAGGTCTTGTACCATGTCATATAACTTTAATAACCATGGCAACCACAGGCATTTAGAATTTGACAGCTTGCTCACTCATAAATCCAAGTTGTATCAGTTAGGTAATGCGGCATAATAAATCCCTTTCCCATTAACTGGCCTCAGTCAACAATCACTTGTCACTTAATGATGCAGATGTAGTCTGAGAAGCTGTTTCATTGTGTGACATCATCCAGTAGTATACCTACACACACTACTATTTCTCTGGATAATGCAATCTTGTGAGATCACCATCATATGCTGTCTGTTGCTAACTGAGACATCATCAGGTGATGCTTGATAGCACTTTCCATTATTCTGTGGGTTCTCTGGGTAGATTTTTCTGCTGGTTTTGCCTGGACTCATGCCTGCGTTCACTTGGAAAGTTGGCAAAGGGGCTGAGTTCATTTGGGATACAAAGCATAGCTGAGCTTCTGCCTCTGTGAGGTCTTTCATTTGGGGCTTCGTCACAGGATGGTGGTCTTGGGTTTCCAAGAGAGAATTCTACCTGTGAAGGTAGAATCTGCAAGTCCCCTGGTGCTTACATAGTGTCACCTCTCTCATAATCTGTCCAGCAAAGCAACTCTTAAGGCCAACTCAGATTTGAGGAATGGGGAATCTACTTCTTGAAAGATGGAGCCTGGGAGCTGGAGCTTAAACCACCCACCTTAAACTCCAGTTCCAAGGGACCTGACTCCATCTTCTGGCCTCTGTGGACACCAGACGCACATATGGTACACACACATACATTTAGGTAAACATTGATATGCATAAAATAAAAATAAATACAATTATAAAAAAAAGAGGAGCATTTTGTCAGTTTGTTTTATCTCCCACATAGCTAGGTACCTAAAAGAGAATTATTATTATGCCAGTAGTGGGTCTGGGGAGGTGACCATCCTGAGTTTTGAGTTTTAAATAGCTGCCTCCTCTGTCAGTTGCCCTTAGAGTGGATGCGACAGTTGCCATATGATGGTAGCCAGGCATATTTGTGCACATCTGTACAGTTGTGTTCCTTAGTCAGTCTGTATGGCTTCAAGCCTCATTTCTTCATCTTTAAAATGGCTCAGCAATAGCATTTCTCAGATACATTGTGAATTTAAACTAAACCCATCATATATGGAAAATGCTTTGCACAGTATCTGATACACAGTAGGCATTCATATGAATAATGAATTTTCTTATTATGTAGCTCAGGCTAGCTTAGAATTTACTCTGTAACCTATGCTGGTCTTAAAGTCATAGGAATTCACCTGCCTCAGTCTCTCTATTTCTGAGATTATGGGCATGACTCACCACACCAAGTCCAATTTTACTTATTATGTTTCTTATTTTATTTTTTGAGATACTGGTGATTGAACCCAGGGCCTCATGTATGATAGTCATGTACTATGCCACTCACTGAGTTACATCCTTAGCTTACATCCTTATTTAAAATTCTTCACTGGGGAGATGGCTCAGTGGTTAAGAGCACTTGGCTGTTCTCCCAGAGGACCTGAATTTGACTCCCAGCTCTCAAATGGAGGTTCACAACCATCAGCAACTTAAGTTCTAGGGGTCCAAAGCGTTCTTCTGCCCTCTTCCAACACGGCACAAATGTGGTGCATGGACACACTTAAGACAAAACACCTATACACAGAAAACAAAATACTTCCCGATGTATGTAGGTTTATTTTTATAAGCAAACCACATTCCTTTTAGAAAACTGTAAAATATAGAAAAGAAAACCAAGAAAAAAATTCAAATTACTTAATATCTTACCTTCTAGATTTTGCTACTATTAATCTCTTGGTAAAATCTATTTGTAGTCTAGCCTTTCCTGCACATAGGCACACATTAATGAGTGTGTAGGGAGAGGAGTTGGAAGAGCGGGAGTGATAAATATTTGTAGTTAGATATAAAATTGAAAGGAAGAAACCAGTAATACCCATCACTTCTTTGTTGTGGAATATTATTTTAACTAGGCAGATGTGTCACCTTACCTTAACTGTGTAAAGTTGTTTATGCTGTATTTGCTTAATGATGTAAGGATGTGTGGTTTTTTCTTTCTTTCTTTCTTTTTTCTTTTTTTTTTTTTTTTGATTTTTTTGAGACAGGGTTTCTCTGTGTAGCTTTGCGCCTTTCCTGGAACTCACTTTGTAGCCCAGGCTGGCCTCAAACTCACAGAGATCCATCTGGCTCTGCCTCCCGAGTACTGGGATTAAAGGCATGCACCACCACCGCCCGGCCTAGGATGTGTGTTTAATTATGTAAAGATGTGTTGCACTTGTTTCACCTTGGCTGCCTAAGGCACCTGATTGTTCTAGTAAAAATTTGAACGGCCAATAGCTAGGCAGGAGAATAAACAGGAGAAATCTAGGTTCAGGAGAGGAGAATGAAAGAGGAAGGAGAAGAGAATAAGGGAGGAAGAGAGCAACATGCCTGGGGTCAGAAACCAGGCAGCCGCCAGCCAGCCAGCCAGCCACAAGGGGCAAGAAAGTAAGATATACAGAAGGATGGAAAAGTAAAAAGCCCCAAGGCAAAAGGTAGATAAAGGAAGCAGGTTAATTTAAGTTAAAAGAGCTAGCCAGAAATGCACCTAAGTTAGGCCGGCATTTATAATTAATAAGAAGTCTCCATGTCCTGGTTTGGGAGCTGGTTGGTGGCCCAAAAGAAAAAGCCTGGTACACTTCTTGTCTGTGTTTCTTCTTATCCTGGTACAGAAGGCGGGGCAGCGCCTGCAGAGTTACTACCACGCCCACTTGCCAAATTGGCAATAGTGATTCCCAAATGATAATTTGTGTGCCTTTAATAAATTTATTTTGCCCACTTTCAAGCATCCTTCTGTTATGCTGTTCTCTTCATTTGAACAGGCAGACCATTCTGTGCTATTGCCTCAGGGGGAAAAAATCAGAAAAACAAAATAAAGCATGGATTGTTTTTTCCCAGCTTTGGTTTTCAAAAAACTTGAAGCCTTCAGAGGAACATCAAGATGTGGATGGATATGGAAGCTAGTATGGTAACCCACACCTGTTATTCTGGCACTTGAGGCCGAATGAGGTGGGAGGATTGTTGGGGGTTTGAAGTCAGCCTGAGTTACAGTGTGAGAACCTGTCCCAAACAAACGGGGGTGGTGAGATGGCTCGGTGGGTAAGGGTGCTGACTGCCAAGCCTGACAGTCTAAGTCTGATCCCCAAGACCTATAAGACAGAAGGAAAGCATTGACTCCTAAAGGTTATACTCTGACCTCTACACACACTGTGGCACAACTGCGTAACACACACACACACACACACACACACACACACACACACACACACACAAAACAAACAAACAAAAAACAACCATGTAATAAAGGTGTGGACATGTACAATATGATCAGAACAAGGGTGGGGGGGAGGGAGACAGAGACAGAGGGAGTGGGGGAGGGAGAGGAAGCAGGGTGGTAGTGGCAGCATACACCTTTAATTCCAGCACTTGGGAGGCAGAGGCAGGTGGAGTTTTTGAGTTCCAGGACATCCAGGGCTACACAGAGAAACCTTGTCTCAAAGAAACTAAAAAACTAAAACCCAAACCAAAAGAAAACAAAACAAGAGATTCTCTTTCAGACCAGCAAAGACTCCATCGTTTGGGGCAGGAAATGGGTACAGATAGGGAGGAGGAGACATGGAGAAGGTGAAATGGTAAGTAGAACATAGGAAGTCACAGAGGATAGAGAACCTGTGCTTTGTTTTCTGGTCAGAGTTCTTGGACCACAAAGGACTAGGATCTGGGATTCCTGAAGTGCCTAGTCTTTGTGCCTCTCTAGAGGTGGTGGGACCTGGGAGAATGGAGCTGACAAGTGAGGCAGACTGAAGTCCATGCAATAGGCAGCTTTATCCAGAGCAGCGGCCAGTTTATACTCTGAGGGTTGAGGAGTCACATGAGTAAAGTGTCCAGTCACAAGGACAAGTCGTATGTGACGAAACCATGTTTTTCCATAGACGCATATAAACAGACAACAATAGCCAGTTGTGATGAATAATCTGAAGTAGACTCACTCCTATCTGCTATACCTGGGAGGAACAAGATGCATTCCAAGAACAATTCCATTTTTTTGAAGAAATTGAGGTCACAAGACTCTTGTTTTCTTGGAGTTTTCTCACAGTCACTCAGAATTCACTCATGGCTCCATTCCTGGGCCGTGTTCCCACACCCTAGAATGGGTGCTGGTCTGGAAGGGGTCAGGCAGTCTTGGAGGTGAGGCATGTTTCAGTGGTGATTAGTGAAGCTGATGATACCTGCCTATGAGCCAGATAAAGTGATTATAATTTCAACTGACTATTGCAATGGGCAGACCTCAGTAGGGATCAGAATGTACTCCTTCCAGCTCCATGGTTTTCCATAAGTACCAGAACTTGTCATTTTTTACCTAGATGACATGTTTGCTATCCTGTTTGGATACAGGCTAAAAATGGATTTGCACAACTTTTATTTTATAGTCAAAAATGATTACATCAAACCTGTGTGAGATGGAGAATCATAACCAGTGCCTGTATAAAGCACTTAGCCTGTGTCTGTTGCTGGGTACCACAGTGCATTTACTGACTCTGAGGAAGATGTTGTTGAGCCTTTGATTATCTCATGTCTTGATGTCCAAGGCCTGGGATAACTAACCCTTTTTTGCATCAGAGGCCCTCATGATGTAGTACAGGGAGACAGAAATGCACATTCTCAGGCTCCATCTCAGAATTACCGAATCAAAGTCTATGGATTGCCCCCAAACACAGTAGAGTGTGAGAACAAACCACCATTTCACACCATTTTGCTTTTTTATTTACACCCCAGTCTCTCAGACTCTAACACAGTCAAGTTCCCATTAGCTGTTTGACTGGCTTCAGCTTGGGGCATCGGCACATTATAAGCTTCTGCTGGGAAGACAGGTAGCTTCTGTTTTCCCCCAGAATCTCCTTCATAACAATTCCAACTGCGTTCTGCTTCACTTAGGCTTCAGTTTCGGAAAGGAAAGTGGGGAGATGAGAAAAAGACCCTTTAGTAAATAAATTCAGAAAAGGAATTCACTGCAGGCCAACATGATCTTAAAGCTTTATATAAGAAATCTCTGGGAGCTTGTGAGCCTCGTGTGGTCTGGCACATCTCCTAGGGAAATGTGTGGCCAAAAACCTCTCCCTGTTTCTGGGTCAGGAAGTGATAGCACACAGATGGAATTTACAATGGGGCCGAGCAGTGGCCCCACCAAGGCTGCTCAGAAAAGGCCCCTTTCATGGGCTTCATTCAATTATAATGAGCGTTCCCCAGGCTCTCTGAAGGACGCTGCTTCTGGCTGGCCCCTTTTCTTTTTCCTCGACTGCTTTCACTTTTTCATAGAGGGCTGCCCCTTAAGGTCCACTGGGATTGGTATGAGCCTTGATTTGGCAGGAGAAAGGGAGAAGGAAGTACATGGTGGCCTACAAAATTGAATTACTCCGCCTCCCTGGCCCCTTGCCTCAAAGAATAGACCTTTGTGCTCTGAAAGACAGGGAAGCCCCAGTTTCTCAGGCTTTAAAAAAAACCAAACCAAAACAACCTCTCTGCAGCCTCCTCTCCTGCCTTAAGACGCTTAGTGGGGAGCAGTGGAGGGGCAGAACAAAGATGGAGTCAAACGTGCTTTACTAAGTGTGGAAATTGCTTGGAAGGCAGGCTTTGAAACAAACGTATCTGATGCATTCCTTCCCACAAACAAGAGTATTGGCTTGAGCTAAACATCCAACTTCTAAAACTATGGTAAAGACTACCACACATTAAAAAAAAGAAAAGAAATACTTTAAAAAGAAAAAGCTTTTGGCTGTAGTCAGTGACCCACTTTCATGATATATGTGACAGAGCAGAACGGTGTTACCAGAGGAATTTGGCCTTTGGAATCTGTTGAGGTGGCTTTTTGATAATAGACACAATTCATTTCTGTTTTCCTTTCTCTAAATTTTTTTTTTTTTGTTATTAAATGACAAAACATGGAGACTTAACAATTTCTCACTGTTCAGCTGGGATTATTTACACAAGACTTGTACAAGATTGGGCCTACCAACAGTCCCTCATGGAGAGGGGAGGGTTCCCTTGAGCACCTACAGGCAGTTCATGATGGGGGGTGGGAAGCAGAGGCACATTCTTCAGGGGCGTTACCACTGGTAAAATGCCTATGCTCCTATATAAATAATTCCTCATCCGTACTGCTGGAAGCAACCCTGATTAATTAAACACACTGGGGTTCTGCCCTCCCCGCCCCGCCCAGCATGGAAGTAGAAGGGGGACTGTAAGCTTTGGGCTACAGGGACTAGTTGGGAAGAGGAAGGGATCAACAGGAGTGGAAAGGGGACAAGAGAGGGTGGTGGGTGAATGATCAAAACACATTATGTCATAATGAAACCCATTGGTGTGTATAGCTGATATATGTTGGTAAAACCTAGAGAAGGACCACTGACGGCTCTGTGGGAAAAGGAGCTACTGAGCTTGACTGCCTGAGTGTGATCCCTGGATCCCACATGGTGGAAGGAGAGAACCTATTCCTACAAGTTGTCCTCTGACCTCACATGCACTGATCAATCAATCAAGGCAAAAATATTAAAAAGAAGACTTTCCAAAATAGTCTCTCAATGTTTTCTAAGTTGCAAGTGTCTGCATAGCAATAGATAGACTTTAAACACAGGCTATTTTTATTAAGGAAAGATGGATTTACTGGAGTTTGACCTTTTTTTTTTTTTTTTTTTTTTGGTGCTTTTTAGAACTTTATTTCAATGTGGAGTTTGACCTTTTAATAAAAGTTACTTCATTTTTTTTTTTAGTATTACAAATTATTGATAATGGGATTTCTCTTTTAGTTTCTTTTAAAAAGAACCCAATATTTCCCCCAGAAGCAAAGCATTCTGAAGAGATGCATCCAATGCTTGACTTTTATGACTGAAGTTCAGCCATAGTCACCTCAGGAAATACCCTGTTCATTTATTAATGGAAAGTACCAGGTGGGAGCACACCCCCACTTTTGTATTAGATAAGCTGCGGCGATCCATCTTGCCTGCTCCTCAGTTCATTTTTGGACAGCGGAGATGCACACCATGGTGTTCACAGTTTGGTACCCTGCCCGGGTGTCTGGCTCCGTAGAGTTTGTCGAATGAACAAAGGAAAGCCTGGACACTTGGCTAGATACCTGGGTGTCAAAACTTCAGTCCAGC
Source organism: Peromyscus maniculatus bairdii (assembly GCF_049852395.1). Classification (NCBI taxonomy): domain Eukaryota; kingdom Metazoa; phylum Chordata; class Mammalia; order Rodentia; family Cricetidae; genus Peromyscus; species Peromyscus maniculatus. The sequence continues at coordinate 135,184,086 of NC_134854.1, read as the reverse complement.
TAATTATACATTTCTCAGAGAAATTTTGGAACATTATTACTCGTATGATCTTTTAATATAACAATAACAAAAATACCATGTGTTGTTATGATTGAAATAACCCATCCCAAACTCATGTTGAAATGTAATTGTCTGGGGCTGGGAACATGGCTCAGTGGTTAAGAGCACTGGCTGATCTTCTAGAGGACCCAGGTTCAGTTCCTAGCCCCTGCATGGTGGCTCACAACCATCCATAATTCTAGTTCCTGGGTATCCAGGACATCTTCTGATCTCCATGGACACTACACACACATGATACACAGACCTATATGCAGGCAAAACACCCATACCCATAAAATAAAGTTAAATCTTTTAAAAAAAGACAATTGTCATTTTGAGATTAAGAGGTGGGACCTTTAAGAAATGATTAGGTAATAATAGCTCTGCCCTTTAGAGTGGATCTCCCTGACTGTAGGAGTGTGTTCAGCTTCCTGGGCCCTCCTTTTCTCCCTGTATTGCCATGCAATGTCTTCTGCTGAGTTATGACCCCAGCAGCTCTCATGGGATACAGCCCTTCTTCATCTTGCTTGGACTTTCCAGCCTAGAACCACAAGGCAAATGAGCTTCTATTGTTTATTAATTACTCAGTCTGTAGCAATGTTTCAACAGCTTAAGATAAAAATAAAAAACAGCAGATTAAGATACAAATCTCCTCCTCCACTGAAGATCCTCCATTACTCACCAGCTGTAAGGCTTGGGGTGTTCTTCTGCAACCCATTCAACACCCCAAACATTACCCCACCCCGGTTGCATTCTGCTTCCACACTGGCTTCCCTGCAGTTTCTCCAACATACTGGGTATCCACTCCAGGGCCTTAGCAATTGCCATCACATTCACTTGGGAGCCCCACCCCCACCCTCCCACCCGACACCTGAAGGGCTTGTGTACTCCTTACCTCTAGGTCATCTCTTTTCTATGGATTGAGACCCCTTTGCAGTTGAATGACCCTTTCACATGGGTCTCATATCAGATATCCTGCATATGAGATATTTACACTACAATTCATATAGTAGCAAGATTACAATTATGAAGTAGCAACAACAAAATAATTTTATGGTTGGGGATCACCACAGCATGAGGAACTGTACTAAAGGGTCACAGCGTTAGGAAGGTTGAGAAGCACTTTAAGTCATTGCTTAAAATACTACCTTCTCCGTGAAGTTTTGCAAATATTCTCCCTGATGGTTCCTACCCTCTTTCCTGCTGTTCTCCCATTGCCCTTACCCACTTTGAATGTGTGTGGGTTATAATTGATGCATTTTGTTTACCGTATACCTCTGCTCACTGGAGTGTAACTCCTTGATGGCAGGGATTTTTGTTCGCTTGCTTACTTCTGTATTATGCTGGTCAGTGCTGTGCCTGGCACGCCACTTGGCACATTGAAGGAACCTGAAGGAACTTAAGGCTGGGGATGTAGCTCATTTGGTAGAGTGATGGTCTAGCATGCACAAGGCTCTGGGTTTGATCCAAGCCCAAACAAGTAGGAGTGGGTGTGCACACCTGTAATCCCAGCACTCCAGGAGTGGGGGCAGAAAGATGAGAAATTTAAAGCCATTCAGCTATGTAGCTAGTTTAAGGCCCGCCTGGGTTACATGAGATCTTATCTCAGAGTTGTTAATGAATGAATGAATGAATGAATGAATGAATGAATGAATGAATGAAAATACAAATGATCAACATGATGGTCAGAGCACAAGGGAGCATGGGAGACAGATGTCTAACCCAGGTATAAAAAGTAAGTGACTACAAAAGGGTAGAAAGATGTTCAAGTCCAATACATTCCCTGGTCATGGGGCCTCAGAGAAGGAGGGCATAAAGTGTCCCTGCAATGAAAGAGATAGATAGAACCCACATGGGGATTTATTTTACTGTAGACCCTTCAAGCGAAGAGCTTGTCCTTTTCCTACAGTGGGAGGCCTATGGTTCCCCCACCTCCAAGTCTGGTGCTTCCAGGTCTCAGGCCAGACCTGATGGGATTGCTGTAGAAATCAGCATCGAGTTATCTCTTTCCTGGGCGGTGTTGAGGAGGTGGCCTGGCCCTGTGCCTGGTCTGATAGCCCCCGGTTTCTCCCCCAGTGCCTGAGGCTTGGCAAAGGCAGATTTCATGCTCCTCGGGACTCAGGTGACCATGCATGTTAGAAGTAATGTCAGAAGGTTTGCTGAACTTCCAACAACAAAGGGCAGCTATGCTCTATGCATTGGTGTACAGGGGCAGCAGCAACTCATGCCCATTATGCTAGCAACAGTAGAGTATTGCAGTTCTACTTCACTCCTGATAGCAGAGGGCTGACACACACAACATATGCCCAGTGTATAGCAGAGTAGATAATGGCAATCCACGGCTGCCCCTTCCCACTCCTTTTCTCAAATCCTTAAGTATCATTGACTTTAGGAAATCTTTCAGAAGGGGCAGATGAAACTATGTCCTGAAAAGCCAAATCCACCCTGTTGTCTGTTCTGAATTTTTGTTCCTATTTGTTTGTTCATTTTTGTTTTTGTTTTAGAGACAGGGTCTCATTATAAAGCCTGGATTGGCCTTGATGGTTCTCTAGACCCTGTCACAGAGATCTGCCTCTTCCTGCTGAGTGCTTGGATTGCAGAACCACCAAGCCCCGATGAGGTTCTTCTTTTTTTTCCTTTTTCTTTTCTTTTTCTTTTTTTTGGTTTTTCGAGACAGGGTTTCTCTGTGTAGCTTTGCGCCTTTTCCTGGGACTCACTTGGTAGCCCAGGCTGGCCTCGAACTCACAGAGATCCTCCTGCCTCTGCCTCCCGAGTGCTGGGATTAAAGGCGTGCTCCACCACCACCGGCCCTGAGGCTCTTCTATTGAGGTACTAACTGGTTGTCACAACCTCAGACCTTGCCACCTCGTACCATACCCAAGCAAAGATGGGCTGTCTCTTTGATTAGCTTTATAGGACTGTCCCTTCCCAGAAAACTAGGAAACATCTCATTAAGTGCCATTGGCTTTACGGAATTGGAATATGTGGTAATCAGCTTTTCGTTTCTGTGACAGTATACCTTGGAAAGTCAGCTTATAATAAAAGGAGGAAATTTATTTTAGTTCATAGTTTCAGAGGTTTTAAGTTCTGGTTGCTTACCCACAATGCCTTGGGTCTTTAGTGAGGGGAACTATCATGGCTGAAGCACATGGTAGAGGGAACCTGTTTACCTTGTGGCAGCCAGGAGGCAAATGAGAGAGAGAGATAAAGGGGCTGGGGTTCCAGTATCTCCTTCAAAGATATGCTCCCAATGACCCAGTCCCCCCATTACAATTTACCTCCTAAGGGTTTCATCACCCCCTGATAACATCACAGGCTAGGAACCAGGCCTTCAACACATGGCCTCTGAGGGACACTTAAGTCTGTGCCCCTAAGCCAATTACTGTAGCCAGTGGTGGGATACTCTGATGTTGGGGTCTCTGTGACTACCAGGGCTGGCAGAGTAACAATCTGAGACAAGACAGAAGTCAGGTTCAGCAGGACTCAGTAGCTGGTATTGGTTCAAACTTCTACAGTCTGACCCTGGGCAGTTTATTTTAGGCATATTTAAGCACAGTACATTTTTGGGAAAAAAGTTTCCTGATGATGATGAACTCAATCTTGTTTGTACAACAAAGCTCAAGACATATTTACATCAAAACTCTTTACAAAGAACATGTGACCTTTTCCATAAAGATGATTCTGTTGACTGAGAAACAAAGCTCAAGATGAGGGCCCAGGGAGAATGACTGAGATAAACATAAGAGTCTGTGGGAGTCAGGAGCGGCCTGGCCCTACAGGAGGCACAGAGGTCACTTAGGCTGTTGTAAAGTACGTGTGACGTCTCCCATGAGGATGGGTTCTATTGACTGAGAATACTCTAGATAAAGTTCTGGGAAGGAAGAGTCTCAGATAATAGTCTGGGGGATTCAGGTGTGGCCTGGCACTACAGAGAACAGAGATCACCAGGCTATCAACTACATCCATTCCCGGATCACCAGGCTATCAACTACATCAATTCCCGGATCACCAGGCTATCAACTACATCCATTCCTGGATCACCAGGCTATCAACTACATCCATTCCCAGCTTTCTGGGTGGAAAATGGTACACATCTCCTCCGCTGAGGAACAACCCTGTGTATTTAACATTCCTGGTTTTCCTAGTGCTTATTTGTGAGCACAAGGACCTCGTGCCTCCTACACTCTGACACCTTATGCTGGCCAGACTCACCCACAAAGTTAGAAGTGTGCTAACCCCACACAAACTAACTAATCAGAAGAAGCAGCAAAAGTGAGACCCCGAGTGGGAAAAGGGAGAGGTGGTGATGAAGGTGAAGCAATGAATGCTCCCTAGATTGGGCATTTTATTTTCTGCCTACTTTTAAAAATAAACATCACACTATAACAAGTGTCCAGAAAAATATTGTTTGCATGAATGGGTAACCATTAAATTCGAGGTTAACTGTGCCCTGGAGTTTTATCTCACTTCCTCCTGAATGTAGGTGAATGCCATTGCTCTAGTTTCCAGGATTTTCTCGGCGAGCCCAGCTTTGGTGGCTTCTCTGTAGAACATTAAGAAGGTTCCTAGGGATGACAGCCAAACAGAGCAAGAAGGGACACCATTTCCAAGGTTATCTGAAGTGTAGGAAGAAAAGAATGGTGAGGTGATGGGATGTGGAGGGGTGAGGTGATGGGATGTGGAGGGGTGTGGTGATGTGGGATGTGGAGGGGTGAGGTGATGGGATATGGAGGGGTGAGGTGATGGGATGTGGAGGGGTGAGGTGATGGGATGTGGAGGGGTGAGGTGATGGGATGTGGAGGGGTGAGGTGATGGGATGTGGAGGGGTGAGGTGATGGGATGTGGAGGGGTGAGGTGATGGGATGTGGAGGGGTGAGGTGATGGGATGTGGAGGGGTGAGGTGATGATGGGATGTGGAGGGGTGAGGTGATGGGATGTGGAGGGGTGAGGTGATGGGATGTGGAGGGGTGAGGTGATGGGATGTGGAGGGGTGAGGTGATGGGATGTGGAGGGGTGAGGTGATGGGATGTGGAGGGGTGAGGTGATGGGATGTGGAGGGGTGAGGTGATGGGATGTGGAGGGGTGAGGTGATGGGATGTGGAGGGGTGAGGTGATGGGATGTGGAGGGGTGAGGTGATGGGATGTGGAGGGGTGAGGTGATGGGATGTGGAGGGGTGAGGTGATGGGATGTGGAGGGGTGAGGTGATGGGATATGGAGGGGTGAGGTGATGGGATATGGAGGGGTGAGGTGATAGGATATGGAGGGGTGAGGTGATGGGATGTGGAGGGGTGAGGTGATGTGGGATGTGGAGGGGTGAGGTGATGGGATGTGGAGGGGTGAGGTGATGGGATGTGGAGGGGTGAGGTGATGGGATGTGGAGGGGTGAGGTGATGGGATGTGGAGGGGTGAGGTGATGGGATGTGGAGGGGTGAGGTGATGGGATGTGGAGGGGTGAGGTGATGGGATGTGGAGGGGTGAGGTGATGGGATATATCATACAGAGGCTGTTTCAGTACTCATTATTTGTCTTAGTTGGGTTTCTATTGCTGTGACAAAACACCATGACCAAAAAGCAGGTTGGTGAAGAAAGAGTTTATCTGACTTACACTTCCATAGTACTTACTGTTCATTATCAATGGAAGTCAGGACAGGAACTCAAACAGGGCAGGGACCTGGAGGCAGGAACTGATACAGAGGCCATGGAGGGGAGCTGCTTACTGGCTTGCTCAGCCTGCTTTTTTTTTTTTTTGGTTTTTCGAGACAGGGTTTCTCTGTGTAGCTTTGCGCCTTTTCCTGGAACTCACTTGGTAGTCCAGGCTTCAGCCTGCTTTCTTATAGCACCCAGGACCACCAGTCCAGAGATGGCAACCCCCACAATGAACTGGGACTTCCCTCATTAATAACTAATTAAGAAAATGCCTTACAGCTAGGTCTTATGGAGGCATTTTTCTCAATTAAGTTTTCCTCCTTTCAGCTAGCTCTAGTTTGTATGTCAAGTTGACATAAGACCAGCCAGCACACTATCACACAGGCACTGCTTCAAAAATTAGTAGTGTAATACAACAGCATTTTGTTTATTGTAATTCTTTGGTTTGACTATGAGTATAGCCTGGGGCTCCCTGTAGGCTGCTCAGTTAGGACAGGAGGCTGCCTGAGTCCCTATCCCCTTGTGGTTTCTGATCCCTACTGTCTAGCCTGTGCTCCTCACACACCAAGTGGACCTCCAAGGGAAGCCTTCCATGGGGTCAGGCCACCATGGATAAGTGCTCATCCAGGCTGGGTTTACTTTACATTCGGTCATGTTTCATTGGCCAGAGTAATCTTATGGCCATCCTGAGTCAGGATGGGACAGGATGGTGTATAAGGATGCAAAGATCGACATCAGTGTCCATAGGGAACCACCAATGGAGGCTTAAAATTCCTGGTTTTAAACACATAGAAAGAATAGGACAAGGGTGGACATGGTTGATGAGTTTCAGGGGATCTGACACCCTCTTCTGGCCTCCATGGGCACCGGGCATGCAAGTGGTACACAGACATACAGGCAGAACATCCATAAAATAAGACATGCAAACAACCCAGACAGGTTTAAAACTTCCTGAGGTTCTGCCACCCAGAGGGCACATGTGTTACATGTTAGTGTTTATCAGCCATCCTTCAAGTGAGTTTGCACACAAATGCAAGAACTAGGGTGGGGCTGTGCCTGGAAAAAGAGGGCACTGGATCCCCTGGATCTGGAGTATAGATGGTTGGGAGCTGCCTGGTGTGAATGCTGGGCATGTACTTGGGTTCTGTTCAAGATCAGCAAGTACTCTTAACTGCTGAGCTCTCTCTTCAGCCCTCAGCCTAGTTATTAAACATAACCTGCATTTGGTTACGAAACAAGTTCATCCCTATGAGATGGGATTGTGAACCAGACATATCTCTTGGATACCTGAGTTGGATTGTATGTAACCATGGTTACCAGGTTACCATTCCCTCCTTAAAGAGATGCCATCCCATTAGCATTTCCAGCCCCTGTGCCCTCTGGCTGACTTGTGTGTTCAGAGGTTAAACTCCCTCCAGAAGTCTTATATGGCTGAAGCGGGGAAAGGTGAGTAGTGACAGAATCTAGCTGGAACCATGACGGCTTCTGCCACACTCCTTGGCCCTTCTCTTACCAGGGACTTAATACTGAGCAATGCAGTGCTACAAAACAGTCACATGTCACACTTGCTCTTTGTCATGTACCTGCCTCTTTGCCCTTGATGGTAAACTTCTCAAAGGGAGGGACCTTCCCTGGTTGTTTTGCATCATCCAAATTTGCATACTACCCTGCAGTAGTACCTGGGTCAAGATACTACAGGTATTCTGCTTAATGAATGGACAAACGAGTGAGCGAGGAAAAAAGTTGGCAGGAATCCTGAATAGACAGGTAATGTTGGCATGTTCAGTGTGGAGAAAGAGGAGTGGTGTGGAGAAAGCTGGAGGACAGTATGAAATCTGGAGTGAGAAAACCTGGATGCAAATCTCAGCAAGGCTGCCTACCAACTGCGTCCCATTGAACAAGTCAGGACAATTTTCTATACCCAATTCCCCTCTACACAAAAGGAACAAGAGGCAGAGTCAGCAAGTATTTGCCAAGTGCTTGCTGTGGCCTGGACTGGGGCTGGGGCATCAGCAGGGAATGGAGTCTTTTGTCAACTGTGGGTGAGCACCGTGCAGTTCAACTTCAAGGGAGAGCTTCTGCAAGGGGTGCAGCTAGCTGTGGCCGCCTGAGCCTGCCTGGTGGCATGCACGCTGAGGCCACTCTCTTCTTGGGCTGTCTCCACAGTGATAGAGCTTGAAAGGACACCTTATAGAAGGCGCAGGTGGGGTGGCCATTGGCCCTCACCTGAGGTTTCAGCCACTCCTGTGCCTGTGTCTCTCCGCCAGTTGTATCTAATTCTGCCCCAGCTGTATGTGCTCTCAGGAGGCACTAGGGTATATAGAATGTGGAAGGCAGGGGATGGTGGGGAGGTGACTCCATCTCTCCAGCTATGAGGAAATCCCTGTAGTAATGCAGCTACTTTGGGGGTAACCCATGCTTCTGTAAGTCTGGTAAACTGGTTAGCTCACCAAGCCAGAGCTGGGTAGAATCGTTATTTTGGCCTGCCATGGGCTCTTGTCCCAGTTTGCTTTCTACTGCTGCAAGAAACATCAGGACCGAAAGGCACTTGGGGGAGAAAGAATTTTTTTGGTTTACTTGCTCTGATCATAGTCCATCATAGAAGGAAGTCGGTGTAGGAGCGGAAACCAAAGCCTGGAGGCAGGAACTGAAGCAGAGGCCAGGGAGGGGTGCTGCGAACTGGCATGCTGCCATGGCTTATTCAGCATGCTTTCTTATGCAACCCAGGACCACCAGCCCAGGGGATGGCTCCGCCCACAGTGGACTGGGACCTCCCCCATCAGTCATTGTCAAGATAGAGGCAATATGACAGAGGCACTTCTTCATTCGACATTCGCTCTTCCCAGATGACTCGAGCTTATGTCAAGTTGACAAAATCCTAACCAGCACATACCCTATTCGGGGGAGCAGTCCTTTGGTCATGTCTCCCCAGGAAAGGTTCATGCAACAGGGGCTTAGCAGTAGGCCAGCAGAGTGTTGGCTCAGTGCGGTTGTCAGCTTTACCGTCCTTACTGACCTTGTGCCTGGTGAGCCAGTGCAGAACTGCATCTGTGAGGCGTCAGTGCCATTAGCTTGTTTAGGCTGGGGGCTGCCTCTGAATCCCCATGTCCTTAGATGGCCTGTCAGGAACTAGAAGAAAGAAAGACAGAGATGAATTAGAGGCCTTTTCTGATTAAATATCTACTTAGCAGCCATTGTTCTGCTCCTTGCTGGGCACTGGTTATTAGGTGATCAGGACACACGTGTTGTTAAGGAGCTGAGGTGTCAGAAGGGAAGATGGGGGACAAACAGGTCTGTGGGCAGTACGTAGCTTTCATGAGGGATGCGGACACTTGGAGCAGCATCACTCTGGGCATCGACATTTGGACAGTTCTTCCCTTAGAGCAAGTCAGCTCTTCTGGCTTCTAGATGCTTCCACACAGTACATTCACCCTTTTCGTACTTAGTCATATCTCTGTTTCCCGCCAAATGGACAGTTTTACAAGCACAAGTCCCCAGCCCCCAAGTACCTTGGTCAGGTGCACCTCTCGATGCTAGCACAATGCTCGGCACACAGCAACTTGTGTAGTCAGCTTTCGAGACAGCAAGCTTGTCAAGAGGAAGGATAGCTCCTGAGCCTTAGTGGGGCACATCATGGTGGCAACACGCAGTGTGGAAGGGGGTCCTTCACCTCAGGTGCAGAAAAACCAAGAGACCAGAGCCCCACAATTCCCTTTGAAGTCTTGCCTCTCCCCATTACCTAAACCTTCCCACGAGGGCTCTATATCTTTTTTTTTTTTGAGACAGGGTTCCTCTGTGTAGCCATGACTGTCCTGGAACTCGTTCTGCAGACCAGGCTGGCCTTGAACTCACAGAGATCTGCTGGCCTCTGCCTCCTGAGTGCTGGGATTAAAGGGGTGTGCTACCACCACCCAATTTAGGGCTCCACATCTTGAAGGTTCTCCTTCCTTCTAGCAATACCACAGGCTGGGGACCCAACCCTTTAATATGTGGGCCTTTGAAGGACATTTAAGGTCCAAACTGCAGCTACAAATGTGACTCACCTGACTGTGAGAACAACCTCTCTCTTCTGAGGTGGTCATATGGCTTTAATCAGGGCGTGTTTACCAAGTGTAATTCACATTACACATGCTATTAGTGTGGACTTTTCAAGTTGGCAGAGTCTTAGGTGCTGACACAGTGAGTGGTACAGTCTTCCAGTTCCTTCCCTGCTCACCTGGTTACTTGGGGGAGGGGCCTAAATGAAGTAAGAATAAAGCAATCCCAACAGGGCTAATCATGTAATCAAAACTCAGACAACATTCAGTGAATAACAAGTATTTCAGTTATTCAGGATGAGTAAGCTCTCAAGAGCTGTACAACATCATGCCTAGAGTTAGTGCCACCCTAACTTTACCTAGCACCACACTTCGAGGAAAGTCTCATGTTGTGTGCTTACAATTAAAAGCAAGTAGCCAGGGTGTGGTGGTGGTGGTGGTGGTGGTGGCACACACCTTTGATCCCAGCAATTAGGAGGCAGAGGCAGGTGGATCTCTTTGAGTCCAAGGTCAGCTTGGTCTACAAAGAGCCCAGGTCAGCCAGGGCTGTTACACAGAGAAACTTGGTCTCGAAAAACCAAAACCAATAAACAGATAAACAAGTAAACATAGAAGTCTGACATAGAGTTGCATGACTTTAATCCCAGCACTCAGGAGGCAGAGACCAGCAGATCTCTGTGAGTTTGAGGGCAGCCTGGCCTACTGTAGCCAGCCTTGGGTATATAGTGGGACCCTGCCTCAAAACAATAACAATAACATCCATCCAAATTCCGAGGAAACAGAAATGACAGGGGAAAAGTAGAGGTGGCATTGTGATTTATTGGCATGTCCAGAATAAAGGATTCCATGGCTAAGATTTATTCTTTGCATTGTTCACAACTCATTACCATTTTGAAATAGATTGGTAGGAAGATGTGTTGGCGGCAGGGGGCTTAAGGATTGAAGGTATTATCATCATCATCAGCTTCCACTGCCTTTACTGTTTTAAATCTGATATCTGAGAGTGGAAACATCTTCCTTGGGTTATAAGGATCTGGTAAGAGCAGCTGCTAGGAATGTTCTCAGAATGCTCACCAGATGGCGCTCTTTTACAGGGATAGGTTCCGACGAACTCACTCCTCCCCTTTCCCAGCATGCAGTGGCCTTTCCCTGCGAGGACTGCCCAGCACTGTAGAGCTATCAGGGATGTTGTGTCTAAGCCTTGTTTCAGACAGAGAGAAATAAAATTGTGAGAAAGCATGTCTCTGGGCTCAGAGGCCTTCTGTCACCAAGGAGGTACTAGGGTAGAGTCCCAGTTTTTCAGTTCTGAACCTCATTTGCTTCCTACCTCCATGAAGCCAGCATCCCTTAACCCAGCTCTCCACAGACTCTTGTAGATCTTGTCTTGCAGGCATCATTTCACACTGGACCCCGCTGGGCATTTACCAGTTTCTGCCATTAAGGATGGAGAAGGTGTTTGGGAGCAGGAAAAGGGTGTAGGTAGGCTCCTTGTCATTTTGTCTGCTTCTGGAGGCATCCAGGGGCAGTGTGTGTGTGTGTGTGTGTGTGTGTGTGTGTGTGTGTGTGTGTGTGTGTAGCTAGGGGCAGGGACCCTGGAGCCAAACTGCCTTTGTTACAACTTTTCCTCTTTTCACACCAGAATACCTGCAGTAAACTTGTGTATCATGATCCCTCCCATCCATAAAGTGGGGGAATAAAATATTGCAGGAGGTCATCAAGAGGACCAGCCGACAGAGCTCAAGCGCTTGCTGCAGTGTGAAGCGCTGGTAGGAGCTATGAGAATGTGAGCTTCATGGCTCACCAGCATCCTGCCTGGACGGAGGAGCTTCTGGGAGGATGCTGGGCCGCCCGTACTGCCATAGCATCCTTTCCTGATACCTGTCTCGTATTACAGTTATACTGGGCGCTGTGCTAGCTACACCAAGGCTCCCATGCTTTCCATGAACCTGCAGCCCAACCCAGGGAAGTAGGTACTAAGTCTGTTCTCACCTCATGGAGCTGACAGACATGACCAAGTCATCTCTCCAGGGTCACCGCCTAGTGACGACGGGAGGGTGCCTCACAGTCAGGCCCATCTAATGCCAAAGATCAAGCTGTTTACTTCTGCACTCTACTGCCTCCTTTGTAAACTGGCAAAAACAGTAAACACATACCCTTCAACAGTGTGGGCATCATCCATGCTTATGAGAGTCCTGCAGGGTACACCCTCCCCGGGAACGCCCATCTGTAGGGTGAGGTTTTTTACCCCATTAAAAAAGATTTATCTATTTATTTGTTGACAGAGTCTCTCAATGTAGCAGTGGATGGGCTGAAACTCACTATTGAGACCAGGCTGGCCTTGAACTTACAGAGATCTATTTGCCTCTTTTTCCCCAGCGCTGGGATTAAAGGTGTATGTTACCACACCTGGCTAGATTTATTTCTGTTGTTTTTATTATATGTATGTGTCTGTGTGAATATATGTCACCTGGGTGCGGGAGGTGCCTGGGGAAGGCAGAAGAGGTGTTCCGTCCCCTTGGGACTGGAGCTCTATGTGGTTGTGAGCCACCTGATGAGAGTGCTGGGAACCAATCTTTGATCCTCTGGAAGAGCAGCAAGTGCTCTTCCATGCTGAGCAGTTTCTTACTGCTCTAAACCTGGGGGACAAAGAGGCAGATTTCCGTCATGACTTTCTGTCCCTCCAAGCTGCCTTGAGTGACAAATTCAAGGAGTCTTGGATTATATTTAGTCCTAGAACCTTCAAGGGTCACCTTCCCACCTCTAACTTTTTTGTGCACCTTGGGCCAGCCAGGCAGCCTGCATCCCCGACACGTGAGGTCGTGAGCTATCCCAGATGTAGCACAAGCACTCTGTGACTCAGACCAGACTCGGGGATTTTTCCTTTCTGGTCATGTGACAGAATCTGTGCAGCATCGACAGTTTTCAGCAAGGAACAGCAGACACCATGCTGCCACACAGGATCATGAGTGCCAGGCAGGGCCAGAGGGACCGTGCGTAGAAAATGGCTAACAGGGCCCTGATGAGCGAAGGGTGAGCCCAAGGAAGGTGGCCAGTATGCACACATGCATTCAACCGTTTCTCACTCTCTGACTATCTGCCTGCCTGTCGGTCGGTCTCTTGCATGTGATGATCTTCTAAACAAGACTTCTCAATCTCAACTCTGTCAAGGTAATGGCTTGCCCTGTGCATTGTCTGGTGTGAGCATCAGCTTTGTCTGCTACCTGCCAGAGAGCATGGAATACCCCAGTAGGGCAACAGCCAAACAGTTTGGATGTCTCTTGGGGGAGAGAATTGTCCCCTCCCTCCCTCTTACTGAGAATCACTGTTGTAAAAGCAACTACTTCCTCATTCCCTTCCTGAAACATGTATTAAACTTTTCTGAGGGCTAGAGAGATGGTTTACAGTTCGTAGCATAGATGCTCTAGCAGAGGACCTGAGTTCATTTACCAGTACTCATGCTGGAGCACTCACAATTGCCTGTAATTCTAGCTCCAGGGGATTCACCCCCCTTTCTGGGTTCTACAGTTACCTGCACTCACACACGCACATACCTACACACAAATGCACACATAGACACATAATTAAAATGAAAGAAATCTTATTTTAAAGGCCTTTCTTTGTGCCACAGTGTCTTAGGGTTTCCATTCCTGTGATACTGGTCCCTTTTTAGGCACTGCTATTTTCTCTGGTCCAGCTAACTGCCATCAGTTGTCTCAGTAAAGCCAAGGTTTCACTGCAGTGGTGCTGGTCTCTTGTTAATCATGGCTGAATCTTTGGCCACAGATAACTAGAACCACAGATTCTATATTCAAAATATCAAATGGCCCTGACAGAGTCTTCTCTTCCTTCTGAAACTTCGGGAGTCAGCCTCCATCCTCTGCATGTTTTAAGGTTCATCTTCCAAGTTCTCACTACAGCTTGCCAAGCTTTGAATACTCTCTGGCTTTTCTAGCCCAAAGTTCTAAAATCCTTCCACAGTCTTCCACAAAACAACATGGTCAGGTCTTCCACAGCAATACCCCACTTCCTGGTGCCAGTTTTTTCTTTATTAGGGTTCCTTTTGCTGTGATAAGACACCATGGCCAAGCAACTTGGGGAGAAAGAGTTTATTTCTCTTATTATATTTGATCATTTAAGACAGTAGGGGTAGGCACTCAAAGAGGACAGGAACCTGGAGGCAGGAACTGATGCAGAGGCCATGAAGGCATGCTGCTTGATGGCCTTCTTTTCATGTCTTACTCAGTCTGCTTTCTTACAGCACCTAAGACCACTAGCCCAGGGGTGACACCACCTACAATGGACTGGGCCCTCCTAAGTTAACCATTAGTTAAGAAAATGCCTATAGGCTTGTCTACAGCCCAGTCTGATGGAGGCGTTTTCACAATTGAGGTTTCCAGCCCTCAGATGACTGAAGCTTGTGTCAAGTTGACGTAAAATGAACCAGGATACATGCTTTGCTGGCTTGTGAATCAGATATGCACATTCCATCCGTCAAGAATTCGGAGTCCAGCTAGGGAGGCGGGGGTCATGTAGGTTGCAAAGGGAAAACCCTCAACAAAGACAGAAGGTAGGTGCTCAGAGAATCACGGGGACAAGTGCTGTCATGAGTGGGCAGATCCAGAAAGCTTTCCCAGAAGGATAAATGGTAGGCGTGGTGAGTGAAGGCCATTCCAGGATATATACGGGGAGTGTGAAGTGTGACATGTTAGGAGCAAATGCATGTTAGGATGATTGTGCCCCCGGAGCGTGTATAGGAGTGCCTAGGGAGAAGGGTCGGGAGGTAAGCAGTACAAGGCAATGGTGGTGGTGGTGGTGGTTAGCATGCTCTGAGCACTTTGTGTATGCCACTGTGTTTACCTCACCATCCTGTGGAGTGTCTGGCACTCATCTGGGTGATTCCTCTCTTGGTTTAGCTTGTAGTCTCTCATGAGGTTGCACTGACATGGTTGGGGTGGCACGTCTGGCACCTGGACGACTGTCTGTCATTCCGAGTCTTCCCTTGTAACCACTTTCTCAGCCTGTTCTTCCTGGTGGCTTGGAAGCTGCCAGGTCTTGATGCCTAGACCCATGAGTCCCCAGCCTCATTTCCTGTGTATTGTGCTGGTCAAAGTGCTCCTGGGGCCGATTCATGGCGAGGGGAAATAGGTTGGACTTCTGTCGGAGAGAGAGGCATGTGCATACAGGGAGGGCATAACTGAGGCCGTCTTTGGATAGCTATCACAATTGAAATTTTGTTTCAGAAACAGCTTGTGGCAGCCTTGGGGAAGATGAATTGAAGAGGATGATTAGAGAGACATTCCTGTTGCTGAGATAAAACACTGACCAAAAGCAACGTGGGTGGCAAAGGGTTTGTTTGGTGTAGTTGGTTGTTTTTTTTTTTTTTTTTTTTAACTCTTTCGCTCTTTACTCTTTTGGGAGGCCCGCCACCCAGTTCCCAAATACACAGAGTCTTATTAGTTTCTTTTCTTTTTTTTTTTAAGCTTCAACATGAATTTTATTTTATTAAGGTTTGTTTATTATGTGTACAGTGTTCTGCCTGCATGTGTCCCTGCAGGCCAGAAGAGGGAACCAGATCTCATTACAGGTGGTTGTGAGCCACCATGAGGTTGCTGGGAATGTAAGTCAGGACCTCGTGAAGAGTAGTCAGTGCTCTTAACCACTGAGGCATCTCTCCAGCCCCTTATTATTTTCTTATGAATGCCTAGCTTTAGCTTGACTTATTTCTTGCCAGATTTTCTTAACTTTAAATTATCCCATCTGCCTTTTGCTTTTGGGCCTTTTCATTTTCTTACTTCTATATATCTTATTTTCACTCTTACTTTGTGGCTGGCTCTGTGGCTCTGTGGTTGTGTGGCTGGCCCCTGAAGTCCTCCTCTCCTTGTTCTCTTGTTCTTTCTTCTTTCCCTCCCAAATTTCTCCTCCTATTTATTCTCTCTACCTGCCAGGCATACCTATCCTTTATGCTGCCTCACTATTGGCTGTTCAGCTCTTGGTATTTTAGACAGGTACAGTAACACAGCTTCACAGAGTTAAGCAAATGAAACAAAGGAAGGAGACACATCTTTGCATCATTGAGCAAATGTTCCAGAGCATAAACAAATGTAACACACCTTAAAATAATATTCTACATTTGGTTTACAAGTTATAGTCAGTCATTGAAGGGGAAAAAGGGCAGGAACTAAAGGGGGGAACCTGGAGGTAGGAACTGAAGCAGAGGCCACGGAGGAATACTCCTTACTGACTTGCTTCCCTTGGCTTGCTTTTTTTATACAACTCAGGACCACCTGCTCAGCAGTGGCACCACCCACAGTGGGCTGGGCCCTCCCACATCATCAATAACAAAAGAATGCCCCACAGTCATGTCCCACAGGCAGATCTAATGGAGGCAATTCTTAGTTGTGTTTCCTTATTCCCAGGTGTGTCAAGTTGACAACCAAAATTAGCCATAGAAGCCATGAAGATTACTTATGAAATCACTGTAATAAACTTGGATAATTTCAACTGAGTTGGTCATGAACTTACCTTTTGATTCTGTTACTGTGGGAAGACCAGTGCAATTGGATTTTAACATTAAGACAACACTCATACTAGCCTACATTTAATGAGCACAGAATATGTGACAACTACTGCAAACATTCACTGTGACAGGAGCTGGCAGATGTGATGTGTGTCTGCCATTCTAGCACTTGAGAGGTAGAAACAGGATGAGGAACATGAGTTCAAAGTTAGCCTGAGCTATCTGTCAAGGCTCTCAAACAAAATGAGTTGCAAAGTTGGGGCTAGAAAAATGGCTCGTTGGTAAAGAACCCTTATTGCTCTTGTAGAGGATGTGGATTCAGTTTTCAGAACTCATATGATAGCTTACATCCATCTGTATCGCCAGTTCCAGTGTTTCTGGCGCCCTCTTTAGGCCTCTGTGGGTACTGCATGCATGTGGCACAGACTTCGGTGCTGGCAAAACAGACGCTTGTACATACAAAACAAATTTTTTTTCTTTTTTCTTTTTGGTTTTTCGAGACAGGGTTTCTCTGTGTAGCTTTGGGCTTTTTCCTGGATCTCACGCTGTAGACTAGGCTGGCCTTGAACTCACAGAGATCCGCCTGCTTCTGCCTCCCGAGGGCTGGGATTAAAGGCGTGCGCCACCACCGCCTGGCCAAAAGAAATTTTTTAAATGAAAGAGTGACAAAGTCAAGCTGAATATTTGGCCAGTATGAATTAGAAACCTGTATTTTCTTTAAAAATATTTAATTTCCTGGGTGGTGGTGGCACACACCTTTAATCCCAGCACTTGAGAGGCAGAGGCAGGTGGATCTCTGTGAGTTCCAGGCCAGCCTGGTCTACAGAGTGGGTTCCAGGACATCCAAGGCTATACAAGGAAACCCTGGCTCAAAAAACTAAAAAATATTTTTTTTAAAAATTTATCATGATGATAATGATAAGATGGTGGTGGTGGTGTGTGTGTGTGTTTGTGCCTGTGTGTGTGCACACGAGTGTGTGTTGGGAATGTGGCCGTGAGCATGCATATCACATATGTGTAGAGGAGTTGAGTCTCTCCTTCCATCGTGGGTCCCAGTGACTGAACTCAGGTCAGGTTTGTGTGGTGAATGCCTTTGCCTGCTCAGCTGTCTCACCAGCCTCCAAACCTGTGTGCTCAATGGTTGATTCCCACATTGTCCCTAGAGACCAGATGGAGAAGGAATTTATGCCAGTTCCACAGAAAGGATCCAAGTCACTAGGCCTAAAAGTTCTAGACTGCAGTCATCAAAGTATCCAGTGATGCATACCAAAGGAAAATGCTAGCAAAGCTGTTGCTTAGTAAGTCAGTGTAGACATCATCTCTTAACTTGCTGATATCCGAGATAAAGCTTGATACTTGTCCCCTACCCTTTCTTGCAAATTCCTGTGACCAAATCATAATTTTTAGTCAAATGAACATATTGAATGTTGTATACTGAATACTGTATTATATCAATCACAATTATATTATTGAATATTGTATAATGATTATCTGCTTAAAATCTAAAAAGTATGCTATGATACATCTCCTTCCTTGTATAACTTTTTGTTTTTCTTGGAGTCAATAATGTCTTTTCATTTTCTTTCTCTTACTTTTTGCATTATTTCCTAAATCTGTCCTTTTCTTTCCTATTAGAACTTCCATGGGCCTACCAGTTGTTTTTCTTTTCAAAAGTCTCAATTCTTAAAGGATTTTATTTATATTTACTTTTAAAATTCATACATGTGTACTATATTTAAATCATTTTTCTCCTTCTCCCTCCAACACCTCCCATGTCTCTTTCCTCTTTCTTCTTCTTCTTATTACACATGTATGTACATATATATAAATTAACAAATATATCAATAAGACCTATGGAGTTCTGTTGGGGATGTCTTTCTGGATGCTGTGAATGTGTGTTGCTCTGATTTTGTTGATAAATAAAACACTGATTGGCCAGTAGCCAGGCAGGAAGTATATAGTATAGGCGGGATAATGAGAGAGGAGAATTCTGGGAAGAGGAAGGCTGAGCCAGCCAGGAGTCACCAGCCAGACACAGAGGAAGCAAGATGTGAAGGCAGAACTGAGAAAAGGTACCAAGCCACATGGCTAAACATAAATAAGAATTATGGATTAGTTTAAATGTAAGAGCTAGTCAGTGGTAGGCCTGAGGTAATAGCCAAGCAGTTTTAATTAATATAAGCCTCTGTGTGTTTACTTGGGTCCAAGTGGCTGCAGGACTGGTGGGTGAGAGAGATTTGTCCTGACCATGGGCCAGGTAGGACACAGAAAAACTTTAGCTTGTAGTGTTGCTTGTATATATGTGCTTTTAGGGCTGACCGCTTGGTATTGGGTAGCCCATTGGGACTCTCATCCCTGGGGAAGACTAGTCTCTCTGTAGTCATTAATTGCCTGTAGTTCTTCTTCTAGGAGTGGAGCCTTGTGTGATTTCCCCCATCCACATTGGTGTGTCAACCAGTGTTGTTGTTGTTGTTCAGATCTTGTTTAGGCAGCCACACTGTTGAGATCTCATGGGTGCAGCTTCCCTGTCATTTAGAGAAGACATGATCTCACAGCAGATGTACTGATTCTCTGGCTCTCACAATCTTTTCATCTCCTCTTCCAAGATGTTCCCTCAGCTGTCAGTGTAGGGGTTGTGCTATTGATGTATCAACTGGGAATTGGCACCTCATGGTCCTTTGTCAGGAGGTGGATGCCAACACTCAGTCCAGTCCCTTCTTCCGTATGGTCCAGGCTCCCTAGCTCTTGGAATGGTGTCACCCTCATTTAAAGTTAATTCTTCGACCACAATTAACCCAGTTTACAAACCTCTTCATAGACATGTTCAGAGATTTGTCTCCAAGGTGATTCTAGATCCTCTGAAGTTGACATTCAGTACAAGCCATCACAGAAGCTCTGAATGTACAGGTAGAGCCTATGAAGTGGGGGTCCCTGCTATTGGGTTTTGGTAGGCAGTCTTGTTGGTTTGTTCTCTATCTGTGGTGTATACACACAATGGAATATTTCCAGCCCGAAGAAAGAATAAAATATTGGTATAGTCCACTACATAGCTCAACCATGAGGATGGCAAATGAAAGAAACCATATACAAAATGGCTGAATATGTATTCAGTATGATTTCACTTACATGAGAGAGATATCAACAGCAGCAAAATATAGAGACAGAAAGTATATGGCAGTTGTTATGGACTGGGGGAAGGAGAAGACTGGAACTTAGTGCTTCATGGAGACAGATTTTCAATTTGGGACCATGAAAGTTCTTGAGAAGGATGCTAAGAGTCTTTGCACATTATGGGAATGTATATCTTGCCAGTGAACTGAACATCTAAAATGGCTTCACAGGCTCTCTCTCTCTCTCTCTCTCTCTCTCTCTCTCTCTCTCTCTCTCTCTCTCTCTCTCTCTCTCTCCCCTGTCCCCTCTCTTCCTGTCTCTACAGTCCTTGGGATTAAACCCAAGGGCCTTGCACTTGCTAGCTCAGCAGTCTGTAACTAAGCTATGTTCTTAGCCCTAAAATGGCAAATTTAGTATTATGCATAATTTGTGTCATAAGAAAGGAGCAAAGTTTGGAGGGAATAAAAATCTCAGGCTCACTGTGACAGTACTTTTCACTTTCCAGGTCGATGTGAACATATCCCCTTTTAATCTCTTTGGTTTTGTTTTGTTTTTCAAGATAGGCTTTCTCTGTGTAGCCCTGGCTGTCCTGGAACTCATTAGGAACAAGGCTAGGCTCAAACTCAAAGATCTGCCTGCCTCTGCCTCAGAGTACTGAGGTTAAAGGCATGCTCCACCACTGCCTGGTTCCCTTTTTAATCTCTTGATCATAATTTAAGCAGTGTCTCAGGAAGAGAAAGGAAAAGACATGCGTGGTCCATCCAACCCACCAACTGTAACTAAACCCCATAAGATTTTTTTTTTTTGTAGTCCTTGCTACATGAAGGAGATGACGGTAGAAAATGTAAATACAATTGGTTTCCACATTGGAGGAAAAAGGAGGTCACAGGCATAACGTATTTTGAACATGTACAGTATGAAGCCTCATGAGGCTCTGAGGGCATTAAAGGAGAGAGAACATAGATGGAGCAGTGTGTAATACGTTTGCTGTCTTCCTGGCTGGAGCCCCAAGTTGCCGTAGCAACAGGCCAGAGCAGGAACCTGATTAGAAGAAGGGCTTCTCAGGTTCAATTTACGTTATTTAATCAGGCACAAATGATGGGGCAGATCATCACATGGCACCCACAAGATCGTCTACGTTGATAAGCTGCATAATTAGTCAAATCTAATAACTCTTTAGAACAAGTAAAACAACCTCCCAAATCTTGCTTTTTGCATTTCTTAGCCTCAGAGTCATCAATAGCCAGAAGAATTTCCTGGGGTTTCTTTGGTGAAATATTTGAAGCAGAGTTAGTAATAATATTGAAGGGTTCTTCTCACCAGTGTAGGGCAGGAAGACACATGAAGAGATTGAGAGATAAAAGCCTGCTGTCATTGGCCTTTCACATTTTCAAGATGTCTAGTATGTGCAAGGCCATCCTATGAAGAAATTACTCTATAAAAGTCAAGTTTTAGGACACTGTCATGGGATGCAGGAAGCAATTTTGAAATTTCAATAGCAATGCACTATATTGCTAGGGGAGTTTAGGATAAAGTATGGCTAGAATCAAGTAGGTTTGTGTGGTGGCAACCACCACTTCTTGGCTTCTGGGAGACAGGAGTTGTGTTAGCTATTTTTTGTTGCTGTGATAAAATATCATGACCAAATCCATCTTCTGGAAGAGTTTATTTTGGCTTATAATCCCTGAAAGATGAGAGTTCACCATGGTAGGGGGGCAGGGTGGAAAGCTATAGGTAGAACACAAAGCGGAGAACTCACGTCTTCTGACACAAACATGAGGCAGAGAGGGAACTGGAAGTGGGGTGAGGATTTAAACTCTCAAAGCCTGCCCCTGGTGACATACTTCCTCCAGCAAGACTGTACCTTCCTATATATGACCTCTCCAAGCGGCACCACCAATTGGGGACCAACGGTTAAATGCTTGAGCCTATGTGGAGATTTCTTTATTCAAACCAGCACAGGAGTTTTAAATAGAATTGTAGAAGTCATCCCCTTGAGGAAAGCAGATTGGATTCATTAAGATCTTCGAATTATCCAAAGACTGTTTGTCTGGCTTCTGAATAAGTTGGGCTCATGTCAATTGGTCTCCTTTACCATCCTTCTAGAAGGTACCAAGCACAGTTGTCATCTGGAATTACATCCTGGTTATTTCCCCAGGCAAGTGGTTATTTTCAAGTCTGTACCAATCCTAGAAGGCGCGTGGTGTTGCTGACTGAAGGTTTACTTTCCTGTCTCCAGCGCGGGACTGTTTTACAGCAGAGGAACTTGAATCGAGCTTTCTTCCCTGGATGCAAATGTCCCACAGTCAAACATATAATCTAAATCGGAGGCTTGGTCCTGCCTTTGTAATTTTTTTCGGCTGTTGCTATTCTACAGTCCCAAGTGAGGCGTTACACAGTTTAAAAGCAGAGGTCAGATATGCCTCCTTTGTGCTCTTTGGGGACAACAGTAGAAGAAATGACAGAAGACGAGTGATTAATCACTGCAGGAGTGATATCTATGAGGTGGTCCCAATCTGAGCACCTTAGGCTCCCCGGGGCCCCAGAGAGCAGTGACGGGGTGGGAGGAGAGGGGACCTATGTGCTCTTTCCAGGCTTCAAAACAGACTAAACCCAGCAGCGCCTATTTACCAGGGATGACATGCTCTGGCTAATTAAACCAAAACATCGGGTTTCTTTGCTTGGGGGCTAGAATTATATCAACTCAGTATAGAAACACCAGTTACCCCATGCTGGCTGGAAGCTCTGATTGGCAGTCTTTGATTAATAAAACATGAGAAAGTGAATTCGTTATCAGCTAATAAATGTATTTTGTTCGATAGAAAGTGTTTGAAAGCATGGCCTTCGTGGAGTGAGGAAAAATAAGATGTTCCCTTTGGGTGGAAACAGTGAGAGGGGTGTTCTTACCAGACGAGAAGATTAAGGAGGGCAGAGAGCAAAGGAGGCTGCGTGGGGAGCCGAGAAGTCGAGACTTCCTGAGTAGGGCCTGGGAGAGAGATGAACAGGATTGATGTATTCGGTGGTTCTCAGAGAGTGGCCTGCAGCAACAGCACCAGTTCCTTATGGGAACTTGCTAGACAGAAACACAGACTCCCAGGCTTTGCCTACCGAGGTAGCCACTCTGGAGACAAGACACAGCCATCTGGATTGTAAGAGGCTTTGGAGGGGGCTCGCACACAGATTTCTGCCTTTGTCTCCCCAGGTCTGAGATGCTAACGTAAAAGTCGGTAAATCTTAGACCACCTGGTCAGCTGAAGGTCTGAGAGGGAAGAGGAGGTTGCTGTGGTAGGTGCTTCCTTCCCCAGCTCCGCTCTGCTGACATTCTCCACCCAGCTGGTCTTTAAGAAGCAACACCCAAGTCTTCCTCTGTCGGAATGGTTTTGAACAATGAGAACAGATTTCATTCAATCTCAGAGGCTCAGTCGGCAACAGAAGTGAACCTGAGTGTGATCGTGTTTCTCTCTCCTCACATTTATTTTTACAGATGCCTTTTTTCCCCCCCAAGTGATAGTAGTTTTCAATTTATAGAGATGGCTTAAAGTATTCCTTTTGAAAACCTTATTTGTGCTACTCAGCTTATGGGAAAGCGGTAAATGGGCTGAGGAGACAACTTAGCTGGTAAAGTCACTTGCTACACAAGCCTGAGGACTGAGTTTGATCCCAAGAACCCATGTTAATGTGGAAGGAGAGAACCCACTTCGGGAAGTTGTCCTCTGACATCCATGCACATGACATGGTACAAGCACATTCAAACACATGTTATACACACACACACACATATACACACACAATAATAATAAGTACAATATGAAAAAGATAAAGAATTGTATCAGAAGTTTGTGGGACTTAGAAACACAAGGTGTGACATGAATGATTAAAATTTGTAAGGAATATTAAAGATAACCAATGTTTGTATGTGCATGTGTATGTGTATATGTGTGTGCATGTGTCTATGTATGTTTATACATACATGTGTGACTATATGTGTGTATTTCCATGTGTATGTGTGTGTATGTGCCTATGCATATGTGTCTATGTGTGTGTATACATATATGTGTGTCTGTGTATCTCCATGTGTATGGTGTGTGCTTGCGTGTGTATTTGGTATTGATGTTCGACTGAGTAGATCTGTTCATCTCTCCTTTTTTCTCTTTTACTTTCTTTTCTTTTCTTTCTTTCTTTCTTTTCTTTTTTTTTTTTTTTTTTTTTTTGAGAAAAGGCTGCAGAAACATTTGACTGCAGCAAGCATCAGGACAAGGAAGGAAGATTTTCACACAAGCCAAAGTACTCCAGTGGCAACCTACTTGTGGGAGCAAAACTCGGTACGACAGAATCTTGCACACAGCACTTTGCTAGAACTTTGTGGCCCTCCTTTTCCTTTGGTACAAAGCTGCTGAGATGTAGTGAGATCTGGAACACAGGCTTTGTGCTATCTTGACAAAAACCAGGAAGCCTCCCTGGGGAGCTGGCGATTAACAGCATGTTCCCAGCCACACACACTCAGATGGATGCTTCATTCGCTCACTCTACTTGGAATAACAGGGAGTGCCAAAATGAACTGGTACATGCACACACATAGATATGCTTTAGATTGTTGTAGGAATTCGATCCATTCAGCCAATTACACTGGATTCCACCACCACCCCACTCCTGTTTTTTAAGTTATGGGTAGATTGAAATAATGGAGAGACATCCTTTAAGGCAGGGCCTGTCTAACTTTTTAAAACTCAGTATAGAAAACACAGTTTAGAATGCATGTGCACACACACATACAAACACATACACACACAAACATATGCACACACTTGCACATGCACATACACTTTCCTACCTTAACAAGGCTTCATGCAGCTGTCTTTATCCTTTAGAGTTTTGACTTTACTCTAATTCATAAAAATGGATTTCCTAACCCACTGATGGTCTCAACTGTTTGGAAAGCTTCACTCTGACGCATAGATTCTAAATTATTGTGCATAATGTTTGTTTGCAAGCTGGTTAAAATTCAAATTACTACATTCTGGAAATTTTTTCTCCCTATTTCCCTCCCTGGGGATACCAGTTTGGTGTGTGTGGGGGGTATGGCTTGAATCTGCAAGTTTTGATGGGTGACTTAGAGGATTTTCATGTAGGCAGAGCTTGGACCACATTTTGAGAAATACTATTTAAAAGGAAACTTAGGATGAAGGGGTGGCTCAGGGGATAAAGCACTTGCTGTGCAAGCATAAGAATTGGGGTTCAAATCCCCCAAACTTATGTAAATGCTGGGTGGGCGTGCCATCTGCCTATAGTTCTAGCTTTCAAAGGCAGACAGGGACTCCCAGAGCAAGCTGTCTCATAAGACTAGCCATATTGTGAGCTCTGGTTTGACTGAGATCCTGCCTCCACGATTAAGGAGAAAGAGTGATAGAGGATGGTTCCTGATTTCAGTCTTAGGCTTTTCACATACATACGTGTGCAAAATATCCATATACAAACATACTATCATACGCATCATACACACATATGGAAAATGAGAAAAGGGGGGGGAAGAATCCATAATAAACTGCTGAAGTGTTAATGTGAAAAACTATGAATCATTTTCCAAATTTGGAAGTTCCTTCATTACTTGCTTGATCAAGTTCAGATGCAGAATGGCAGTCAGTGCTCCACGGTCCCTGCTGAGCTGCTCAGGTGTGCCCACAGCTGAGGCTATAGTTCCAGTCCCACCGCCCTCCTTTTGTCCTGTTGTGTATAAGAAGGCCATGTTAATCCCTTTATTATTTACATGGTGGATGCTTTTGTGTGGATTTGTGTTCTGGCAGCATGCCAGAATAGGTCCCCTCACTGACCTTCCTGCTGCAAGCAGCTAAGCATGCTGGCTCATATTTAACAGCCATGTTCAGGAGCTGCAGAGATGTCTCAGCAGTTAAAAACACTTGCTGCTCAAGCACAAAGGTCCAAAGGTTTGGACCCAAGCACCTATGTAACAAGCCCGTAACCCTAGCACCGAGTGTAGGGGCTGGAGGATTGCTGGGCCTTGATAGCTGCCAGCCTAGCTGAAAAAAAAAATGGGAGCTCCAGATTCAGGAGAGACTCTGCCTCCAAGGAATAGGTGGTGAGCTATAGAGGAGGATGATGCCTGACTCTCTCCTCTGCATGTGCACATATGTGTGTACATGCACACACGTGTATGTATGCATCTCTCTCTCCCTCATGTACAAAACCACCAAAACACTACCTCCATTAGAAAAAAATACACATATACACATGAGCTAGGTGGTGGTGGCGGTGGCACATGCCTTTAATCCTGGCACTCAGGAGGCAGAGGCAAGTGGATCTCTGAGTTCAAGACCAGCCTAGTTTACTGGTGAGTTTAGAGTGAGTTCCGGGACAGCCAGGGCTACACAGAGAAACCCTGTCTCAAAAAGCCAAGATAGATAAATAGATGATAGACAGACAGATAGATAGACAGACAGATGATAGATAAATACACGTGAGCCAGCAAATTAAGGAGTCCTCCTAAGTAAAAAACTAAGAAAAGTAAAGCTGTCTTTTGCCTCTCAGACACTTTCTGAACTTAGTGAGTTTTGACCTTTGAATTTTTATGGCTCCAAATCTTGAACTCTGCTCAAGGGAAGGATCTAATATAACCTATCTTATAGTTTTGATCTCAAATTTGTCATGCTTTGGGGCAAAGGTGATTTACTGTAAGGGTGACTGAGAATCCTCTCTGTGGAAAATTATTGCCTATCTTAAACAGTTAGGCTAGATGGAGGTCCCCCGCAAAGAAATCTTTGAGAATTAGAATTGTAACCACAGGTCAAATCTCTTGATGACCCAAGGAAGACATGAATTCATGCAGGGTGCTGTTAGATGGGCAGTAATCCAAGGGAGCACAACAAAACCAAGTTCACTGGTCTCCTCCAGGCTTGCAGGAGTTTGTTATGACAGAAGTTTAAGAAATGTTAGCTCATTGGCTTTTCGGAGCCCACTACCTATGGTGGGGCACCTTGCACAGACAGCCTTGATGCAGGGGGAGGGGCTTGGACCTGCCTCAACTGAATGTACCAGGCTCTGCTGACTCCTCATGGGAGACCTTACCTTCTTGTAGGAGGGAATGGGGATGGGGTGGAGGAAGGCTGGGGGGTGGGAGGAGGGAAGAGAGGGGGAATCTGTGGTTGGTATGTAAAATGAATAGAAAATATCTTAATTAAAAAAAAAGAAATGTTAGCTCATGATGAGAAAGAATAAATAATACATAAAAAAGCAAGACAACAGGAGTGTTGGGGCAGCAGCCTGAGACTCACGGAGATGACAAATTGTAGACTTATCAGTCGCAGAATACAGGAGATAAAGTGGAAAGTAAAGACACTTTGAAAATGACAAGGTAGATCTTAGAAAAAGAATTTCTAGAAATGAAATATAGATGCAACAGTTAACTAGGTGTAGCCAAGGAGACAATTGGTAACTTGGGTGAAATTCTGAAAAAAATTAGAATATAAGGCAGAGAGAAGAGGTAGAAAGCAAAAAAGAGAGTTTGGGAGATGTGGAAGACAGAATGAAAGGATCTAATTAACATGTATATAAATAGTGGCTGAGAATTTTTCAATATTGGTGAAAAATATCTTTCTACACACTCAGAAAACCCAGTGAGTCTCACATAAGAGAAACAAACAAACAAACAAAATGCATACCTGTACATATCAAAATGCATACCTGTACATATCAAAATGCATACCTGTACATATCAAAATGCATACCTGTACATATCACAAGTGAAACAGAAGAACAGGGCAAGACAGAAGACCTTTAAAGAATGGTGACAACCACTCCCCTCTCCCTCCCTTTTGTCTTTGTGTCAGCAATAGTAGAAACAATTAAAAATCTTAAATGTGCCGAGAGAAAAGAAATCTCTTGGGATTAGCTACACAGTAAAATATTTTTCAAAAAAAAAAAAATGGAGGAAATGAAGGTATTTACAGGTGAAGCCTGAGAGAGTTCATAACTAGTGAAATTCTGATTTAAAAAAAAGTGTGTGTGTGTGTGTGTGTGTGTGTGTGTGTGTGTGTGTGTACATGCCCATGGTGGCCAGAAGAGGGCACTGACTTCCCTGAAGCTGCAGTTTCAGGTGGTTGTGCCTGATATATAGGTGCTGAGAACCACACTACTGTCCTCTTGTAGTCAAAATGCTAAATGGTCTTATTAATAAAAAACCCAGAGCCAGATATCGGGGTTAAAACTTGAGAGATCAGAGGACTAGGAAAAGCCACAGCCAACCTCACCTTACCAACTCTTCAGCTTCCAAAGAGACCTACTTCCTGTATAGCCATGCCTATGTGCCTTTCTGGTCTGCCAACTCATTTCCTATCCCGGCCCAGCTACATCACTTCCTCTTCCTGCCCAACTCTGTCACTTCCTGTCTGTCTGTACAGACCTTCAGACCTTTATGGTTAGTGCTGGGATTAAAGATATGTACCACCGGCACATGCCTTTAATGCCAGCACTCGGAAGGCAGAGCCAGGCGGATCTCTGTGAGTTCCAGGCCAGCCTGAGCTACCAAGTGAGTTCTAGGAAAAGGCGCAAAGATACACAGAGAAACTCTGTCTCAAAAAACCACACACACACACACACACACACACACACACACAGATATGTACCACCATGCCTGGCTCTGTTTCCAGAGTGGCCTTGAACTCACAGAGATCCAGATCTCTGCCTTCCAACTGATTGGATTAAAGGCATGTGCTACTATTGCCTGACCTCTATGTTTCCTATAGTGGCTGGCTTTTCCCTCTGAATCCTCAGATAAACTTTACTGGGGGACACAGATAAGTGGAAAACCAGCAAGTGCTCTTGACTGCTGAATCACTTTTCCAGTTTCCATAGCAGTGAAATTCTGGACCTTATGTAGAAGGAGAGTCAGCAGTGGAAGGCGTGAGGACCAAAGAAAGTATCAGTCCATGAACAGAGAAAACAACCTTCAAAAGGCAATACCTGTGACTTGAGGTGTTGAAAAAATAAGAACTTAAAGATATGAAAACAATAATTTGGAAGAGGAAGTGTTGTGGAATATTTGATCAAACTGTGAAACTCTAAGACTGTGTTAATAAAATTAACCTTGGCTCAGGGGGCAGAACCAGAGACTATTTGACAGGAATTAGCCATAAAGAATGCAGAGGGGCCAGGAGTATGGATAGAGAGATGCACAGGGAAGAGCAGAGATGTGTAGTCTTCTTGGTTTGAGACCAGTGGAGAGACGCTTCTATTGCTGGGTCTCCGGCCGAAAAGAAAGGTCAGGTGGTTGCTTCTCAGCTCCTCTGAGCTAGCAGGTTTTCACCCCAACATCTGACTGCCTAGTGATAGAGACTTAGTTAAAACTACATTTGGCAGCCTTGGCTGAGCTGGTGCAGTGGGACCAGAAATCTGGTCTGGGGGAGTGCTGACTGTAGTTAAAATATCAGTATACCAGTAGATTCAGGTGCAGCTGCTAAGCTGACAAAAAAGCAACAAGGAAATAATTAAAACTTATAGTTTTAATTTAATTTAATAAGAACATATAGTCTTAATTTTTTATTTTTATGGGTTTTAATATTATTTATTTTTGAGACAGGGTCTCATGTAGCCGAGGCTAAGCTTGAGCTCACAATGTAGCTAAGGATGGCCTTGAATTCCCGATTCTGTTTCCACCTCCTCAGTGCTAGAGTAACAAGTTTTTGTTTTTGTTTTTGTTTTTCTGAGACGGGGTTTCTCTGTGTAACTTTGGATCCTGTCCTGGAACTCACTCTGTAGAACAGGCTGGCCTCAAACTCAAAGAGATCATCCTGCTTCTGCCTCTCAAGTGCTAGGATTAAAGGCTTGTGCTACCACACCCAGTGAGTAACAAGTTTGTACCACCATATCCAGTCAATCTTTTCTTTTCTTTTGAGGTGGAAGAGGACTAAGATACTGATCCATTTTTTTTTTTTTTTGCTGATCCATTTTGAATACGAGACACACACACACACACACACACACACACACACACACACACACACACACGTAATATTGCTCTGTGTGGGATTGGGAAAAGAGGGAAGAACTCTCTTCCTATCCATTACTAGGCTTATGGCTGAGCCCTCCAAAAGAGACCGAGTCTACCAAGAACAAGAGCATACAAACTTACTTAATAGAAGTGTTATCTGACATAAGAGTCTTGAGAAATAAGACCCAGGAGACTGCTAACCCTGTGTGTTTTAGGCTTAGGTTTGAAGAACAGAGGAAAATAAGAATTGCAATCTGTGAGGGATGACTCACTCAGGCTCAGAGGGACATGATCTGAGATGAGGTGGGAAGTGAGCCAGGCCTGTCCCTTAGCTTCTCGGGGTCTCTGCACCCTCAGAGAAAAAGATGTTCCTTTGGTTCCAGTTGTAGGGAATATGAAATGTACCTCTCAAGGGAGGCTGTCTTCAGAAGAAGGCAAGAATTCTTTCCCACACACTGCACTGGGGTTCACTACACTCATTCTGCTGTGTATCTCTGTCTTTTGATTATTTCCCATTATTTAACTTTTCATCTCCCTCTTCCTCTGCCAGCCCCTGATTTATCTCTGATCTACCTACATTTTCTTTGCTTTATTGTTTATTACTGGTGATGAACCCAGAACTTTGAGAGTATTAGGTGAGCTCGCTGCCACTGGGCTGCATTCCCTGCCTGACCTCAGGTCTACTCCCAGACTTCTAGGTGACCAAATTCTTTTTAGCTTTCAGTATGAGTGAGAACATGGCATTTGTGCTTCTGTGTCTGGCTTACTGAACTTAACAATAGTGTTCTCCAGGTTCATCATGTTAATGGCAGATGTTCATTTCTTAGGTCTGAATAATATTCTGTCTGTGCTGATATCCGAGGCTCCTGTTATCATCAAAGGCCATGCAGACACCTGAGACAGAGGGCTATGTTGGTGTCTGAGGCCATACTGCCGCTGGGCCCTGTACCGATCTGAGTGGCCTGCACTGCCACCTGGGGCAGTGGTGACATCCAGACCCAGCTGCTGCTGAGGACCGTGTCTGGGTCCATGGTCCTACCATAGCTGGGGTCTGTGCTGAAGTCCGGGTCCCATATTGCCACCAAAGGTCACATAAAAGCCCAGGGTTGGGGCTGAAACCTGAGGCCTCCGTGGTGTCTGGTGACCTGAGTGGCCATTTCTTTTACCCAGAACCAGGATGATGTCCCGGCCCAAGCTGATAACCAAGGGCCATGTCTGGGTCTGTGGTCCAGCTGCAGCTGGGTTCTGTGTTGATGTCTATGGCCTGTGTCACCTCAGGGGGCCTTAGGAACCATGCGAGATGAAATCAGAGGGCCATGCTGAGCAGGCCCTGCCCTTAGCTGGTCCTGGGAAAGCTGGCCTAGACTCTTGCTGGACACTAATACAAGAGAGCTGGTCCCTGCACTCTGGAGAGATGGCCCACCACAGGTGAGGGTGAACTGACCCTGAAGACATGGACATAGAGGAGCTGACTCCGCCCCTCGCCTGAGGTGGGTGGCTCCAGTGGCCCCAGACTGACCAGCCTGGCTACCACCCAAGCCTGCAGTCGGGCTTTGGGTTGGCCCACCCTAACATCTACCCCATCCAAGACTTGCTGAAGCTTGTGAAGGGACTGGTCCTGTGGAACAATACCCACAGATCTCCATGACTCAGGCAGCCAAGGGATACCCTAGAGGAGTTCCGGTGAGGATCCAGTGATGACGGTGTACCAAGAACCAGAGGCCTTGAACCAAACCAGTGACTCATTCAATGAACAGTGGCCAGTAAAGGTGTTTGGACAAAAGGGTAGACTGTGTGAGGCCCTCAGTGCCACCAAGACTAATGGCGAGGTGTTGGAGAGGCTGGAAAGAAAGAGAAGCAGGAGGTCTGTTGTTGTTGTTGTTTTGTTTGTTTTGTTGTTTGTTTGCTTGCTTACTTTGTTTTGTTTTTTTTTTTAAGGGGGCACAGCAGGGACGAGAGGAGGACATGGGGAGACCAGGAGGTGAGCAGAATTGGGGTACATGATGTGAAACTCCCAAAGAATCAATAAAGAAGTTTTGAAAAATATTCCTCATGCAGTGTGTTCCATTTTCCTCACTGTCTGTTCATGGACACCTAGGCTGAGTCCCTCTCCTGGCTTCTGTGAATAGCACTGGAATAGGTAAAAGTGGAAGTGTAGTATCTTGAACATTCCAATTTCCTTTCTTCTGGAAGTACACACTGCAATGGAAGTCCTGGATGATACCACAGTTCCATTTTTCTGAGACTTGAACCCAGGTTGCACGTATGGTAACCTCTCTCCCACAAGCTCCCTGGCAGCTCCTATTATGAGGACTTTTTCCTCTCCACACCGTTTTCCCTCCTGGCTGTACACTTCTGCCAGCCACCCATGAGCTCCCCTTTCTCTGCGTCCTCACCAGCATTTGTGTTTGCCCTTGACAATGGCCATTCTATCTGGGGTAAGATGATGGTTCTGATTTCCCTTTCCTTCAGGCTCCACTCATAGCCCATTCTGCCTGAGAAATTGTTATGTCACCCTGAATACACAGATTTATAAAATGGGTAAAAGAATCAAACATTTATCGATCATGAAGACGTCTGTTTTAGAATAATTCTTTGGTGTGTCGCATCTCACCATTTATTAAAGATGAAAGCAAATTTGCATACTAATGAGATGATGTGCTTATTTTTACATAAGGAATTAGATCTTGGCTGAGTATTTGATGCTGCAGGACGAAGGGCATCTTCAACAGTCTTCAGAGTTGATTGATGTTTTGATTTTATAATCATCAATGCTGAGAACACAGCTTTGCTGAGATGCATAGTACAAAATGGCACAACCATGCTTAAGGACGTTTAGTTTTTGTTAGAAATTCTGTCCTAATCCCAAAATAAAATTGA
Source organism: Peromyscus maniculatus bairdii (assembly GCF_049852395.1). NCBI lineage: Eukaryota > Metazoa > Chordata > Mammalia > Rodentia > Cricetidae > Peromyscus > Peromyscus maniculatus. The sequence goes on along the minus strand of NC_134854.1, from coordinate 135,151,855 downwards.
CTGAACCATTTTTTTTTTTATGAAGCTTGAGACAGAAATTCAAACTAACTTTTAAAATCAAGTAATCTAGCTGGGCATGGTGGTGCATGCTTTTAATCCCAGTGACTCAAGAGGCAGAGACAGACAGATTTCTTCCAGTTTGAGTTCAGCCTGGTTCATGGGGGCAAGTTCTAGATCATCCAGGGCAACACAGTGAGACCTTCTCTCAAAAAACCAAAATGAGCTGGGTGGTGGTGGCGCACACCTTTAATTCCAGCACTTGGGAGGCAGAGGCAGGCAGATCTTTGTGAGTTCAAGGCCTACAGAACAAGATCCAGGATATGGCACCAAAACTACACAGAGAAATCCTGTCTCAAAAAAAAAAAAAAAAAAACAAAAAAAAAAAACAAAACAAAAAACAAAAAACAAAAAACAAAACAAAACAAAACAAACACCAAAAAAAAAAAAAAACCCATCAAGACAAAAGTAAAGAAATAAAGCCAAACATTCTAGCAATACAATACAGAAATAAATAATTTGATATTTAGGTGTTTCAGATGGCATTCACGGCAGTCACATGGTGCACGAGGGCATGCATGACATGAAGAGCCATGCTGTGTTCAGAAACACAAATCAGCCATAGTGCAACCTGGACAAGAACTTCTGGAAACCTCGGTTCTTTGTATGTTTGATTTTGAATTAACTATGTTTGTCATGTGTTCAGGAACCTTTTACTATTGGCAATAATTTCATGACCTCACATTTAGTTACGTGACCTCATTTCACTGTATTGGCTTTTATAAAACCTTTGTTAATTTTATTTTGTGTGTATGTAAATGTACCCAAGTGTATATCTGTACACCACATGCATGCAGGAACATGCACTGGTCTGAAGAAGGTGTCAGATCCTGGAACTGGAGTTACAGCTGATTGTGAGCTGCTATGTCAGGGATGGGAACCAACCCTGGTCCTCTGTAAGAGCAGGAAGCATTTTTCTTTCTAGCCCCCACAGTATAGGCTTTTGTTAAAGTTGTCCCTACAGCAGAAATCAGAAGTAGCACCAGACTGTGGCCCAGTCATCCTATTATCTGTCCCCAGGGGACTGATTTTAGTTACCCCTCCCCCCCATCAAATATGTGGATACTCAAACCCTTCAAAGTGAATGCCATGGTATTTACATCTGATTCTAAGTCTAGATCCATATAAATCCTAACACAATGCAAATGTTTTGTAAACAGTTGTTCTACTGTATTTGGGGACCAGTGACAAAGAAAAAGCCTGTGTCTATTCAGTACAGATGTAAGGTTCCCCCCAACCCCCGACACACGTATTTCCATCCCCCATGAGTTGAGTCCATGGGTGTGGAATTCCTGAAATGAGGGCTGCAGCTAGTGTGCTCTTCTTTGCCAAACGTGATAAAATCAAACCAAGCCAAGTGCAAGCCTCCTTTCATTTGTGTGTCTTTGATCAGGCAGTACAAATGATTAATTCAATTAATGTCAGCCTTCATGTGCACACATTGTTTCAATTTTTTGTTTTATTAAATGAGGAGTACATATAAAGGACATGTGTGGCATACTAAAGGGATGTGTGTGTGTGTGTGTGTGTGCGCGCGCGCGCAATGCATGAAAAAGTGAGTGGCATAAAACTGTAAGGTGTATTTGTGCTTCAAAGCAAAACTTGATATTGTTTGGTGCACACTCCTTAGCTGATTCTGATTCTGTGGGAGTTATTTAACAACTCTGTCAAATTGTAGCAATACAAAATAATCTTGTTGGCTGGAGTGTAGCTCAGTGGTATAGCATTTGACTAGCACACACGAAGCCCTGGGGTGGATACCCAGCACCAAATAAACCAGACCCGGTGGTCCCTGCCTGTAACCTGAGCACTCTGGAGTTGGGGCAGAAGGATCAGGATGTTCAAGGTCATCCATGGCTACACAAAGAGAGTTTAACTCTAGCCTGGGATACGTGAGACCTTGGCTCAAAAATAAAACAAGATAATCTTGCTTATAGATATGCAGATGAATTCTGCCTAGTGGGAGGCTATCTTTTCCCATCCAATGAGGAAAGTCAGTTTTCTACCCACTTACCACTTTCCTTTGAACATTCTTTCATCCTTTATGAAGTTGTACCTTAAAATTTTTAAATTCCATTGAGAGAGAGAGAGAGAGAGAATGAGAGAATACACACATGCCATGGTGTGTGTACTGAGGTTAAAGGACAATTTGCTGGAGTCACTTCTTTCTTTCCACCGTGTGGATCCTTGGGGTCAAACCCAGGTCATCAGGTTCGTTGGCAAGCACCTTTATTCTCCAAGTCTGTTTCCTAGCCTAGCTCCAGGCGGAGCTTTTTAACATGTCCTTTGAGCCTGCTAACATATGCTTGGTTCCTTCATTATAAGTTTACCTCTTAATATGTGCTTGTTTTATATTACTATGAGAGACAATAGTAAATAATTTTACCAGTAACAATTATCCATTGATAAAGATTATAGTTCCCTAGACTGGGTATTTGGAAGAGGATTTCCAAGAAAGAGTTAACAGGGGCCTGGTAAGGAAAACGGCTGATGGTATTTGTTATAAAGATCCCATTACAGTTATCAAGTGGAAATTAAAATATCTGCCTTCAGTGAGCTAGACATCATCCCCATCTTTGAAGACCCATCTCATAAGATTGGTAATTAACTTAGTATATCTGATATTGGATAATGAAATGTGATACTGTTTGGGTGATCTGCTTAACTCAGTGAGCAAATATTCATCAAAGAATGAATGGATATGTGCTGTCGAAAGTGATACGTAAGTAAAGAAATAAGTCCATATACAAATGGCCAGTAAGTAGGTACTGTAATAGAGTGTGAAAAGTTCACTGAGGGACTGGGAATGTGGCTCAGTGGAAGAGTATGTATGTCCCTAGTGCACACAAGGCCCTGGTTCCATCCCCAGCCCCAGAAAGCCCAACAAATTCCAAAGTCCACTGAAAGGGTTTTAGAGTCCACATGCGACTCTAAGAAACTCCCTCTGTGGGTGTGTGAGTGCATATGAGAGTGCGCGTGCCTGCCGCACAAACGTGAGCATCAGAGAAGAGCTTTTGGGAGGTCTGACCCCCCTACCCCAGGTTCCAGGGATCAAACCCAGGCTGTCAGGCTTGCTCAGCAAGTGCTTCTACCCAGGGAGCTATCTTGCCAGTGCCACACTGAGCTTTGATGCAGTATCAAATGTTCTCCTCCTCAGCCAGTGGCCTTCAACAGGGTCCATGTGACCATCTGATTTGAGTGTCCATAGCATCCTAGTCTCTGTGGGTCTCAGTTTCCCAATCTGAGAAACAAGTGAGGTTTGATATCTTCTTCCGCAACCATGGGCCGGGTCAGCACACCTCTTTGCCCTTGGAGTTCCCAGAGGCATGATCCCTAAGAGCCTAGGCAAGAGGCCTGGTTTGTGATTTTTTTTCCCAAGCCATGTTCTTAGATTTCTTCAAATCCTGAGGTTTAGATGGCTTTGAGGCTGGAGAGTGACTAAGAAGAGGATGAGGCGACACGCTCATTCCCTTGGAGAGGCAGGCTAGAGACCCAGCAGTCAATTCATCTTGCCATCTAGTCCTATGGCCTGGAAGTAGAATCCTAAGCATAAAGCTTCAAATGCTGGTAGATTTTTTTTTTACACCCCAATTCAGGAATTGCTTTCAGCCAACATTACCTCTGCTTTTGGAGCACAAGCCAGGCTATTGTGCTGGAAATAATCCTTGTCCTCTTATTGGAATGGCTTGTGTTGCCATAGTTACTATTTGGGTTTGGTGCACCTAAAATTTCAAGTATTTATCAGGGGAAAAGAATTTGCTGATCTCTCTCTCTCTCTCTCTCTCTCTCTCTCTCTCTCTCTCTCTCTCTCTCTCTCTCTCTCTCCTCTTCCTTCTCCCCCCTGCTCCCCATGTGTGTGTGTGCTCTGCCTTTGAAAAATCAGAGTGAGAGAAAGTAGACTTTATGTCCCACTCGATGGTTGTTTTCAGTGGGGACTGTCACACAAAGCCCCGCAGAGAAACAGTTAACTCTCCGGAAGTGAAAAAAACGGGCTTGGCCGCGGCCTTGAAAAATGGAGTTATCAGCATCCCGCTGAGGCCCCACCATCACTGTGGATGATGGATGGAAATGCAGGTTGTCGTTGCCAGTTGTGCAGCTCAGGAAATTGCATGAGGCAGCTGGTTATTTATGACGGAGCTACACAGAGCTGGTCAGCAGGTTTCTCCGGCGCTACCACTCTGTGCTGGTGGTAACTTTCCTCCCGGGCTGAAGGGTGGAGCAGAAGTTTGCAAGGAGGTGGGAGGGGAGGTGGGTCCTGGAGGGTGTGTGTGGCTTAACAGCACAGTGGCTACAGCAGCTGCAGTCGCGTAGCTAGCAAACTTGGCCACTCGGCATTTGTGAAGAACCAGATTCGCAACCCACCAAGACCCATGTGTTTGTGCTGCCTGTTTGCCTGGCTGCTTTGCAGGCTCTGAGTTGGCCCACAGTGGTGCCCAGAAATAGTCCCCTCTGCCTGGTCGCCATGAGCAGGACTGGTTTACATGTGGCTGTCTCCTAGGAGCCCAAAGCTATGCCACATGGCTGGAAGCTGTGTTTACAAGCTTTTCATCTGTCTTTCTTAACTTGTGGTTGCTATGGTTTCCTTAGCCTGCTGAGGCTGGCCCTTGAAGAGGGACAAGCTGTCCACTCAACCAAAGCCAGAGGCACCAGCTCCATCAGCACAGGCCTTTTGGCTATGTCCTCAATTATATCAAACCACCTACCTGGCCTGAGCCCCGGACTTTGCTCCCTCGAGAAGCTGACCTTGGCCCTGGGATTAGTCCCAGGTCGTGTCTGCCACTGTCCTGCATCCACTGTGTTTGTCTCAGTTGGGATGCTCATGTTGCTTCCCATTGCACTGACTTCTCAGTAGCTCTGATTTGCTTTGCAGAATTCTATCGTACTCTCTCGTCACCTTTACCTAGTCATATTCGAGACACATTTACACTGGGGCTGACTCTTGTACCCTGTCACTCCGGCGAAGATATATTCTGCTGTTGGTCCAGCATTCAGTCAGATAACAGCACCTTGTGGTTTCCAGATCTACCTCCCCCAACACATCCAGCAGAGTTTACAGGGTTCTGATGGGGCTCATCTCATCCTTCTTACTACAGGGGTTAGACAGTTAGGATATTTTTGTCCTTCATCTCTAATGATGATACAGACATAGACACATGAAGCCAGGTCACAAAGAATGATTCCTGGAATGCTCATTACAAAGTCTCTTACTCTGTGGTGTTTTGGAATATTTCTTTACACTGTGTAAAGATGTGTCTGTCACTGTGGTTGGTTTAATAGAGAGCTGAATGGCCAATAGCTAGGCAGGAGAGATAGATGGGATTTCCAGGGAGAGAGAGGAAGAGAAGGAGGAATCTAGGTGCGCAGATTATGCCAAAGAGACACCAGTGAGACTCTGAAGAGGTTGGACATATGGTACAGAGCAGAGGTAACTGAGCCATGTGACAGAATGTAGATTAATAGAAGCAGGTTAATTTAAGTTATAAGAGCTATTTGGGGACAAGCCTAAGCTAAGGCCAAACTTTCATAATTAATAGTAAGTCTCTGTGCCATTATTTGCTGGCTGGCGGTCCTGATGAGAAAGTACTGCAGTATTGTGGTTCTTTAGTGGGGTCCGGTGTAATTCCGATGTGCAGCAGGTAGGGCTGCCATTTAAAGAGGGCAGCAGCGCAGAGAAGACAACTGAGATCAGAGCCACCCTGCGAGTCCACGTGTGCTTTCGCTAGAGTCCAGATTCCAGGTCTGAAGAAATCCTCCTTTTAACGCAGAGGACTGTTCGAATTAGTTTCCTGTCACTGGCATCTGAAAGAGTTGGATCCAGCTCTATTACCGTGACACCAGACTTCCAGAAGTGAGTGGGCTGGCCTGCCAAGGGTGCACAGCTGCTCTAATGACCCTATTTCCCTAGGCTGCGATGACAGGGTGTCTCCCACTACGCCGACTTTAAAGGGCACTCGGACCTTTGATAACTTCTAGGACCTTTGGCATCTTCCCACTCAGCCAGTTCTGCTCTCCCACCATGGGATTGCATGTGTAGCATTCTTCCTATCAACACAGCGTTAGCATCCTCTTTCTGGGATGAAGTCACTGGAGACTGGCTGTGTTTGCATGTAGCTAATGAGTGGTAAAGCAGGACTGTATACTTCAAGTCTGGTTTAATATTCATTTTGTTTCGCTACATGACTTCCTAGGTATGCCATAAAGAATCAGTAATTGCCCCAGCTGGAGGCCTCTTCTGCCTAGCTCTTCCCCCAAGGAAGCCTTGTCCACTGCGTACCTTGGAGATAATTGGCTTTGGTAGAAACCTGCCACAGTGGAAAAGGCCTGGTTCTGCTGCACAAACAGACCCTAACTTAGACCTTGCTTTTATATGTACTGCCTCTGTAATGGGCTTGGTCATTTAGGCTGCTGAATACCTTAAGTCCCTAAGTGTCATGCCATGGGTAGCTTATAAACAGCCGAGCTTTCTCACTGTTATAAAGGCTGGAAGTCTAAGACACTAGTAGATTATCTGTCTGGTGAGGGCCGTCTTCCTGTCTTATGACATGGAACACTCTCTCTCTCTCTCTCTCTCTCTCTCTCTCTCTCTCTCTCTCTCTCTCTCTCTTACATGAATTCATGGTCCTCAGATGGTGGGAGCGACAAGGTAGTTCTCTGTGGTCTCCTTCTAGAATATTTTAAATTTATTCTTTGACAATTATATATATATATATATTGTTTGCCTTCTATTGTTGTGATAAAACACCATGACCAAAGCAACTTGGGGAGGAAAGGCTTACATGGCCCAGTCACAGTTCATTTCTGAGGGAAGGCAGGACAGGAACTCGAGACAGGAACTGAAGCAGAGGCCATGAAGGAGTGCTGTTTTCTGGCTTTCTCTCCCTGGATTGCTCAGCCATCTTTGTCATACTGCTCAGCCCAGGGGTGTCACTGCCCTCAGTGGGCTGAGCCTTCCCACATTGATCATTAATCAAGAAAATGACCAACAGGCTTGCTGATGGGCAATCTGATGGAGGCCTTTTTCAACTGAGGCTCTTTCCAGATGGTTTGTGTCAAGTTGACAAAAAACTAAGCAGGACAAATATACAATGTGTCTCAGATTCAACCCAAATGCCCCCTCCCATTTGTTCTGTTTCCCAAATACTCCCTCCTTTCCCTGTCTGTCTTCACATCCCTCCTCCCTTCCTTCCTCTCTTTTTCATTCTTTCTGACCTATTGATTCCAGGGAGTGTTGCCTGCATATGTATGGGAGTAGGACGGCACACCAGTGACCAGCACCTCTGCACAACCCGCCCCCCATCACCCAGCAGCCATCAGCTGTCAATAGCTCCTCAGAAAGAGGGGGAGCCTTGTGATGGCATTTTTGATTGGCATGTCTTGGGCAGGGTGTGTGTAGGAACCACAGCTTCAGCAAGTTGGTGAGAGCAGCGGCCTTGTTTCCAGGAGACAGTGTTGCACAGTCCTTCTCCCTCCTCCAGCCTTCCCATTCTTCTCACCCCTTCTTCCTTGATGTTCCCCGAGCCTAGGGGTGAGGTAGGGCTGAGCACTCAATGGTCACTTATTCTCAGCACTTTGACTAGTTATGAGTCTCTGCATTGGCTGCAGCCCCCTGTAAAAAAGAAACTTCCCTGACCAGCTTGGCGATGTGCCCATTTAGCAAAATAACAGCAGCTTTCCGTGTTCTCTATAACAAAGGCACTAAGCCTGTCCATGGAGGATTAGTTCCCTCCTAAAGACCCCACCTCCTAGTATTGTTATCTTGGGGCTATGAATTCAGCGTATGAATGGAGTAGGAGGGACAGAGGCTCAGAATGGGCAGATTACTCACTTTTTCTGAATCTAGTTTCCTCTCTGTAAAAATCTATGTGTCGGGGAGAGCAGTACTCAACTTGGGAGGTTTTTGTTAGAACTAAATGAGGAGCATGTATGAGTTATAATATAGGTATGCATGTTACAATAATAGCAGCTCACGGGAACTGAACACTGACTGTATGTATTAACTCAACCTCAGGCTAGTGAGTGTAATATTGTTTTCACACGAGAAAGCTGAGACACAGATAAATCAAGTGACTTGTCCAAGGTCTTGTGGGTGGCAGTGTAGCATTCCTCCCAAACATGCTGGCTGAAAGCTGTTAATCACAGTATGGTGAAATAGAGCCAGGATCAGGTAACACGAGACTGGTTCTCCGTTCCTCCCATAGTATCCAGTGGCCAGGAAAGAATGGAAACAGTGGAGCAAAGGCGGGAAAAAGCACTCCATGAGCACAGATCCTCAGGGATGGAGGCCATGCCGAAGATGTTCACTTGGACCAGAGACCAGGAGACAGGGGTGTGGGTGGGGACTGGATGCTGACTCAGGAGGTTCCAGAGAGACAGGCAGCTCAGAAATCAGACCTGTGCAAAGGGGAAAGCAAACTAGGGAATGCCTCAGTGATGCAGAAGGCGTTTTAACCAGACCCATGGCTTTACTGTGGTTTCTGCTAAACCAAGGACCCAGGAAAGAGTTGGCAGAAGGGGTTGGGATTAGGGGAGCTCTAGCTTCCGGCAGGTGTCGTGTCTTGACACTGACTAATGTTTGATGGTGATACTCTTGGTTGATTCATTCTTTCAGCACATCTTTATAAAACCACACGGAGAAAAATCTTATTTTCATAGCAATGGATTCTCCCCTCCCTTAGCCCCTTGTCTCAACTTGATTTCTGTTGCTGTCATAAAACACCATGATCAAAAGCAACTTGGAGAGGAAAGGGTTTATTTCAGCTTACAGTTTATAGTCCATAATGTGTTCATCTCAAAGTTGGGAGGAGAAAGATCACTGACCCACATCACCAGGCCAAGCAAGCAATTAATTAAAGCAAGCTTTTTAAATTTGTGTACATGGGCTGCCCCCCTTGGGTGGGGTTCCAGAGGTGAGCATTGGATGTGAGGAAGACAAACGTTTTATAGCTCAGGGATAGGGAGTTTCTAAATGGAGGATTTGGTAGGCAAACTAGGCAGGTTACAGGAGCAGCGCATAAGCGTAACAAGTTAGTCATAATCACCTCATGAAACAAAGACATGAATGCAAGGTGGTCGTAACAACAGTTAGTCATAACACGGTAGCCATAACAACCTTTTTGAAACAAAGGTAGGGTTATAAGGTGGTGAATTAACTTTTTGAAACAAAGGCATGGTTGTCGTTTCCTGGAACAGGCAGTACAGAGTCATTTGTAGTTAAGGTTACAGGTGGGGCACAGCCTAATCCTTGAGAAACAGAGGTTGAATTATAAACAGGAATGAACCTGGTTTGTCTTTACTATAAGGTGGCTTTTGAAACTAAGATGGAGGCAGCCTGGCTCTTCAAATGGATGGAAGTCAGGGTAGAAACTAAAGGCAGAAACTTGGAGGCAGGAACCAAAGCAGGGGCCTCAGAAGGATGCTCCTTATTGGCTTGCCACCCCCCTACCTTTTTAAAAAATACAATCAAGGACCAACCACCTGCCCAGGGGTGGTTCTGCCTGTAGTAGGCTGGGCCCTCTCACATCAATCACTAAACAAGAAAATGCTGTACAGGCCAATCTGATGGGGACGTTTTTCTCAACTGAGGTTCTTTCCAGATAACTCTAGCTTGTGTCAAGTTGACCAGAAAAGAAATTAGGACCCTTCTCTCCTTCTAGGAAACCCAGGTAATTGTGCAAAAGTTTGGATCAGCTGTGTAAGGTGGGGGAGGATGAAGTCCTAAGCATTCAGTCTGGAGGACAATAGACAATTCTGCCGAGTTAACCAGGCTCTTATTTGGAGGAATGGGTTGGTACTCTGAGGCCAACGCCTGAGTAGTGGAGGCCTTGCAGGAAGAGAGAAACACACAGAAAGTTTTATGAAATCTTTGCCATCTGATGCACAAGGTAAACATTTTCTCCTGTCTTCCCAAGATGATACCAGCTTCAGTGGTGTGGAGTTTGACTTCTTTCAAAGATGAACTGAAATGGAAACTTCCTTTCAAGGGCAAGGGGTGAGCACAAAGTTGCTTACTAGGATCTTGGCATGTGGGAGTCACATTTGTTTGGAGCTTTGGTTTAGTCAGGGCTCCCTAGAGGAACAGAACCAAGGATGAACACACATGCACACATGAACACACACACACACACACACACACACACACACCAAATTTTATTAAGTGGACTTTAAAATAGTAACAACAACCAAATCACACCTGGGCCACTGAGAGTCAGGTACTCAGTCCTTGAGGCTGGGTGGTTCAATAGTCCCAGAATAGCTCTCATTGGGCTATTGGACACCCAGAAGTCCCTTGGCTCACAAGGCAGGGTGCTTCAGTAGTCCTAATCTGGCTCTGGGCACCTGGGAAGTTCCCTGAGAGCCGCTGGTCCCTATTCCATGATGGAAGATTAAAAGGTTGGTTCTACTGTCAATGAGGGAATCAGCAACAGCAGCAATAATGGGGTAAGTCAACTCCGCAACAAGAGGAAGGCCAAGCAACAGAAGGCAGAATAAACGTCCTTTTGAACCCTTTTCTGATCTGGGCTCTAACCAGAAGGTGTCCCCACCATCAGGATGGACCTTCCCACACTAATCAAGGCAGTAAGGACAATTCTTCGGGTGTGATTCCACTACTCAAGTGATTCTAATTCGTGACAAGTTGGCATTAAAGCAACCCAGTATCCACATCTGGCAGCTCACAACTGCCTGCAACTCTATCTCCAGAGCATCTGACATTTTTTCTGGACTCCTCAGGCAATTATATTCATGCATACCAGACAGACAGACAGACAGACAGACACAGAGAGAGAAAGAGAGAGAGAGGGAACTAAAGAGAATTAAAAATAATAAAAATAGATCTAATTTTTTTTTAAATTTACTTTCTGTTTGTTTGTTTTCTGAGATGGGGATCTCCTATATAGCCCAAGCCGGGCTGGAACTTGCTATGTAGCTCAGGCTGAACTCCTAATTTCCCTGCCTCAGGCTCTGAAGCCTTGAGATGAGAGGGTCTCCTGGCCCACCCAGCTCATTGCAGTCACCTGGCATAGGATGGCCAAACTGCAGAACTCAGTCAAACCTTTGATGCAAATGTAGGAAATAAAAAAGATAGAGATATAAGTAGGGTATGTATTTGTTCATTTGTGTGTGTGTGTGTGTACATGTGTATGTCTGAGGCTGTGTATGTGTGGAGGCCAGAGGTCAAGTCTGCTGTTGTTCCTCAAGCCATCCATCTGTTTTTATTATTATTATTATTATTATTTTTTATTTTTTGAGACAGGGTCCCTTATTGACTTGGAACTCATTAATTAGTATAGGCCAGCTGGCCAGTGAGCCGCGGTGAGCCAGGCTGTTCTTCAGAGTTGGGATTAGAATCATGAGCAGCTGTACCCAGTTTATTTATTTATTTATTTTTTCATGTGAGTTCTGGGGGTTCAAACTCAGGTCCTCAACCTAGTGCAGCAAATGCCTTACTGACTCAGCTGTCTCCTCACCCCATCTCTGTGGTTTGCCTGTTGGAGCCAGGTGTGGTGTTTCTACAATCTGCTATCAATACTAGTGCTTGGGAGGCAGAGGCAGGAGGATCTCTACGAGTTCAAGACCCCCTTGGTCTAAATAACCAGTTCTAGGCCAGCCAGAGCTACATAGGGAGACCCTGTTTAAAAAAAAAAAAAAAAAAAAAAAAAAAAAAAGGTTTTGGTTAGCTAGGAAGTAACAGGTTTCACCGCAGCATTTTCATGACTCATTATACTTCTGACACGTGTTCCCCTCTCCCATCACCCACCACACTTCTTGCCTCCCTCTGGCTTGTCCCTGTCCTTCCTTCAGACACTCCCCTTTCTGCTTTCTTATCATATGTATCTCTTCCCTTCTTCCCTGCTCCCAAAGATCTCCTCTTAGCCCTCTCATGATCCCTTCTTAGTTTTTTTTTTTCTTTTTCTTTTTTTCAGTTTTTCCAGATTGGGTGTCTCTGTGTAGTTTTGGTGCCTGTCCTGGATCTCGCTCTGTAGACCAGGCTGGCCTCAAACTCACAGAGATCCGCCTGCCTCTGCCTCCCAAGTGCTGGGATTAAAGGTGTGTGCCACTACCACCTGGCAATCCCTTCCTAGTTTTATGACTTACAAACACACTCATGTATATAAACACATACACACCCAGAAGCACACTCACACACATGCATATGTCCATATAGGAGGGGAAACATGACATTTTCTTTCCTGGGCCTGTCTTATTCCCTGTAACATAATAATTTCCCTGCAGATGTCATGACTTTGTTTTTCTTTTCAGCTGCTGATGGGCATCTGGTCTGTCTCCACTTCCTGGCTGCTGTGAGTGGCGCAGCAATAATTGCAGATGCGCCGGCATCTCTGTGCTTTGTTGACTCAAAGCCCTTGTCTTATCCAGGAGGGCTGCAGCTCAGCCACCTGACAGTTCCGAATTCAGATTTTTGAGGAACCAACACGCAAATTTCTATGGTGGCTACCCAAGTCCCACCAACACTGAGTAAGGGCTCCTCTTTTTTTCCAGATCCTTACCAGCATTTAATGGCATTTATTTTATTATTTTTTAATGCCACCTGTCTCGGTTGAAGTGGGATCTCAAGGCAGTTTTATTTATTTATATATTTTAAAAATATTTCTTTTTATTTTATGTGAATGATTGTTTCACCTGCATGTATGTCTGGGCCACATGTGCTTGTCTGGTGCCCGTGGAGGCCAGAAGAGGGTGTCAGATCCCCTGCAAACAGAGTTACCATGTAGGTGTTGGAGCTTGAACCCGGGTCCTCTGGTAGAGTAACTAGTGCCTACAATGGCCACAAGCCATCTCCCCATCTCCCTAGCTCCCAGATCAGTTTTCATGAGAATTTCTCTGTGACAAAGGAAGTTGAGAACTTTTTCAAGCATTAATTGGCTCTTTCTACTTCTTTATGAACTGTCTAGTTCATTTTTTTATCATTTATTTGTTATTAAATTTATTTTGTAGGTGTGTACATGTGTGGGTGTGCAACCACACACATGCCACAGTCAGAGGGCGACGTAGAAGTTGTTTCTCTACGTCTATCATGTTCGCCCCAGGGATCGAACTTATGTTTCAAGATTTGTTGGCAAGCACCTTTATCTGCTGAGCCATCTCACCAGCCCTTGCCATTTATTGATTGGGTGATTTGGTTTGGTTTGTTTAATCTTTGAGTTATAGATATTAGTTATTAATATTAATTTTAGATATTAATGCCCTGAGTAATACGTGGCTGGTGAGGATTTTCTCCCATTCCATGGGCTGTGTCACTCAGGTCATTACTTCCCTTGCTGTGCAGAAGGTTTTTCCTTAGCTCATATAGTATCACTTGTCAATTCTTGCAATTCTTCCCTGTGCTTCTAGAGTCCTTCACAGGAAGTTTTTGTGTATGTCTTTACTTGGAAGTACTTTTCCCTAGCTGTTTGAGTTTCAGGTCTCACATTAAAGTCTTTGATATATTTTGAATTATTTTTTGTGCATTGTAGATTGCTTTTGATAATGTATTGGCATGTTTCACAATGTTAATTCTGCCAGTCCATAAACATGGAGGATTTTTCTAGGGACTTTTTCAAATCTTTCTTCAGTGTCTTAAAGTTTTTATTGCAGAGGTCAAGTTTATTCCTCGTATTTATTCCCTTTGAAAGTATTGTAAATGAGATCCCCATCTACCATCCCCTCCTCTGTTTTTTTTTTTTCTTCTCTCTCTGTGTGTGTGGTTAGTTTGCTATGGGTATATGAAAAAGCTGATGATTGTTGTGTCTTGCTTCTTTGCTGAAAGAATTCGTCAAATCTAAACATTTTCTGGTGGACTCTTACAGCTCTTTTAAGTGTAGGCTCATGCCATCTGAAAAAGGGATAAATTCCCTGAGTTCCAATGGCACCTTGTCAGCATATGGTACCTCTATGACAGCAGGGGCAGTTTGATTCCTCTGACAGTCTATATCACTTTTCTTTCTTTCTTGTGTCTTAGCACTCTAGCCAAGACTTCAAGTACTATGTTGAATAAAAGTGGAGGGAATGGGGCGGGAAAGAAGGCTCAGTGCTTAAGAACACTTGCTTCTCTTCCAGAGGACGCAGATTTGCGACCCAGCACCCACACAGCAGCTCCTAACTGTCTGTAAACCCCGTTCCAGGGGAACTGATGACCTCTTCTGGCCTCCACAGACACTGCATGCATGTGGTACACATACATACATGTAGACAAAACACTTATACACATGAAATAAAAATAAATTTTAAAAAAGAGAAGGAAAAAAAGGAATGGAGGCAATTGGAAAAGCTTGTCTTTTCCAGATTTTAGACAAAACACTTTCAGGTTTTCCCCATTTAGTATAATGTTGACTACTCTTAAGACATCTTCCCCTCAAGTTTGAAAGAAACCACTCACATGGCACCTTCTTCTTGTTCTCCCATGGAAGAGAAGGCTACTCATCAACGGCAGGTAGCCATTGTGGCAAAGCGACATCATCAGTGGCTTCATGCTCAGGAAAGAATGCTATGTCTCCTTCCCATGGTGTCAGGAACTCTATAAGGTCAGGGAAATTTCTGCGGTTACAATAGAAATATTCCTCAAGTATAGCTTTTCTTTTAAAAAATAGCTATTATTTTATTATTTTTTATGTGTGTGGGTGTTTTGCCTGCATGCATGTGCACCATGTGTACGGAGTGCTCACAGAAGCCAGAAGAAGGTATCACATCCCCTGGGACTGGAGTTACGGACAGTTGTGAGCCGCTCTGTGAGTGCTGGAAATTGAAGCCAGGTCCTTGGGAAGAGCAGCCAGTGCTCTTAACTGTTGAGCCATCCATCTCTCCAGCCCCAGTATAGCCTTTCTTAACTCATCTTCTCTGGACTTAAGTTCTAGGAGGCAGGTCAGAAGAGTAAAATTACCCATACATTGCCACGCCCTCTGCTACTCTCTGCTTTTTCTCCTTAGCTGTCATGTTTTTGCTTCAGCATTCTTTCACCTTGTTAGCGAGGCCAGGCATGGAACAGAAACCCAACCCTAAGAAATGGCAACTCGCCTTCAGTAGGGGCCCAGTCCTACACTGAATTCCCATCTTCATATTAGAGATGTGTGAGCATGTTCATGGGACTGCTCTCAGCAAAGACACCTCCGAGGGTGGGAGTGCAGCTGACTGCCAGGCCTGCAGGAATTTCTGACATGGAACAGTCCTTCAGTATCATCCAAAGCCAGGTAGGAGTCTTCTGTTTGGCAGTCATTTGAAAAGGCTGCTGAGGGAGGTTCTGTCCCTCAAGTCAGATAGATCACCTGGGTTCAGGGCCATGCTGGAGTTGAGGGGAGTTGGAGTTCCCAACAGCCAACATTTGAGATGTTTGGGAAAGTGAGAGTTTTAGTCCAAATTCACAGGCAATAACAACAATAATAACAAACCAAAAGAGACCCTGGGTGGCATGTCACTCTTATATTTCCCCCGCCAGTCCTTTGCCTTTTGTTTTCTTCAGTTACTGATGTCAGAAGTATAGAATTTCCTGGAACAGTAGCACAAAACAGCAGCAGCATTTACAAAAAGGAGTTGAATTAAAAAGAAATCACACACACACACACACACACACACACACACACACACACACACACCACCCCACGAATAATACTATATCAGCAAAAATGGAAATGAAGTTTTATTAGACTCCAGCCTCCGTTTGATTCAGTCTCCAGTTACCGCGCTATCATCTGTTCAGCACTCTCTCATGTATGTATCAGTTTTACACACTTATAACTAGAGCTGTCATGTAGACGTATGGACTATGACATCTATGCTGTGCGTATGTGACACTTTTGCTGACCATAGTGGCTTTTTCTAATGAGTTAAACTTCACATAGAAAAATGTATGGAGCTTATACAATTTGATTAGTTTCTATAGATCTATGAACCTGAGGGACTACTGTGCACATCAAAGTAAGCATTTCTCTTACTCATTATTCCCTATGACCCTTTCTGATTGACCCTTCTATCTCCATAGCAGTCATGTTTGATTTTGATCACTATGGATTAGTTTTGTCTGAATTTTAATTTTATGTGCAATAGGACTGACTTTGATACATTTGTATCTAAGGATTAACTTTTACTTCTGTAATAATGCTCATGCATTTTTACCTATACTTTGTTTTAAAGATTTAGTTTATGTATATGAGTGCTCTATCAACTTTATTCCAGATCCCACTATAGATGGTTGTGAGCTGCTATATGGGTGCTGGGAATTGAACTCAGGACCTCTGGAAGAGCAGCCAGTGCTCTTAACTACTGAGTCATCTCTCCAGCCCCATACTCATGTATTTTAAATTGATTATAAAACACATACACTTTTCTTTGAATGTGTGTGGGGGACAGGTTTTCTCTACATGCTCTGGCTGTCCTGGAACTCACTATGTAGACCAGGCTGGCCTCAAACTCACAGAGATCTGCCTGCTTCTGCCTCCCAAGTGCTGGGATTAAAGGCGTGTGCCATCATGTCTCACTAGTGCATGCATTCTTATTATCAACATTAAATATAACATAGTAATATTATATGGCATTAAAAATTATCATTCAGTGTATAAAATACATTACATGTATAGTTTAAATGGAATTTTCCATCTGGGTCTACAGTCCTCCCTTCAAGATCAAAAACCCCAATATCAGACATAAGGAAGCCCTCTTTCAAGTGTTGGTCAGGGTTTTCCAAGAGACTTCCAACACATTACAGACCATTTTTATTGCCCTTGGTTGCTCCCCAGAAGTTCAAGATAAGTTCATAATGATGAAGAACACCATGTGCTTCAGATGTAGAGTCTGGAGATCCCTGAGCTGGAACTGATTTGAAAGCGTCCACTCGGAGGACCAACTTTCATGGTACCAGAAGGCACCATTGCAAGCTTCTAAATGAGGGAAGCAGCCAACAGTCCTATCCAGCTATGATGTCTATGAACCGCAACAATGACTGGCGAGACACGATAGCCCTAGGGGTGCAGCAGTGGTGCACATGCCTTGGCTGTGACCAGCAGTTCTCTAACTGGGCGAAAGGCCTGCTCAACAGGAGGGAAGTCATGCCTGGTACTGGAAACCTAGCCAGCTGCCCAGGGCTGGTGAAGTCACGGGTCTTGGAGACCATCACTTTACTAAATCAGCACAATCCCTAACCACATTCTAAGTATTTGTCCTTGAACCCATGATCAGTGTAGTACTCGCCCCTCAACAAGAGAACTTCTCTTTGAAACAACTACAAATAATAAAAATGCAGGGTTGTTGAACTTGTGTTTCAACCACACGGCACACGTAAGGTACTGTTGTACTGTCAGGTACAGTCCCAACGGATACATCTAAGTCTCAGAGATCATTGAGGAAGATGAGGCAGACAGGTTATAAGATGCTGCAGATCAGTGAGCTTTTTGTTTGACTGTGTCTCTCCTGAGAATGTCAGAAGCTATGCCCATAAAGTCTCACCAGCATGACTGTGTAAACATGAGCTGAACAAAGACAACAACCATAGAAATGCTGAAGTAGTTGGGGAAAGCCCAAGAGGCCTCAACCCTACACCAAAAACTATAGGCAACTAAGGAAGGCTGAGATGGTTTGTAGACCAGGCTGGCTTCAAACTCACAGAGATCCACTTGGCTCTGCCTCCCGAGTGCTGGGATTAAAGGTGTGTGCCACTGCCACCCAGGCGATGTAATTATCTTAAAATCTCAAAAAGATAATAAAAGATTTCATCATCCGTAGAGCCACTTCCTATAGATAAACACTGAATAGTTATGGTTTGTGTATATGTGTGTTATGATATGTGTATATATGTGCTTTTGTGTGTGCCCCTGTGTAGACAGATTTTTCTTTGGGCTGCCAGCTCACAAAAAATGATATAGAAACTTATTATTAATTATGAAAGTTCATCCTTAGCGTAGGCTTGTTTCTTTTTTTTTTTTTTTTTTTTTTTTTTTGGTTTTTCGAGACAGGGTTTCTCTGTGTAGCTTTGCGCCTTTCCTGGAGCTCACTTGGTAGCCCAGGCTGGCCTCGAACTCACAGAGATCCGCCTGCCTCTGCCTCCCAAGTGCTGGGATTAAAGGCGTGCGCCACCAACGCCCGGCTAAAATTTTTTTCTTTTTCTTCTTTTTTTTTTTTATTTTTAGATTTATTTATTATGTATAGAGTGTTCTGTCTGCAGGCCAGAAGAGGGCACCAGATCTCATTACAGATGGTTGTGAGCCACCATGTGGTTGCTGGGAATTGAACTCAGGACCTCAGGAAGAGCAGCCAGTGCTCTTAACCGCTGAGCCATCTCTCCAGCCCCGTAGGCTTGTTTCTAACTAACTCTTATAACTTAAATTAACATTTAATCTATGTTCTTTTACATGGCTTGGTTACCTTTACTCTGTACTGCCCATCCTGCTTCCTCTGCCTCTGGTTGGTGACCCTGGCTTTCCTTTTCCCAGAGCTCTCTCTGTCCGGAAGTCCCTGCTATACCTCTGGCTTAGCTATTGACCATTTAGCTTTTCATTAAACCAAACACAGTGACAAATCTTTACATGGTATAGTCAAATATCTCACAACATTTTCCTCTTTTTCTAAATAAAAGGAAGGTTTAATTCTAACCCAGTAAGACTATATACAATAAGAACAATTGGGGTTGGGGATTTAGGTCAGTGGTAGAGTGTTTGCCTAGCAAGTGCAAGGCTCTAGGTTCGGTCCTCAGCTCTGAAAAAAAAAAAAAAAAAGAACAATTATCAGATAAGAATTACATTCACAGTCTGGGCGGTGGTGGCGCACGCCTTTAATCCCAGCACTTGGGAGGCAGAGCCAGGTGGATCTCTGTAAGTTCGAGGCCAGCCTGGGCTACCGAGTGAGTTCCAGGAAAGGTGCAAAGCTACACAGAGAAACCATGTCTCGAAAAACCAAAAAAAAAAAAAAAATTACATTCACAATGTCCAGTCCATTTGCATTTGGCAAATTCATAGAAAATGTTCCATTATCTATCCTATCTTGCTGAGTCTAAACTTCTATACTGAATTCACTTTCTATCCTAACTTGTATTACCAACTAATTTTTTTTTAGACCTTAAAATTTTTTCTTAGAAGCCAGGCAGTGGTGATGCACACCTTTAATCCCAGCACTCGAGAGGCAGAGACAGGCAAATCTCTGTGAGTTCGAGGCCAGGCTGGTCTACAGAGTGAGATCTGGGACAGGCACCAACACTACACAGAGAAACCTTGTGTCAAAAAATAAAAACAAAAAAATTTCTTGGATAAACAATTTAAGCTTTTATATCTCTCAACCTTATACACTTTACACCTCTTTTGTGAGTTTCTTTTCTGAATCTGGTAACAAGGAAAACTGTAACTATAACTGTCTAATCTTCAACTCCATCAGAGACCCAAGAAGGATATAATATTATAATATTATCTGAGTAAACAGGAAGTATAGAGAAAACAACTTCCAAAACTATAGAAATGACAGAAACAGCTGGCTACCTGATAGTCACCCAAGTTTCCTCTGCAACATTGGGGCATCCATCTTCATTCTACAGGCCTAGAATATCTGACAGACTCCTGTGAAGCAGGAATTTTGAAGGACTATCCTACTTTGTCTTGGCAGAGTTTGTCATTGTCTTCTTATGTGTCTTGATTGTTCAATTTGAACAACATACTGTCAGCAGTCGAGGCAAGGACAGTCTCTTGCTCAAATGGCTAGCTTTTGCCACCAAGAAAAGAGGTTCTTCGATGCCCATCATCCTTTTCTGAAGTAAATTGGTGCTGCCAGGAACAGACGTGTCTCACTGTCATGAAAAGCCTTATATTATTAAAACATCTTAAATACCATATTCTGTAGGTCTTTGAAGTATTTGAAGACCACCTGTCTATCTGAAATTTATCTCTGTATGACCTTGAAAGCATACCTTACATGACTATAAGTTTGATTGTTTTAGATGACTATTAACCTATATTTCTTTATTATCCTAAATAGCTTTCAAGGGCTAAACCTTTACATTACATTTTAAAATGAGCTGAATAGGTACAATACCTTAAACAATAATAGAAACATATATACAATATAACAAAAATAACCTTAAATTTGTATCAATATATAAAATTCCATACCAATGCAAGATATTTGAAATTAGTGGTTGTTCAAAAGTAGACTCAACAATCCACCCTTTTATCCAACCATTTCTATATCATATTCCCCTTTTTCCCCCTCAGAAAGAGATCCCTGAATATAATATCCTTTGTTCAGCTTTCTCCCTGACCATGGCCAGTAACAATGATGACAAACATCAATAACCCATTGAATGACCAAAAGCCACCCACCCCACCTCTTGAGAATGTGGGAATTATGTTTTCTAGACTGCTTCCTGTTGTCTGGGGGTGATGGTATTTTTGAGGGGTCCTGAGAAAATTGAGAAATTTTCATGAGAAATGGTCAAGTCCTGGGAGAGCTAGCTGTTGTCTAGTCTCAGTGAGATGGGAAAACGTAGGGCTTATCTGAAGTCTGGCTGGAGTAATCTGTGAGGCTGGACCATCTCAGCCAGCAGCCTTGAAGCTGTTCTGGAAATAGAACTCTGAGGAAACTGCAACAGAGCACTCTGAGAGGCTGGATCACTTGTGCCGCCTGTTTTCGTTGATGCCTGGTCTCCTTGCTCTGAAAACATACAAACTTTCAAAGGTAACATATATATCTGCATTAATACAAGTATGGACTGTGTGTAGCTGGAGTTTTCCTGCCTTGCCCACATTCAGGACAAATCTTTGTCACCCGCCAGTCCCACAGCCGCTCAGACCCAACCAAGTAAACACAGAGACTTATATTGCATACAAACTGTATGGCCGTGGCAGGCTTCTTGCTAACTGTTTTTATATCTTAAATTAACCCATTTCTATAAATCTATACCTTGCCATGTGGCTGGTGGCTTACCGGCGTCTTTACATGCTGCTTGTCCTGGCGGTGGCTGCAGTGTCTCTCCTCCTTCTTCCTGTTCCCTCAATTCTCTTCTCTCTTTGTCCCGCCTATACTTCTTGCCTGGTCACTGGCCATCAGTGTTTTATTTATATAGAGTGATATCCACAGCAACTGTGTGTTGTGCACAAGCCATCCAAAGATGATTTTTAGTTTTATGCTTGAGCAGATAAAATAAAGGTCACCTGTCTTGTAGTTTTGTTTAGGTTTCTCTTCCTTCCTTCCTTCCTTCCTTCCTTCCTTCCTTCCTTCCTTCCTTCCTTCCTTCCTTCCTTCCTTTCTTCTTCTTCTCCTTCTTCTCCTTCTTCTCCTTCTTCTCCTTCTTCTCCTTCTTCTCCTTCTTCTCCTTCTTCTCCTTCTTCTCCTTCTTCTCCTTCTTCTCCTTCTCCTTCTCCTTCTCCTTCTCCTTCTCCTTCTCCTTCTCCTTCTCCTTCTCCTTCTCCTTCTCCTTCTCCTTCTCCTTCTCCTTCTCCTTCTCCTTCTTCTTCTTCTTCTTCTTCTTCTTCTTCTTCTTCTTCTTCTCTTTTGGTTTTTCAAGACAGGGTTTCTCTGTGTAGCCTTGGCTGTCCTGGAACTCACTATGTAGACCAGTCTGGCCTTGCACTTGCAGAGATCATCTGCCTTTGCCTCCCAAGTGCTGGGATTAAAGCCGTGTGCCACTATCACCCAGCAAGTTTATTTCTTTATGTCTGTAGCCAGGATTTTCAAGGGGTCCCCTGATCAAATCTGATCCTCTTTAACCTTGAACAAATCCACAGCTGTTTATTTTCTGTGGAAACAAAAGTATAACCTCTTCCCCAAAGCAACACATTTTTTGACTTCCATTAAAGTTAAGGTATTCCTAAAGTATCTAGGCTGGTTTAATTCAGCAGTCCTTTCCACAATCCAGTGTCTCTCAACAGCTGTCATTTTCTGTCCATTAGCATTAAAAAAAAATCAAAATTAGCACAACACCATATAGGATCTAGACTCTCTTGTGTATTTCCCATCTTAATGTGGCTTATCTTTTTCATATTATTTTACTTTTTTAAAAGACTTATCTTATTATTTATAAACTATTTTTCTATGACTGTCTATATCTATTTTCTTTTCTATTTTTAAGCCTACATATGTTTTTTAAACACACTGTAACTTGTTTAGGTTTTTTTTTTTTCTCTCTTTTTTTCCATCGGGATCTGTCTTGATTAAGCATCTGTAACATTCTTTGATCTCATAAGACAAACCTTCTTTTAAAAAATGATTTGTTTATTTATTGATGTGCACTGGTATTTTACCTACATGTATGTTTATGTCCTCATGTCAGATCTTTTAGAAGTGGCATTACAGACAGTTGTGAGTCTCCCTGTGGGAAGTGAATCCAGGTCCTTTGGAAGAGTAGCCTGTGTTCTTAACCACTGAGCCATCTCTCCAGCCCCGGGAGACAAATCTTAAGCTGCTATGTCAGCCACAGGCATAGCTCAGCTTAGCACATGGCACTGGTGGATGACTCCAGTCTGCAGGCAGCAGCTGGTAGCTGTACCTTCATATGCTGCCAGGCACTAGCCTGCCTGAGAGACTGTAGGACCAGGAAGCTACATCTAGCTCTTTGTCCAATTTTTTCTTTTTCTTTTTCTTTTTTTTCTTTTTTTCTTTTTTTTTTTTTTTTTTTTGGTTTTTCGAGACAGGGTTTCTCTGTGTAGCTTTGCGCCTTTCCTGGGACTCACTTGGTAGGCCAGGCTGGCCTCGAACTCACAGACATCCACCTGGCTCTGCCTCCCGAGTGCTGGGATTAAAGGCGTGCGCCACCACCGCCCGGCTTCTTTTTTTTTTTTTTTTGCTTTCTCAGGCCCTGTGTTTGGATACTCAAGTCTTCATGTTGGATGCCATTTGTAGACAGATTTTTCTTTGGGTTGCCAGTTCACACCCACAAAAAACAACATAGAACCGGGCAGTGGTGGTGCATGCCTTTAATCCCAGCACTCGGGAGGCAGAGGAAGGCAGATCTCTGTGAGTTCGAGGTCAGCCTGGTCTACAGAGCAAGATCCAGGACAGGCACCAAAACTACACAGAGAAACCCTGTCTTGAACAAACAAACAAACAAACAAAAACATAGAGACTTATTAATTATGAAGGCTCGGCCTTAGCTTAGGCTTGTTTCTAACTAACTCTTATAACTTAAATTAACCCATATCTTTTAACCTACATTTTTTTTTTACATGACTCAGTTACCTTTACTCTGTACTCCCATCCCGCTTCCTCAGCCTTGGGCTGGGGACCCTGCCTTTCCTCTTCCCAGAGTTCTCTCTATCTGGAAGTCCCTGCTATACCTCCTGCCTAGCTACTGGCCATTTAGCTTTTCATTAAACCAGTCACAGTGACATATCAAATATCTCACAACACCCCAGAGCCCATGTGGAGGTCAAAGGACAACTCCCATGTCAGTCCTTAACATCTACATTATTTGTTCACTGTTGTGTGTACCAGGGTGGCTGGCCCACAAGCTTCCAGGAATTCTCCTGTTCTTGCCTCTCGTCTCATGATAGGAGTCCTGAGATTCCAGATGTGTGCTTCCATACATGGCTTTACATGGGTTCTGGGGATTCTCTCTCAGGTTCCTGTGCATGCATGGCGAGTACTGGACCCATCGATCCACCTTTCCAGCCACCCCCTTTTTTTTCTCTTTTTAAAATAGCTGTTTTCAACTTCAGCAGAACCCAGATATATAAAATTCCCAGCCCTGTTCCAGGTCTCTTAAACAGTAATATGGCATTCAGAAACAGGTTAAGAAGCCCTGCAGATTTTTTTGATATAATAGTATTTGAGAATCATCTTTTTTTTTTGGTTCTTTAAGGACACTAATTCCAACCTGAGACCTCTACCTCTCCAAACATCATCATATCCACATATGGGTTTGGTTTGTGGGGATATGTTCAGTCCATGGCCAGTTCCCTCCTAAGATGACATTGTGGTTTTTGATAGGACATACCTTTTTTTTTTTTTTTTTTTTTTTTTTTTTTTTCCTTCGAGACAGGGTTTCTCTGTGTAGCTTTGGATCCTGTCCTGGAACTCACTCTGTAGCCCAGGCTGGCCTCAAACTCACAGAGATCCACCTGCCTCTGCCTCCCAAGTGCTGGGATTAAAGGCGTGCGCCAACTACCACCTGGCTAGGACACATTTTTATAGGCTGTTGGAATGAGGCCTCAGGTCCTTGCTTCATGTTGGCTAGTAACCACCTCAGCTTTTCACAAGTCTCTCTAGTGTGGCATGTGACTTAACCTCTCAGAGCCCATGCCCCACTTTTTCTAATCTGTGAAATGTTATAGTTGTCTTAGAATTGTTATTGGGATTCACTGAGATTATATTGACAATAGCTTCATGTGTAAGCTTGCACATTGTCGGGGCTTCCTAAATGCCACCTTATACGTTTCAGCACACCTGATACCCAGGAGCGCTATCCATACAACATTTAGGTGTATGTCCCATCCCCACTGCATTACAAACACTTCCCCATACAAACGCTAATTCACAACCTGCTACATGTCAGGTACTGTTGTAGGGGGATAATCACAGACACCGTGGTCCCTGCCTCCTTACAGCGGTGGAGCGGCTCTGTCCAGTGCGCAACCGGAGGCTACATGTGGCTTTTACATTTCAATCCCTTAAAATAAAACTCAGGTCAAAACTCAGCCCTAAGAGAGAGCTATTTTGCTGTGGGACCCTACATCACATCACAGGCAATTCTCAGGGCTGTACCACAGAAAACAGAGCCGTCACATTGAACTGCTGTAACTCCCTCATAAGAGCACCTCAGCCTCTTGGGACAGGCCCAGGAGCTTCCTTCCCCTCTAAGGATCCTTCCGATGTTTGTTTGCAGCAAGAGCCAGCTTCTCTGGGAAGCACAACTGCAGAGCCATTTCTGTGGAGTTGAGCTTAGTCTGTCCTGTCCCGTAAACAGTTGCCCCATACTCTGTGGGATTCTCTATCTTGGTGGATCCCTTGAGGTGTCTGTGCCCACCCTTCTCCTGTATAGCCCTGGGTATAATTTCATAAGGAACTTTCTAGAAGCTTTTGGGGCTGACTCTTTCTCAGTCATCGCTTAGGGCTGTTGGAGAGGTGGTGGTGGTGGGGAATTTGGTCTTAGCACTATGGGATAATGTAGATGGCCTAATCCTCACAGAGTAGACATAAAACTGGATTTAACGTCTGTTCTGAATTATCTTTCTGCTTAGAGAGAACCCAGGAGGGACCCTAACTTGCAAAAAAATATATATTATTCAGCCTGATGCTGATTTTATTTCCTAAAGCGATTGAGTCCAAAAACCATTTTAATTGAATTCAGCCTCTTGACCTGACACTGACTTATTCTCTCTCCTCTTGCCTTCCAACCTTACACAGAGGAGGAGGAGGAGACGAATAGAATGATTCACATGGATTTATAGGCCCAGCCATTTCCACATTCCATAAAGCCCAGATGACGAGATAGGAAGCAGCTGCAGTATTTCCCGGAGCCTGTAAGGCCTCATTACCACCCAGCCCCTCACGGGAGGTGTCGGGCTCCAAATGGAGTGCAGTGGAGGGAGTAACTGACTGCTGCCCTGGCACCTGGGGCTTCTGCCAGGTACCTAAGGTCAGCGTAGCGGACAGACTCTGGGGCCGATGGTGATGTGGGGCTGCAGAGCATCAGGGACAGTAGAAGTCCCGTGGGGCTCCGTGGGTCTATATTTGTGCAGCATGGACACGTTTTCAACCTCATGGCACATGTCAGGTATGTTGTAAGGGAGACAATCATGATCCTTGCCTCCTTACATCCTTACAGGGTCTCTGCTAGGGCACTGGCTTAGGGTTTTTATTGCCATGAAGAGACACCATGACCATGGCAATTCTTATAAAAGAAAACATTTAGCTGGAACTAGCTTACAGTTCAGGGGTATAATCCATTATCATGGTGGGAATCGTGGAAGGCAGACGTGGTACTGGAGAAGGAACTGAGAGTCCTATATTTAGATCCCCAGGCAGCAGGAAGAGAGAGTGACACTGGGCCTGGCTTGAGCATTTGAAATCTCAAAGCCCGTCCCCAGTGATGGACTTCCTCCAACAAGGCCACACCTACTCTAACAAGGCCACACCTCCTAACAGTGCCCCTCCCTATGAGCCTAAGAGAGTCATTTTCATTCAAACCACCACAGGCACTAACCTCCAGCCACATACAACTCCTTACATTTCAACTCCTTAAAATTAAAGCCAAATGAAAGTTGATTCTGTGGTCAAATCTGTTGTGTTTGGAGTACTCAGTAGCCACCCCAAATCATACCACAGTGGACAGCACAAGTATAGGACATTTTCACCATCACAGAACACTATCTTAGACATGCTGGCCTGGTGGGGATATGAGATGGGGAGTCTAGAAACAGTCATTATGTGAACGAATGTAACAGTAATAAACTTCAGATATTGTCATGCAATGAAGAAGGCTAAACGTGGAGGTGTGCTAGAGTTGTCATTTGGAAAGGAGGTGTGGACATAGCTTTCTGAGAAGAGGACACCAGTCAAAGGCCTCAGGAACATCTACGTGAGCAGCCAATACCTGGAACACTGCAGAAACAAAAAAAAAGTATGAATGTATGTATAAATATGAATGCATGTGTGTGTATATATATGGATGGCAGGGAGCAGGAAAGAAAGGTATGAGATGAGATCATAGGCCCAGCCATGAGGGCCAATGGGAAGAGTATGTATTCAATTCCAAGTGGAGGCTACAAGAGAAACGTTATGATTTGCTACACATACTGGTCTGGCTCCTGAATTTAAAGGTTAGTAGGGAGGCAAGAACAGAGGCAGATGAGCCAGCAGGGAGCTGTTGAAGGTGCTCTGGTGAGAGATGTGGAGGTTTTGGCATCCAAAGACAAAGAGGAAGCAGCTAACCCCAGAGGGAGGCCACACTCCGGATGGTTGTTCTGTGGAAGACAATTTCTTATCTGAAAAGAAAGAAAGGTAGAAGAAAGGAAGGAAAGAAAAGAAAGAAGGAAGGAAGGAAGGAAGGAAAAGAAAGACAGACATCAGTAGCACCTAGAGAATGACACCATTGATGCGACACAGGGAGACAGCAAGGTAGTGCTTTCAAAGTCCCACCCTTCTCAGTGCAACAGCACATATCTTTTCTGACCCATCTTTTTGTCCTTCCTTCCTTCCTTCCTTCCTTCCTTCCTTCCTTCCTTCCTTCCTTCCTTCCTTCCTTCCTTCCTTCCCTTCCTTCCTTCCTTCCTTCCTTCCTTCCTTCCTTCCTTCCTTCCTTCCTTCCTTCCTTCCTTCCTTCCTTCCTTCCTCTCTTTCTCTCTCTCTTCCTCTCTTTCTCTCTCTTCCTCTCTTTCTCTCTCTCTCTCTCTCTCTCTCTCTCTCTCTCTCTCTCTCTCTTTCTTTCTTTCGACAGGGTTTCTCTGTGTAGCCTTGGCTGTCCTGGCACTTGCTCTGTAGACCAAGTTGGCCTCAAACTCACCAAGATCCACTTGCCTCTGCCTCGGTGCTGGGATTAAAGGTGTTCACTATCATGCCCCTCTTGGTCTTTATTATTTTGGAGACAGGCTTGAGTTGATCTTGAACCCCTGACCCTCTTCCACCTTCCTAGAACTGGGGTCATAGGTGTGTATCACCACAGCAAATTTTACTTGTCTCTGGGGCTCCACCCTAGGACTTACTGCAGGCTAGGTAAGCACTGCTTCCACTGAGTCAGCCCTTATGTGCTCTTACTGTGAGACCCCGTGTCAACCTGAAATTTCCCATTTAGTTGAGTCATAATTGCTTCTTTACCTGTGATCTCTGGGACAGTAGGAACAACATCTGCCTGGCTTGTGAGTGTGTTTAGCTCAGTTATCTGTGGGAGCTCGTTCTCGGGTTCCTCGTGGCTTTACCCAGCAGGTCCGAATAGAGGATGATCAGGACCACGGGCCTGAGTGCAGGTGTCTGAGATGGTCTGCACTTGGCTGTGCTGGGGGAGGAGGTCTTTTGCTCCACCCCTTGGCGTCTCTATAAAAACCCTGGACCAGAGACAGTCGGGGCCCGTTGGAATAGGTTCCAGGCTCTCTCGAGGCTATCCTTTATTTTCTATCTGTTTATCTCTGCGATATTCTCCGCAATAAATCCTTCTATCTAATATTTCCTGCTGATTGCACTCAAGAAAACTCTGGGGAACTATGGGGGTGGTGGGTAAACGCCCCACAGTTATCTACTCCATATTAGGTACTTATGAGATATCTGTTGAATGAGTGAGTAAATTAATTCATAAAAAGTTGTCCATTCATACCATTTGGGTTCGTTGCCTTCCCTTCCCAATATCTGTTTCCTTCACCATTACAACGTTTCCTTCACCATAATGTTTCCTTCACCATTACAACGTTTCCTTCACCATAACGTTTCCTTCACCATAACAACGTTTCCTTCACCATTACAACATTTCCTTCACCATTACAGTGTTCCCTTCACCATTACAGTGTTTTCTTCACCATTACAATGTTTCCTTAGCCATAACAATGTTTCCTTCACCACTGCAATGTTTCCTTCACCATAACAGTGTTTCCTTCACCATTACAGTGTTTCCTTCGCCATTACAGTGTTTCCTTCACCACTGCAATGTTTCCTTCACCACTGCAATGTTTCCTTCACCACTGCAATGTTTCCTTCACCATTACAGTGTTTCCTTCACCATTACAGTGTTTCCTTCGCCATTACAGTGTTTCCTTCGCCATTACAATGTTTCCTTCACCATTGAAGCAATGGTTCCTCAGGTTTCCTGTCCCAAGTGCCACATCAGATCCCACAGACTGCATGGCTTATATAACAGCACGTTTCCCACAGTTGTAGAGGCTGCAAATCTGAGACCAGAGAGCATGCTCATGCTCTGGTGAGGGCCTCTTCTTGGCTTCTAGATGGCTACCTTCTCATTGTTCTGTTTTTACACACACACACACAGAGAGAGAGAGAGAGAGAGAGAGAGAGAGAGAGAGAGAGAGAGAGAGAGAGAGAGAGAGAGAGAGAGCACATAATTACTCTCTGGCTGGCTCTTTTTCTCTTTTTCTTTCAGGAGTACTAACCTCACCATAATGACACATTCCCTCCCCTCATGACTTACTTCATTTAACCCTGATTTCTTCCCACAAGCCCTCTCCAAATCCTGTCACACTTATGGTCAGGACATCAATTTATCAGTTTATGAATAGGGACACAAACATTTAACCCATTGCATATATCATACTGCAGAATTAAAAAAGAAAACTCGTTGCTGGTTGTGTATGACATACACCTGTAAACCTAGCACGTGGGAGGCGGAGGGAGGGAAGTAAGTTTGAGGCCAGCCTGCGCTGCAAAATGAGACCTTGCATCAGTTTTGTTTGTTTGTAGATTTTTTTTTAAAGTGTATGAGTGTTTTGCCTGAGTGAATGTCTGTGCACCACCTGTTTGCTATGCCCACAGAGTCAGAAGAGGGCGTCAGATCTCCTGAGACTGGAGTTACAGCCACCATGTGGGTGCTGAGAACTGAACCCAGCTCCTTTGCAAGAGCAGTCAGTGCCCTTAGCCAATGATCCATCTTACCAGCCCCAGGATGTTATCTTAATTAGTGATTAAAGACAGACTGCGGGAAATGGTCTGAGTTGCGTGGGAAAGGGAAGCCAACCATTCATGGATTAGACAGGCTCTCCCACATGACTGCAGACTCTAGAAGTCTCCTCTACAGGGACAGATCACTCCTTCCTTCCAAGCAGGCTGATCAGGAAAGAGAGGATGACAGGATTCTCAGAGCCACATTTCCTCCCCAGGGGACCATGAATGAGGGATGGGTGGTGGTGGGATGGGCTTGTTTGCATAGATAAGATCTCAAATACAATGGCTGCCACAGCCTAAATACCTCATCCTCTTTGGAAGTGTGCGAACTCTGCTAGCCGTGAAGCCAAAGCTGCAGTGTTTGAATGCCTGTCCCTCTGTTCATCAGGATCAGGACTCCGAAGCCATCTGTGAATCACTCTCCCTGGGGCTGCTCAGTCCTTAGCTGATGAAGGGGGCATCTGGGCTGCTAATGGAACAAAGGCACAGGGCTTCTGCGGCGGCGTTCCCTCGCCACTACCTGCTCAGTGTCACGTCCCGACCCGATGGTCAAGAGATGAATTTCCTTCCTCTTCCTCTCTTCCCACTTCCTTCCCCCATCTCTCTCCCCCCCACACCGTGTCTCTGTTTTTTGTTTGTTTGTTGTTTTTTAAATCCGTTTGAGACAGAGTTTCACTGTGGAACTCACTAAGAAGACCAGGCTGGCCTGGACTCACAGAGATCCACCTGTCTTTGCCTTCCAAGTGCTGAGACTAAAGGCATACGCCACCATACCTGGCTCTCTCTCTCTCTCTCTCTGTGTGTGTGTGTGTGTGTGTGTTTCTGTCACTCCCTTTCTTCTTTCCTTTCCTGAGATAGGGTCTTATTTACCTCAGGCTGGCCTCAAACTCACTATGCAGTTGAGGATGGCCTTGACTTTCCCATTCTCCTGCATCCCTAGTGCTGAGATGATAGGCATGTGGCACCACTTCTGGTTTATGCAGTGCTGGGGATGGAACCTGGGCTTTGGGAGCAGAAGGCAAGCACTCTACCAACTGAGCCGCATCCTCAGCCCCACCTGCCCTCTCCTTCAGGCAACAGGACTTATAACAGAGCGCGTGCCCAGGACTCGGGGCTTCTGAATGTGTATCCAGGTGTCTTTTAGTAGGTGCCTGGTGTGTGGGGCAGGGTGGGGAACATCACTGCAGGATCAGATGTGCTGATTTCCTGCCTGGCTCTCCCCTTTATTAGCTATGGAATGTCTGGCCCTTGATTTCCTCATTTGTAAAGTGGGAGTAGTCTTACCTGTAGGCCTGGTTAAGGTTGTGGCTTCAGATGAGAAGGTACTTCAGAAACATCAAAGTTAGGTGGTGTCATGCCACAGGTACCACTTCTGCTAAGGGTCTATCCTGTGTGTTCCATAGTAGTTCTTAGCAGACAAAATGTTGATTTTCATGAACCATTTTCCTTCTGGAATGGCACCTTGATCAAAACTCTTTTGGGAACTCACCCCACATCTGGGGCCAAGTTAATTTTCTGGGATAGTCTTTATCCTATAGTCTTAGAACAGGCTCACTATGTAGAACATTCCAACCCCTTGGCCATGATGGCCATGATCAGGGCTAGCCTGTGTTAATTGACCGTTCCAAGGGTATTTGCAGTAATTTCTGGGGAAAACAAACAAACAAACAAACTTTGTCTTCCATGCTGGGATTACCAGGCTGAGAGAATTTAGAGTGGCGGGGGGAGGGGGGGGGTCACCTTTACCATTGTATGGGCAAAGCCTGACATATTACAGGATGGAGAGTTAGAGAAAGATACAGTGTCTTGTTGACCCAGTTAAAGCCCCTGGATCTAGCCATGTCTGATAGATGCTGACCATGAGGGAAGTGTGTAGCAGTCATATGTAGTTCCCTTTCTGTGAACTGTCAATCACAGCCTTCACTGACTTTTCCTCTAGGCTGTTGGTGTTTTTATCATACACTTGAAGAACTGATTTGTTTGTTTACTACTGAGGCAAAATACATAATATAGCCAGGTGTGATGGGAATGTCTTTCTGTATGCTGTGAATATATGTGGCTCTAACTGGTTGATAAATAAAATGCTGATTGGCCAGTAGCCAGGTAGGAAGTATAGATGGGATAAGCAGACAAGGAGAATTCTGGGAAAAGGAAGGTTGAATCAGTAGACACCATCCCGCCATCCAGGGAGCAGCATGTAACAGTATACAGGTGAAGCCACGGAACACGTGGTGACATATAGGTTAACAGAAATGGGCTAAGTTTAAATGTAAGAGCTAGTCAGTGGTAGACCTGAGTGCTGGGAATGTTTTTCTGTATGTTGTGAATGTGTTGTTCTGATTGACTGATAAATAAAATGTTGGTTGGCCAGTAGCCAGGCAGGAAGTATAGTATAGGTGGGATAAGCACAGAGGAGAATTCTGGAAAGTGGAAGGCTGAGTCAGGAGATGCTGCCAGATGCCACTGCCATGAAAAGCAAGATGTAAAGTACCAGTAAGCCACAAGCCAAGTGGCAACTTATAGATTAATAGAAATAGATTAATATAAGATATAAGAACTAGATAACAAGAAGCTTTCCATGGCCATACAGTTTATAAGTAATATAAGTCTCTACGTATTTACTTGGGTCTGAGTGGCTGTGGACTGGGTAGGACATAGGAAAAATTCAACTACACAGGTGGTGGTGGCTCATACCTTTAATTCCAGCACTCAGGAGGCAGAGGCAGGTGGATCTCTGTGAGTTACAGGCCAGCCCGGTCTACAGAGAGAGTTCCAGGACAGCCAGGGCTATATACAGAGAAACCCTGTCTCAAAAAACAAACAAAAAGTAAATTATAAAAATACATAATATAGAAAATTAACCACAGACACTGGAGGACTGGCTTAGAGGTTAAGAGCACTGGCTGCTCCTGCAGAGGACCTAAGTCCAATTCCCAGTATCCACATGGTGGCTCACAACCATCTGTAACTCCAATTCCAAGGAATCTGACATACTAATCTGGCCTTTATGGGCATCAGGTACACACATAGTACACAGACATACATGTAGGCAAAACACCCACATACATAAAATTAAATTAAAATTAAAAAATAACCATATTGAAGGCAGGCAGTGGTGGTTTACACTTTTAATCCCAGCACTTGGGAGGCAGAGGCAGGCAGATCTCAGGGAGTTCAAGGCCAGCCTGAGAAATTCTGTCTCAAAAAACCAAAACCCAAAACCAAACCAAACCAAACCAAACCAAAACAAAACAAAAAACCCAACCATATTGAAGTATGAAGTCAAAATCCAGAATGTGTCATCACCAAAGAGACCCAAACCTTTAATTCATATGAAAAGATCTGATGAGTGGTGGTGGCGCACGCCTTTAATCTCAGCACTTGGGAGGCAGAAGTAGGCAGCTCTCTGAGTTCTAGACCAGCCTGGTCTACAGAGTGAGTTCCAGGACAGCCAAGGCTACACAGAGAAACCCTGTCTCAAAAAAACAAAACAGAAGGAGAGAGAGAGAAAGAGAGAGAGAGAGAGGGGCAGGGAGGGAGGGAGGAAGGAAGGGAGGGAAGGAGGGAGGGAAGGAGGGAGGGAGGGAGGGAGGGAGGGAGGGAGGGAGGGAGGGAGGGTGGGAGGGAGAAAGGAAGATTCTCTGCCCCTTAAAGCTACCTACAGCAAACAGCTCTTCAGAACAGGCCAGAGCCCGCAGGTCACCTGATCCTCCTGTGCCAGTTTTGGCCGACTTGACCTTACGCAGGTGGCGCGGCTGCTGTGATGTCTGGAGTGTGACCTCCTTGTCAGTCCCAATGCAGCTTTTCCCAGCACTGCTCCTATCCTCGGGCTACCCTGCCGCTCTGGGGTGCTCCCCGAGGCTTGCGGGGCTGATGGTGATTTTGCCAGGCAGAATTTTGAAACTATTTGTTCTAGAATTGAATTTGTCAGACTTTTCTGACTCTTGAGACAGTAGGGGGCCAACCTTATATTTGGGTTATAGAATAATGCTCTCTTCAAAGTTTCCACATATCTATCATATACTTTCTATCAGCATGACAGAGATGCAAGACAGCCCTCTTTGCTCCCAGGGTCAAAGAACTTTCTAGAATAATAAGCAGTGTGTACACACAAGGCATGGTGTCGTGTGTGTGTGTGTGTGTGTGTGTGTGTGTGTGTGTGTGTGTGTGTGTGTGTGTTGCTGGGGATTGAACCCAGGGCCTACATGTTTTAGGCAAAACACTCTTCCACTGAGCTATACCCACAGTCTCATTGTCACCAACTGGCTGACTTACATTGTTGCTTCCATTTTGCAGAGCCAAGATTGAAGGCCAGAATTCTCTGAACTGGTTGTAGATGCATTCATTAGCTGGTAGCAGTGTGGAAAAATGTCACAGGATTAGTCATCTTGAGCCGGGGGCAGGGAGTGTTTCTAGTTGACCAGAGAAGTAAAATTGCCTTAAACCAAAAACTATTCTGGTCACTCTTCCTTCACAGGCAGCGCTCTGTCCCGCCCCCTTGTTCTTTTTTTTCTACCAGGAAAAGAAACCGGTTGGATGAGTTTTGTGTTATTCTCCTGTGATTGTAATTTAAGCCACACTGATGGTCATTTGTGATGTTTTCCTTATATTTTAACCTCCAATTTGTTTAATGGAAAACGTTCACTTGAAACTATTAAGACAAACATAATCGTGGAGTGAAAAGTGATGTAAAGAACTGGTAGCCATTACTATGACCGCGATGCTTCATTTGGTTAGTTCCTTGGGTCTTAATACTGGTCAGTCCTGCATTTCAATGAGCTTCAAAGTAGGTGAAGTTACTAGCTAGCTTTGTGTTCCTGGAAAAATTGCTTCTCTGATCTGTGCCTGTGTTTCCCCAACTTGAAAGCAAGAATGTTTACATTGGGGTGGAGAGATGGCTCAGAAGTTAAGAGCAGTGGTTGTTCTTCCAAAGGTCCTGAATTCAATTCCCAGCCACCACATGGTGGCTCACAACCACCTGTAATGAGATCTGGCGCCCTCTTCTGGCCTGCAGGCATATATGCAGGCAGAACACTATACCTAATTTAAAAAAAAAAAATTTAAAAAGATCTATTAAAAAAGTTTGTCATCAACAGACCTAACGACTTGTAATAAGGACCCATCTTATAAAATCTATATGGAGAGCCTGGGCACTGGGTACAGAGGGAGGCTTTGATAGAAAAGTAGATTTTTAGGGGTTGGAGAGATGGCTCAGCGGTTAGGAGCACTGGCTGCTCTTCCAGAAGACCCGGGTTCAAGTCCTAGCATCCACATGGCAGCTCACAACTGAGAATCTGACACCCCACACAGACATATGTGCAGGTGAAATACCAATGCTGATAAAATAAGAATAAATAAGTCAGTTTTAAAAAGTAACTTTGGGGACTAGAGGGATGACATGCTATTCTGAGTGCTGGCTGCTGTCGTAGAAAACCCAGGTTTGGTTCCTGGTGCCCACAAGGAGTCCATAGTTCCAGTTCCAGGGAACTGACACTCTCTTTTGGCCCTCCTTGGGCAACAGGCATGTACAAGGCACATTTACATACATGCAGGCAAACATGTACACACAAAATAAAATAACACTTGGCATAATTCAGGGATATCTAAAATACTTCAGGACATGAGCCTGAGGGAAAGAGGATGTTTTCAGGGGTATTCTAATACTTGGTTGGGAGGACACAGATCAAATCACATGGTACTGGCCCTTTTCTGTTACTGTCCTGTGAAGAGTAAACATTGGCAATAGCAATTGGTTTGCATTCAACAAAGAAGATGGCCTTTTGGAGGGGCTTGTTGTAGAGGGGCAGCTGAGTGACCCCAGACTGCAGTGACTGTGGGGAAGGTTCGAAGGGACAGGACGAGGCCACAGTGCCTGGGGCCCTGCCCAGGCCACTCACCTCTTCCCAGGGGCAGAAGATTGGAGATGATATGGGTTCATTATGCATGGTGACGTCCTTGTGACTGTGCCTTACAAGTCTTTCTTTTCCTCCCTCTCTCCGTGAAGCCCCACCCCCCTCTGATCCTTGGCCCCCTTGGTGGGGTTTCCATGGGACTGTCATGTGATGGATGAGGACACTGAAGTTCTGAGAAGGCATGGAGGCCACTTACGGCCCACACACAGACAGACAGTGTATCACCATCCTTCTTACACAGAATCCCAGCCCTTGCTGTTCTACGGGGGTTTCTGACACACTTCACTTCATTGACACATGGCTTCTTGGGGCATTCCCATGGCTTGGGGCCCTGTGTGAGTCTCTGATATGCCCGTGTGGTTTTTATATTCTCCTCATAGTTAGAACTGCCATTTACTGGGTTCCTGCCCCCAGTAACACACAGAGAGCAGTTGGAGTCACCTGCTCCAGCCTTATAGGCTCCAGGCTCATAGAAGAGACAGGAAGGAATCTGGCTAGTTGTTTATTCGCATTCCAGGGCATAGGATGCTTACTCCATTTTTCTTTGAGGATCTAGGCTTGCGACAGAGAGGCTAATCTCTGAGTGTATCTTCCTCTAATGATACTATGAGGGCCCTAGCATGTCCCTGGGAAGGGTGAGGCAGGAGGATGTGGGCTGTGGCATCTGCGTATGAGCTCTATGACTTCTTGTCTCTGGGTCCAGAGCTATAATAAGCCTCATGATTCACCAGGTGGACTTCTGCTCAGGCAGATCCTGGACATCCCCCTCCACAGCCCTTGGCGCTCACTCACTGTTCACTCGGTAGGAAGACCCTGCCTCACTCTGCCTGCCTCTCCAGGCCCCTTCTAGCTGCACTCTCCTTGGGGAGCCCTTCGGAGCTGGTGTGGATAACCTGTTCATTTCAAAGCCCACGCCAAATCACACACTGGTCACTCCGGGGAGATGAGTGGAAGATAATACCTATTTGGAGAAAGTGAGAGAAGTTTCCTTCAGGGAACTCTTGGGGACAAGACACTCTTA
Source organism: Peromyscus maniculatus bairdii (assembly GCF_049852395.1). Classification (NCBI taxonomy): domain Eukaryota; kingdom Metazoa; phylum Chordata; class Mammalia; order Rodentia; family Cricetidae; genus Peromyscus; species Peromyscus maniculatus. The sequence continues at coordinate 135,115,363 of NC_134854.1, read as the reverse complement.
TGACAGTCTTCCTGTGGGATTCCAGAGGCCAGCGGTCCTATGGTTTGACACATCACTGGACTTTCTGAAGTGTGTACATGTCAAGGGATTTGGTCTTTCTAATGAAATGCCAAAGACTCCCACCGAGTATTTAGTACTGGTGGATTCTGTTGTCTGGGTTGGAATGCTGGTGACCCTGGGTAAGTAATTTTCCACCATCTAGGTCTGTACTCGTTCACCTGTGAGAGAACACTTACGTTGGTACTTATGTGGATGCTGTGGGGTAACCATAACTGCTGCCATTTATGGGGGGCTTACTATGTGTCCAGGTACTGGGCCAAGCTAAGTTTCTGTTCTTGCTCAAACCCCCAAAAGCCCCTGTAAGGTACCCCGTGCTCTGCAATATTTTTAATTCTCCTTCGCGCTTGTCATTTTTTTTACCCACCACATTCTATCCTCCATTCATGTAGTTCAATTCTGGTCTTACCATCATACAGAACCTCTTGCCTTGTATAACTCTAGTGGGCCCTTGAATAGGCTTTTGGTATTTATCTGGTCAAAGTGCACCTGAGATTTTGCCTCCAAAGAGAGCTCATTTTACTAGTAAAGCAACCAGGCACACAGGGAGGTGGAACTGCACCCTCCCACCCTCTCTGAGCCTGGGTGCAGCCCCCCCCCGCCCCGCCCCCTCAGCCCAGACACTTGGCAAAGCTGAAACCTCTGGCATTGTCCCTGTGCTCAAGTGAATCCTCCTAAAACATCAGTGTCCTTCCCTGCATGTATCAGGCCCTCTGCTACAGTCTCAGGCAGAGTGACAACTTGTCATATAGCTGATGGTTTGAGGGCTTGAATTGATTTTCACCACGCTAAGAAAAGAATCTTCCAGTGTTTGTTAGAAAAAAATCTCTAGCCCAACTACGGCTAGCTGGAGTTTGCCGGAGCCTCCCAGGCCTTCCCAACCTGCTTTTCTCCCCTCCTGCCGCCTTCCTTTTGTGAAACGTTTCTTCCCCTTTTTGCTTGCAGCCAGTTCAGCTCTCCTGTAGGCTACAATGTGTCAGTTGTTATAAAATCCGGGAGGCGGAGTCTAGTGACGAGGGCGGTGGGGGAGAGCTCCGCCAGCCCTGCGGGGTGAGCAGTCCATCCCTGGGTCCGGCGGAGCTAAGACACTACAGCCGGAAAACTTCCATCTCCCTCTCCTGGCTTTGATCCTCACCGGACAGCAGACCCGAGGCGCCGACCGACCGGAGGGAGGATGAGAGATGACCGGTCCTCTGGCAACCTGACCATCTCCTTAGCAGAGCCTTCCAAAGCGAACCGGAGGCTGGCCACACGACCCAGGAGGCGCCGCGCCTCTTGTGGATGTGTGTGTATGAGTGAGCAAGAGGGTGTATGTGTGAGTGTGTGTATGTGTGTGTGTGAGTGAGGGTGTGTGAGTGAGGGTGTGTGTGTGTGTGCGTGTGTGTATGTGCGCGCTTGTGGTGTGGATGGGTGTGTGCACAGCACAATTGTGTGGAAGCGGGTCCGGGTGAGCGTGCACTCGTGTTTGTGTATGTGTGCGTGCTCTTGGCTGCTATTATTATTATTATTATTTTGGAAGAAAAACCCTGGAAATCTGGGACAGGTTATGGTACTCCCAGGGTGATTTCTCCTTCTGCAAGAGGAGCTGACCAGAGAAAGCCACCAGAGCCATTTCCCTGCCAGCAGAGAGCATTTTCCTCCCCGAGGAAGGATTTCTACCCAGCTCTGCAGCCAAGTAAAAGAGATTAGCCTTGAAACCTGTGAAATCGACTATCGCTGTGTGATTACCCAGGCTTGGGAGAGGACTTGGAAAGAAAAGGAGAAATAAATCAAGCAGTCTGTCAGTTCTTTTTGCCACATCGGAAGATGTCATCTCAAACTAAGTTCAAGAAAGACAAAGAGATCATTGCCGAATATGAAGCCCAAATAAAAGGTGAGCTGCGGGGCCGTGAGACTTTGCCTTCTCTCCCTTCCTTCCCCTGTCTCTCCCTCTGCTGTCTCCTCCTGTGCCTCCTTGCCTTCCTGAGAAGTTGCTATGCAGCAACAATCTTATTGTAAGGAGGAACAGCGGCGGCTGCACAAGTCCAGACTGGCTCCCACTGCAGATAACGCCTGGGCTGGGAGCGTGAATTACAGAAAGGGCAGAAATCTCTGCATTGCAGGTGTGTGAGGAAGATCCTACGCCTGACTTTAGGAGTGTCACCGGTACTCCATCATCTTGGCAGTGATATGTCACTCTAAGGCCATTTTGACAGTCAAGGCCTCCTCCCCTTCACTACCACCGTGAAAGCCCTTCGCTATTTATGTATATATTTTCTGATCTGCTCTCCCCACCCCTTCTTTTGGCTTTTGTGGGTGGCTGTTTCTGCCTCCGCTGCCTTCTCTGGGCTGAAATTCAAATGCATGAGTATGGGCTGTGGGGGGCACAGCATCCTTAAGCAGCCCTTCTTTGTCAGAGGCGTTTCTTGCCTGGTCTGAGTTGCCATGGATTAACTGTTATGGGACATATTGATCCAGACTAATGCAGGCATTTAGGCATAAAGAGAGAGAGAGAGTTCTGTGCAGAAAATGTATTATCTGCTGGTGTGCAGCCCCGGTCCTTCTATACACGGTTGTTTCGGGTCATCAGCCAACACCTCAGTGTATCATTTGGACTAGTAGGTGCTGCCTGGCTCCCATGGTTCTGGAGAAAGTCTGCCTGCTGGGGGGGGGGGGAGAGAGAGAGAGAGAGAGAGAGAGAGAGAGAGAGAGAGAGAGAGAGAGAGAGAGAGAGAGAGAGAGAAATGACCTTTGGGTGCTGGTTCCAGCTTTGGTGGCATAGAACCCACACTTCTTGCAGCAGCCGCTCCCTAAATCCATGCTAGCTGAGGAAGAGAAGGGCTGCGGTTGTACAGCTAAATGCAGGCAAGCAGCCTCCGCCCTCAGGCCAGATGGTGGGCTTAGAAAAGCACTGCTTGAGCTAGGAGAGCTGAGGGCTCCTTGCCCCGCTTCCCCTTGCAGAGTCTGTGCCCGGAGCGAGGTCTCGGCTGGGGCTCGAAGCACTCATTTTCTTTCTGGTCCTTGGTTCTCCTTGCTGCGACACAGGGTGTGTTGTGGTCTCACGTGGAGTGGGCAAAAATACATCCTCAGTGGGTGTGGAGGCCTGGCTTTGAGGCTGTGTAGATGCCGCCGCCGCCGCCGCCGCCGCCGCCGCCGCCGCCGCCGCCGCCGCCGCCGCCGCCGCCGCCGCGGGGTGCAGAGTGCTGCTTGGAGGTGCTGGTGGCCTGAGGATGCCACGCCTGTTAGTGCTGCCTGAGGGTTCCACGCCCCAGGAAGTCAGTGGCCTCCGGCTGCCGGCTGTCCTGTGCCTGCTGCGGTCAACCTTCAGATATTGGGGGAAGCTTTGGGAAGGGAGCGAGCATGGGGTGGGGGTGGGGGCTTTGTGTTTTCCTTGTCTTTTAGTTTTGGGCCAGGCCAGCACGCTGATGGCCCCTGGGTGGGTCCCAGGGCGAAAGGAAGAGAAATCTCTCCTCTTCCTGACCTCCTTCTTAGTTTTTTTAGCTCAGTGTCAGAAGCAGTGACTTAGATGTATCAGCCTTGCTGACAATTTAAAAACAAGTCCTTTGGCTGCCACAGATGGGGATTCACACAGCTGCTCGGAACAAAAGCTGGGTTTTCAATTTTGTATATCTACTTTTTAAGGAGTTTATATATTTTTTGAGAAAATCTTGACTGCTTTTTTTTTTTTTTATTTGAGATTCCCATAAAAATGTAATGACAGAGAAGAGAAGGGGATGTTTGGACAGTTCGTCTTGGTAGGAAATCTGCTTATCTCTTCTTTGAAGGGTTGATAGCGCCGATCCAGTCAACCTTTCCTGGGGACCCACAGAGCATCGATTGCCCTGGCTAATTCACTTCCTTTTCACCTTTCACCTTTCTTTTAACAACCAACCAGCAAATACCAGGCGATGATAATGAGTTTCTTCAGGAAATTGGTCCAGAAGCTCTGGTCTCTTCATTTTAGTTTAATTTTTTTTTTTCCTTTGTAGTTGGCATCCTTAAGATTGAGATCGTAGGATTGCTGCACCTGAAGCCCTTTGAAATCTTTTCTTTAACCGTTCTATTTGTTGGCTTGGCGTGGAGGTCAGTGGTACAGTACTTGCCTAGCATGTTCTAGGCCTTGGGTTCCATCCACAGCCTTGCTGGTTAATCACTGGCATGGGGTTGATGTACCCAGGGACCTCCAGCTTCTGGGGCTCAGTTACAGACATCACTGCTCTTGGCCTGCATGGTGTGCAAAGGGGTTAGTGTGAAGGAGATAAGGAGCTGAGCCCTGGCGGTCAGTGTTCAGTGACTTACCCAAGGTCGCAAGGCCGTTATCTTCCCAGGCTTGGTGTCCCTGGTACATTGTTGGGCTGACATCGCCCCTTGAAGGATTGATGTCAGTGGCAGATGGCAGCGTTGGGCTGGGACTGGCAGCTTCTTGATGGCACCCCATTGTCTCCCCTCTTATTTTCGTCCCTCTGCCTTTGTGGCTTGTCTCTGAACAATGTCTGACCAATGAGCAAAAATAATGCTTTGTGCCCGTCCCTTCCACCCTGGTGTCTGGCCAGGTTGGTGCAACCAGTCTACTTCACTAAGCAGGTCTCAGAGACTGTGGATTTTGTGAGGGGAACTTAGGGTTTTTAGAACAATGTTGAGTTCTCTGTTGGCTTTCTCCTTTTTGTCTCTGATTAAGGCATTTCCTGACTTAACAAAGGATGGATACTTTCATACAGCATTTCCATTGTAAATGTTCTTAGATTCAAGCCTTTTCTTGCCTCCTCAGATACCTGAATCAATGGCTTTGACTGTATACTTGTGCTTGTGTATTCCAGGGATGGAAAACCCAGCATCCTTCGGGCCTACACACTTTTTTTTTTTTTTTTTTTTTTTTTTGACAGCTGTGGCTCATGGAATTTTTTCTTAGATGGCATCATCCACATTGGTTCTATAATTTCTTCTTCCTGGGGACTTCTTAGAACAGGATAGACACTTTTCTGGCACTGCCCATCATTTGGGTGTGGGGAGCCTCTGCTTGTGCCCCTGGCTGTAGTTAACCGTATGTGCTTTGGTGACAAGGCTCACTGCAATTTGCTGTCTTCTTTACCTCGCTTGTCTGTTTGGGGGTTCTGGGGAGTTTCTCATGTACCTCAGGATAGCCTTGCACTATGTAGCCAAGGATGACTTTGAACTCCTGATACTCCTGCCTCCTAAGTACTGGAATTACAGGCATGCATCACCATGCTGGGTTTATATAAGCTATGTTGGGGATTGAACCCAGGGCTTCCTACACGCTGAGCGAAACACTCTACCAACAGAACCACACCCCAGTCCTTCACTCTCCTCAGATCTACGGCTTCGTGGGCTGCAAATGCCAAAGTGTTGGGTGCTTGGAGGGTAGAATGAAGATGATCGGTGGCAGATGGCACACCTTACTGACAGCAGTAGTGGTGACAATTGTGATGGACCTGAGGGCACACGTCCTGTCCAAATGCACAGTCAGACTTGAGTGTGACCATTTGTTGCCACTTTTAAGCCCACCCACATCTTTCCATTTTTCCACAGATGTTGGTAACTTGAGGAAGGCTTCATGTTCTCAAAGAAGTTTTGCAAAGAGGATGCCCCAGAGATTTAACTATCAATACTCTGTCAATATGGTGGAAGAGACATCAGTTTCCCTCCCCATGCTGCCTGCAATACTTCAGCCAGCATATATGTCCCAGGTGTTCCTAGTGCTTTGCCCTGTTCACTGCTTACACCGTGCATGTCTGTTGGGCACCTCTGCTCTCCTAGGCTAGGGATCTTGTTAGAAACACAGTGAATCTGCCCTGCCTTGTTCTTGGTTCCCCCACACTGGCTCCAAACAGACGCTACTTCCTGTCTTAGTGTCCCTTTACAATCTGCTTGTGAACCTTGCCTGAGAGTGAAATTACATTCTCGATCTGGAAACCGGCAGGCTGGCACTCCATTCCCTTTTTGAAAATCAGAACATTTGCCTGTCTCCAGCTTCTTGGCATCCCTCCTGGCCTCCACAGTTCCCTCGGAGATCACTGATAGCATTTGGGGATCTTATCTACTGCATTCTCCATACCCTGAGCTCTAATTGAGCTCACTGCCAGACATAATGGTCTGTTCCACATTCCCTCACGGCACTCCTGTTTCCATTTCAACCCATGGAAGAGGGAAACAGGAGTGCTGTGACGACTTTAGGAATATTCGTATTCATTTTAGGATAACTCTTTAATAGTGAAAGTAAAAAAGTTGGGGGAAAAAGAGCTGGTATAGAAGATAAGCATGCAGGAAGGTCTATTACTCATTTGTTCACGTAGTCGTTCAACAAACATTGACTATCTACTTTGTTAAGTCTTGTTATACATATATATATAAAATCAAGACCTTCCTTGAGAAATGATGTAAAATAAGAGAAGAAAATTTAAAAGCCCCACAATACAGTCTTGCAACTGAGTGCTGGAATGATCTCGGTCTTGTAGAGAGCTTCCTATATGCTCCTTAGGAGGACTGGAGCCTCCTCAGAGTGCACATTTCAACAGGATAAAAGAAGGAAAGCACACTGGACCGGGAGGGGGGGAGCTGTGAGGGGTGGGTGGGTGGGACTGTGGCCCAAGGGTGGTTCTAGAGGGGCAGGCGCTGCTCACTCCAGCTTGTCATTGCCTGGCTGGCCTGTGAGCCCCAGGTGGCAGTTCTCCCACTGCTGGGAGGAAAGCTGAACTGAAACAAGATCTCTTGGTTGTTTAAACGATGGCCCGACTTGGAAGAGTTCTACCATGTTTGTCTAATCAAACATGTCGGTGGATGGAGTAAGGCCGAGGCAGCCTTTAAGTTGAAGTCCATAAAAACCCTGGCGTGAGCATCACCAACTTCCTCTTTCATCTTGTCATTTTCTCTAAGACAGACCCGTGATCTTCTAGCCACGCTAGAAATCTCCCCCTCCCCGCAAATCCTCCATACTCCTCTCTACCACCAACCTCTTCCTACGCATGCGTTTGCTCTCCTTCCAATGCCTCTACTGCCTGCCCAACCCCATCATCCTCCAAAGTCTGCTCAGATGACCGTCCTCTACATAAGATGCCTCCCCAACTCTCCTAGGCAGAATTAGCAGTTCCCTCGATCTTCCCCTCTCCCCTTTGCATTATTACTCTCCATCAAAAGCTAGTGTTTAGGTTCTCATCCATGAACTCCCAAGGGCAAACACGCATGTAGCCATCTTTGTTTCTCCAGTGTGCCTGGTGTACAGTTGGTTGAGAGTGGCTGGGAAGTATTTTCTTGGCCACCTCCCTTATCCTGGACTGCCTCAGCAAAACACGCCAGCTGCATGGCTTTTCCTTCTTCTTCCCAGTTCAGGAGACTGGCAATCAAGATCAAGGTGCCAGCAAATTAGGTTTCTGGTGAGAGACCACTTCCTGGCTTGTAGACAGCTGTAATCCTATTGTGCACTCACTGGCCTTTCTTCAGAGCACAGAGCTCTCAGAGACAAAGCTTCTTTCTTCTTTTGAGGGCACAATCACATCTGGAGGTACCCACAATCTGTGCCTCACCTCTCAATACCATCATGTTGGGGTGGGGCTCCCATATGTATTTTGGAGGACACAGATACTTGACCTAGAATATCATTCTCCCTGTTTCATTTAGAGGAAGCACTTTACTGTGCAAAGAAATATTCCTGGTTTTCTGAGTTTCCTACTTTGTCTCTGGTGTTTGTTAGTGGAGATTTGGTGAAGGATGTGTTGAAAGCCAATGGGTCTTTGACAAGTCCTCATGGGGTGTGGTCTGGTAAGCTTCCTTTCTAGCCACTTATCAGCAGATCTTAGTGTCTATATTGGCCATTTCCAGAATTTTTTTCCCCATCAGAGTTTATATATTAGTGATGACTTGCCTTCTTCATTATCGCCTTTATTTATCACTTGGTGCTGTGATGTGCCATGCTTTGGACTATATAGCTTTATTTAGTGGAGGGGGGCAATTTGCATTTTTCTCTTGTTTTGTGATGCCTCTACCTCTGCAAGAGACTCAAGACTTTGCTAGATGAAGAGTTGAAGTTTAGAGAAATAAGATCAGTTGCATTAGATTTCTCAGGGAACCACAGAAAAACTAGGTTCAGAAAGGAATCTTTCCAACTTCCGTTGGTATAAGAAGACAAAATGCCCCCGGAGGCAACATGGCCTTGTAAACCAGAGGTTCCTTCAGAGAGAGGCTGGGCAGAGTGGGCATGGTTCGGTGCTGTGGCCTACTTAGTGCCTGCCATCTCAGGGGCAGCCAAGTGCTGCACATCAGTGGGTGCCTCGCTCTGGTGGGAAGTGGGTTATTGGGGTGGCAGAAGTGCAAGGTGCTTTGGAAAGATGGTGGGGGGGGGTGTAGGACGAGGATGATTGGAGAGATTGGGACTCCTGAAGTGGAGCCTTTCCCTGAGTAGCTGCTGGGAAGGGGACAGGGTTGTTGTCCCTAAGGTGGCTGAGCTGAAGAACCTGTGGCCTCGGAGAGGACCCAGGAAGTGGTGTCCCAGCCTCGAGTTCACTGGGAAGTGACTCATTCTTGGTAGCTCATTGGGTTTTTGTAGAGTATCTTGGCTGGCCAGGAACTGGACTTTGGGTATGTTCTAATTTGTTGAGTCATTCTATCAGTTAGTGTTTGGGGTAATGTTTCCTGAAGTGTATCAAATGAAATTGGATGTAAGAGGTGTTGCGTGAACGAAGATAGTTGTATGCTCCAATCGGTCTTGGAAATTCTAGGGTAAACTAGATGAAATTGGCCTGTTTCCCTCAGGGCTTCAGACAACCTTGGCAGTGCTGGGCATGAACTGTAGAGTCAGGCCAGTCTCCCCAAACTTTGTCCATCCTGAAAGCCTCTTTCCCCAGCTAGTGTGTGAGATCCTTCCTTGGTTCGTGGTTTGAAATGTGTCAGCCCTCACAACTCATGAATAGTCCACGTCTTTTCTTTTTGCCCGTTACCACATTCCCTGATTCCTTCAGTGCTTTTCTCAGGAGACGGTTTGAAGACCTGCGCAGGAAGACAAATGCACACCCAGTTCTGCTAAGTAGCGTCAATGTGCGGCTGTGTGGTCACTTAGAACACAGGAATTTTGACATTTTCAATGGCAGAGTGCTCAACTACTGATTTAAATGGCAATCTGGAAACAGCTGTGTCCTGATCAACACGTGCTGCTGTGTGTGGGTGTGCTTGTCTGTGTGTGACAGTGGGTATGTGTGTGCATGGTGGTCAGGGGATGGTCAAGGTGCCTTGAGTGGACTTTGCAGGGCCCTGGAATTGTCTGGTCTGTGCCCAATGACAACAACGCAGATAAAAACAAACTGGAGAGCCCGTGGCTCCTGCAGCTCTGAATGCGCCAACCTTGGCAGCAACCCAGAGGCACAAGAAACACCCTTTCTTCTCTTTTCTGTCACTTGGTTTCCATTTCATGTTTCTGTTTTGCTGGCTGGTGACAGAGACACATCTGGGGCAGTCTGGGGCCTCTCTGCTGTTTCGTCTGGGATCATGATCTGAGGTCCAGAGGAACTTGGGCAGCGCAGGGTGACTGTGAACCACCCCTTGTAATTACTATCAGTCGAGTTTGGCAACCACAGAGCTGGGGTGTCACTTTTCTTCAGCGGTCAGTCATTTTTTTGTCCCTTGTGTGTCCTCTTTCCTCTTGTATTGAATATGCAGGAATTGGGGGTGGGGCATCATGTCATTCACACACATAGGGACTCTGGCCGATTGGCTCTGGCCCATCTTGGTTGTCCCTATGAGCTTTGACCTCTGCTCTAATAGAAATCTTGTCTCTTTTCAGTTCCCATGAGTCTGTCTGGTAACTGCTACACGTTCCCTTCCTTGTGATGGGTGGAGCAGAGAACAGAATCCCCTCCCCCCCCATAGACCCGTGACATCTATATTCACATTATTTTACTTACTCTTTTCTTTGGCATAGGGAATCTTCATCTGCATATGTGTGCATACTTGTACATGCATGTGCATATGTGTGGGTGTACATAGCATAAAACAAGAGGAAAAGATGATATCTTCATGTCATGAGATCAGACTTTCTTTTTTAAAGATGTGTGTGTGTGTGTGTGTGTGTGTGTGTGTGTGTGTGTGTGTGTGCAGGTGTCTGAGAGTCCGGAAGAGGGCGTCAGATCCCCTGTAGCTTGAGTTACAGGCAGTTGTGAGCCACCTGATATGAGTACTGGGCACTGAACTTGGTTCCTGTACAAGAGTAGTAAGTACTCTTAACCACTAAGTCTAGAGGTCTCTCCAGACCACTTCAAGCCGTTCTCAATGTTCATTTTTCTTCGTGTTTTGTTTAAGACAGGTTCTTATATATTCTTGGCCTTGTTGAACCTAGGGCCTCAAGTATGCTAGGCAAACACTGTACTAACTGAGCTACATCTCTGGTCAGCCCACATTCTTTCTCTTCTCAAGGACTAAGCATTTGAAAGCCCAAAGGCCAGACCTGGCTCCCTCTCCATTCCATCTCTGAGCCAGTTGAACATGGAATGTGCTCTGGATTGAGAAGGGCCGGAGTAGCCTAAGGAAATGTAAGAAACCATCGACTGCTTTGGCATGTGGGACTTTCCTTCCTTTCTCCCTCCTCACTGCCATCATGCGACATTGATTAGCTCTTGCTGGGACGAGGCAACAACCTCCAAATTCATGCATTTTCCTGACCTTTGGTGTTGTGACCTGGGTCTTTCTTGGTTGAGGGGGCTTAGCTGTATAATGTGGCTTCTGTCTGCTAGATATCAGTGGCCAACCTGCCCCAATTTGTGACAAGCAAACATTTCTCTAGCTATCACCAACTGACTTCCAGGGGACAAACTCCCCCCCTCCCCAGAGCCGGTCTTTAATTGGTCTTCCTTCTCTTGTCTCCATGGCCTGTTTTCTCCAGGGCATCCTTACAGTTGATGTCTGACGACCTCTGGTAAAAGCCCCTGAGTAGTGTGCCGTGGAGTCCCTCATCGAGGACCCCAGACTGGATTTACAAAACCGTGGTCTTTTCGCCTCTTCCCTTGCCCATCTACTCTCTTCTGCCTTCACTTCCTGCTCTCTTGCTCTCTGCTGATTCCTCGACTTCTCCAATTTCCCCTCTCTCCATAAAGCTCTTTCTCTGGATAGCCACGCGCTTTGCTCCTTGGTGCTCAACTCTCTGGATGCATGTCGCCTCCAGACTATCCAATAGCCATGCAGTAGCTCTTTATTGAGCAGCTGACTTGAATTCTCGAGCGCTTGGACTGCACTGTGATTTCCCGTCTGTGTTTATTTATTCTCTTTTCTAGAGCTAATCCTGAAGGCTGCTTGTGGTGGTTCCTGCTTGTCTTTCCAGCCTCACAAGGTTGAGTCCGGAGGATGGCAAATTGGGGGCAAACCCAATCAGAACTTTGGTGTCTCTTGTTTGTGTTTTTCTAGCATGCAGATCTCCTCCTGGTGGCTGACAGGTGCCCACGGTGTGTGTTGACTGCTTGTGTGTAGGTGTCCTTGTGATGGACCTTGTGATTACACAGGTTACATCTCCAGAATGAAGCAGATCCAGGCTTCCTTCAGCTCAGCTGAGGGGTAAGAAGACGGAGGGTTCAGAGATGGGGCTCTTGAGTCCACGCAGAGCTACCTACTTAACGTGACTCACGGTGGTCGCTTATAGGAATGCTTCAGGGAACTGGAACACAGTCTGTTGGCTGAATTCTTAATGCGTGTGAGATTGGAGCATGGAAAGGGCAAAGTGCACCCCTCGCCCCCCCCTTTCACAGACTCATAGTCTTCTGGAAACATGGTTATAAATATAGACAAAGCAATGAGATATACCGTGCTAAGAGTATCGGAGCCTTGTGGAAATTCGGATAAGAAGTGGGGTTGATGCCTAGGGAAACCGGAGACGTTATTAGAGCAGCAGGACTTTTGGGGTAGGATTTTGAAGGGTAAGTAGAAGCTCTCTGGGTGGTGGAAGGCATTTTATGAAGTGAGAATAAAATGTACCCAAGGCTTAGGGGTCATAGAAGGGCCTGGGTACTTGGGAAATGCTGGGGCGTTTGATGTGTGAACCCAGAGTGGGTGGAAGAGAGTGGGAGTCTGTCCTGGAGAGACTGAAGTGTTTTCCAACCAGCAGGCCCCATGCAGCTTTGACAGGGGAGAGGGTGTGATGAACGGCGAGCTCAGCTTATTTCCCCAGTGTGGAAACACACGCCTATGGCGTAGCATTTATCAGAATTTTCTTATTTTAAAATGTTTATTGAAAAAATTAAAATTCCATTTGTATATGTATGTATGTATGAATATATTTGTGTATGCATGTGTGTATGTGGGGTAGGGGCACGTGTGTGCCATGTGTGCATGTGGAGGTCAGAGGACAACTAGTGTGAGCACCTTTACCTGCAGAGCCATGTTTCAGACCCTGACTTCTCCTGCTTTCAAAGGCTGGTTATCTTTCCAGGTACAGACAGATGACATTGTGTTTACACACTTGTTATCAGTGGGTACTGGACTTGTTCCTATGTTCTAAATGTTATGACTACTGCTGTTACACACGAAGTGTTTGACCACAAAAGTCACAATTTTTATAACTTCACTTTTGATCATGGGTGTGTTACACATTCAGTATTTCAAGAGCTTTGAAAATAAAGAAAAATGTAGGAAGAAGGAGAAAAGTCTAGAAGCCATTCTTGAGGTAACTACTACGAGCACTCAGTATATTTCTTTCTAGACCTCACGTCTCTCCTCTCTGAAATCTGTTTTATATCTGTATACAGCAAAAAAGAGAGCATAGATCTTTAATGCAAACTTACAAAGATAAATCCGATAGACAGGGATACAGGCCTAGGGCCTAAAATAGAGCACAGTCTAACAGTGATCAATCACTCGCCCAGGTGAGGGCCTTGTGCATTCGGATGGGTCTCTTAGGAGGTGTCAAAGGGACACTGGGACCCGTTCTATTGTGGTGCAGGGCTTGTTTTGAGCATTTCTGACCCAGCTCTCTGCAGATTTTAAAAACAAAATGTGTGTAAACTGGGCTTTCTCATGAAGAACTGCCTCCACACCCACGGCTATTGAAGCCACTTCACCTTCAATGTCCTCTTCTAGCCTCTTCCAGTCCCACTTCTCTCCTGGTCCCTAAACCACAGCTCCTGTTCCTGGCAGGGAACATTCAAAGGAGTGCTTTGCCTGAGGAGAGTGATCATTGTTCACAGCAGCTCACCCTCACCACTGGCCGCTGTTGTCTGGAACACCATACCTTTCCTGTTTACCGCTGTCTCTGGGCTCCTTGGTCGTTGCTGATGCTCTTAGGGTTCCTGATTGCTTTTTTGCTCCTGTGCTGGTTAGGTTTTTTGTCTTCTTCACACAAGCTAGAGTCATCTGGGAAGGGGGAACCTCAATTAAGAAAAAGTCTCCATCAAATTGGCTTATAGGTAAATTTGTGTGGGCGTTTTCCTGATTCATGATTGATGTGGGCTGTGCTGGTCCAGGGAGGTACAGAAAGCAAGCTGGCAAGTCAGTAAGCAGCGTTCCTCCATGGCCGCTGCTTTAGTTCCTGTCTTCAGGGTCTGCCCTTAGTTCCTACCTTGACTTCCCTTCATGATGGATTATAAATTGTGAGCCGACATGAACCCTCTCTTCCTTTCTTTTGGTCCTGGTGTTTATCACAGCAATAGAAAGCGGCATGAGACTGCTCTAAGAGGCTGCAACTTGTCCTCCTCTTCCCACCATTGGTGGAGGGATTTGCAATCTATAGTTCACTGTGAACCTGTAAATCTATAGTTTACTGTAGATGTTTTCCAGCCGTTTATCTATTTGAAAAGCCTAGATTTTTCCAGGTGGTCAGATTATCACATGGATTTGAGCTCAGCAGGGTGCAGTTGCTCCTAAGGGGAAAACTTTCCTTCTATAGCTTCTAGTGCCTTCAAAGGAATAGGAGGGAGAGAGGGGGAGGGGAGGAGTCTTATAAACAAAGTACTGAAGTACCTGAGTTTCCTTCAGGGACAAACAAGAGTGGGTGCCATTTCTATGACTGAGCTTGGAACAATGAGTGGCACCTGTGACTGACAGCTGTTCTCGTCCTCCGGTCTCATCAGGACATTTTCAGGCAGACTTAGGGTTCTGGTTTGAATGTGTCAAGTCCCGCACAGGCCACATGTGAGAGCTTGGCCCTTGGTTAGAGCCGCTGTCTTGAAGGCCATGGAGCCTTTTAGGGGGTGGGGTCCAACTGGTGGCCGTAGTCTCTAGAGGTAGGCCCTTGCAGGTTTGATCTGCCTTTCGTGCGGTCTAGCTCACCTTCCTGTCCACACAATGGGGACAGCTGCCGCGCACACTCCTGCTGGTGTGCCCTCCTGGCCATGACAGACTGAACTCTTTTTGGGAATGCCAGTCAAGAGGAACCCTCTTTCCATCAAGGTGGCCCGGCTAGGTGTTTTGGTCAGAGATGCAGACATGAGTATTGTTGGCCAATGGCACGGTCTTTACTTTGATCAGTTGCTTTGTTAGTTAGGATGTTTGGGTCTCTCATGATGTGCTACCTTGGGAAAACTGAGGTGGACCAACACCCAGTCCCTGGCCCCAGAGGTCTGGTAAAGGACTGCTCTCTTGCCTTCACGTCTGAGCACTTGAACTGTCCCTGGGGCTTTTGTCCCTTGCCCTGCTCTGAGGCTCTGTCCCTGCCTGCCCCTCTGAGTCCTGATGCTGAGCTTCTCTGTGTCTTTGGCTTCCACTTGGCCGACTATTACCACTGAAACTCTGCTTCAAAAGTAGCAGAGGCCTGAGTACTCTCTGCCAGAAACACAGAATTATGTTCCTGGAATTAGTGTGAGGGAGATGTTGAGAAGGTGGTAGCCCACCGCAGCTGATTTAGTTTAACAAGTATTTATTGAGCGCCTGCTGTGTTTGCTGCCTTCATAGACTTTATCATTCTATGGGGAATACACCTTGTAACTTGTAATTACTAAAGTGCTGAATGTTATGTAAGAGGCCGCGCAGAATACAGGGAGAACCTGTAACAGACAGATCTAAATGGTTGAAAGTGCTGTTGGCGATTTTCTGATATTGATCTGTAAGGCTGGATCCTACTGGCCAAGCTTATATCATTGCAATTATTTCCAGAGCTTTTTAGGATCCAGACAGAATCATCCTTCCATTTAGAAAAGGGTCAGAAGTCACCCAAATATTTAAGGGATCAGTAGGTCTAAGTGCTTCCAAGAGAAAAGCACAAGTGCAGGTGTAAACGATCAAAATAGTTCCAGAAAAAGGACACTCTAATAGCTGCTCTCAGGACGGTGAATACAGTCACGGAATAGCTGCTTCTAAGGACAAAAAGTTGTGGATCAACTGAAGACATGAAAAGCACCGTGGCTGTGCAGAATTAAGCAAAAGTCACACTAGATGCGTGAGGGATTCTAGAATGTGGAAGGCGGTGTTAACAATGCAGACACCATGCCCTGCAAGGCTTGAATTGTAGCTCCTGGCCAGTCAGACTGATGAGAAGAAGTTCACAACAGATGAAAAGGCATTATTAGATCTTCTGTGCACTGGTTTTTCCCACTTGAGAAAGGAGGGTCACAATACCTCACAGTGTGTGTGTGTGTGTGTGTGTGTGTGTGTGTGTGTGCACACATGTGCACACATGTCAGCCACAATGACACATCAGAATTTCCTGCATGATCCCTAGTACACAGTGGCATTCAAAAGTTGTGAAACTGTTAACTAGTCCAGGTGGGGGACTAGCAAACCCTGGACTGTGGACCTGAGCTTCCAGGGAAGTTGTCAAGGAGATTAAGTAACAAAGGTTCCCAGCGGGGGGTCTAATAAAAGACAGTTCTAGTCACTGGCGAATAGCTTACTGTTTACTTTGCATTCTCCATCATAGTCTCTGGACCACCTGAGAGGACTGCGTAGCAAATTCAGATTCCATGTAGGAAGACTGTTCCGCCCCACCCTCCACCCCCATTCACACACTTTTTCAGACTCCTAAAAGATAGACAGATGTAGGAGTGAAAGTTACTCCATCTTTGAACTGTGGTTTAAGTCAGGGAATATGGAAGTGCTGTGGGCCAGAGCCTGGGGCTGACAGTCCTAAAACCCAGTTGTTTATCCCTGGTCTGTCTTTGGGACATGCCACATCTCCGTTCTCCATCCGGCCCCGCTGGCTGCTAACAGAGAGCTTGTCTGCCCTACATTGTAGTTGCTGTGAGGCTCAGATGAGGCGGTGTGTGAGAAAGTGAACTCCACTGGGCTGCACAATGCTCATTATTTCTATTTTTTGTCTGGCTCCTCCCCGGGACACGCTGCTGCGACAGTGGCCTTGTTTACGTGTCTGGCTCCCCATGAGTTCATTGAACACAGGGGCCTCGTTTTATTCATTCTCGAATCCTTGTGCTTAGAGCCTGTCACACAGGAGGCATTCAAAATAAGTTTTGGACTGTCAAAGGCAAAATAAATAAATAAAAATTAAAAAAGGAAGGGCAAATCATTCAGTGTAATCCTATGAAAATGTTAAGATTGTTTTCTAGAAAACATTACCTTTCACATCTTTAAACATTTAGAAGATCAGTCTCAGTCCCAATCAGAAACGACATTGCTGGGACAGAAGCAGAAACTTCAGTCTGGACAATGCAATTGGCCAGTTTTGTGAGGAGATAGCAATACCCCCTCCCCAACCCATCAAATGCACGTGCAGTTTCCAAGGGGAGCAGAGTGGATGAAAAGAGGCTATGAAAAGCAAGTCCTGGTACTTGTGGAGAAAGATCTCCCAAGAAACAGGAATGCCCCCACAGTTCCCAATTTCACTCATTGTGTCTGGGGCCTGGAAAAAGCCTTCTCAGGGCTCCTCAGACAAAGCCTCTCCTTGGCCTTTACTCCAGACTTTGGTGGTAAAAACTTGTCTTCCGAGAGTGGGACAAATTCCAGTTGCCTGACAAAATTGCAAGGATTCTCTGGACCAAACTGAGGGGGGGGGCGGCAGCTCCATTGTCTCCAAGACCCTGATGATTGTCCTCCAGAATGTGGGCCAGCAGGGGGTGGGGTGGGGGGGTGAGGGGTTGTTTATCCCTGGTCTGTCTTTGGGACAAGCCACATCTCGACCCTAGAGCAAATCCAGTGGAGTCCCTGGGGGGCAGGCCTGCTGTTAGGAAAGAGGCCCCGCTCGGCTTTGATACTTGTGTCTTTGTCCATGTAACGCCGTGGACCTGCAGTTTTCCTATTCTCCCACCAGCCGCCTACGCACAGGCCAGACCCAGCACCACGAGACAGGTCGTGATCGCCTAGACATTGCTGATTCTATAGAGACTGCAGTTCAGCTAGGTGAAGCCTGTAGTAGCCTGCCAAAAGGCTCTATGTTGCTTGGGATTTTAATTGGATGCTTGGGTAAGGATGTTAGCATGCCTATCTAGTTCGAGTGGCAAGGAGCCAGTGAAGACAGGCTTGGCACAGAGGCTCAGTGTCTTGATAAACTCACGATCAGTTAAAAATATGGCTAAGTTAAACCTACCAACATCACAGCCATGTCCCGCCTACCTTGAATATGCTCTGAACACCTACAGTGGGCAGAATTATGTAGCGCAAAGTTTGTGTTGTAGCAGAATGCATAGTGGCTCCTGGAATTTATTGAATGCTGGTATGGAGAAGCCTCTGCATTGCCGAGTGTTGCTTTCCTTTGGTGATCTCGGGCTGACTGGGAGCTGTGGCTTGTTATAATCACCCAACATTGAAAAACAGTATTGGGTGGTGGCTTACACCTTTAATCCTCACACTTGGGAGGCAGAGACAGGTAGATCTCTGTGAGTTCGAGGCCAGCCTGGTCTACAGAGTGAGTTCCAGGACAGCCAGGGCTACACAGAGAAACCCTGTCTCAAACAAACAACAACCCAGTTTTGTCATACCACACATTGCTAGCCTTGGGGAAGATCAAAATTAAAATGAGATGTATGGTTTTCTACTGAGTTTCAGTTGTGTTCACACCATTGACAAGTCAGAAACAAATGCTCCCGTTCAGAGACATGGCTGCTGATATTGAAGTGAAGATGGTCATGGCCCAGGTCTGCTGGTGTATGGCTGCGTGACTTGGGGAGTCTAGCCACCCCTTTGAGCCTCGGCATCCTTGTCTGTTAGGTAAGACAGTAATCTGCCTAGATGAAGCGATGCAATGCACAAAATCTCTAGCTCGGTGCCTTGCACACAGTAAGGACTCAAATGATGTTACCCACTTTCATTAATAATTTTTAAAAATGCAGCCTCTGCAGTCTGAAAAGATCTGGGCTCCAATTCCAGCCCTACCGTTTATTAGACATGAGAGAGCTCTGTCTCTCCAAGGCTCAGTTTCCTGCTTTTCAAGAGGGACAGTGATGGAAATACACTTGAGCCTCACCATAGAGCATCAGGCCAGAACAGGCATGTGGTAGATGCTCAATACACAGTACTGAGTAGTTATTCAGAGAACCACCAAGTTCTGTGGCACCCAAACCAGAAGGGGGAGGGGGGAAGAGAGACCCCAGTGCACTGCTCTTCACATGGAGAACTCCTTTGGCTATAGGTAGGGTGGGCACCCAGTGCCCCCGACTCCAGGCATGCCTGAATCATGGCTCTATTATTCCAGGGTAACTAAAACAGGTCTGGAGTCTGTGAACCCACAGAGAGAGCTGGAGCCCCTGATCCCTTCCTGTAGGAACCAGCATGGATGCCTGCTCCTTTTCCCAAAACTCTACCAGACCCAACCAGCCACAGAAAAAAGGGAGAAGATCTGAACCATCCAGGCTTTACCTCTGACCCCCTTGAAAGTACACTTTCCAGGATTTTGGTTCATAAAGCTATCCTACAAACTAGCTGGTCCATAGATCTAATCTTTCCTTTCTGTGGGTCTATTTTTTTTTTTTTTTTGATGCAGAGTCTTGCTATGTAGACCAGGCTGGCCTTGAGCTTGTAGTGATCCTTCAGCTTCTGTCTCCTGAGTGCTGTGTTTACAGGCCTGTGCCACCATATCCAACTCAGTGAATAGATTTCTATGACCTTAATTGTGACCTTAATTTGGGAGGAGCAAATAGAATTGGCCTTGAGCTCACTGGGGTTCAGCACCCCTCTTCCCCTCTTGAGAATTTCACAGCTTAGCCTAGAACCAGCTCAGGCTGAGCTCTTAGGAAGAACTGGACAGAGAACCAATGAGATCTGGTCTACATCTTCAGCCTGTAGGGTACCTGCCTTGAAGCCAACCGCTGGGTCATGTTGTCCTTAAAGATTTAACAGTGCCTCTTGGACATCTCTGTCCCTCTTCATGCTCTTGAAACGATCTACTAGAATAGTAGTTCTCAACCAAATTGCAACCCCTTTGTGGGGTCAAATGACCCATTCATAGGAGTTGCCTGAGACCATTGGAAAACACAGATATTTACATTATGACTCATCACAGAAGCAAAATTACAGTTATGGAGTAACAATGAAAATAACTTTTCGGTTGGGGGGTCACTATAGCATGAAGAACTGTATTAAAGGGTCAAAACATTAGGAAGATTGAGAACCACTGCTCTAGGAGAAAAACAATGAACTGATACCACCCCCACCCACTGCTGCCCCAGACTGACACCAGGCAAGAGACTGTCTATGGGCCAGTGACTTGTTTTGTTGTGAGGTTAACAGAGGTGTCAACTCCGTATACATGTCCACATCCCTGACTCTTTCAGACTGGGAGATCCGAAGGTCAGACCAGCTGCCACCAGTTCACAGGATACTGTCCTTCTCTTGGCCAGGAGCGGTTCAGCCCCTATATTAGACAAAATCCCCAACAAAAGCCACTTAAACAAGGAAGAGTTGACTTGGACTTGTGGTTTTGAGGGGATGGTCCCTGTGGTGTGGAAGGTATGGCAGCAAGAGCACGGGGCGGCCCATAGTCAGGAAACACAATGCAGGACCCTCCCCACCCATGGATTGGTGCTGTCTACATTCCCAGTGGCTCTCCCCTCCTCAGTTAAATCCTTTGGAAACACCCTCAGAGATACACTCTTAGGTGTGTTTCCATGGTGATTCTGCATTCAGTCGGGTTGCGCATCAAGATGAGCCATCACAGTGCCCATGATCCCTCTCTCACACCTGCTGCTTCCTACATTTGCTCAAGCGGCCTAGTTCCTCTAGGCCTCCGGTTTTCCACTTCTGGATCAGGCTAAGAAATTTCACTTTATTTTCTGTCTCAAATGAGCCTCTCCAGATTGGCTTGGGTAATGAACATAGTATGCCAGCGTGTCACACAATTTGATGTCTTTGATAAGAAAATGCCTCCAGGCTGCCACCATCTTTTAAAATCTCACAACAGAAATGCCATCATTATTGTCATCATTGAAGAACAAAGTGTCAACCAACAACAGACCACATATACAACCTAGTGCCATGTGATACCACCTGGTGACTTCATTGTCATCTGAGTTTGTATAAGTGCACTCTCTGATTGGACAGTGAGATTGTCCAATAATGTTTGCACAGTGAGGTTAATGTTTGCACAGTGAGATTGCCCAATAATGTTTGCACAGTGAGATTGCCCAATAATGTTTGCACAGTGAGATTAATGTTTACACAGTGAGATTGTCCAATAAGTGTTCATTTCTCCACATGTCTCCTCAGCAGCAAATGGTGCACAACTGTATGTCTCTTTGAGGATGAGTTTGAAGTTGGAGTCAAGAGCAGGAGGCTGTTGGTCAAGGACTGTTGGCCTATAATTTATCATTAAGGGGAATTGGGGATAAGCCTGAAGCTGCTAGAGGCCGCTGAGGACCTAGCAATGTGATGGATGGTGTCCTTAATTATCCCTGTAATCATTATCATAATACATTTTTTGGTTTTGTATGTATGTATGTATGTATGTATGTATGTATGTATGTATGTATGATTAGTATGTATGATTATGTATTTATATGGAGGCCAGAGGTAGATGTGGGGTGTCTTTAATCACTTGGGTGTTCTCTACCTTATTTTTGAGACAGAGTCTCTTACAGAATCTAGAGCTCACTGTTTTGGCTAGATGCTTGGCCGGTAAGCCCTGGGAATCCTCCTGTCTCTGCCTCCCCAGTGGTGAGGGTATAGGCATGTGTTGCCATGCCTGGCTTACACAGGTGCTGAGAACTGAACTCATGTGTGTGTGGCAAGCACTGTACCAACTGAGCTCTCTCTTTAACCCCCATGATATGTCTTTGGTAATGAAAATTCCTTCAGTGTAAGGTGACAATTTTAATACCATTGCACACTTCACAAAGAACAGTTCTGCCCAGCCTGGTCCAAGCACTCTGACTGGACTGTCAAGTCAGACAGACCTAGGATGGAATCCCAGATTCAGCAGTTAGTACTTTCTTGGCCTCCAGCAAGCCCATTTTCTATCTCTGCCTCAGTTTCTCCCTCTTGGTTACCTCACTGGACTCTTGTGAGGATTAGATAATATGGTCCAGGCTCTGTTCTTACCCGGTGTCTGCAGCGTGGGCCCCACTTGGTGTGAATACTCTGTTATTGTTCATACCCAGATTTTCAGGGCTCGATTGGCTCCAAGAATGAAATTTAGAACAGTTATAGCGGCTATGGCAGCTTGCAGGCATGTTAGATCACTAGCATATTTTCTTTGGCTCTGTAGCACTTACAGAAACTGATTCATTTCCAACATTTAAAAACCAAGAGGGTTTCTTTAAAAAGAGAAAAAACCAGGAGTGTTCACGTAAAAATCCAGACTTTTGGCATTTCTCACCAAGTAGGAAGATCCTTCTTAGAGGGAAGAATAATGGCCATCCTCTTCCCAGGGACAGGGGCTCTCACTTGTTCTAGTATCCACTGGCCTGTTTTATTCCCTGCTGTCTGCTTGGCTCGTTGGGGCATCTGAGGTCTTTGATCTTGGAGGAATGGATCAACCTGGAGTCAACACTCTATAAATATGATCTCCTGCAGAGGGCTTGGGAGAAGTAGAGTGAAGGTTGTATTTACTGGCAAGGGTCCACCGTACCATCTGTGTTATCGATTAAAAAATCACGAAATGCAGAACCATGGGCCTCAACAATCTTCAGGGGCTTGGTCCTCTTAAAGGGGCCACAATTTGTACCTGCGTGTGAGAGGCCACCTGATTGCAACATGCAGGTGGGCTGGAATTTAATAGGGAAAAAGTGGAATTTCTCACCTTTGTGGCTGAAAAATCCCTCTGGCCAAGTGCAGGCTGCTGAGCAGTGTGCTCGGTGACAGCCCTCGTGGAAAAGACTTAAGGTTCGCCTTGACGGTGACTTGCCCGTGTGAGTCACTGGGAGCAGCTGCCAGCAAGCCTAATCTGATCTGAGGCTGTGTTTATAGAAGTCTAGTGTCTGGAAGATCTTTCTAACAGTTAGAACAGTTTTGAAGAGGCAGGCAGGCAGCCTCAGGAAGCCTTGATCTCTCCCGGGTAGGAGGTGTTTGAGGCTCAGTGAGATGTCCCTGCCCAAGATTGTCCCAGTGGGGGATTGAGGCTTCAGAAAGAGATTTGTTATAGGTGACATGGAAGGTTGCTGTCAACTCTGAGCAGCCCAGCAGAGGAGAACAGTTCCTGTAACAATCCGGCAAGTGTGGCTTTCGGGGGAGAAGAAGAAAGCAGAGTGCATGGCAGAGGCTGACTGCGTGCAGCCGTGTGGTCACAACGGGAATACGAAGGGCTGTGTCTCACCAAGTAATTTAGACGATGGAGGTGGCTGTCCTTACTCCGGCCCCTACCTCACCCCCGGCTGCTTGCCCGACTCCTTGGAGATGCAGGGGACAGGAGCTGTTTTATCCGTTACTGGTGGTTTTTACAAACTGGACTCCCAGGCGAGTCTTTAGTCAGACAGCACGCGGGCCAAGCACAGACTCAGATGTTTTGTTTGGCCTAGGCTGTGTCTTTTAAAAATGCGAATTTGATGCCAGTGTGTAAAAATGAGAAGATTTCACATCACTCTGGCCTCCCGGCACCTTTGTAAAGAGTCAGACAGAGAGGGTCTGGCAGCGCTGGCCTGGCCTCCCTGCAAGGCAGCTTCAGCGGAGTGCTAAAGGACTTGAGCTCTCACTTGGCCATTGTCCTCCACCCACTTAGGTGACCTGTTGGACCCTATGTGGTGGCCACTGTACCGATGTATTAATGACCATAAGAACATCAGGGTTTGTTTCGGGGGTGTTGGGGACTTCCTTAGGGAGCCATCCTTGACTCCACTTGCTCATCTGCTCAGTAGTGTGGGCAGTTGGGAGTCCACTGGGGAGGGAGCAGAGGTGTCTATCCCTGTGGCTTCTACACAGCCAATGCCCAGTGATTTCATCTCAGAAAATGACCCCGTGTATCCGTTGAGTGGCTCCGAGGCACCCAGTGCTTATCCCTGGGCTGGTCCAAATCTTCATCCTTAGGACTTCTGTGCAGTGGGGCCTGGTGGCCTCTTCTGCTGTAAATCTCTCTAGCCGTTTGCACATAGATGCGATCTTCCATTTGGCAGGGCTGGCTGACTGTCCTTGCCCTGGCAATATGTAGCTAGTAGGGGTGGAGGTCCTGGCGCTAGAGAGGCTTGGCATAGTCACTTTCAGGCAGACTCTGAGCTAGGCTCCTGCTTAGAGACCCCCGACTTCACATGAAGCACTGTGATATTGAGACATAGGTATTTGGTCTTTGTCTCTTTCCTGGCTTACAATTTCTAAAGTCCTTGGAATTTTCGAAGGATTTTGTATGCTAATGAGTTGTCTGATGGTTGGCAGCCTTTTGGTAGGCTTAGGCTGGCTGCTGGTCTCCAAAAGGAGCTTGTATAGACATCTTCACCCAGGCAGGGTTAGAGGGTTGAGACTGTCAGCTCTACCTTACTTCCAGCTTCCAGGAAGGAACAGGAATAGAGCGGATCACCAATGGCCAGTGACACAATCAGTAATGCCTACAGCATGAAGCTTCCGTAAAAGCCCAAAGATAGGCCCTTGATAGCTGAAGACATGAAGGTTCCAGGAGGGTGGCATGCCTGAACAGGTCATGGACGCTCTGCACCTCTTCCATACACTCACCCTCTGCTCCTCTTCTGTGTCCTGGTGGGTATGATTGATAGTGGACCACTGGACCGAAGTGTCTCCTTACTTCTGTGAGACACTCTAGGAAAAAATAATGGGTTGTAGGGAGCGGGTTGGGGGAACCCTGATTTATAGGCAGAAGCACAGGAGAAACAATGTGGGGCTTGTAATTGGCATGGGTAATGGGGGCCTAAGGCTATCTCTAGGTGTGTGTGTGTGTGTGTGTGTGTGTGTGTGTGTGTGTGTGTGTGTGGTTTGCATGCTGTGGGCTGAGTGGAATGGGAGTTGCTTGTGTGGTTGATGTATAGGACACCTCTTTCCCCACATCTGGTGTCTCAAGTGTGACCGAGTGGGAAGAACTGAGATGGGGTTTCTGCTCAGGCACCACCCTCTCTAAGAGCTGCCCACTCTGGGCTCAGAGTCTGGCTTCCCGATGCTGGGGTCTGGGAGGGGCTAGGGAAGAGCTGACTCTAGCTGGGAAGGTCTGGAATTTGGTGGCAGCAATCACAGGAACTTAATCCAGAGCAGGAGTCCAGGGGGGCAAAGCCCAGCTCAACATTGTTGGTCAGCTTCCCTGCTCTGTGATGGAATTGGCTGGACTAGTGTTCTGTTTGTGTCCATCTCTTTGCTCTTGAGTTTTCAGACCAAAATTGTTCAACCTGGGATTTTGAAGTTCTTGGGACACCCTCTAACACTGCCTGATACAGCTAGTCCTTGCTAGGCTTTCAGGCTTGTCATTTAAGAAGTGTCCTGCTGGTCTGATTGTTTTTAGGTTAGACACAGGGTCTACTTGTCTAGCTGTCCACAGTAAAGCTGTCTGGTGGCCATTTTGGATTTTTTTTTTTTTTGCTGCAATTAACTCAACATTTTCTTTTAGGGAGTTATCATTTTAATTTCATTTCTCGTTTGTCTTTCCCTGACCTTTAAAAAGCTTGCTTGCCTATCTATCTATCTATCTATCTATCTATCTATCTATCTATCTATCTATCTATCTATCTATCTATCTATCCATCCATCCATCCATCCATCCATCCATCCATCCATCCATCCATCCATCCATCCATCCGTGTATGGGCAGTCTGCTTGTATGTATGGGTATATATCTCATGCATACAGCACCCTTAGCAGCCAGAGAGGGCATTGGATCCTCTGGAACTGGAGTGACAGATGGTTGTGAGCTGCCTCATGGGTGCTGGGAACCCAACCCTGGTCCTCTGCGAGAGCAGCTAATGCTTGTAATCATTGCACCATCTCTCCAGTCCCAGACTAATCTTTCCTTTAAGGACTTGTGCTTCAGAAGATCCTTCTTCCACAGATATGAAAGGGTCTGTGAACTGTGGCAGTTTTCAGGAAGGTATTACCTCTTGGGACTAGCTGGGCACCCCATAATTACTTGGCATCTGGAAGATGCTAGGGTCTTAGGGGAGGGAAGGTAGAGATTGTCAGGTACCATCCAACCTGCCTGGAGAGAGTTCGGTTGGCAGGACTGTGGTAGAGTGGGTAGTGATCTCTGTGTTTACCTTGTTGCTTGCTTTTCTCCATCCCAGTTCCCACGCTTCTCCAGTATTTATTCAGAAGAACTAGCCCGGGGCCATCTGGAGTTGGTCTGTCCTTCCACTTGTAAATGGCATGGCATTTTAACACTAACATCTTGCTTCTTGGTTTAGAGTCTTGGCCTTTTCTCCCTGATTCCTTTTCTGCCTTCCCTAGGCCCACAGGTCTCAGTTGGAAAGTAGAGACATCTTGTATCTAAATGAGTTGTTCTATGAATTGGGTTGGGTTGACACTCAGTGACACTGTCCTTTGCTGCAGATGTTATGTGGTAGGGCTTAAAGACGTGGAATTGGCTGTGAGAACACGGAGAGGGGTCTGTTGTAGGGTGGCCCAGGAAGCGGTCTGGCACTTAGCAGAAGCACCTGACCCCTTCAGAGCCCCGCAGCTTGCGAAATGACTTTGCACAAGGAAACTCCTGGAGCCCATTTCTCTCCTGGGCAGTGTGGGGAGCTAGTCAAACCGGGAGAGAAGCTCTGTCTGCCCCCAGGGTGTTCTGTAATGGGAAAGGATGAGGCTGCGGCACAGCCCGGGCTAAACTCTGCATCACGCACTTTTCTATGAAGGCCAAGGGGCACTTCACAATCAGCAGGTTCTTGGAGACAGACAGGTGACTCCTTGAAGCCTGTGTCTGTCCTCAGCTGCTGCTGGTGAAAGGAGACAGTCTGTCTTTGCAGCAGCTGATAAGGAGCCAGAGTGGGGGAGGGACAGATGTCACATGCCCTGTGGACTCCAGAGCACATCCTTACCTAGGTACTTGGTTTTTCCGACAACATCCTGGGACGACTTTGGTCTCTGGTTGACATATGAGGACCTCCTTAGACTTGGGTCACTTACTCCTTAAGAGGTCATTGAGAAGAGGGTTCTCTGTTCAGATGAGTGTAGAGAACACTCTGATGAGTTTCCTCTTGAGGTTCCTTGCTTTTATTTATCTCTTAAAGGTATTGTAAGTCCTATATAGGAAAGGAACCTAGGGCCAATAAGTAGGCTAGTGAGCAAAAGCACTTGCTTTATGGACTCAGGTTTGATCCCTAGAACCCATGTGGTGGGAGGAGAGAACTACTCCCCCAAATTGTCCTCCAGCCTACACACACACACACACACACACACACACACACACACACACACACACACACACAATTAAAAGAAATCTACTTAATTGATTGTTTCCTGAACTTGTTAACCTATATACTATTTTGTCTTTATGGTGTGCCTGTTAGCATCCTCTAAACACCCAAACTTCTAGAAAGCGCCAGACAGTAAGTATTTGAGGTTTGTGGAGCATACAGTCTCATTCATAATTCCTCTACCCCACAAAAACATCCATAGACAATAGAGAAATGAGTGGATGAGGTTGTGTTACATAAAACTTTATTTATAAAACAAGCCGGGGACCAGCTTTGACTCATGAGCTGAGCTTGGGATCCCTATACCCATTCTAGAACGTTCTGCAGTACATTCCTGCTGCTCTAAATGGCAGAGGGTCCTAGACAGGGACTTCATGCTTTGTCCTCAGATCAGTCTGGGTGACAGTGTCGTTACTGGATGAGCATGGCAGAGGTGGAATGCCTTGTTCAGTGCATGTGACCACTAATGGCTGTCATAGCTATGTCTCTGGGCTGATGACTGTGAATCATATTTCTTTTTCATTATTTGTAGCTCTTTTGGAGCAAAAGACAGGTGGGATGGGGATAGGATGCTTCTAGTGCTTGCTGCACAGCCCTGATGTGTGCAGAGGTGCATGAAGGTGTTGTACGGAAGCTGGCATCTGTGTGGCTGGTGTTTGTGTTATTAAGCATGAAGGTGACTGACAGGGAAGTTGCCTAGTTGGAGGTCTTTATTTCAGGACACTTAGTGGAAGATAGAGACAGAGGCCTCCCTGGGGCTGTGGGAATCTCAACCTGTGGTGATGAATCAGGAATGTAGTCAAGCAGTGTGTGAGAGTTCACAGAGCACTTCGTGTGTGCCTTTGCTCAGAACTCAGACTGAGAGCATCAGAATCCAGCAGGAGCTGGCGGCAGTGTGAGGAGAATTCACTACAGGGATGTGGGTCACTCCCGGAAACTCAGATAACAAGATGGTCCCAGGACGGCCTAGCACCAGGAACTGGGGTGCTGGGAGCCCTGGTTTGTTCCAGATAACAGTAACTGCGCGTGCTCTCATTGTTTTCTTCTCTCTACACATCTGCTTTATTCTTCCTCAGGAAACCATCTGGCTTTATATTTAGACCCCATGTGTGGTAGACAGTGTTTGCCCACTGACCTCTAACACTGCCTCCCCTGACCTCTCTCCTTTCCCCTTCTCTTTCTCCCTGTCCTGACTTTCTCTTTCCTCTCCTTCAGCATGGCTAGTGAAGGGAATCTCATTGGCTCAACTTAGGTCAACCCTGAACCTGTTGCTATACCACTGATTTGAGATTAATGACAGAACTGTGTCAGCCAGAGCCCCACCCTTTTGGTGGGGCACCAATATAGAGGAAGCCCCACAGAGTAGATGCAAAGCCAAGTGGAATTCTTTTATTCCCTCCATTTTCATAGACTAATGGAAAATAAAACAAGCACCTACGGGTAACAAGCTGTCAGATGTTCTAGATTATTTCCTCAGATAGTGGAGACAATAGATAGTCATGAAGGTAAGGAACTAACTTCTGAAGACGCCGAGTATAATCAAGAGGCAGAAAGAGGTTGTGTTCGGCAACACCATTGGGAAGGCCTAGGACATATCCACCAGGATAACTAGTGGACCTGTCACCTTAACTATTTATAAATCCTTTGTGATGAGGATATTCAAGATGTTGTCATCCAGATGTTTTAGAACAGCTGCTAATGTTTAGTTGTCTGACTGTGAGGAAGGACACCAAAATGTGTCCCTTATGTCTACCTGTGACTTTAGTAGTCTCTCTTTATCCTTCACTCGGCCTCCCCCCCCAGCTTCTGGTAGCCACCCTTTCTTTCTTCCGAGAACAGTATTCTCAGATTCCACAAGGAATGAGAACCTGCCATATTTGTCTCTCTTTGCCTAGTGTGTTTCACTTAGCACAGTGCCCTCCAGGTTCACCCACCTTGCTGCAGATGACAGGACTGCAGTATTTTTTTGTTGCAATATCACATTCCATTGTGAATATGTGCTACCCCCATTTCTCTGATCTTCTCATTGCCTAATGGGCAGCTAGAGGATTTATCTTGACTGGTGTGAATAGTGCAGGTATCTCTTCAACATGAAGAATTCACTCCTTTTAGATGCTGTTGCTAAAATTCCTTTTCTAGGAGAGATGTCAGCAATGTCTACCCCTCTTGCTAAGTTGCAAGTCTATCAAAGTTCACCTGGGGGAAGCAATGCATTCATTAGGTCTCAGAGCAATGGGGGAGGGGTTACAGACAGGAGCATAGGCGATCTTGAAGCAGCCACACTGAGAGGTCTGCACTCCCCAGGGATGATGGCTTCCTCAGGGCTGCAGAGATGGAGCCTCCTTCCCTCATCCTTCCCCATCTGTTATTTTCTAGCCCCGCCCCCAAGACCATGTGCAGTTAAGGCAGAATTGCATACAGTTGGCTGGGAAGTGGTCTGGATACTCAGGTGAGGGTCCCATGACTCACCTGCCTCCTTCTATGACAGAAGGTGAACAGCCAACAGGCCCACCGTGATAATCTTTTGTTAGTAGGCCCAGCAGAACTCCCCATCAAGGTGGCAGTGTGGGTCCGAGCATAGTCCTGTACAACTCATGTGTACCCAAGGAAGGCTTTCTGCAGCAAGTATTCATTCCCAAAGGCATCAGGAAGCAGAGTTCTGACAAGGCAGATTGGTAAGGATAAATCCCTAATAGTACATGCAGGCGGACTCTAGACAGAAGGATTAAAGTGGAAGGGGTTCTTGGCCAGAGCTGGTGTTGTTAACTAACTCTCAAAGGCAATGAGAAATACACTCAGGAAAGTGGGCACTGTAGCAAGAGCCCCAGCCCACAGTGATCTGTTAACACTAACCAGAGGGTCTTCTAGATAGAACAACTACTGCTAGCTCTGTATCGTGCAAGAGAAAGTCCAGTCTGGCAGCTGCATGGCCTGGCCATGGGGCTGGGGATTTTAGGGACAAGACTCAGACACTAGGGACAAAAGGCCATGCATTACCATCAGAGTGGTACAAGGTAGAGTTTGAGAGCATGGAGGCTGCAGAGTAAGGATCCCCTGGGACTCAGTAGTGGACCGGGGGGCAGCAGCAGGCTGGGAAGGAAAGCGTAGTCACTGCCTTTCCCCTTTCTTCCAGCCAGCTTTCCTCTTGAGAGAACCCTCCCGTGGTCTGTCCCAGTGGCTTAGGACTTGCAGCCCCGCTTAGTTGATCATCTCAAGAGTCTGTGATTGGTGTGGCTTGAGATTCTGGACCAATTTAGTGACCTTTGCCTTGGCACAGATGCCCAAAATGTCTTGACACAAAGGGATAGTGCTTGGGATTTTAGGATACAGACGCTAAGCCCAGTGTCAAGGGTGCCATCTGTGCCCCTGTGTGCAGTGAGCTCTTGGTTGGGGATGTAGTGATCAAACAAGATGCCTGCTGACCAGCAGTGAGGGAGGTGAGCCCTGCCCCTGAGTGCATTTAAAACAGCAGCTGTTGGGTCATGGCCTCACAATCTGGGCAGCATCTTCAGGGATGAAAGAGCAACCGGTAGAGTCCATTGAGGATGGTTAGCTTCTGAGAGGCCATCTCTGATGTCTGTAGAGGCAGGCAGAAAGGGTGAAGGCCCTGGAGCTGTGAAGTTAGTCCACCCCCTCCTCTGTACATGGGAACAGTAATACCCACCACAACAACCCAGTGGCTGTTTCCGCTGCACCACAGATGCTCAGTCTGTGCTGTGTCTGAACCTTGGGTCCTTATTTGCCTCACAGTGTTTACCTGGGTGCCCTGCCAATGTCAGCCCCTGACAGCCATGCTGTTCATGGTTAAAAGGTCTACTAATGGTTGCCAGGGACTCACTGCTTCAAAATCAGGCTGGCTTCTTGTTGGAAGGTGGGTAGAAGGGTCTTCCTGAATAGAACTGCAAGATGTCTCTGCTAGAACAATCCAAAGAGAGGCTAAGTTTCTGGACTCTGGTGGACCCTTCCGTTCGTTGAAGACAACTCTTATGGACTCCTGGTCAGGGATGGGTAGTTCCCGTCTGATGTGCCCAGTGCCGTGTGTGTGGCACTTACCAGTGCTGTGTGGAGAAGGATTCTGAGGCTGTGGCCATGGTTTATAGGAAAGAATGTCCTCCTGGCTGTGAGCTCAGGGCATTGTACTGGGATAGATATTGTTTTTTCCCCTGCTAAGCTTTCTCACGCTTAAATTCCACCATCGTGAGTTGGGTGGTTTATTTCTCCATCTCTGTTCTTTTCCCTGGACACACTTCAGCTTCCTGACACTTACAAAGTCATCCGTCTGCCATTGTTATTAGACACATTTCTCATTGCTGTCACCAAACAGCTGACAAGAAGCAATGTGAGGTAGGAAGGACTTGTTCTGGCTCACAGTTCAAGGAAACACAGTCCGTCATGGTGGGGGAAGACATGGGGCAGTGCTATTTACTGATCAGTTCCTCATGGCTTGCTCAGCCTGCTTTCTTATAGAACCTAGGACCACCTGTTGAGGGAATGCACCACGCACAATGGTCTGGACCCTCCCACATCAATCATTAATTAAGAAAATGCTTTATAGGCTTGTCTATAGCCAGATCTTAGGGAAGCATTTTCTCACTTGAGGTTCCTTCTCTGATGACCTAGCTTATGTCAAATTGATATAAAACTAGCCAGCACATGTTCAAACACATGAGCCTGTGGGGGACATTTCACATTCAAACCACAACAGTGGCCTCTTCCACCTAGTTCATTTCGAGGGTGGATGTGAGTAGTCTGGCTCTCTGGACTGTAGGCTGTTTCTGAGCAATGTTTCTAGGGCATCTTCTCATCGAGAAGGAGACCATTCTGGGCTCTTCAGTCCACTGATAAACCTCTTACAGGTCTGACATCTCTTGTATAATCTGAAGTCCGAGCTAAGCACTGAGGTATTCTAAATACCAGGAAAACCAATGAAATTGATAACAGAGCTGTGGAATCCAGGGCCTGGGAACAAGCTGAAAACCACGCCAGCTTTGCCTTGTGCCTGGGAGGCTTGAGCACCAGAATGTTCTCACAGATACGAAGTGTCCTGCTGTCACTGTGCTGACTCCTCACTCCCCTTTTCTCTTCTCTCAGGGCATTGCCACCCGCCATGGGTGGTTCAATGCACGAGGAAGAACTCCACGTTAGGGTGGGGACCACTGATTGCACCCTGAGCCATCATGGTCCTGTCTTCTGTCCCAGCATGGCCTCTGTGACTCTCTTGGATGTTTGGCTTCAGGTCTGGAGCTGGTAGGAGGAGGGGGCACAGTTGCTTCCAGCATAGTGAAGTCTCTTTCCATCACAGTGAGCTTGCTAATTCATAGTCTTCTTTCTGCTGCGTGCGTGCATGCATGCTTGTGTGCCTGCGCGCCTGTGTGTGTGTGTGTGTGTGTGTGTGTGTGTGTGTGTGTGTGTGTGTGTAATTGTCCTTCCTTAAACATTTGAGGTATTACCCTTCCCTTAATGCTCTTTGAAGGTCCCCCTGTATCAGTCACTTTTCCATGCTGTGACAAAAACCAAAGACAGTCAAGTTAAAGTTAGAAAAGGTGGACAAAGCTGCAGACCCAGGTTGGGGACTGGATCAGGCCATAGGCATTTGGGAAATTATGCCCCTTCCAGGTGTTGCTGCAGACCCAGCAGGCTGAACCCAGATTAGCGAAGCTCTCAGATCCACCAGAGAAGTTTCTTTGTACAGGGGATGGTGATTAATGCAGAAACTCACAGCCGGTCAAAGTGCAGAGACTAAGTGACTGTGGATGTCTATATCACACCCCCTCCCCAAGACTCAGGGACATAAAGGAAGACTGTAAAAGCCAGAGGTCTGGAAGACAAAGTCTAAATCAGTGGTTTTCAACCTGAGGGTCGTGACCCCTTTGGGGATTGCATACCAGACATCCTGCATATCAGATATTTACATTGCTGTTCATCATAGTAGCAAAAGCACAGTTATGAAGTCGTAATGAAATAATGTTATGGCTGGGGGTCACCACAACGTGAGGAACTGTATTAAAGGGTCGCAGCATTAGGAAGGCTGAGAACCACTGCTCTAAATGGTATCATCTGGACATGACAGGACCACTGCACTCACAGCAGCTGTGGCTGCCCACACAAGACCTGTACAGATCAAGCCAATCAACATTCTCAAGTGGAGTGGGAAGGGGTTCATGAGCTCCCACCCCTACCTGAGGAGCTATGAAGAGTTAGTTGACAGCTTCTGAAGGATGGAGAATTAGTTTTCTTTAAGGGTTTAGATCCTGGTAGGCTGACCCTGCTCCAGGGCATGGCCCCACACCCTACACCCAGGAGTATATGGGCAGTACAAATTGGAGTTGATGGGTTATTGGTTAATAATAACAGCAGCATGGAGTTGTGGAGGGCAGGGAGATGGGGGAAATCTGACTAAAGAGAGGAGTTGGGGTGAATATGTTAGAAATACGTTATATGAAATTCTCAAAAAATTAATAAAAATATAAAGAAGGAGAAAAGGAGTATTTTGGCTCACAGATTTGGAGGTATTGGTTGGTTTGGGCTTATTGCCTTTTGGCCTGTGACAAAGTAGCATAGCATGACAGGGTCACATGATAGACCAAGATATTCCTCTCTAAGCTGAGTTCCAGAGGAGGAAAGACGATCCCATGATTCTCTTCTGGGTTCAATGCTCCATGACCAGAAGCTCTCCTGGGCCCCTTAAAGGCACCATGGCCTCCCAATAACAGGAAGCTGGGCACCAAGCTTTTAGAACATGGAATTCTGGGGACACTCCAGATCCACACTGTAGCACCCCATCTTCTGTTTTAGAGGAAACTAGAACTTTATTGAACTGTGAAACCTGGTTTGAAACCCATCGTTTTGTCCCTGGTTAGGGAATGAGAATGCTACACACCTCCTGTGAAAGCCTCGATCACTCCGGGGGCCTGTGAGATGGCTCAGTGGGGTCAGGGGCTTGCCACCAAACCTGACAACCTGAGTTTGATCCCTGGGACCCACAGGGTGGAAGGAGAGAACAAGTGTCCAGCTTCTGCGTACCTTCATGGAGTCATCCGTTGGGTCAGAAAGCATGTTTTTCCTCAGATGGTGGCTAGGATTGCTGGGACAGTGAGGTGTGTCGGGACTCCATGGGCTTTTGCTCATTAGTGTCACTCTTCAGAATGCACTCAGCTGTCTGCATCACACACACCTGCTCTCCATGTTCGGCTTTGCCAGCCTGCGGCCTAGGAAGCCAAGGTGAGGTGATGAGGGAGGCGGTATGACAGAGACTGTGGGACAGGGTAAGCCTTCACTTGAGAGCTGTATTGGAGTTATTTTGTATCCTCCCGGCCCATCTCTGGTCATTGTCACAGCTTTAAACATACCCCACACAGTCTCTGTTCTCTTGGGGCTGAGGCTGGCCCGGCCTTCAGGTGAGCAGCAGAGGCTGTTTCTGTGGGTGGAGGCAGTAAGCAGATATAGTAAGGGAAAGAACAGGCTTAGAGAGGAGGCTGTGGAGGGCAGAGCTACTTCTAAAACGGTGGTTTTCAACTCATGGGTCGCGGCCCCCCGGGGGAGAACAATCCATTCACAGAGGTCGTCTAAGACCATCAGAAAACACAGATATTTACATTATGATTCATAAGAGTAGCAAAACTACAGCTTTGAAGTAGCAATGAAAATAATTTTATGGTTGGAGGTCACCACAACATGAGGAACTGTATTAAGGGGTGTCAGCATTTAGGAAGGTTGAGAACCACTGTTCTAAAGCGTGCCTATCAGTTGGTAATGTTCGGGCCATCTGAGCAATGGTGTTGGTCAATGTCCTCTGGATAGACAGAACTAGTGGACACACATTCTAGGAAGGATTCTGGGGAATTTGCTCATGTGATAGTAGAGGCAGAGAAATCCCATACTAGGCTGTGTGTAAGCTGGAGAACCAGGGGAGTTGCCAGTGAGACTCAGTGTAAGTCTGAAGGACACCAAAGCAGAGAAGCAAGGGGAATCATTCTCAGTCCAACGCCTAAGATCCCAGTGGAGGGAGCAGTTTTGATGTCTGCAGGCAGGAAAGACACTAGCTTCGCATGCAAATATGGGTTTTCTGTCTCAGAATCCAGAGTTCTTCCCCTTGGTTGACTGCTAACATCTGACCACGTTTCCTATTTACCCAGCAAAACTTTCCTAACACTGTCTGAGAAACGGCAGTTACTTACAGAATTATATTAATCTCCATGGCAAAAGACCAGTTCAAACCCACAAACAAGCCCCTCTGCCGGGCATGCAGATGTTGTATTCCAGCTTTGACCTGTGCTTGTGGAATCCCCCGATTCCAAAGAATCCTCCGATTCCAGAGAAGGCCAGAGAACTCAGGGCAGAGGCTTAAGAGAGATGGAAACAGACCGAGTCTCCATCTACAAGATGCAGAGAAGAGCTATGACTAATGAGGAGAATTCATTGTAGGACACTCACCACACATTGCAAGAGGATTGGGTTTCTCATCCTGCAGTCCACAAGTTATTCACACACACACACACACACACACACACACACACACACACACACACACACACAACCCCCCCCCCCAAAAAAAAAAAACCAACAAAACCCAAGACATGTTTAAAATTGCCCCCTCGGTCCTAGTTCAAAGAAAATGAGAATCTAATACTTCTGAGGGGATGAGCTGGAGAGTGGGTAGTTAGGTGGCAAACACCTCCTTTCTATTTGTAACATGTTATGGATGCTTTCAGTGTTATCATATGTCCCCCTTTTTGTTATGGATGTTTTCAGTGTTATCATATGTCCCCCTTTTTGTTATGGATGTTTTCAGTGTTATCATATGTCCCCCTTTTTGTTATGGATGTTTTCAGTGTTATCGTATGTCCCCCTTTTTGCCTCTGAACAATCAAAGTAAAGAGACCTGGGGCGAGGGGGCAGGTTAGCTTTTCCAGCTCCTGCTTCTCTATCAGATTTCATCTTTTCCAATTCTAACATGGGAGGGAGGCAGCTGCTTTTCTTTGGTCTCACTGAAACCTAAGCCACTGTGCCTTCAAACCCCGGAGCCACCTTCTCCAAAGCCCTCTTGTGACCCAGGAGGCCCAGAGAAGGGAAGAGATCTTCCTACGTTCCTCTAATGAGTCAGTGGGTGAGGGTGAGGTCCTCATATCA
Organism: Peromyscus maniculatus bairdii; assembly: GCF_049852395.1. Lineage (NCBI taxonomy): Eukaryota > Metazoa > Chordata > Mammalia > Rodentia > Cricetidae > Peromyscus > Peromyscus maniculatus. The sequence goes on along the minus strand of NC_134854.1, from coordinate 135,079,559 downwards.
TATCCAGCTCCTCTTTGTTCTTTGCTGACCAGATTAGGGATACATACATACATCCCATTGAGATTTTGAGCCGAGTGGTGACAGCATCACATTTCTGCTTTGGTAAGATTTCCTTTAGAACGTAGACGTAGGTTGTTGGTAGGGGAGTAGATGAAGAGAGGCCAGCTAAGGTTGTTGGAGGGGACGGAAGAGCAGAAAGGTAATGCCCTCAGTGTGTATGGGTGTGAAACATACACAGGCCTTTTTGTTTGAGAAACACAGTGAAGAGCTGAGGAACAGGGCAGAGGTGAGTTCTGCACTCCTTTTCAGAGGGGCAAAGCCTGGGGCTTTAGGTTCCTATCATCCACTGGCAGGTGTCTGTTGACCATAAGGATAGTTCTCCAGGATTTTGGTTTTCCCTTATGGCCAGCCATCCCTGTGGATACACTGAGCCAGAAGCCTGGCAAGGATGGTGGGCATTTCCAAATGGCCTCAGAGTGAAGACGTAACATAACACAGAACACTGGTTTTGGCTGTGCACATTGTCCCCTGTGCAAGGGCACCAGGTTGGGAAGTGAGTCCTCTAACCCAGCAGAGATGCTGCTCACCAAGCAGCTTGATCTTATGACCTAGGAAAAGCGAGTGTCTTTCTATTGCTTTCGAGGCCTGTTTGAGCTGGCACCATCCCTTCCCAAGCCCTGGTGTTTCTGCCTTGTGGACTGGCTCTCCGGGATGCTCTGCCTTCCACTCCCCTCTTCTAGCCCAACAGCATTTATTTTAGAAGACATTTATTAATTGTCTACTATGCACCAGGCACTGGGTTCCCATCAGTATAAACTATATTTCTTGCCAGACGGAGCAATGGCTCAACAGTATCCGTCAGGACTTCCTGGTGTCCCTTGTCTTGGCCAAGAATAATCAGAATATTTTACCAGCCTTTGAGGACTCTGCAAGCTGTTGCTTTATAAGCTGTGCAGTCCTGAGATGGTATGTGCTGGTGACAAACCTCTCCAAGGCAGTGGTTTTCAACCTGTGGATCGAGACCCCTTTGGGGGGGTGGTTGCGAATGACCCTTTCACAGGGGTCACCAAAGAGCATCAGAAAACACAGGTATTTACACTATGATCGTAACAGTAGCAAAATTACAGCTATGAAGTAGCAACAAAAATAACTTTATGGTTGGGGGGTCACCACCACATGAGGAACCATATTAAAGGGTCACAGCACTAGGAAGGTTGAGAACTACTGCTCATTCTCTCCAGCTTCAAGGTGGCTGGGAAGCAGAATTAATTAGTCATACTCTGTTTAGGGATCTTGGAATGAGAGAAAGACAGAGCTGGGTGGTTTTTGGATTTCTTTTTCCAGGCTGTGGTAGAGCCTGGAGAATTAGGGATTCCATACAGCTTGTGACCAGATGTGCTATCTTTAGCTGAGACCAGGCACTATCAGAACAGTCAGCTTTCAACAACCCCCCCTTTTTTTATTACCTATTCGTTTTAGTATTTGTGTGTGTATATATATATGTGTGTGTGCATGTGCATGCACAGTGCTGAGGTTCAAATCTAGACCCATGTGCATGCTAAGAACAATGCACTAGCTCTGGGTTACTCCTCTGGCACCTAGGTGTCCCTCTTTAGATTATAAAAGTAATACTTGCTCTTCTCACAACATTTTGTTGACAAAGTGCTTCAACATACAGCCAAGAAATCAAGCTGGGCCTGGTGGGTCATGTGCATAACCCCAGCTATTTGGGGGGCTGAAGAAAGGGGGTGGGAAGTTCAGGCCATATCTGGACTGCAGAGTGAGTTCAAGACTAGTCTTGGTAACCCTGTCTCAAACTTTTTTAAAAAAGCAAAAGGAGGGTGGGGCTATAGTTCAGCTATAGAATGCTTCCAGGCATGCACGCCAGAAATCTGAGCACTAGGGAGGTAGACCAGAGGGCTGTAAGTTTGACCTCAGTTGAAAAAGGGGAGGGGGAGGAGGCTAGGAAAGGAAGAAAGAGGGGTGGAGAGTTGGCTCAGCATTAAGAATGCTTGTTGCTCTATCAGAGGACCTGAGTTCGGTTTCCAACACCGACCTTGGGTGGCCCACAACTGTCTATAACTCTAGCCCTGTTCTGGCTCCAAAGGCACTGAGTGTACATGTGTATACCCTCAAGAAGTCAGACAAACATAAACATAAATAAAGAGCAAATGGATCTTTAAAAAGAATAGGACAGCTGGGCAGTGGTGGAGCACGCCTTTAATCCCAGCGTTTGGGAGGCAGAGGCAGGCAAGATCTCTGTGAGTTTGAGGCCAGCCTGGTCTGCAAAGTAAGTTCCAAGATGGCCTGGACTCTTACACAGAAAAACCGTGTCTCAAAAATACCGCAAGACAAAACAAAACAAAAACAAACAGAAAACAAGAAAACTGTTCTGAGAAGTCAGCTCTAATCTTCACGAACCCACTGTAGGATTCTGACTTAGTCATCAGCTTATTCCCTGCTCTGTTCATGGTGATCATGCTGTGCAGATGTTCTACATCTTTTATTTTATTTTATTTTATTTTATTTTATTTTATTTTATTTTATTTTATTTTATTTTATTTTATTTTATTTTACAATTCCATTCAGTTCTACATATCAGCCACGGGTTCCCCTATTCTCTACCCTCCCACCCTCTCCCCTTACCCCCAGCCCACCCCCCATTCCCACCTCCTCTAGGGCAAGGCCTCCCCGAGGACTGCGATCAACCTGATAGACTCAGTCCAGGCAGGTCCAGTCCCCTTCTCCCAGATTGAGCCAAGCGTCCCTGCATAAGTCCCAGGTTTCAAACAGCCAACTCATACAATGAGCACAGGACCCGGTACCACTGCCCAGTTGCCTCCCAAACAGATCAAGCCAATCAACTGTCTCACTATTCAGAGGGCCTGATCCAGATGGGGGCCCCTCAGCCTTTGGTTCATAGTTCATGTGTTTCCATTCATTTGGCTATTTTTTTCCAATAATTGAGTAAAACTGAAATTTATTATAAGCCATAGTCGTCCTAGGGACCTCCATGCTATATATAGAGCCTCCATGGTTCTATGGGTTGTGGTCTGATTGTTCTTTATTTTATATCTAGAATCCACTTATGTGTGAGTACATACCATGACTGTCTTTCTGGGTTTGGGTTACCTCACTCAGGATGATTTTTTTCTAGTTCCATCCATTTGCCTGCAAATTTCATGCTTTCATTGTTTTTCTCTGCTGAGTAGTACTCCATTGTGTATATGTACCACATTTTTTTCATCCATTCTTCCGTTGACAGGCATCTAGGTTGTTTCCAGGTTCTGGCTATTACAAATAGTGCTGCTATGAACATAGCTGAGCATGTATCTTTATGGTATGAATCAGCATTTCTTGGGTATATGCCCAAGAGTGGGATGGCTGGGTCTTGAGGTAGTTCGATCCCTAATTTTCTGAGAAACCGCCATACTGATTTCCACAGTGGTTGTACAAGTTTACATTCCCACCAACAGTGGAGGAGTGTTCCCTTTGCTCCACATCCTCTCCAACATTGACTGTCATTGGTGTTTTTGATCATAGCCATTCTGACAGGTGTAAGGTGGTATCTCAGAGTCGTTTTGATTTGCATTTCTCTGATGATTAAGGATGTTGAGCATTTCTTTAAATGTCTTTCAGCCATTTGTAATTTTTGTTTTGTGAATTCTCTGTTTAGCTCTTTAGCCCATTTTTTAATTGGACTGTTCAGTATTTTGATGTCTAGTTTCTTGAGTTCTTTATATACTGTGGAGATCAATCCTCTGTCAGATGTGGGGTTGATGAAGATCTTTTCCCATTCTGTTGGCTGTCTTTTTGTCTTATTGACTGTGTCTTTTGCCCTGCAAAAGCTTCTCAGTTTCGAGAGGTCCCATTTATTAATTGTTGTGCTCAGGGTCTGTGCTGTTGGTGTTTTATTTAGAAAATGGCCTCCGGTGCCAATGCGTTCAAGAGTGCTTCCTACTTTCTTTTCTATTAAGTTTAATGTAACTGGATTTATGTTAAGGTCTTTGATTCACTTGGACTTGAGTTTTGTGCATGGTGACAGATATGGATCTATTTGTAATCTTTTACATATTGACATCCAGTTATGCCAGCACCATTTGTTGAAGATACTTTCTTTGTTCCATTGTATAGTTTTGGCTCCTTTGTCAAAAACCAGGTGTTCATATGTGCATGGATTAATGTCAGGGTCTTCAATTCGATTCCATTGATCCGTATGTCGGTTTTTATACCAGTACCAAGCTGTTTTTATTACTATAGCTCTATAGTAGAGTTTGAGGTCAGGGATGGTGATGCCTCCAAAGGTTGCTTTATCATATAGGATTCTTTTAGCTATCCTGGGTCTTTTGTTTTTCCATATGAAGTTGAATATTTTTCTTTCCAAGTCTGTGAAGAATTGTGTTGGGATTTTGATGGGGATTGCATTGAATCTGTAGATTGCTTTTGGTAAGATTGCCATTTTTACTATGTTAATCCTACCTATCCATGAGCATGGTAGATCCTTCCATTTTCTGATATCTTCTTCAATTTCTTTCTTTAGAGATTTAAAGTTCTTATCAAAAAGGCCCTTCACTTGTTTAGTTAGTGTTATCCCAAGGTATTTTATATTATTTGTGGCTATTGTAAAGGGTAATGTTTCTCTGACTTCTTTCTCAGCCCTTTTATCATTTGTGTATAGGAGGGCTACTGATTTTTTTGAGTTGATCTTGTATCCTGCCACTTTACTGAAGGAGTTTATCAGCTGTAGGGATGTTCTACATCTTAAAACCATCAGATCCATCAGGAGAAGAACCCTGGTCGTATTTTACAGTATCACTTAGTGATGTGCAATACCCAAGGGGGAGCTGAGAAGGTAAAATAGTGAGGAGGAGAAAGCCGAGGTGGTGTACGGCTTCATCCACCGAGCATCTGGATGATGGAGAGAGAACGAGCATCTGGATGACGGGGAGGACTTCGCCGACTTTCTCTCTTCAATTGTTTTGGTGTCACATAAATGCGACCACCAGGTATCATTGTGAAGTCAGAGAATGGTACCTGTGTGTTTGCTGCCTTCCAGCCCCTGGCTGGCTACAGCACTGACAGTCAACACGAACTGAAGGCCCACTGTGTGCTATTTGTTCAGTTAACCCTCGAGGTCACTGTACGAGAGGAACAGTTTCCTTCTCACAGTGTTCCAGGACATAAGCGGCTTGCTATAAGCTTTACAGCAAATGTTGGGCTGGAATTTTGATTCAGGGCAGCCTGACAGCGCACCTGTATCCTCACCCTGGTCCTCCACCAAAAACCACTGGATGAACTTGGCCTCAGACCCTCCAACGCTGGGGCTTGTGAGAAGCATCAAGAGCCCCAGGAAGGCGCTGTAGTGAGAAGGCGGCTGTAGCAGATCACTGGCAGGACCTCTGGGTTGTGGTTCCAACCTTCCCTTCTCTCTCCTTGTAAAGAAAATAGAAATCTCACGATTGTAGGACAGTCTGCTGTGGTCACAGGAGAAGGGCCATGTCCCTTAGACACCTCTGGGTTTTCTGTCTGCCTTACAGCAGAATTAGTTGTCTGTTGGCCATTGGGGTTTGGTCTTGCCCTGTGGAGAGGGGGCTGAGGAGCAGAAGAAAAGGGGGTGGGGGCCAAGCCCAGCTGCAGAGCCTCGTGGTTTCTAGGTGAGCATTGCTTTGCTTGGGTGCAGCCTGGCCATGGGGCAAGATGTGGGTGCGGATGCTAAGGTAGGAAGACCATCGTCAAAATCCACAGTAATCTCAGAGATCTGGGAGAAGAGGGGCAGCTCGTTTAGGAACTGCCCTGGAAGCTGAGTGTGCCATGTGTGGCTGTGAGAGGGACAAAAAGTGAGTCAGATGTGAAACTTGCTGTCTGGTAGGAAGATGGGATCCATTCAGAAGCCATCCCACCGAGGGCAGAGATGACGGAGAGGCTCCGACAGAGGGCTGAGGTAGAACACAGGAGGACCAGAGTGCTGCAGTGAGACTTAGGACGTCATTGGCTGGACACTCACTGTCAGTGCTACTTGTAACAGGTGTGGCGGTCTGGCCAAGTGTGATAGCGCCCACCTGTAATCCCTGCCACTGGGGGTCTGAGGCATGAGGGTGGTGGCCGTGAGGCCAGCCTTGGGGCTACATGGTCTCAAAAAAGAAACACAAATATCAGAATAGATACAGAGATCTCTTCCATTATAGGCAGCTATCTGTTGCTCTCACAAACTACCTGAGATGATTATAAAGATAAAATGTTTCTTTGGGCTCCAGGCCATAATCACTTTAGGCTTGAGGCCTGGCAGTAGACCATGGCTAAAAAGTGTGGCTGAGTAAAATTGCCCACTTCTTGGGTAGGGAAAATTGAGAGAGAGAGAGAGAGAGAGAGAGAGAGAGAGAGAGAGAGAGAGAGAGAGAGGAATTAATTTCATCTGTTGACCAGATGAGACCTAGACTCACCTTGGAGACAAGCCTCTGACCATGCCTATGGGAGATGACCTTATTTAGGTTAATTGAGGTAGGAAGACCTACCCACTGTGAGTGGTACCATTCCCTAGACTGAGAGTCTGGACTCTACAATAAGAAAGTGAGCTGAGCACCAGCATTCATGTCTCTGCCTCTAGTCTGTGGATGCACTGCTGTTGTAACTTCTCTGCCATGATGGACTGTAACCTTGACCTGCTGGAAGAAGCTCTTTCTCCTTGTTGGAGTATTTTATCACAGCAACAGCAAAAATTGCTAAGACAGAGAGGATGGTTCCCCAATCTCCTTCTAGGGCATGCCCCTCATGACCCAACTTCACTCAGTCCGACCGCTTAAAGATTTCATTGCCCCTAGCATCTCCACCCTGTGGACCAAGCCAGGGCCCATCCATGACTGATGTTCAAGATCTAAACTCTAGTATCCCTTCAAGACTGAAGATCTCCCCTGGGTCTTGGGATATTGTTGGATGATAGCATTTGCTATGTGCCTTCTGAGGAAAATGTCCAAATGGGTGAAAACAATGCCACCTAAGAAGGTGTTCCTTCTCATTGTCCTGGCCTCTTCACCCCAGACCAACTGTGTAGTGTCATTCCAGCACAGGGTTCCCTTCTGAGTCTACGGAGGCCTCACTGGTACTGTTCCAAAGTCAGGCTTCTCACACTGCCTGATCCCCTTCCCCTCTCTGCCTTTCCATGGAGTTTGAAGCTAACTCACATGCTAGCTCACTTCTGGTATGGGGTCTCCATCTTGAGGCCTGCTTCCCAGAGAGTCCACAGTGTGGAGATGATCTGCGCCCATTCTCACCAGAGTCTGTTTCTATAGAGAGAGCAGTACAGGGAGGCTGTGACTTGCCCAGAGTTTGTACACAGCAGACCTTAGTTTTAAACCAAATCTGGGTGACCTAGAAGCACAGCCTTTCTATGCTGCCATCTTTATGTGGCAGTAGAGACTATCTGGTCATAAAAGGAGCTTGTGGGGTCCCTGTACTGGGCATAGACTCTGAAGCGATGAGACCTCCACCTTGAGAGTGGGCCTGTACTGTGAGCTTGTGCTTGTAGAGCATAATCATATCATCAGAGAGAGGGAGATAAGCTAAGCTTCGGTTGATGGGCACAGAAAAGGACTTATGTATAAATACCTATGTACAGACACATACACAATGAAATGCTAGTTAGCTGTAGAAATGGAGATCCTGCATTTGCCACAACAGTGAAGGACCCGGGCAGCATCACATTGAATGAAATAAGAAGGATACAGAAAGGAGAATATTACATGATCTTATTCATATATGACATTGAAAAGCAAAGGTTAACAAAATAGAGCTAGAGAATAAAAATCACTTACATATGAAATATTAAAAATATATGGAACAAAAGAAAAGTAAAAATACTGACCTAAAGAATGAAAATCACATGTGAAATCCTTTAAGAGCCAATAGGACAAAGACAGAGAATCAAGCGGTGGTGACCAGGGATGGCGGCGGTGGCGGTGGGAGTTGGGCAGAGACCCGAAAAGAACATGAGGAGGAAGATCAAGTATGAGGTTTGGGATATGACGTGGGCATGGTAATTAAGAGAACTGTGCCCAGCAAGAAGCTTCTCACCAAAAAGGAATTCTATTAAGGATTTTTTTGTTAAATAAGTAAATTTTTGTTGCTCTTTTCACAAGAAAGCAAATATTCAAGATGACAGGAATGTTAATTTGCCGCATCATAGTAAACTTTGAACTATATATTTATCCTGTCACAGCCTGCTGTAAACCTCAAATACACACATTAAAATTCATATTGACAAAGCTGTGCTTCACAGAAGCAGAGACCTGATGCTGACTGCTGTAACCTCCTGGTCAGAACAGCCCAGCACCACGGAAGAGAGCCCAGAAAAATACCCCTTGAGTGAATAAGTTGGTGTCACTCATTGGTTGGCATCACTAGGTTGGGGAGGTGGTGATGTTCTGAGCCAGAGTTACATGAAATAGTAACAAATCTGAAAAGTGAAAAGATTGAATTGTTGGAAGGGAACTCAGAGTTGGTCTGGTTGGAGTCCTTTGTCTCTGGGTCTCGGGGGCTGAGCTTCTTATCTGATAAAATGTGTCTGATCATGAGAATAGATGAGCAGTTTGTCCGGGTTTGTCTGGGACTTGCCTAGTTCCAGTGCCAGACCTCTCCAATCCCAGAATTCCCTCGGTCCCTCAAGAGCAGGGCCATGTTTCCCTGTTCAGGGATTAAATAAAGTACTCAATGGATTCTTCCTTCCATCCATTCATTCAGCAAATGCCATTGAGCATTGACTATGCTCCACGTACCAACTTAGGGTCTAGGGCTATAATGACCAACAAGAGATTCCCTGCTCTCTTAGCAGGGGAGGAAGAAGGTCATGGCAGGGGAGGAAGAGGGTCATGGCAGGGAGGAAAAGGGTCATGGCAGGGAGGAAGAGGGTCATGGCAGGGAAGGAAGAGGGTCATGGCAGGGAGGAAGAGGGTCATGGCAGGGAGGAAGAGGGTCATGGCAGGGGAGGAAGAGGGTCATGGCAGGGAAGGAAAAAGGTCATGGCAGGGAGGAAGAGGGTCATGGCAGGGAGGAAGAGGGTCATGGCAGGGAGGAAGAAGGTCATGGCAGGGGAGGAAGAGGGTCATGGCAGGGGAGGAAGAGGGTCATGGCAGGGAGGAAGAGGGTCATGGCAGAGAAGCAGCACATACTGTACTGCCCAGCAATGATAGATAGTGTGAAGGAGAATTAAGAGAATAGGGGGATGGGTGCTGGGCTGAGGGCCAAAAGTGTGTCCTGTTCTGAAGGAGGAAAAACAAGACTTTTGGGGTCAGGGACTCCTGGAGCAAAGGTCTCAATGGCAGGAGGAGCTGGCCAGGCAGAATCCAGAGGACCGGTGCTGCTGCAGGTAGAATAATTTTGTTGCTGGCTTCTTTCACTTAGCACAATGTCCTCAAGGTCCAGCTCTTGGTAGTGTGTGTTAGAATCCCCTTCCTATTTAAAACTACAGGTCCATTGTATGGATAGGCCATGCTTTCTTTATCCATTGATATGATAATGGACATCTCAGTGCTTCCACCCTTTGGCAGAAATACGGCGCCTGCATTTTATTCACAGTGGATATATTGTTGCTATTATTTTTTTTTATATTTTTCTTTTATCCTGCTTTGCTTGAGTCAGGGAAATGGCCAGCATGTAGGACTAGGATGCAGGAGGTGTAGATGCTGCATTATTTTGATACCAGCTCATTTATTTTGTTAGAGCCTAGAGTCTCTCACCTCTGAAATGGAGATGGTAATGCCTAATTCAAGGGCTAGTTACAAAAGTCAAATTAGATACCAACTTCAAGACTTCAAAGTTGTGTCCAGTGTAGTAGCCATCAGCCACAAGGGATTGGTAAGTAGACAAGAGGTTGTTGACATGGTTGTAAGTACAAAGTACATAATATAAAGAAGGGGGGGCTGAGGAGTCAGCTCCGTTGGGAAAGTGCTGGCTGCACAAACCCAGACGCCCGGAGTTTAGACTCCAGAATCCATGTGGAAAAGCTGTACTATACTTGTAATCCCAGTGCTGGGGGGAGGTAGAGGTAGGTGGACCTGGGGGTCACTGGCTAACCAGCAGGTCAGTGAGAGATTCTGTCTCAAAAAACACGGTGGACAGTGTCTGAGGACTGACAGTAGAGGATGACCTCTGGCTTCCACGTGTGCTCACACACATGTTCATACACACACACACACACACACACACACACACAGGAATGTAAAATGCTTTATTAATAATGTTTTATACTTCTTACATATGTAAGTAGTAACAGTTTGAATATGAATATTGAGGGTAAAGAAAATATAGCATTAATATTAGCATGGATCTCAATTCTTTTTTTTTTTTTTTTTTTTTTTAAATGTGGCTACTGGAGCATCTGAATTGAAATGCCATGTATGACTTATTTTGTGTATCAACTAGCCAGTACCCTGTCTGGAGTTATCCCACATATCTTTGGATGACAGTCAGCCATGCTCTGGATGTTCTTCCCCCATTCTGGGGTCTGAAGAGTCTTTCTCAGCAGATCAGACCCACAAGGAGTTTACACTGCTAAGTCCCTACATTCTACATGGGGATCAGTATTTATGGCTGGTGGAAGCTTAAACAAGACACGGGGAGAATAGGCCTGGCCACAGCTCCCTCCGAAGCCTGTCCCTCACAGCCCTTGGCTGCCTCCACAAAAGGAGGCTCCCAGCATCCCCACTCTGCTGGGATTTGTGATTTAGCTTCCCAGAGACAATAGATTTCTTCATTTCAAAGCCTCCCTCCTCTGGCTGCTGAGGCTGGGGGTGGGGAGGACCAGCCTTTCCCAGCTTAGGTCTCTGTGTGTCACTAATTGTATTATCACAGTTTCTTTAGGGGAAAATCATGCATTCGATTAGCACTTTAAAAAAAGGACCTTAGGGAGAGTTAAGATCTGCTTGGTACCGCCTTTGGGTGTAGAATTGTCCTCCCCATGGGGCAGAAGAGAGAAGATTTTGTATTTTGAAGCTGGAAAAGGGCTTTTGTGTGCCAGCCCCTCCCTTCCCCCCCATTTTATCTTCTGACTGATAGGGTACTCTGGGAGTGGGGACAGACAGTGTTCAACACAGAAAGGGAGATAAGTTGAGAGCTGAAGCCACTAGATGACAAAACACATTTAGTTCAAGCCCAGGAGGGAGCTGGGTGGCAGCCATGATGGAAGGTGGGGTGTATATAGTGGGGAAGGGGGCTGACCTCCCCGACTCGGGCGGGGGGACGGGGACGACAGTGGTGTTGAAGCTGCCTGTTCGTGCTCACCCCAGAGCTGTGTGTGTGAGGGCCCGGGATTTTGTGCCTCTCTCTGGCTTTCCGTCAGGCTCCTCGGCCTGCTCCAGCTGTCACAAGGCCCTGTTGGCTGGGATTTTGACACATGAAATATTCTGACTTGGGGTTTAAGTGGCTTCCAAATTCCAGTTCTCCCATAGTCTCTTCACTCACTCATTGCTAGGGTGGTGATCTCCAGATGAGGCAGTCCCAGAAGCAGGAGAGGGCCAGCTGGCAGAGACCAGCCCTGTCGGCAGAGTCTTCATCTGCCTCTCTGGGGTTCGGTGGGAGGTGGGGGAAGGGAAGGAAGCCCTGTGCCTATCAGGCTCCATCCGGGTGTAGTCTTTGTGTCTTCATCATCAAGAAGGGGTGCAAGGTTGCCATGAAAATACAGATGAAGTCTTGACCTATGGAAATCATTTGTAAAGGGCTGTATGGGTGCCAGGGTTCTGTGGCTTCATTACTTAAGCAAATTTCCAAGAAAATAAATGTTTCGGCATGTGTGATGTGTATGCATGTGTGTATGCATGTGTGATGTGTATGCATGTGTGCATATGTGGGTACCTACGCATGTATGGGTAGAGGTACAAAGCTGGCATGGAGAATTTTCCTCACTCACTCTCCACCATGTTTACTGAGGTCTCTCAATGGTACCCAGAGCCTGCTGATATGGCTGGCCTAGCTAGCCGGCTTGCTCCCTTGATCTGTTGTTTCTGGTTTGAGTGCCAGACTAACATGCCAGCACACCTGCATGTACACACGTACACGGTCCTGCACATCTGAGTTCTAGGCCTTGTGAGGCTAGGGCTTTTTGTCTGCTGAGCCTTCTATCCAGCCCCTCCAGATATTTTTGAAATGCTAGCATGTGCTAGGCTCCGAGCTTGGCACACAGGGACGCCGAGCACATAGCCACATTCCCTCCTGGAGCTCCTTGGCAAAAATCAGATGGTTAAAATGTAGTGAGTAAGAGCCATGGTGAGGTACGGCCAGGCACTGCGGGAATGTAAATCCAAGTTCCCTGTTCTAGTTTTAGTGCTGGGAGGACTTCTGGGAGGCAGCGACCTCCAGGCTGGAGTGCAAGTTTTCAGTAATGACAAATGAGTAATATAATTTAAATTGCTATGAGCTGCCAGGGTAACCATTCCAGTATTCAATGAGCAGTTTATAGTTAAGAAACTGGTTCAGAGAGGTTAAGTAATTTCTCAGGGTATCCAGCACGTATGTGGCAGAATTAGCATTGGAATTAGGCTAACACTCATGAGCTTGGGAGTATAGGTGATAATTTTGGTTATAGGAAGAAACAATAGCTTCAGAGACGTGGCTAGGAGGGACTTGGGCTCTGGTACCCTCCAGTTTAAAGAAGACATCATCTCTGTTGCACTGGGGTCTCTGGGGACCAATCTGTGAGTTTTTGACTTCTGGGCAAGCCAACTGGAGATTTCTTTCACAATAAAGATTCTGCACAAGCAGGAAGGAGGCAAGACTGGACAGGGGAAAAGGCTGGGCTGTGATGTAGTCCACTGGAAGCCAGGGGAAGAGGCTGGGCTGTGATGTAGTCCACCGGAAGCCAGGGGAAGAGGCTGGGCTCTGATGTAGTCCACTGGAAGCCAGGGGAAGAGGCTGGGCTCTGATGTAGTCCACTGGAAGTCTCGCTGAACTCCCAGGGGCAGTTGAGATGGGTGTGGCCTTTAGAGTTGGTCTGAATGGATAGATGTGGCTCAGTGCTGTACCTTCCAGTCAGCCTGTCTCTAGAGGACTGTGACCCGAAGAGAGGTGGCTCTTCTACATAGGGCAGCATGCTCTAGAGAAAGACTCAGCTGAGAGCCATCAACTAACTATTCCCCACCGTGGAGGCTAGGGACATGATACTCCTGCCCGAGTGGGGATGAGCTCTCACCAGAAAGATCAGTAGAGGCCAGGCTTCGAGGCACCAAGTGCATGGACTGCAGGCTCCATGAAGATTTGGGCCCAACGTGACCTTGAGATGTTCTTGGAAATGAAGCTTCCAGGGGTCAGTCGGGCACAGCTAGGTCGGAATGTAGGAGGAGGCATATGGATGAGGCACAAGGAGACCAGAGTTTGGTGGGGGTGGGGATGGGGGGGGGCTCCGCTCCAGAGGAGAGGCCGTGATTAGGGCCTGATCTTGCTAGAGCGGAGCAGACTAGAAAAAGTTTATCCTGTGACCACCTCAAGGGGGTTTTGGACTCCCTGGAACTGGGGATCTTGAAGGGAGATAAAGGCTTGGAATCATAGAAAGCCTGGTATCTCTGTCGGCTGATGTCTTAGCAGGGGACTGAATCTTCAATTGTCTCAGCGGTGGGGACAGGGAAGACTAAGACTAGCAATGAAGTGGGAGCTGCCACCCTCCTTCTCTCCATCAAGGAGTTTCCAGGGTTCCCCATCCCAACTGCCTCAGGGGTGAGCTGATTTGGCTGTTTCCATGGATACATTTCAAGCCTCCGTCTGGCCATCTTGAAAAGCATCAAAAGCATTGAGCCCCATCCATGCATAATCTTTTGTTAGAGCCCCATAAATAGCTTTTGTTGTGACGGTCCCTCCCACCCTTCCCACCCATCCTCCCAAACCAAAGACAGTGGCTTTGGTGGCATACTCACAAGTGAACCAAGCCAGCTGCTTTCTCTGGGAGTTGGAAGACCTGAGTTTGAAACCCTGCTCGGTCATTTGTAAAAGTCAAGTTAACAATCCCTAGGACATGGACCTGTGAAGACAAAACGACAAAATCCTTCTGAATCAGCCTAGCTCATTGCCTGGCCTATGCGGGACTCTCAAGACAGGATGGCTTCCCTCCTCTTTGTCAGCTGGGCCACTTAGGAGTCACTTGGCCCCAACATCACCCTTCATCTCTATTCTTTGAGTGTCACATGTACGTGACATGGAGGAAACTCTTCCTTGATGTCAGACTGCTTGCCTCATGTCAGGGCAAACATCAAGTACTGTGATGGCACCTCTGTGAGATGCCTCCTGACCATGGATTTGGTGGCTCCCAACTTTGGAAGGAATCAGAGAGCTTTGAGAACAAATGGAATTGTTCTCTTTTTCTCTTTGCTTGAGGCCAGGCCTTTTCTGGGAGCTTACACAGATACCCAGGGGTGGGGAAGTCTTTGCCTCTGGAGTCTGTTCCAGCAGATGGCTCTGCTGTAGTTCTGCTTAGGAGGTTAATGAACAGCAGATGTCTTAGTGGGCAAGCTTTCATTTTCTCCTAGAACGGCTTCATTTGGTTGAGCATCTGTCTTGGCTTCGAGGTCTTCCTGTCACCTGAGCGTCAACACTGGTTTCATCATCCGTGGGTTCAGAGGAGCCCACACTGCCCTTTGCTTGCTCAGGATCTTAGGGGTCTGCTAGCCTGATCTGGGAGAGGTAGAGACAGTGGTTCATAGAGGGCACGAGTGGGCACAGCTGGCTTCTGTCATTGTCCTTCCTGCTGGTCTGATGTTAATGAGTATTCCTGTTAGAAACCCCATTTTAAGACATCAAAATGGTGTGTGCCAGATTAGGGAATCTGTCCATCTGGAGCAGCATTGGCTGTCTCTCAAGGGCAGAGGGTGGAGGTCTTGGAACTTGGCTTGAAGGAGGAACCACCAGACTCACATTAGACTTATTTCATGGTCTGTGCTGTATATTGTCAAATCGCCTATAGCCAGTGATCTCAGGCTACAGGCTTGGCGTGGGTTGCAGCAGGAAAGTTCCATGCCATCACTGGTGTTGATGGGTTTCAGACTTTAGCACATGTGACAGTGACCTTAGTAAGTTGTTGATTTCTGGATCCCACACGATATTCAGCTGGCCCAGGGTAGAATCTTGGAGGGTGGGCCACTTATCTTTCTAGTTATCCCAGGATTAAGTGAAGAGCCTCTCATAGGTGCCAGTCGTTCATAGACCGAACAGAAGGATTCTTGCCAACTTCCTCCCATGTAACCTAGTTAGTGTATAGAGGGTCTTTTCTATTTTCTATGTTTTAGAGGTATAAAGTCTATTCAAGTAAGGCAATTTTACTTTTTGTAATTTAGCTTATCTATCTTAAAAACAAACTACATTGGTTGCGCTTAAAAGATACATACATTGTTTTTCCACAGCTCACGATCTTAACCCTAAGGGATGTTGTTTTTCTTCCTGACAGTAGATGTTCCTCCCTAAGCACATAAACCATGTGTACGACTTCTATAATGTCTGCCTCTGCTCTTGTCAGATGGCTTTTCAATGCAGTTTTCTTGATTACTAGCCAATCCACAGCATGGTACTGAACCTTGTGACTCATAAAGCCCCTTTTAAAACCCCACTGCTTTACTGAGGACACTTAACACAATTTTTTTTTTTTCTTTAGCTCTCTGTTTAATTTTGATGTCAAGGTTTCAGCAGACAGGAGCAAGTGTTAGGAATTTCTTTAGGACAGGGTCTGGTACACTAGGAAACAACAGGTACTTGTAGCGTGTTTACATAATCCATAAAGGCAATTTCTGTCCACTGTGCTATGAGCTGGCGAATACTGCTGCTTCTCCTTAGGGTCTCACTAGCCAGTAAGAAGACACAGAGTCAAGAAGTGAACCCCAGCCCCTCAAGAGTGATAATTAACAGTGCTAAAAATCCAAACCAAGGCCTTTGTCCAGTAGGGTGACTATATTGAATAACATACCATATATTTCAGAAAAACTGACCACAAAGAAGTGACAGATGTCGCCAGGCGGTGGTGGCGCCCGCCTTTAATCCCAGCGCTTGGGAGGCAGAGGCAGGCGGATTTCTGTGAGTTCAAAGCCAGCCTGTCTTGAATATTACATTGTATCTAGATGTCAAGATATCACATGGTTGCCTATAACATATACCATTTTTTTTTATTCCCAAAGAAACCAAATCTCCAATGTATAGAGAAATCAGTGCCACCCAGGACCAAAGGTCGCCAGATGGGGTGGAAGGTCAGCTGGTATTTGAGGAAGGGCTGGAAGGTGACAGCTCCCAGAGTCAGGGAGAGCTAGAGACACTGTTGAGGGGCTGGAGACCTCGTGCCAGCACTGCAGTTCACAAAGAACACACAATAAAGGACCTAACTTCAGACTGTATCCAGGCCAGGTCCACGTAGCAGCCTCTGCTGCTGAGCAGCAGCCCCTTTGACGCGCTGAGGCTCATCTGCATGGATCTGTACAGCTGCTGGGCGCCAGCAGGTGCAAGGTGCTCAGCTTACTGGGTGCAGTGGCCAGGTAAAGGGGCAGAGGCAAGCCCAACCTCTCCAGCACCATCTACGCTAGGGCTGTGCTTGCACATAGGCGGCCGGCCTTCCCAGCCCCAGCGTTTAGATGACGAAGGCCATGTGGTGCTTAGAGGTGTCGCTGTCAAGGCATGTCACAACCACTTCCAAGTTCTAATGGGTGGAGGGAGATGGGGAGCCCCAGCTTGTTGGCCATGCCTGTGTCCACAGTGGAACAATACTTGAGTTTGTTCACATTACAAAATGGCGCCATTCCTGTGCACCATGCCCTTCCTGTGGCAGATAACTCCTGAGTCTGGGTATCTACCCAGCTGGTTGGAATAGTCACCACTGTGTCCTTAAAGAATGGAGGAGGAGCTAAAGCTTCCTTGACCCCGTGCTTGGAACCATGCGCTCGGTAGAGTGATAAGCCATAGCCGAAGCGTTTGCTGTCCCCCAGGGCCAGCTGCACTGCCTCATGAGTACAAGCACTCACAAAACAGCTGCCTTCCTTACTGGGGATAGCCTGCAGTTACCTGGCAGCCCGACACATCCCAGGACTGGGGAGTTGTGGTTACCATGTCCGCTAGTGTGCACACATTTTCTGTGTCCCTTAAAAGAATGAAGAGAAGCAGAATGTATGTACTAATGCCCAGATGAGGGGACTGGTTACATGTTGCATGGCCACAGCCTTTTCAGGGACTATGATGAAGCCATTGGGAATGAAACCTGTGAAGGTGGTGTGGCAGCTCAGAGCAGAACCATCATAACCACGACACAAAATAAACAAAGAAAGGCCACTGAAATCACTTGATTGACAGTGGAGGGATGAAATGCCATGACATTAAAAAAATTCAATCAGTCGCCTGGAACCTTCGTGTTATTGACAAACAAGACGGAACTGCATCCTCCCCCAGCCTTGCCAGTCTGCATTTGTGCTGATGAGTGCGTTGATGATGAGCGAGGGGCTGATGAAGTGGCAGCGCCTCTCAGCTCTGCTCCTTTAAACTGAGTGTGAGTGACTGAGTCATGGGAGTGCGCTCTGATGCAGATGATTAAGCCCGTGGCAAATGCAGAATTAAGCAGACCTGATAACAGGGCCCTTGAGCATCCTTCTTGGAGATTAAACCTTCCAGGCTTTTAGCTGCTGAGAGGTACTGGGGATGGGAGATAGCCGGCTTAGGAAGGAGAGGAGGGGGTGGGCAGATAGTGGATGGGGACAGCAAGGGAAATGTTTCAGATTCGAGTTAAGGTCCTTGGCTGAAATTGGCTGCTGCCTGGAGAAGTGCTGCAAAGTGTCCCGTGATTTGTGGAGAGGACAGTGCACCTGCCTGCTTCCTGTCTTCCTTTCTCCAGGCGGAGTTTTTAATGTGCGCTGGCCTGTTCCTCCAGCCCGTGTGTGAGTGTTTACCCTTGCTTGGTGACATGTGAATGTTCTTCAGAGCAAAGAGAAAGGCCCCACCCCCTGTGGCCTCTCCTTGCATGGGAGGATTTTCTGTACACAGTTTGTACTTTCTCATGCTGGAGCCGACACTGGAGATAGACGTGTGATCTTTCCTGGAGCTTACTATTAACCATGGTTGCTTGAAGCCTGCTACATGGTGTACAGAACTCAGTAAAAAACGAGAAACTCCCGTTCACAAATGGAATTTTAAGACAGTGCTAGGGGCTAGGTGGCTGTATATGTCACATGTCCCGGAAATGGGTCCTGTGGTTTCTTGAGGGGATTTTGTATTTTGAATTCTGCTTATTCCCTACACCCTCCTTTTTGCTGTGTGTAGGAATCAAAACAAGGTTTCTCTCTTGACTCTTGGTCAAGAGAGAATAGACCTCAGATGAAAAGAAACATACTAAATATTGATGGACATACACAGTGGAGGCCGTGAAGACTTTTACAGAATGTTAACCACTCTGAAAGCACCAGCACATAGTAAATGATGACGAGAGGCAGTGCCATGCAAAGTTTCACTCCTGGAGCCAGTGCAACGATCAGTCTAACACTTGCAGGCCTGAAAGACGGGCCTTCTAGGGAGGGCAGTCACCAGCTTCTGGAGAGCAATGGACACCTCAACCTAAAGCAGTGATGAACCCAGGGTCAGCAGGCTAGGTAGCTTCATGTCTGAAATGCCCTCTGGAGTCTATACTGGAGTCAGATTCTATCTCTGTTGGCTGACTTGACAGATCAGTTCTGGAAAGGGTTCACATTCATATTCTATTTACATGAGCTCCCTCTCGGAGCTCACCTGAAGGGCTCCATGTCAATAAGGAAGCCCTTTCAGCGTTTTAACAACAGTGTGGTTTAATTCTAACACTACATTAGTAGCAGTAATAATTCTTTCTCTTTATACATTATATATATATATAGTATGTGTGTGGCCCAGTCCAAGAATCATAAACTGTTGTTATGCACCATGTTTGGTGGTTATTGAAATATCGAAACTCCCAGGAACTACTTTTTATTTGAAAGTGGGTACACTGAGGCCTTCAGAGTCTAAGAAGGATGTCTGGGATCCCAGAGCCATCTAGCATCCAAGCCAATCCCAGGCTTATAATCTCAGTGTGATGATAAAGTCCGAGTTGGTCTCACCAGTTCTGGGCCAGTTTTGCTTGTAGACTTTGGTTTGGAGAGCAGGCCACTCCTTTGACAAGTCCCGGGCAATAGCTAGAGGCTGGCGCTGACATCAAAATGTCAACTTCCCTTCCCTTCCCAGAGTTGATAAGTGATGTTTACAGAACGATGAATTCAGGAGTGACAGATTTCTGCAGGATTTGTGTCCTCTCCAGGCTGCACTCCCTGACAGCTGAATCATTCTTTCCTGAGGAGAGCGTCTCTGAGATCGAGTTACAAGGAAAGCTGGTCTCTTTCGGTCACAGCGAAGAGGAGCCTGGTGGGTTCTCTGTGTGTCTTCTAGAGGAGGGCAAGTGGGTGCCCTAGAAAAGAACACACAGTTTCTTTTTCTCCCTTGTGGGGGAGCAAGGCAAGAGTGGAGGAACGCAGCGGGAATGACCCAGCCTGAGTTCTTATCGCATTTCTGTAATTGGTGTGTGACCTTTGTGGGCTCCCTCCCTCTCTGGGCTGTGTAGCCATCTTAACACCTAGAGTCCAGGGCTAGCTTTCAAAGCCGAAGGTTCCTGTGTCCTTAACTTTCATGAGTCTGTAGCACCTGCATTCTCTCCGACTCTCTCTCTCCCTATCATTTTCAAAGGAAGCATTGTAGACTTCTCACTGTAGTTTAAGGCCTCTGGAAAAGTACCAAAGAGAGGATTGTTCATGGTGTGTATAGTCTCCAACTAAAAATTTAAAACCAGTGAAACAAACAAAAAACAAAAGCAAAGGCATTACAGTTAGAAATGTTGACCCTTTCCCTGTACCGAGTCTTTCCCTGTCCCACCACCCAGCTCCCAAATAACAACACAGAGACTTATTAATTAGAAAGCTTGGCCTTAGCTTAGGCTTGCCCCCCTAGCTCTTATAGCTTAAATTAACCCATATTTTTTTTTATTAATCTATGTTTTAACGCATGGCTTTTACCTCTCTCCCATTTTGTGTGTCCAACTTGTTCTGCATCTAGATGGCATCTCCTGCGTGCCTTGATTATCTCTCTCCTCTTCCTCTCTGCCCAGAAGTCCTGACTATCTCTCCTGCCTGGCTATTGGCTGTACAGCTTTTTATTGCACCAAATCACAGCAATCCATCTTCACACAGAGTGCAAATATCCCACAACATTTCCCTACCTAAATATTCTCATCTGTCAGTGTACTAGATAATCAGAAGGGACCTTCGGGCCCCAGAACTTCAAGTACAAATGGCACCTTAAAGACCTTGCCAAAAAGCCACACCTTTTTTTTTTTTTTTTTTTAATTTACAACATTTCTTAAGGAGCTAGGCATAGTAGCAAGTGCTGCAGTTACAACACTTA
Organism: Peromyscus maniculatus bairdii; assembly: GCF_049852395.1. Classification (NCBI taxonomy): domain Eukaryota; kingdom Metazoa; phylum Chordata; class Mammalia; order Rodentia; family Cricetidae; genus Peromyscus; species Peromyscus maniculatus. The sequence continues at coordinate 135,059,165 of NC_134854.1, read as the reverse complement.
GAAAGTGGAGGTAGGAGAACCAGAAGTTCATGGTCAGCTTTAGCTACATACTGAGTTCCTGACTAATCTAGGTTACTTGGGATTCTGTCAAAAACAAAACAAAACAAACAAACAAACAAACAAACAAAACAGCAAAAACAGGGCAGGAGGGATGGCCCTGTAGTAGAACACTTGCTGCTCTTACAGAGTGTTTAGTTCCCAGGCATTCAGATGGTCGTTCTCCATCATCCCCACGCCAGGGATCCAGTGCCTTTATGGGCACCAGGCACACACATTATACACATACATACATGCAGGCAAAATAGTCGTATACACAAAGTAAATTTAAAAACAAAACAAAGCAGAAAACAAAACAAACCCCCGAAACCCCAACAATAAATAAAATGTCTTCTGGGATGGAGTCTTACTTTGTAGCCCATGCTTGCCAGAACCTCTTTATGTATCCCAGGCTGGCCTGGACCTTAGGATCCTCCAGCCTCTACTTCCTAAGTGCTAGGATTTAAAGGCATATGACACCTCCCTCAGCATGCCACACATCTTGATAGACCATAGTCTAACTTTCTTTGTCACATTGTAACCATGGAAATGTCCCCTCCTCCCATTTTGGTGACACCCTCATGGGTAGTCCAGGGCCCATGCCTTATTTCTAGGAGGTCCTGTCCAGTCTGATAGACAGATCCATCAAATGCATGGTTGTTGGTTTGTCTTGGATTAATATGCTCCCATGCCTCAAGCACCCTCCTACCTTTCTTTTCCAGTCCTAAAGCCCACTCACTCTTGGGAGACTGCCTCCTTGAGAAGCATCCCATCCCCCACACAAAGCCATGGTGGTCTCTTTTGCTGTCTCTCTGAAGGTCCTTTTTCCTAGGTCCTGGGTACATGTCCTCAATTGAAGAGCATCCTTCCAGAAAACCCTGGAGGGGTGAGGTGGAGATGTAGACTAGTTCTCAGGTCACACAGCCAAGCAATGACAATCCCAGAACCCCGGGCTAAGGAATTTTATTCCATTGCCTGTTTCTCTCTATGGAAACTCATTAAAACAAGAAGACTTGGGTGCCTCAAGTCAGAGCGTGGACAAAATGGTACATGGTGGCTATAGCAGACAGTATTGGTCCTCTGTCCAAATCCCTCTTTCCAGGCTGTGGACTCACACTGTTCCCTCATCTGCCAAAGTGGGGATCACAGAACCCCTCTAGAGGTTTCCAGCTGTGCTTGGCTCAGACTATGTGCTCTTAACCATTCTGCCGAGTAAGGAGCACCAGCCTAGAGCACGCCACCCTGTGGGACCTGTAGACCTTGAAGCTCAGAAGTCTCCCCTCAGGCCTCCAGGCTTAGTGAGCCCACAGTAAAAATAGATGGTGTTGACTGAGCCCATAGTGTAAGCAAGTGCTCTAGACTCCAGCTCGCTAAATCCATGCGTCTACCTGAGGAGCGGGCTTTGCCCCGTATTGTACAGATGGGAAATCTGGGGGGTCAGAAACACATAGGGATTTGCCTGGTCCACAGCTTCAGTACCTGTTTGGATCTCAGTCCTCGTTGTCTCCATTCCAGGGCCTCTGCTTTCAACCGGCTGCTCTACTAGCTCATTTGGAAAACGATGTGAGGCTTTTTTCTAAGGTCTCTCTTTGAGGTCCAGGGACTGATGGGTCCCGTCCCTCACCTCACCCACTTTGCCTTTCTCCTCCTGGGCCTCCTTCCCTTTGCAGCCTTGTCACTGCGGCAAGCAGGCAAAGCAGGGAGGAGGGCCAGGAGGACCAAAGCTAACCGTGCATCTGGTGTGTTGTTTGGGATGCAGATGGGAAGGGACAGAGAAGCAAAGGCGGCCCTCCCTAGGGCTGCCTCTGACAGACCTCTGTGTTGCTTGTGGGGACTGCTGGAGTCATCCCAGCAATGCCAGGAGCCATGGTTTCTACATAGACCAGGGAGCCCTTCTCTCTCACTGTTTAGCTCTCCGATGCATCCCTACTTTAAGATCCAGGGATCGCAGTCTCCTCTCCCTGGTGGTACCACACCCGGGTTCCCATCTTGACGTCTGAAATCTGCTTATATGTCTGTAGATCCACTGCCCCATCCCACCCTCCACCCCACCCCCACCCCCCCATTTCACAAAGCTTCTAATGCCTTTCTTGTGATTCTGCCAGCAAGGAAATCAAGGTCAGGGAGACTGGCCAAGTGCTTCTCTTCTGAGAGGCTTTTAAGGGAGAGCGAATGAAGTTGGTGACCATTGAGGGAGGAGGACTGGAGGGATGACTTCCAGGAGAGAAAAAAGAATGGATGGAGTACCCTGCTGGGCTCTGGGCTCAGGATGAATAAAGCCAAAGGCATCAGGCTGGACTGGGGAGGTGAGACACGCCCCAGGCCTCAGCTTCGCATCAGTTGTCTGGGAGGCGTCCCCACAGAGTGGAACTGGTTAGCTCTTGCAGCGTGTCTTAGCTAGCTCCTGACATGTTCAGCTGTCTTCTGCTGCTCCCTGCTTGTCTCTCCCTTCCACCCATTTCTACTTGTAGCCTGAGGAATCTTCAAAATGTGCATTTGACTTGGACATGCCAGGCCTGGGCTCAGACCCTTCAGTTCCACCCCAGCTAATGCAGGGTAAATTCAGACTCATTCACCTTTTAGGCAAAGTGCCTGTCACCCTGTCTCTCACTGATCCTCCATAGTGGGGACCTCTAAGGTCCCCCTCATGTTTGATGATAATCTAGGACTCACGGACTCAGAAGAGCTGTTCTCGTGCGATGGTTTTATTGCAGTAAAAGGGTGTGTTGAAGTCAGCCAAGGACAAAAGTTTTGAAAAGTTTCCTTTGTGTGGTCCCACACATGGTGTGACCCGGCAACCATGTAGGACATCACCTGAAAAGTATTGCAGCTACAGAAACTTCCCCGTGCCTCAGTATCCAGGATGTCTCTTTGGGGACAGCCACAGAGGTGTGCACGTCTCCCGGAACTGACCTCAGCTCCTTCGTTTCCATCCTCTCCACTGCTCTTAGAAACCAAACTGACATATCGGACCCCAGGCAGACAAGAGCAGGCCTTCCCTGTGAAGCTTAGCATCAGCACAAACTGCTTGGTATGACCCACACCCTGGTGATCCAAAGTCACTCTGACAGGCAGAATCTTCCGAGGGCTCAGAGGTGCCTCCCAGGTCCTGGTCCAGGTCTGTCTCCTTCTTTGGAATGCACAGAGTTTGAGGGCCACCTGTGTGGGTCAACCCTTCCTTCCATGTTTTCCAGCCTCACATGTAAGTGGTCTCTCTTACACACTTGACATGCTAGCCATATTGTTCAGTCTACACACGGATGCACTTCTGCCCATCATTTTCTTCCTCCCACCTCTTCATATTCTAGGGAAGGACTTTTACTTATTCATAGGTCCACAGGGAAACAACCCTTGTTGTGAAGCTTTTCCCCACCCCATGCAGGCATACTTCTTCCCTTCCTGTCTATCTCTGCCTCTTGCCATCAGCAGGTCATTTCATGCTCTGTGAATAGGTTGCACATGCAGTAGACTGTACCATGGATTCTATTGTTTAGTATGGGGAGCATGTGGTCCATTAGAAAAGTTTGTTTTTGTACTTATAAAAGCAGTGCTTGCTCGTGATGGAGGAATGTGGACGGCACATTCAATTTCAGGCTCGTCTCCCCAGGGCTCTCTATATACTAATGACTGTAGTCATGGTGACCATGAGGTGTGGTCCTAGCTCTGCCTCCAGGTCTTGCCTGATGTTACCTAAAACTCTCTGAGGCTGGGAACCAGATGGCTCCACACATGTGCCCCCTTCCGTCTGTGTGGAGTGGGCTGGGGATGAAGAGCAGAGTGTAGAGGAAGTAAGGTACTTATCCTCTTCCTCTCTGCAGGATGTGGACCTGGTGTAGGCACGAACTCCAGGAAGTCTTCCCAAATGTGCTGATTCTTGGGCTAGACCTTGAATTTAGGATTTTGCTCAAAGACTAAAAGGCAACTTTCTAGGGTAAGGTTGTAGAATAAAAGGGATGGCTGGTGGAACCTGAAGTGGTGTGCTCCCCTGTCCCCAAGATGCCTACCTCCAAGTGTGACATGTTACTGGACTCCCCTTTGATCCCAGGTTGGGGCCGACCTTGCTGAATCTGTAGTCTCAAGTTCTGTTTTGGTCACGAGGCTTCTATGGGATTCTTGGTCATTTGGCTCTGGGCATGTGTGAAGTTCTAATTGAGGCTCCAAATAGCAGGCTGATTAAAGCGGAGTGACACAAGGAAAAACACAGGGGAGATGTGCACTAACGCAGATGTCAAGTGACCCCAGGTGGCTCTGGTTTGTGCCAGCCTCAGGCCTATAAATACACGGATGGGCTCCTCTCTCTTCTGAAGCGACAAGCCCTGGGGCCAGGAGCCAGCCTGTGATATTCCATTATGCCACAGTTGTCCTTCTAGGGCATCGCTGGAGCAAATGTGACCGTTGGAGGCCAGCTTGTCTCCGTTGACATCATAGTGAAGCCGGTACCCTCTTCCTGCCCGATCACCTGTCTGTTTTCCCAGTCTCTCCTCCCCTCACCACTGCTTCCTGGTGTGGCAACTAGGACATTTCGTTCCTTATTCTTCAGACTTTAAGGCCGTTGAGAGGATCGCCAAGCCTCAATGAGGCATTTTGTTCAAAGTGACTTTGTTTTGGTGAAATTTCCAGAATCTTCCATTGGTTGAAGATGCTTCTAAATCCAGTTCTGTTTTCTAAGACCTTCCTCCTTACTGTGTTTAAATTCCCAGCCTTCCATATCCTGGTGCTGGAGACTCAGGCAGGTTACTTACCCGCCACACACAGGGTGGTCATACTACGTTTCTTGGTGTTCTGTTAGCATTGAATGAGGACATCCTCCTGTCATAGGTGACATGTAAGCATTTAGAAACGGTTATGGGGATTAGGGTTGTTCTGTTGGATTTAACTCCTGTCTTTAACTCTAGACTACAGAACAGTGTGGGGTGCTGGGAGAGCCGGGTGTGAAGCAGAAAGTTATCTGGGGTACCGTACTAAAGTCAACTTCTCCTCTTCCATCTTAGTTGGTTAGAGGAAACCGATAGGGTGGATTAGATCAGAGACAAGAAACGATGAAGGACATCTCCTGTCTGGACATTGTCACTGATTTCCTGCTGGACCCGGATAGGCTGTTAGGGTCTTGTGAACCCAACCCTCCAGGAGCCACTGAAAGTTAATTCAAACCAGGTATGGTGGTGATGTGCACCTATCATCCCAGCACGCAGGAGGTGGAGGTAGGAGGATCAGGAGTTTAAGACCAGCCTCAGCTACCCAGAGAGTTTGAGACATGGTCTCCTGTCATCTGGGTTTCTCAACATACCTGGCTTTCTTCACGTTTAATTTTTAAACATGTTTTTTTCTTAGTTTCAATTTTGCCCCTGGCAGATAAAACTAATCAATCATAACAGTCTTTTGTTGAGAGCTCAGTTGCTACCATCAATCCCCAACAAGGCAGCCATGGCCATAAGTCAGGACCCACAGATGAAACAAAGTCTGTGTACTATCAAGTATTAAAATATGTCAAATCAAATCAGTATCAAAATCTTGAGAAATAAACAACAACAACAAAAACTTGTCGCAAACCTCATTTTAAATTGGTGTGTGTGTGTGTGTGGGGGAAGATTGGCCCCATATAGCCATTTAGAGACCCAGGCGTCTTCTAGAATGTGGCTGGACTCTACTTCAAAACTTGTAGAATTTCCATTCAGTTTTGGATGGAAAGAGAAAAAAGTAACACCTGAGAATTCTTTGTGGGGTAGGCCTAGAGGAGATGCTCCCTATTGTGTTACGAGATCATTGGCCAGAACTCAGGCCCATGATCACATCTGTCTGCAAGGAAGGCTGGGAAACTCAGTCCTACTGTGTAAAAAGAACAGAATGCAAACAGTGGTGAGCTCCAGAAATGTCTGTTTCACCCACTAAAATAACAGGGACTCCCCTGAAGGGCTGAGGTATTGAGAAGACTTTAACGAGGCCTTAGAAAGCTGTGGAAGTGGTATAGGCTTTGGCCATGCTGGAGGAGGGTAGGAAGGCACTCTGGAGAGAGAAAGAACAGGTAGGTCTGTATTAGTCTATTTACTGTTACCATAACAAAACAGTCACAAGGCTGAGTGCTTACACAGAAAAAGGGTGCATCAGGGTCACAATGGTGAATGGCACCACAGTGGCAGGAGTGGATGCAGGAAGAAGGGTCACATTACCACACACAACACCAGAGTAAAGCAGTGGGTTTTTATTTAATCACTTACTCTTGAGAGGGGGTAATTCAGGGTCCTCTGAGAACTGTATTGATCCATTCTGAGGGAACGTTCTAATTACCTAGAACCTCCCACTAGACCCCAACTTATAAAGCTCCTAGATCTTGTAACATCCCACACGAAGGACCAAGCTTGTAAACACAGAAACCTCTTGGGGAGTGAGAGGTGGGACAGCATGCTCAAACTACATACATGCAGGACCTTCCAAGGCGGGGACCGTCTGCCCTTGGCCAAGAAGAGAACGTTGACAAGATTGGCGGCACTCAGGATTATAGGGGAAAATCCTGGGCAAATGGGACCAAGTTATGGTGGGTCCTTGTCTGTAACAATTCGTCCTTTAAGTGGCACACATCTAGACAAGTAGTTGTTACCTTTGTTGCTGTGACAAAATATGGAGGAGAGCAACCTCAGGGAGGAAGGAGGGGCTTATTTTGGCTCCAGTGCGAGGGGCAGACTACCATGGCAGGAAAGGCACCCAGCAGGAGTGAAAGGCAGCCGGGCATGTTGCGTCTACAGCCAGGAAGCAGGGAGACGAATGCAGGTGTTCAGCCTGCTCTCTCCTTTTCGTTCAGTCTGGGGCCTCAGCCCAGTGCATGGCTCCCCTTCACACACACCTAGAATGTGTTTCCACGGTGATGGACAGTGGAGATCAACCAGCACAGCTTTGTAGCAGTCACAGGATGCTTGTTCTCTCTCTCTCTCTCTCTCTCTCTCTCTCTCTCTCTCTCTCTCTCTCTCTCTCTCTCTCTCTCTCTCTCTGGTTTTGCCTCTCTTGCCATTTTTCAGTGAGCCTAGCTGCCTAGTCAAAAATCACAGTTGTTTTCAAGTTTCTTGGAATCCTTTTCTTCCAAGGGAGAGAGAATCCCCAGTGAGAAGAGGGTGGCCTGGGATGAGGAAGTACTAGCTTTGAGGCCATTTTTTGCATCTTTCCCTATTTGCATTTATTATCATGTACTAATGATTCACAGAGAGCCTTGCCCTTTGTGGGCTCCCAGTGTGGGCTCGCATTAATTTACATTGCTTTTGAAAAGCAATCAAGGAGGGAATTAAGTGATCATCCATCAAAGGGAGAAAAATGTGCTGTGCTGTAACTGGCCTTGTTAGGCTACACAGGAACCATGGGAAGATCCTTCTGAGCTCCCAGCCCTTTTCGGCTTTGGTCACCTGACCTTTTCTCAGCACCGGAGTGGATGGGAAGGAAGAGGGGGAGGAGGAGAGGATGCTGGACCGAGCCGGCCTCCTCCTTTTGCTTAGCCTCCTCCTCTGGACAAGGGAGAGAGCCCAGATGATCTCCGGTAGCCCTCCCTTTAGGCCTCCCACTCTGCCAGTTCTTCTGAAGACAGATGCTTGCATGTCATCACAAATGGAGGCAATTACCTGCTCATAATCCATACAGTTCCCTTGTGCGGGCTTCCCTGGGACATTATGAGGACTAGAAAAGTGAATTAACATTTTTATTTCTCTATTCTACTACAGTTGTTCAGTGCTGTTAATCCAGGCTGTGTGCTTTTTGTGACTGAGGTATAATATATATACAGGGAACTGTATATCTGTGTAGGCTGCTGCTTACAGTCTCTTGTTTGTTGTGTGTTGTTTTGTTTTGAAATGGTCTCATGTAGCCCAAGCTAGCCTCCTATTAGTTATGTACCTGAGGATAGCCTTGAACTCCTATTCTGTTTCCACTTCCCTAATACCTGGATCACAGGTGTGTGCTGCGGCACACAGCTGCTTGTGATTGTTGTTTTATGGTCACCTTTTTTCCTTCCTCAGCGTCCTTCTGACGTGGGATGGGCACAGAAAGGGACCTGGGCCACAGTACCAGATGTGCCTCCATAGGCTTCTGGAAGTGGGTAGTTTGCTTGGTGAGTGCAAGGTTTGGCTGTGGGCCTGAGTTCAGTTTCTGTGTGTGATGACTTTTGAGATGTGAAGATGCTCTGAGGATGTCATTGATCATATGAGCCACATATTACGCGGCTTACGTGAGATCGCCTGGGGAGCGCACAAGCAGGAGACCAGAGGAAGCTAGAGAGAGGGCCTAAGAGATCAAAGAGATTGGCAGAGAAAAAAAAAGTGACAGGGAACATACTCATCAACGCAGAGCAGCAAGAGGAGGGGCGGCAGTCTGGGATATGCAGGCCAGGGGGGCTGAGGGCAGGGATGGAAAGGTGGTGGTCGGAAGGAGCTGCATGTTGCTGCTGGAGCTGCTGTGGAGAGGGGAGAGGAGCACGGGGGAGGAACCACTGTGTTGGTGATGAGGAGGGTGGTAGACTGCCCTGGCTCCAGAGTTACAGGACGGTGACACACGGAGAGGATGAATGTTCGGCACTGTAGCACAGGGTTTGTGCCTGGGTTGGTGTGGCTCCCCAGTAATTACTGTCCATCTCCCCTCAATTATGGAAAGTGATGGTGATTAAATCCTACCCCCAGCCCTTTCCTCAGTGAATCTACCCACCTTCTTCCTTCTCTGAACTTTTAATCGTGTAGGTACATTGCTATGCTACAGAAAGATTGCTATGAAAACTGTCTGCAAAAGAAAAAAAAATAAGATATAGGGAGAACTCAGTGTTCATTAGCTATAGAACGGGCTAATTAACCTTGCTCCGGGCTGTCAGAATATGAAGCTGCTCCTCAGTAAAGTACACTGCCCTCAGTGTTTATTCAAATGGAGCTTATTGATCAGACTGACCCAAATTGAGTTGATTTCAATAACTGTAAATAAAGCATCTATCCTGGGCCACCGAAGGATGCAGAGTGATTGTTCCCAGGGCCAGGTGGGCAGCTTGTGTTAGAGTTTGTCTTGCTTTTCACTTTTGTTTCACTTTTAGCTGGGCTCTGTACCAGTAAAATGGGGTAAGTGATCCTGATTGGCAGCTTATATAAGGCCTAAGTGTGGTTTTTATACCTCGCGCTTAGTGCTGCTGCCAGAATTCCTACCTGGGGGAGACTAAATGGCATCCACCCTCTTCTCCTAAGGTCCTACCAGCAAACCAAAGCACGGCTCCATCACAGGGCACCCTGAGGAGCCAATGAGTTCCTTGGGATTACTTAGAGTATAGCCGCAAGGTCATGACAGGAGTATGGGTGACCCCAAAGCAGTTGCGTAGATGATGGTTTCCCCATAGTCACACAAAAGGGCTTCCTTCCCCTTATTCTTCCTCAGCCTATATACTCTGTCACCTCCCCTAGACCCCAAGGCGACATGAAATTCCGGCAAAATTGCAGGCACATGGCTGGAGAGGCTGGAATATCAGGTGAGGGTCCAGTGGCCCTCCCTAGCTCTCTTCTGAGAGAATGACAACAGGTAGGCATAGATGAACTCATGAAGATGGTGGCAGTTTAGCGCGGAGGATAGCTCCTTGCATAGGTACCTTCAGCACAAGGTGGCATTGACAATATGGCCAAAAAAAAAAAGCCGGGCATGGTGGCTCACACCTTTAATCCCAGCACTCAGTGGGGCAGAGGCAGGCTCTGTGAGTCTGAAACCAACTTGATCTACAAAGTGAGTTCCAGGACAGCCAGGACTGTTACACAGAGAAACTCTGTGATGAAATCTGCACCGCCCCCCCAAATAAATAAAAACAAAGGATGTGGCCATCAAGCACTTCCAGAGTATCCTAGTGCTGGTACAGAATGAATAGCATTAGCATTCTTCTGATGGAGGCATTACCAACTGACTAAGGAAGACACACTGTTGATGTAGTTGGCCCTCACTTATACATAGGCTTTTGCACTTGCACACTCAATTGACCTTTTTTCAGACATATTCACACAAACAAACAAACCCCCAAACAAAAAGCATCCATACCGGACAAGGACAGACTGACTTCCTTGTCAGCATTCCCAACAGTGTGACGCAATGGCCGCTGACATCTTACTTACATGTATTAGAAATAAATAATCTAGAGGAGACTGTAAGTCCACCGGAGGCTTAAGAGTATTAAGTGTACAGTTTCTATTCAAACATGCATCATTTCCCACAAGGAGCTTGTACAACTGTGTGTGTGTGTGTGTGTGTGAGAGAGAGAGAGAGAGAGAGAGAGAGAGAGAGAGAGAGAGAGAGAGAGAGAGAGAACTGTCCTCAGGAAATAACCACAAGGCGATGTGGTAAAGGTAAAGAGGGGAACTTAGGTACCTACTGTGAGACCACAGACGAGGAGAGAAGTCAGACTCCCTGGGAGAGGTAGGCAAAGCTCCCTTGGAGGACTCTTAAGCTAGCCCTTGAAGGCAAGAAGAATGGAGTGAGGCATGGGAGACTCCGAGTCCATAGGTCGTGGGGTTCAGACATCTTGGTGGGAATAGTGGGGTACAGCCTGGGTCAGGTAGGAGTTGGTACTTGTTTGTAAGTGCCCCAGAGTGTGCAAAGGGCAGTGTGGTTGGGAAATGCTGAGTTACCTGGGCAGTCAGCAGAGCCTAGGAGCACAGGTTAACCAGACACAGCACCTCTGCTCACTGCCTATCCCTCCACCCAGTGCTGCTGGGAGCCTTCGGGAGGGCAGCAAGCTTGAAATCAGAAGACAACTTCTGGAGCTGGTTCTTTCCTACTACCATGTGGGTCCCAGGGATTGGACTCAGGTCGTCAAGTGTGGTTGCAAGCATTCTTACCCACTTAGCCATCTTGCCGGTCCACACCCAAGCTCTTTTCGGTCTGTTTCTATTCTTTTCTTTAAATTATGTATTTGTTTACCTTATATGTCTGAGTGCTTTGTCTGCATGCATATCATGTGAATGCCTGGTACCTTCAGAGGCCAGAAGAGGTTATCAGATCCCTTGTGACTGCACTTATAGATGATTGTGAACCGCCATGTGATTGCTAGGAATAAACCCAGGTCCTCTGAAAGAACAGTCAGTGCTCTTAACTGTTGGGACACCTCTCCAGCCCCAGTTTCTGTTCTTTATTCTTCTTATCTCATGCATCAAAATTTCTCAACATCTGCCCAGCAACCCCCTTATAAATGGGCAGCCACTCATGTACCTGCCTCTTCTTTACTGAGTACCACTCACAGAAGACTGCTTCCTCTGAGCTTTCTTCTTGGATCACTCCATCCTCCGTCTTCTCTTCCCTTTTCTGGAGCCCGGGATGTCTAATGACAGGGGCTGGAAATGGCTGAGACCAAGTAGAAGGGGGATGGAGACGCTCAACTCGGTGAAGACGGTATATGGTACTCAAGGGTGCTCACCCTGATGGAGAGCTGGACGTGCAGGCAGGTGTAGGGGTTAGCAGTGCTTGTGAAACCACAGGTGTACAGTCGGTTGCTGGAACACAGCACAGGGGAGTTGGGGTCAGGGGCTCTTGGGAATCGAAGGGGAAAACGGTGGTCTAGGGGGTGAGAACAAGAGCAAGGAACACAGGGATGACGGCAAGTTACAAGTTCAGCCAGCAGACAGGGATTTAGGAACAGGCGAGGCGAGGCCCTGACGGGATGCAGGGCGGGGCTGGGGCTCATTTAGATCTTCTTGCTTAGGGGCAGGTTTTGGAGGTGGGGAAGAGGCTCTTGGGAAGAGATGCCAGCGTGAGGAACTGGGCTGGTTGGATCACCTCCTCTAACCTTTCCTATAAAGCTGTAAATGATCTCTTAATCATCCACTGGATCTTAGCTTCCACATAATGCCTTTTACACAGTGACTCTGCCTGGCTCCCATGTGGGACCATAGCTGCCTGCAGGGCAGGCCCTGTGGATGCATATCTGATGACAATAATGGCATTCCTGAGAGCAGCGAGCATCTGCTGAGCACAGTCACCTCAAGCCTCACATCAAACCTGAACACCCCGGCCGGAAGGCCCCACAGCCAGTACCCACTGCCGCCCAGATTTGTATCAAGGCAGATGCCAAGCCTGCACATTTATTTATTTTTGATGTTTTGAGACAGGATCTCTTGTAGCCAGGCTGGCCTTGTGCTACCAATCTTCCTGCCTCTGCTTCCCAAGTGCTAGGATTGAAGATGCACAGCGCCTTTGCCCTACTATAAAGTCCCCACTTTTATCCCCATGCTTTGCTGTGGAACAACATCATTTCAGTCCCTGGAAACTGGTATTAAAGGCCTTGACTGAGAGGAGGTGCATAATCATGCTTCTCCTCACCATGGCCTCTGGCATCACCTTGTCCCGTCCCTCTGTAGATGAATGAATTGATGGCTTGCATTGGGAGGAGATGGATGCAGGCAGCATGGGGTGGGGGAGGTGGGGGTCGGGTAGAGGGGGTAGGGGCACTGGTGAAATTCCTTTTCTTCCTTCAGCCTCTTTGGAGAGGAGCCTCCTGAGAGCAGATGGAAATGTCTGCAGAGTGTTTTTCAGACTGCCCCAGAAAGCATTCTGCCTGGCAACAAAGAGCCTTTCAGAACGCAGCTCCTAGAGGAGGCAGGAGCCTGCAAGCTGAGATCCAAGAGGGGTTGGAATCGTTACTGCATCTGGCTGTACAAAAGAGGCCAGCCACAGAGGATTGAGTTTCAGCTCCGGGTACAGCTGGAGGGGCTGCGGAGGCTGTGCTGGGGGAGGGTGGGGGTTAGGGCTGATGCTGGGGAGGAGGTCTTTAGGCATCTATTACAGTGTGCGTGCGTCTGTGATAGCAAATATGTGTTTGATAGCATAACCATGTGGGTGTGGAAGGACATGCTCAACTAGTTCCCAGGGGGAGGTGTGTGCTTGAATTAAGTGTAGTTTAAGATTGTAAAAGCAATATATGCTTGCTATAAATGCTCACATATTCTAGAGGCATATAAACAGAAAGCCTGAGTTACCTGTCTTAGATACTCTGTTAATGTCTTAGAATGTGCTCTCTCAGGCTTAGGTTTGTGTGTGTTTGTGTACAGTATTTTACACGCAGTGGCCCTTCCTGTGGAAGTAGGCTAGTCACATTTCTGTTACTATAACAGATGTTCTGGACAGTTAGTTTATAGAGAGAAAAGGTTGATTTCATCTCAGAGTTTCTGAGGTTTTAGTACTGGTGCGTTGGCCTTACTGTTTTTCGGTTTGTGGTAAGAGGGCAACATGGTGGGAGCTTTGGCAGAGGAGACCCAGTCACCCCACACCCAGGAAGCGGAAGAGAGAAGGAGGAAGGGCCTGCAGTCCCATAATGCAGTTCATCCGTGTCCAATATGACTGAGGGCCTCCTGAAGGTCCCACCACTTCCTAGTAGCACCACCCTGGGGATCAAAGTGTAAACACGTGGGTCTTGGGGGATGGTTAAGATCCAGTGAGAGCGAAAGTGCTCCTGCAGAAGGTACCTGCTGCAGCGAGCCATCCAGACTGCTTGGCCTACAACCAACAGAAATGCCTTGCCTCTCTGTTCTGGAGACTGGAAGTCTGGAAGTGTGTTCTTGCTGACTGCTCTAAGAGAGAATCCTTCCTGGCCTCTTCTGACCTTGGGTATGTGCCAGCAATCCTTGGAGTTGTTGGCTTGCAGCTGCCTCCTTCTAGTTCATGGCCATCTTCTTCCTGTGACTTCATGCCATCTTTCTTCTGTGGTGTCTGAGGGTATGAGTCATATTGGATCAGAACCTGCCCTGATGACTTCATTTTATTTTGATCACCTCTGTAAGACCTTATGATTAATAGTCACATTTAGAGACCTTGAGGGTCAGAACTTCAGTCTATCTTTGGGGGGACCCAGTGTACCCTAAAACAATTTTAAACTATGAAGGTCATTTTGGATCACCCTTGAAAGCAGAGAACCTTCTCTGGCTAAAAGCAGAGGATACCAGCTGGGTGAGGTGATCCACACTTGTATAAGGATGCTGAGGCAGGAGGATTTTGAGTTGGGAGCCAACTTGGGCTATATGGTAGGACCACCTCGATAAACCAAACTAAAGCAAACAGAGGAGAAGGAGGTGGAAGAAGAGGAGAAGAAGAAGGAGGAGGAGGAAAAGCAGGAGGAAGGGGGAGGAATTAACAGGCTCTATATGTCCCACCTTTGACTCTGAGATACAGGAGTCCTATGCAAAAACTAGACAGAGACCTGAGGAAGTAAGGGTGTCCTCCACAAGCTGGCAGCTCACCAGGAAATGGAGACCCTCGCTCTAACTGCAAGGAACTAGATTCTGCAGCAGTCATAATCCACCCAGAAGATGAGTCTTCCAGAATCTTCAAATAAGAGTTTAGGCAGTGATCACCTTGACTTCAGCCTTATGAGACTCTAACTGAAAACTCAGCTCTGTCTGGACCAATGGCCTACAAGGCTGTGAGACAATAAATTTGGGTTCTACTAAGTTGCAAGTCTGTGCAACTTTGTTCCAGCAGGAACAGAAAATGAGCATACTTTCCCCTTAGGTTGGCCTTTCCATCCCTTAAACCAAATACTAGAGACTTCTCAGGGCTTCTTGTCTACTGTCCTGAGTCTTTGAATGATGTCACTCATCTGATACAGCTGACACTTCCTGGTGCAGAAGCAGGTGGACAGTTTACTTGGGGCACTGAGAAAAGCCTCTTCACCCTGCAAAGGGGATGTTGCCAGGTGCCCCCCCCCCCCCGCCCTGTTCAGCTTAGGATCTTCGTGGGGCAGGAAGAGATACTTTGTGTTTCCTTCAGAAGGGGGACATTCTCTGACAACTGCACGGGCAAGGGTAGATTCACAGAGGAGCCTGGACCCAGCAAGGCTCTGAAGAGTTGGCTGGCCTTTGGGAAGCTTGCTGCCTTTGGGTTTCTGGAGTGATTGCAGGGTATGTCTTTCTGCCCACGCCTTCTGACTCTAGTCACTTTGATGACACTTGTCTATAGGAAGTGGGTCAGACCTGAAGTTCATCTACACCACAGTGTCTGGGACTGTCCAGACACCTTCAACCTGGGTCCTCCTTCGTGGTGATGAGAGTACAGAGTGTGATTGCCAGCTTCTGCTGTCCAGAGGGAACGTGAGGAGACAGAGGAGGGACAGGGGACTCCACAGACCCAGAAGAACTCTACACTTGACCTCACTTTCTGTGGCTGTGAGCTTGCCTCACCCTTAACCCTCTTCAACTCTGTCTGTCTGGGTGGAGACCCAGAAGCCCGTGTTTTGAAGACAGAATTCTGCCATTGAAGGTTCTCTAGTATTTACCATTTGTATCTGGGTGTCCCTTCCTTAGTCTTATTCCCTATGGGTGACCATGTGCCCTCTCCAAGCTAACCCTCTCCTGGGTTTATGAAGGTCAGTAGGGGAGAACTCATAGCCATCTTTTCTCCTTCTCTCTTGTAAAGAAAGGCTCACGTTTAGCCTAGGTTGGCCTCAAACTTACTCTGTACCTGGATCCTCCTGCTTCTACTTTGCAAGTGCTGGGATTATAGGCCTATCCCACCACACTTAGTTTATGGGTGCTAGGGAACCAATTCTGTGCATCATGCATGGTAGGGAAGCACTCTACAAACTAAGCTACAGTCCCAGTACTCTCCCACGTGTCTTGAAGCGTTGTTCTCTTTGAGAGTCTTTCTGACACATCAGACTTCTCTTCACTATGCCAAGAAGTGGGACAGATACTCTGAAACGTTGGCCTGGCTGCCCTCACCCTGGGGGCAGCATGGCTTGCAGAGAGAACTGAAGTATTTATTGACTTTGTGTCCTTGGACTAGACTTTCTAATCACTCGCTAGTTGTGTGTCCCCGGGGCCTTCTCTTCACCCATGTGTCTTTACAGCCCTGTCTTACCAGGACATGGATGGCACCTGGGAGTGTGTGCTGTGAACGGCAAAGCCCTACAGGGGTGATGTTATCTCTGTTCTCTCATTGGACATCTCCCTTGGCCTATGAGGCAGGCACAGCCCATTGTACAGATGAAGAAGTGAAGACAGAGGGCGTTCAGGAACTCAGTGTCCAGCTTCTTGTTTGTAGACTCATTTTGGTTGTTTCATGCTGTGGCTGCAGCCACCGGGAGCCCATCAGTGACTCCTTGGGTGACATCTTTAACAACAGTGTCAGTAATCAGCATTCAGCCATTTTATGCCTTTGATTATTCTCATTTCCCAGATGTGAAACTTGAGACTTAGCTGGGATGAGTAACTTCCCCCGGGCCACGTTTTTAGGATTCAAATTCAGGTATATCTGACTCCACAGTGTTGACTAGACTGGTCAGCTCTGTGCTGCTTGCTTTTAGTTGGGCAGCTCAACCCTCCTACCTGAGAGAGCCAGAGAAGCATGCAGAGAGCAGTGGGAGGGAGGTCAGGTAGACCCGAAGTAGTTAGACTCCCACCTCCTACAAGAGGTGTGACCAGGCCACTGACAGCTCAGGATCAGGAAGAGGTGACTTCCCTGTCAGGTGTGATAGAAGAAGAACTTGGGTTCCCGCCAGGCAGGGACTTGCTCAGCCCAATAAAATTAGGGAATTAAGTTGGGGCCAATGAGAAAACATGAAATGTTTGCAGGTTTCGTTTGAGTTCTGAGCTCAGCTTAACTGATTGTGGAGGGTGGATTTTAAGGGCACATGTTAAACCTCGGGCAATTGACTATATGTCAGTCAGTGTGTTGCTTAGGCAAATGAAAGGCTGTGAGAATTAGAGTTTTTCAAAAGGAAGGAGAAGAGAAAGACGGAGGCCGGTATGAATGAGGAACCCGCCTGGCAGGAGGCGGGCTGTGCCTGGTGAGTCATGAGAGGGAAGATGGGCAGTGCCCTGGCCCTGAAACTGCAGCCAAGGAGCTCAAGTTGGTTCGAGCGGCCATTTCAACTGTGGCCTGAGGGTTTGCCAGGCCGTTCCTGTCCCAGCCACAGAAGGAAACTGGTCCCTGGGGTCATCTCTGGGACTGTAGGGGGAACAAACATGATACCCCACTTGTTTCTCTTTCTGGGTCTTTGAGGTGAGAAAGGAAGAGGCACAGACCTCCTTCTCCCTAAAGTCTGTGGGGGAGAGAACAGAATGGAGTTCAGCCGGGGGGGGGGGGGGCATCAAAGGGATTGGCTGCAAGCCTGGCCTGAGACTCAAGAGAGCCTCGTGCTATGTGCCCTCATAACTGTGAGTTTCAGTATCTATCCCTTTAAAACTGAAATATAGCAGTAAGAACCACTGGCTATAGAAATATAATTCAGATGTGCTGGAAAGAGGCACTTTTGGCTCGTGTGATTGATAGGGGAAGAGTTCTGATTATGGGCAGTCAGAAGCTGATGATTCACCTGGCCATGTCAGGGGAGGGCCCTCTCCAGGTGTGAGGACTTCTGTGACAGGCAGGCTTCACCCTTGGAGCTCTCAAGGTGACTTCTAGCTGCTCTGGGCTTGATGTCCACCAGCTGCACTCCCTGGGAGACCTTGGTCTAGATGTTCCTCCAACAGTCCTGGCACTGATGTCCGTTGGGCCTGCTTGGTCACAGGTCCATCTCAGAGTAGGGTTGCCTTTCTCTTACTGGCCAGGCTAGGGCCACATGATCTGTCCTAGAATTAAAAGTAGAGTTAGTTTCCCAGCAACAATAAGGCCTAAATATGGGATGGGGTAAGAAAAGGGGTGTGGCTATTTGGCAAATGAAAACTACAGGTAATCTCAGTGTCTAAGGTCTGCTCTGACAGTCCTTGAGAGAAGCCAGTGACCTGGGCATCTGCAATGAGCCCCTGAAAATGGGCTCCTTGAGACTAGGCTGGGGTCATGGAGCCCCTTGAGAATACAGTGAAAACCTCTTCCCTAGAAAGACATTTCAGACTCCTAAGCATGGCCTCTGAGGTCCCAGACTGCTCCAACAGCCTCACTGTTACTTGAATTCACTCCGCTGCCTCTTCCTTAGACCTGTGGGAGGGCCCTGAACTTGACGTTCCCTCTCACCTGGTGAATGCCTCCCATTTGTGTGTTTTTATGGCTCTTTGAACCTTTCCCCAAACTCATTTCAACTGCAGCTTTAAATTTTAATACACGAATAACCTAATCTATATTTCATGAATTATTAGAGCAGGGTAGCTGAAAGGCTCCAATCACATGACAATGATAAAGAAAGAACATGTTAATCACCTATTGGACAATTCCATACTGTCTCAATGTATTAAAACATCACACTCGCTCACAAATACATATATACAAGTTCTGTATATTACCAAATATATTAAAAAATGTTTAGGAAGTTAGCAATAGTCTGTCCCCTGACATGATTATTATACACAGAATACATAGATCAGATTATCATACTGTATTTCATGAGTCTGTACAACTAAAACAGTGATGAGTTTAAAAATTATATTTTATATGACTGTTTGGTTGGTGTTACTATCTCCCGCCTAACAGAGACTCTATAAAGGGAAGGACGAGTTTGCCTTCCTTCTGTATGCATAGCCCTCCGTAGAGTGTCAGACGAACAGCTGGCTGCCTAAGAGTAGAGAGGGGCCGGGCGATGGTGGCGCACGCCTTTAATCCCAGCACTCGGGAGGCAGAGCCAGGCGGATCGCTGTGAGTTCGAGGCCAGCCTGGGCTACCAAGTGAGCTCCAGGAAAGGCGCAAAGCTACACAGAGAAACCCTGTCTCGAAAAACCAAAAAAAAAAAAAAAAAAAAAAAAAAAAAAGAGTAGAGAGGGAAGTACATGCTCTCAGTCCCCTGGACTTTTAGCGGCATGTGTCCCCAGAGTCAGTCTCTGAACTTCATGTGAAGAATCTCAGAATAGGCTGGGCGGTGGTGGTGCTTGCCTTTAATCCTGGCACTTGGGAGGCAGAGGCAGGCAGATCTCTGAGTTTAAGGCCAGGTCACTCTACAGAGTGAGTTCCAGGACAGCCAGGGCTACACAGAGAAACCTGTCTCAAAACAGAAAGAATTTCAGAATCTGGGCTGGAGTAATCTCATACACCCTTCCCTTGGAGAACCACTGTTTATGTTAATAACCACATGTATTTGTAATGATTGTGATTGTCACTAACATTTATTGGGGATCTGCGTCCTGAGTCCCTGTGCTTTCTGTCTTCCCAACAAATCCCCAAGGTGAAGCAAACTAGAAGGAGGGAAGGTTTATTTTGACTTCCAATGTCAAGGTTTCCGTCTATGAGCATTTGGGCCTTAAGCTTTGGGCCTGTGGCAGCACACTAGGGCACAGTGTCTGATGGGGTGGGATCGATCCCTGCACCAGGAAGCAGTCACAAAGAATAAGGAACTAGGGTTCCACAATCCACATTTGGGGGCGTACCTCCAATGATTTAAGGCCTCCCACTAGGACACCCCACCTTGTAAATACACAACTACCTCCAAAGAATACCAAGCAAGGGGCTAAACTTTAACATTTAAACATGACTGTTCTTGTGTAGCGTTCTAGATCTGAACTACAGTCACATCTTACTGTCCCATGTCATTCCATAATAACCCGGTGCAGCAAACAGCAGGTGAAGGAAACAATCCTTGGAGGGTTATGAATCTCCAGCTACTGTGTGGGCAGCAGTAGATCTGGTATGTGTCCAAACTCTTTAATCACTGAAATGTGACCCATCCTACAGTGGGACCAGCTGGCCTCTGTTTAACTTATCCTTGTCTCTCTCCAAATGCATAGGGCATCCTAAGGGTCACACCTACTTTGGGACTTGCTGGCAAAGTGCTGGTTTACACTGACCAGGACCAACATCAGAAGAATGTAGGCCTGGCACAACCCCAATTCCACAAATATTTTCTGAGTGTCTCCTGTACCAGGCAGGGTGCTTAGAGTGCCAGAAGCATGGTCAGGAAGCCACATCTCATTGTCCAACCTAGGCTGCCCCTCCCACCTATGGCACTCACACTTCACAGGTTTCTCTCAGACCATCCGGCTGTGTCTTCCCTCCGGAGTGCTGCTCTGAGGCCCTTTCAGGAGTTAGTTCAGCATGAAATGCAAATTCCTTCTGTAAATGTTTATGGGGAACTTTCTGTAGCCTCTGGCCCTGGGCTATGATTTGAGTATAAAAAAAGCAAAGAAAAACTATGACCTCTTTTTCCTCTATGCCTGTCACCTGGTAGGGTGACAGGACAATGCATGTGAAGCCATAATAAGCTAAAGCAGAAGGTGGGCCGTGGGGTGCCTTCATTAGAAAGATAAACCAACCTGCCGTGGGAGGCCAGAGAGAGGAGTGCTTTCTTTTTCTCTCTTTAATTAACAAAATTAATTTTGGTTTGGGATTTAAGCTTGTGCCTAAATGTTGTAAGAACATCTGGATAGTGGGCCAGCCATTTGCCAGCCTCCTAGATGTTTGGCTGACAGGGTAGGGAACAGTTGGGTGTTCCTAAGCATCCCAGGGAATTATGGGGGTTCTGTGAGGTTGAGGGACTGGCTCAGAGGGCTTTCTTGGCCTGTGCCAGCCAGTTAGGCAATGCCCATCTGCCTTCACCCTCTTCACACCACCCACTCTGCCCACAGGGCTCCTTCTTCATGACTTGGGCTTATGGAGGAGCCTCAGGGACAAGCCCAGGCTTGCATTTCACTGCTCTCAGTTTCTTCCTCTATCAAATGGGGTCATGGTTGCTCTTCCTAAGGTGGGTGGTAGGGTCAAATGCACAGTGGAGCTTCACAGATGTCCTGGACTGTTCTTGTCTTGCCAGGGACCCAGATGAGTTCTACTGCAGAAGTAGAGGACGATGGCCTCCTTGGCCTCTGTGTCCTTCTGGGCCACACAGGCAAATTCAGGCCAGATGGGGATTCTTCCTTGGTTCCTGGTGTTTCTTGTGACTCTTGTTTCTGGGCCTTTACTGGTTTATTAAATGGCATGCTTAGTGTGATGGCTGATATTAGTTGTCAACTTGATGCCATCTAGAATTACCTGAGATGGTCCTCTAGGCATTCCTATGGGGGATTGTATTAACTGGGGTTAACTGAAGTGGGGAGACCTTTCAGCTGTGGGTGGCACCATCCCCTAGGCTGGGATGTTGGACTATATAAAGAGAAAAAAGTGAGCTGAGCACACACACACACACACACACATCTCTCTATGGCTTCTTAACTGTGGATGTAAAGTGACCACCTGCTTCAAGCCCCTGCTGCTGGTGAGACCTCCTCACCATAGCAGACCGTAATTACAAACTGTGAGCCGAAGTTAAAATTAACCCTTTCTCCCTTAAGTTGATTTGTCACACTGTTTTATCACAGCAATAGAAAAGGTAGCTAAGAGAGATAGTGTGAAGACCTTGGTGTGCGGCTTGCTGCAAAATAAGGGCGAATGAAGTGGCAGGGGTCCCTCTGTCTGCAATGCCCCTCTTTCCTCCCCTCCCCCTTCTCTCCTCCTCCCTCCTGCCTTGACATTCTTATTTCCTTATTTAATCATTTGATAAGCACTAGCCTCACTTAGAAATGACTTTCACTGTGATCCACCCCACACAACATAAAGTTAGCACCCTAACTTTCCTTGGGTGTGCAGGCCATTCAGCTCACTCACACTGTGTTAGCAGCACCACCATCCATCTCCAGGAACCTTTCGTCTTGGGAAACTGAGCAGTGGTTTGTGTCCTCATAAGCCTCTAATTCCCCTTTCCCACCTCTGCCAGCCTTTAGCAATCCTGTTGGAATCTCTTTCTATCTCTGAATTTGACTCATTTAGGGACCTCACGCCGGTGTAATTACACAGCGTTTGTCCTTTTGTGACTGGCTTTCTTCCACTAGCATAATATCCTTAAGGTTCATCCATGCTGGAGTATGGGTCAGGGCTTTCTCTCCTTCCAGGGCCGAAGAGTATTCTGCTCTCCTTGATGGACCGCACTTTGTTTATCCATTTGTCCAGAGCATGAGATTGGTATCTATTCTGTGAAGGCAAAGAGCAGATTCCAGCCACAAGGCTGGAGAGAAGAGGCATGATGGGTCAGGTGGAAGGAGCCAAGGAGCCACATGTGTGAAGCTGCTGTGAATTGGCGGGACTGTGTGAAGCTGGTGCATAGGTGGCCCTTTCATTGTGAACTCCTGCAGTGAGCCTCTTGCTAACAGGCAGGCCCAGGGATCGCTCCCCCCCCCTCTTTGCCCTGGCTCTTATTCCGACAGTCCTAACTTTCCCTTTGACTGTCATCTTTCCCACTAGCCAGTGAGCTGCCAGAGTACAGGCACCATTTTGTTTTCATTTCTGCCCACCCTCAAGTATCTTGGTAGGTGTCCTTCACACTCCAGCTGACACCTCCTCAGGGAGGTCAGCCTCTTCCGTGGAAATGCCCGAGGGAGAACCGGGAGCCTCTGGGTTGTGCTTGAAACAAGCATGAGGACTTCCACTTTGTCACAGAAGCATGTCCTCTGGGGAAGACCTGCAGTGCACAGACACATGTGACCTGGGTGTGCCATGCTGCCTGTGGGTTGGGCTGAAGATCCCTGCTCCATAGGAGTGTGGGATGCACCCCTGGCTCAGAGTGGGCTCCATGCGGCCAAGCCTCCAGCATTAACCCCCACGCCCACACTCTAGCAGAGCCCACTGGTCTCCCCAGCCACACTCTGCCACCCCTCTAGTTGTTCTTGGTAAGTTCCAGGCTGCCTCTCACAAGACTCTGCCTGTGTTTACCCCCCCCCCCCCCCCACTTCTCTGCTTGTGGCGTCACCATGCCATCTTAAGTCTGTTCTGCATTAGACCCAGACTCTGCAGTGAAGCCTTCCTGGGGTTCTTCCAGAGTGTTACCAGCCCTGGGGGAGTCCTTCTTTTCTGCATGCCTAACTTCCTCTCCCTGTTCCCTCTAGCATGTGAGTGGAGAGCCAGAGCACTTTGTCCTTCTAAACCTCTGACCTGTGTCTGTGGTTTTTCCACCTAGTGACGGGGAAGGATCTTGTCAGGGCCAGAGACCAGTAGATCTGGAAGTCATGGGACAAACACTGTACAGTGTCAACCCGGAGCTTGACTGGAAACAGGCGAGACAGGCAGAGACGTGGAGAGGTGGATGTGAGCTGGGGAGACAGGTCTGGAGAACTGAGGGAAAATGTCTGTCACGTGTTGTGTTCTAGCCCACCTAAAGGTTTTCTGCAAGTCCTATGACCAGTGACCATGAATAGGAGCTTGTTTAGATAGAGCATCTTTACAGAGGTAGCCAAAGGATGATGATCCCATCTGGGTGCGCTCTACTCAAAAGACTTGGGGTCCTTCTGAGAGGGGGAAATTGAGGCCGCCAGCCAACCAGGTGCATGGGGAGAACTGGAAATCAGGGATGAAGGAGGCACTGTGGAAGTCCAGAAATGCTCACATTGCTGGTAAACCCACAGGAGGCAGGGAGAAAGGTCTAGAACAGGCTTTCCCTCACATACCTGGAAGGAACCAGCCCTGCCCATGGCATCATCTCCCACATTCAGCTCCCAGAACCAAGGCCATACATCTCTGGTGCTGAGGTCACATGGTGGTTCACAGTTATCTGTAATGCCAGTTCCGGGATATTTCATACCATCTTCTGTCCTCTCCAGGTTCTACATATTAGTGGTACATGTACATACATGCAGGTGAAACACTCATGCACATAAAATAGTCTTGTGAACGAACAGTTTTCTGAGTCATGTCCATCACATCTGCCCACAACTCTGCACATAAACAGATATAATATTACAATGTGCTCTTCCCACTAGACTGCAAATTCCCTGAGGGCAGGAGTTGTGTCTTATGTGGGACAGCTAGAATAGTTTAGTTAGTGCCTCACTTAGGGCAGTTCGACTTCAGCTCTTTTGACAGTACAACGGTGTAAAGTGTACCTGTACAGCCATTCTGTTTGTCACTTCCAGCACAGAAGTCAATGAATTACTCGAGCTGCTCAATGCTTTATTCTGAAACAGGCTTTGCATTAGATGACTTTGCTCCCCTAATGTAGGTTAATGCTGTTGTTCTGTGCATCTGTATCGTAGGCTGAGCTAAGTGATGTTTGGTGGCTTAGGTGTGAAGTGAATTGGTGCCATACCATAGCTTCCATTCACTGGCTTTTTGGAATGTCACCCCATCAACTCTTTGTAGTGAACCTTTGTGCTTGTCAGTTTCTATGATTTATTTAATTCCATCTTCCACGGCATTCAAAGATGTTTACTATTATTGTCCTTGATTTCTAGACGGACATGAAAACTCACAGAAAGGCTTAGAATTTGCCTGGGCTTGTGTAATAGGAGGCAGAGTCTGGCTGAGGCTGCACTGGGTACATCGGGTGGGTGGGGCCAGCAGAGGCCTAAATCTTGTCACCTTGCTGGGGAACTGTGAAAATGCATTCTTTTTTTCTGCCTCATATCCACCATGAGGCTTGATGTCAGGTGCCTGCTCTGAACCATTGCAACATAGCAAAATATAAATATGCATATTTGTACCACCAGCGTCTAACATAGGGCAGGGATCCCCAAAACTGAAAGAATAGGAGATTAGAAGCCAATAGTCCTCCTTTTCTTCCTCTAGTCTTTATGCCTGTGGGCAGGGCTAGCTGGTCACTTTGCAGCTTCTTGGTGTAAGAAGTACTTCTTAACAGTTGGCAGCCTTTTTTTTTTTTTTTTTTTTTTTTTGGTTTTTCGAGACAGGGTTTCTCTGTGTAGCTTTGCTCCTTTCCTGGATCTCGCTCTGTAGGCCAGGCTGGCCTTGAACTCACAGAGATCCGCCCGGCTCTGCCTCCCCAGTGCTGGGATTAAAGGCGTGGGCCACCACCCCCGGCCAGTTGGCAGTCTTGTAGCAGGCACACAGAAACAAAGAAACAGCCGAAAGTCCAGAATGATCTCTGAGCTCTTGTGTGGCACTCTAATAGTTACAGTGTCTGTTACTTCTGTTACATCTGCACCTCCCATTCTGCCCCCTCTGAACCTTGGAGAGTTGTCAGAGCAGGATTCAGAAGCTCGGCTGACCTGACAGGAGGAGTTCATTTTGAAATCAGCTTTGGGAATTGTTCCTTCTGAATCATGTGCTCACACGGGCTCTGGTTCTGTGTGAGCTCTGGGTTCTCCAGCAGGGTTCCCCCCGGCAATGCCTGAGATGGGGTGGGTGGCTGCTGTCCAACCAGTCACTGTCTTCTCCTTACTCAGAGCAGCTGGGTGATGGTTAGGTTTGGGATACAGGCAGCGACTGGACTTTGGGTGAAATGTCTTGAGTCTGTGTGGTTCTGAGCAAAGCGCTGGAGAAGTCATACCTGTGTTCTCACTGGTTCTCCAGCTGAGGAGGGAAGAATGCACTTCAGCGCTCTGGCTCTCGGTTGCAACCTCCCATGGGTCTTTTCACCCCTCTGAGCTTCTGTTTAGTCCCCCGCAGAAGGAAGAGAATGTCACCTACTGCCTAGGCTTGTGGCCGGGAGACAGTGAGCAGATGTTTGTGAAGAAAGCACATTGCCGATTGGAAAGGACTGTGCCCACGCTGTAACTGCTATGGTTTGTCATTAGGAGGTTTCTTGGTCATCCCTGGAGGCATTTTTCTCCAGGCTGCATCTGCTGAGCATGCCTGGGGGTGGTGTGTGCAGGGAGGAGTGAGGGGGGGGGGCAGCAAGGCAGGGTGGGGGCTGGGAGATGTCTGAGCTGTGCTCTTGTTGGGACGTGGAGGGAGAATTTGCAGCTGCCTTCTTCTCCTTCCCTGAGTTGCATCCTTCATATCTGGGGGTGTTCCTCAAAATCAGCACTTTCCAAGGACACAGCCAACCCAAAGCTAAGGACTTGGCAAAGGATACGGGTCCAGCTTCCCACTCCTTCTGGGCTGGTCTCTGCAATCTGTCAGCTGCCTCACCTCCCCACTCTCTCTCTCTCACCCTCGCTGCTCCCTCCAGTACACATTTCCCATGCTCTCCAAGTCAAACCAGTCCTCAGAACTATGCACACCCTTAGTCATTCCACAAATCCGTCGGGACTGCCATTGCCCGAGGCCTGGAACCTGGAGAAGGCTCACTGTTGGGAGAGCAGCAGAGGGTGGGCTTTGTTTGGATGTGCTGCAGGGCGTCTGGCGGCTGTCCTGGAGACAGTAGGGAGTCCAGACCTTGGAACTTAGGAGAAGGATGTGAGGTGGATATTGGAGAACCCCGTGTCCAATGTGTAAGTGCAGAAGGGAATTAGAGAGATCACCAGCGAGATACATCTATCAGCGCTCTTGTATTTTGACCAGAATTGGACTCGTGGGTGAGATCAGCAGTCAGGGCAAGGCCAAGGTGAGGGCAGGCAGGAGGGGCATGGACAGAGCCCATTGGAGGACGGTACGCGCCCCTCAGTGATCTCCTCCTGCTCTACAGGTTGGCTGCTGCTGCGGGGTAGGTCAAGGCTCTCATTGCTGTTGGTTCATAGAAAGGGGTAAGAAGCCCAGGGCTGCCATTCCCAGGAGGCTGAGGAGCAGAGGCAGCTTTGAAGGAGATATGGAATAGAAGACACGTAGGTTGGTAAGATGAGATGAAGCCAGGATGATAACTGACAATCAGCGTGGGTATAAAATGGCGCTAGACAGTGGCTAGAATCGATGTCATGAGGGGGGCTGTGTGCCAGCACAGCTGACATATGTGCTCCTGAGTGGTGGTAGTTGTGGTGGTAGTTGTGGTGGTTTGTCTGTAAATAATGGGAAATTAAGTAGTATGCAGGTGATGCTCGACTAAATCAGAAGTTGATTTTTTTTTTCCTCACACCACAGTCCAGTGGGTGTGCTGAAGCCATCAAGGAGGCTCAGGCTCCATAAGGTCACTGAGGACTTTGGCTTCCTTCCAGATTGCTCTTTTTCTATGTTCTAGGAGGTTACGTTCACCCTTCTATGAGTTCTGGGTCATCACCATCTCATCTATTCATGTTCTCTGGAAAATACTCATATGGACACCCTTGGCTATAGAGAAGACTTAGGGGTTTTTCTCTGGGTGGAGTGATGAACCCAACTTCTTTCTCTGCGGATGAAGAGGAGAGAAGTGTGTGTGTGTGTGGGTTCCTGCAGTCTGGTTAAAATAGCATAAAGGGTGGAAGTTACCCATCCAGCAAGAGTTATTGAATACTGTGTTAGCTACCTGGGTTAGAGGAGTCAGGCATAGTGCTCATGGTTGCCTAGTGGAGAGGGCCAGCTGAATGCCATGGTCATCAGAGGAGGCTGTAGAGTCAACTCTGAGAACAGGGACTGGCACTGCCAGCGATAAGCGCTGGGACAGGAAGGGAGGTGTAGGCTTGGGTTCACACAGCAGCAGGAAGACTCCCTCATTCACTTGTGTAATCAACAAGCGTTTGTGGATGGGAAGATTTGGAGGAAGTGAAAGTGGTGTCCTTTCTCGTGAGGTTTTTCTCCCTAATTGGGCTTTCTTTCTTGTTTATCAGATGATCACACATACAGCATGTGTAATTGCAATTAGAGATAAGGCTTTGAAGGGTGGTATCCCGTTCTGTGAGTGCGTTTAAAAGGGCATCTGACCCGTACCAAGGGTTTGGAGAATGCCAAATGAGCAGCTGAAAAGTGAATGGGAACCTGTTAACTCAAGACTCAGGAAGTAGAGACAGGTAGGGTGTGAGTTCAAGGCTAGACAGCACTTTAGAGGGGTTTTTAGGTCAGCCAGGGTTACATAGACGCTCTCTAAAAAAAAAGTAGAGGAAATGAAAGAAGGGTAGAGGAAGGAAGGAGGGGGGCAATAGAGAAGGAGTCAGTGGACTTGAAAAAAAGGTATTTATTCCATAGGGAAAGAACAGCATGTGCGAAAGAAAGATTGAGGAGCAGCCTGGCAGTGGGAGCAGGGTGGTGATGGCCGGCAGGAGAGACGCTGGAAGGTGTGGCAGCTATTTGCATTATTGCTGGGACAGAATACCCAATAAGAGCAACCTAAGATAGAGGGTTTATCTGACTCCAGTTTGCTGGTGAGGAAGGCATGGCGGTGAGCAGTAGAGGGAACTTGAGGGAGCAAGAGGCAGGTGGTTACATCACTGTAAGGACAATCCAGGAAGCAGAGCCCTTCAGCAGAACCCAAGCCAGAGCATAACCTGTAGGTTCACCTTTTTTTTTTTTTTTTAAATGTGCATTGGTATGAAGGTGTCAGACCCCCCAGAACTGGAGTTACAGACAGTTGTGAGCTGCCATGTGAGTACTGGTTTTGGAACCTGGGTCCTCTGGAAGAGCAGCTGGTACTCTTAACCCTTGAACCATCTCTCCAGCCTCTTCACGCCCCCCCACACCCCCACCCCACAGGCCCATCTTGTCACAACCCACCTCTTCCAGCTGGCCCCACAAAGGTTCTATAACCTCCCTTAAGAGTGCCATTAGATGGAGGCCATGTGTTCAAACTTATGAGCCTATGGTGATATTTCGCATTCAAGCCATAGAAGAATTTAGTCAGAGGCAAGTACACATGGGAACTTGATGGCTCTGTTAAGGATTTGGGCCTTTATCTTAAGAGCCAGGGCAAGAGGGATGGCTTAGTGGTAAAAAGGGCCTGTCCCCAAGGCTGATGACCTTAGTTCCACCTCCAGGACCCACTTGGTAGAAGAAGAGAACAGAGACCCAAAAGTTCTGCTCTGGCCCTACACATAAGCCGTGGTAACTCCTCACGAACAAACAAACAAACAAACAAACAAACAAACGTGATTTTAAAAAACCTAGAAGAGGCAGCCGTAGATGGGTTTTATGGAAGAGAGGCAACATGATCAGGGACCTGGGAAGGGCCATGCATAAGAGGCAGACAGAAGACAGAAGGGGTCAGAAAGGGCCTAGGCTGAGTGAGGGGACCGGAAGGACGGAGAGACTGACTCACTGGGTGGCCTTTGTAGCTCACAAGGATGGTGGGGGAAGGAGGTGAGGAGCAGAGACGTGGGCTGGAGAAGGGCTCATTCACACTGGCTTCCATGGAGCTGGGCATGAGGCCTTCCCTGGGGAGGGCCCCACAGCTTTGTGATTTAGTGGCTATCATGGTAGGTACCCACAGTGATCTGGAAGTGTCTCCGAGAGTACCATGTATTGTATCATAGGCTTGTAGAGCTCTTGGGAGATACTGGAGCCTTTTGATGTGGGGCTTGATGGGAAGTCTTCAGGTCATTGTGGTCATGTCTGTGAACAGCAGACTGCGACCCCCAGCCTTTCTATCCTTGTCTTTGCTTCCTGATTACCCGATGGCGAACAGATTCCCTTTACCACGTGTTTCTGTCATGATGTCTTGCCTCCTTGAAGGCCCTGAAGCAACAGAGCCAAGTGACCGTGAACTGAACCTGTGGCTGAAATAACCTGCCCTTCTTTAAGTTGACTCGCCCCAGTATTTTGTTACAGTGATGGAAAGCTGGCTGTCACAGTGGTTTACTCAGCATGGGTTCCTTCTCCAAGTCAGATGGTGTGACCCTCCCTTCCCAGGAGGAGGCCTCTCTGTCCCTCTGAACATAGCACAAGGGGCTGCTAGAGTACTCAGAATCCTCCCCATCCAAAGGCTTGTCTGTGGAACTTCTGGTGGGAAACCGGAGATAGACGCTGTCTCAAAACCCAGTGAGTCTGTGAGACTTCACCCACCTGGAGGCCAGGCCAGCAGGCACAGAGATGGGGCAAGGAAGAGTTGATATAATCCTGTCACATGGAAAGCACTTCATCCAGCCCCTGGAATAGCAGGCCGTGCGTTCAGTGGGAATGGTGGCTGTGCAACTTCCTCATGCATCAGATGGGGATGGGCACTGCCCCTGCAGCCCCAGAAGACGTGTGTGCGGATTACTGAGTGTGCACCCCACTTGTTTTCCTGACTGCAGAAGCAGGCTCTTTCTGTGTGCAGGGTGAGTGTACAGAGTAATAGTCTGGTGTCCGGAAGTCGGGGTCCAAGCTTAACACCACCAGCAGTTGCTGGGTGACCTTGAGCTGTCCGTTTCTCTAATGGATGTGGTAGGCTACAGGGTCTAGATTACAAGGTCCTACCAAAGGCCGGCCAGCCGAGTTTCAACCCCTGCTGTGTTATTTACTGGCTGTGTGACCTGTAATGTCAGCACAGAAATGCTCACAGCTTCTGGGAATGTCGAAGGCACTTGGAAGGTGCCGGCATGGTACGTGGTGCAGTGCCTTGAATAAATGGGTGTGGGGTCTATTGGTGAAATTATTAAGGTCACTTCACGTAGTTAAAAGGGAGGTTTATTTAGTGGCATAAAACTTACAAATGAAGGGATAGGTAGCTTGCAGGGTACAGGAAAGACTCTGCTCGGTCTACCTCCAGCGTCCAGGGTCCAGGAACCAAGGGTCTTCGGGGTCCTCTCTTGGCCCCGCCTTGTAGGCGTGACAGTTACCGAAGCCTCAGTGGGGGTTGGAACTTCCAGATCAAGGTTGGAATGGCTACCTACTACAGGGGTCAGTGGAAATAGAACAGCTAACCCCAACTTCCTCATATGCAAAAGCTTGAGCTGAGTCTACCCCGGTGGTGACAGTGACAAAGATTTCCACGGTGAGAGTCAGTGTTTCCTACTCAGGCTTCTCACTGGTGCCATCCTGGGGTCTTTGACTCACTTAGCCCTCAATGCACAGGCATCCGTTAAACCATCTGTTGCAGGCAGAGGCGCCGAGGGGAGGTTACCACATAGGTCAGACCAGGCTGATGGCCAGGATCCCTATGTCCAGAAGGCCGTTAGGGTCTACAGCCCTGTTCCTAGGGGCCCACCTGACCTCCCCCTCTGCTCTGATAATGGCAGCCTTCCAGCTGGACCTGGCAGCTGAGTGGCCTAAATTTAGCCCTCTGGCTTTAGTGGTGAGCCACAGGAAAAGACCAGGGGGAGAGCCGATGGACTCTACATTTTCAGAATACCTATGGTCCAGACCATAAGTGCAGCAAATGTTAGGCCAGCACAGGGGCCTCCGCCCTCTGCTTGTTTTTGAGGGAGGCCTGGCAAACAATCTGACTTCCTTCTCCTTCATCCTCCCCGGTTGAACTGCCCTGGAACCTGGCCATTCGGAAGTGGTCTCTCCCCTGGGAGTGGGCGCTGGGTGGTAGGAGCACCCCTGCGGCCGCTGTTTGGTTTGGCTGGGTCTGCCCTGGGTTTGGCTCACACTGCTCAGCCCCCGTC
This sequence comes from Peromyscus maniculatus bairdii, assembly GCF_049852395.1. Taxonomy (NCBI): domain Eukaryota; kingdom Metazoa; phylum Chordata; class Mammalia; order Rodentia; family Cricetidae; genus Peromyscus; species Peromyscus maniculatus. Next base: position 135,028,167 of record NC_134854.1, on the reverse strand, counting down.
ATGAGGGCTCTGAGTGTTTTGTCTCAGCCGGGCTGCTGCTTTAGGGAGCCTGGTCAGATGGAGGCCTGGGGCAGATGGGGTCCACAGAGCTGGCTGTTACGGAACCCTTGAGCAACCTTACCTGTATGGATACACTTAACCTTAACAGCCCGAGGAGAGGGAGAGGTCTCCACCCGCTTTCTATAAATGAGGAAAACGAAGCCCAGGCAGGGTGGAGAACATTTTCAAAATCACACAGTGGCTCATAAAATAAGCAGCTGGGGCTGAAGGTCAGCCTGCCTGTGACACCTGTCCGTCCACCCCTGCAGGTACTGTCGCTGTTACAATAGTGTTCGAAATCTTTAGCCCATCAGACGTTTTTACACACGTCATCTGGAGCCTCAGCATACTAGGAGGTCGAGATGCTGACTGACCCCATTGTATGACTTTAGGACCAAGGCTCACAGAGGCTAACTCCTCACCCAGGGTCTGGACAGGACCCCGTGGAATGACGAGGTCAGGCATGTTGCCTGTGGGGCTGTGGGCTCATGCTTCTTGGCCACGCCCACGTCTGGTGCTTCATCCAAAGCCAACACACCCAGTGTGTGTTCTCTTGACAGATCATCTCAGGCCACCTATCGGGGCCTGGAAGTGTCCTCACCGCGGTTTATCTGGGTGCTTTATCACAGTGGCCTGTAAGTGAGATGGAGGGTACAGGGCTTCTCGAGATTCAGAATCGTGCCAGCCAGCTCACAAGCAGACGTGGCCCTCAGGTCCCCAAACACTGGGTCCCGACAGTCCACGGAGGGCTCTTTGCAGCCACCTTAGTGGAAGTAAAGGGCATTTTAATATGTGACTTTCCCTTTTTGCATCATCTTATCACATTTAATGGATTATTTGTTTCATCGCGGAGATAAATATCTATGTGTTTATTTAGTGTGTGTGTGTATGATGTGTGTGTGAGTGCAGGTGTGCGTGTGTTATGGCAGGTACACGGAGGTTGGAAGACAGTTTTCAGGAACCCATCCGCTCCTTCCATCCACTGAGTCCGAGTCTCTTCCTGTTTCTGCCACGCTGTGTACTCCAGGCTAGCTAGTCTGAGAGCGTGTGTGTGTGTGTGTGTGTGTGTGTGTGTGTGTGTGTGTGTGTGATGTATGTAGATACATATACAATTAAAATGCACACCATTGAATTTGTCATCTCAGCCATTCTAAGTGTTTTAATCAAAGCCATTGTGTTTCAGCAGCATCGAGTACACGTCCAGTGTTGTACTCCATCACTTTTATCCCTGCCCAGAATTTTTTCATCTTCCCAAACAGAAACTCTGTCTCCTTCAAACACACTGACTCCCCTTTATCCTCTTCCCAGCTCTGGCGACCACATTCTATTTCTCTGTCAGTGAATCTGACTGAGCACATTAACAACCTCATATGACTGTCCTGTGTTCGTCCAGTTTCTCTTGGGGGTTATCCACATAGTTGCTGGTGTTAGAGTTTCCTTCCTTGCTAAAGCTGGTGATACTCCATTAGCTGGGTAGACTCAGAGATGCCACTAGATAAACTACAGGGGATAAAGAGATGAACAGTGGTGAACAGAGGTGAACAGTGGTGAACAGAAGTGAACAGTGGTGAACAGAGGTGAACAGTGGTGAGCAGGGGTGAACAGTGGTGAACAGAGGTGAACAGTGGTGAACAGAGGTGAACAGTGGTGAACAGAGGTGAACAGAGCTGAACAGTGGTGAACAGAGGTGAACAGTGGTGAACAGAGCTGAACAGAAGTGAACAGTGGTGAACAGAGGTGAACAGTGGTAAGTAGGGGTGAACAGTGGTGAACAGAAGTGAGCAGTGGTGAACAGAGGTGAACAGTGGTGAACAGCAGAGGTGAACAGTGGTGAACAGCAGAGGTGAACAGTGGTGAATAGAGGTGAATAGTGGCCATATCGTTCTTTTCATGAGTGATATGAGGAACAGATTTACCCCATCTCCAGTGGTACTGACATTTATTGGTTGATTAAGATAGATTCTGCCAGGTTTCTCCATTATAAAGTTAATTAGCAAGTATTTTATTCTTGTTCACTAATTAGTATTTAATAAGCATTTAGTGGGAACTCCTTGAGAACGTTCTCTTCTGAGTCAAATTTTCGTTCTCTAGTTTGGGCACTGTGCTTTGTCAAACTGATTTTGTGATCCTATCATCTCTTCAGTGTTTTCTGGTGTATGATGTGTGTGTGTGTGTGTGTGTGTGTGTGTGTGTGTGTGTGTGTGTGTGTGTGTATGCGTGATCATGTGTGAGCATGGACACAATGATGTGTATATGTCAGAGGACAACCTCAGGTGTCGGTCCTTGCTTCCCACCTTGTTGAGGCAGGGTCTCTCTCCCTGCTGCGGAGGCCAGGCGGGCTGACTTCTGGGCATGCTCCTGTCCCTGCCTCCGTCTCATGGTAGGAACGCTAGGATTGCAGATGCCTGCTACCCTCCCAGCTGGTTTGTGTCTTTTTTTTTTTGGCGGGGGGGGGGGGGGGGGGGGGGGAGGGGGACACATGGTTTCTCTGTGTAGCTCTGGCTGTCCTAGAACTCATCCTGTAGACCAGGCTGGCCTCAAACTCAGAGATCTGCCTGCCTCTGCCTCCTGAGTGCTGGGATTGAAGGCACGTGTCATCACTGCCTGGCCAAAGGGTGTTAGATCTCCTGGAACTGGAATTACAGATGGTTGTAATCCATCCTGTGGGTGCTTGGAACTGAACTTGAGTCCCCTGGAAGAACAGCCAGTGCTCTTAACCTCTGAGCCACCTCTCCAACCCCTGTCTCCCAGCTTTTTTTTTTTTAATGTGGGTTGCAGGGATTCGAACTCAGGTTTCCACACTTGTACAGCATGTGCTTTACCCACTGAGCCATCTCTCCAGCCCCCTTCTACAATTTTAAAATTGGGAATTTCGCCCAGTGTGATTTTTAACATAGAGAAACTGAGTACTTTCTCTGTATCAAGCACTGGTGTCTCTGTTCACTCTTTACACCATGGCTTCACACAGGAAATAGTTATTTATTGTTGCAAGGTTATAACAATACATAGCAGGTTAAAACTACAAACATCATGTCACACACCCTTTATGGGTCAGGAATCAAGAGCAGTTCTCTGATAGTTCTGGCTCAGATCTCTCTATCAGCTGATGTTTTGGACCTGGCTGGGCTGCAGTCAGCTGAGGGTAACTGGGACTAGACGGTTTGGGCTAACCTGCGGTCAAGGGGTATTCAGTATTAACTATCTTGGTGGAAACCCAGACCTTGACTGCCAACGAGACGCAACTGTGGAGCCGGGCTGCACTTCCAGGCTCTGCCTCCTCTGCTAACACGCGGAGGAGCTCCTGAAAGTCTCTACAGATGTAGTTCAAGCTAGTGAGCTGAACTCTCACTTCCCCACTTCTGGCTTGTGGGACCTTAGGCAGATGGCACCGGATAATTCCCTGGCTGGGACACGGGGATAATTAATACCTACCTCCTGGGGTTTTTAGGTGATCATTTCAATCACACATGTGAATATAATTGTTCATACAGACAAGTTCTATGTGAACCCCAGGGAATGTGACTGCAAAATAGATTTTACCCAGTGAGAACTGAAAGATGTTGACAGGCAGAGGATGCCTCTTTACACCGCGACCTTCGGAAGTCACACTGACGGGATAGCTTCATAAATGACAGGCTTCCTGGTCCTCTGTGGCTCCTGAGTAAAGCCTCTGGGGGAAACCTGGTGAAGAACGCCTTTCGTTTGCCTACAGTCCCCTCCTCACCCCCGACTCTCTGTAAAAGGCTGGTGTCATCTATGAAAGAATTGTGTAGAGTCTTTGGAAGCTGGAGTAGATGTGAGAGCCCGAGGAACGGACTGTGGCTTAGCCGTGTGTTCCCTCCTAGCTAGAAATGGGCGTTGATCTTGTGGTTTCATTAGAGCCTTGAGCTGCCCTTGGGCGCCCAGCCTCACTGCCGTCACAACAGATAATACCTGACAGGATTGTTTCTTACACACACACACATGCTTGTGTGTGTGTGTGTGTGTGTGTGTGTGTGTGTGTGTGTGTGTGTGTGTGTTATTTGGATTAAATGGAGGAGCCAGTACATGCTTAAGACACATGAGGATATCCCCAGACCTGACAGTCATTGGTTGGACTTATACAGAGACAAGACACAGTAAGGACCAGGTGCAATTAACACCAGCTATTGACTGGCAAGAGAGCAACCTCTGAGTCTGTTTCCCCTCGAAGAACCTTCCCTTGAGTGGAAAAATAATATTCCAGGATCACTTCCCTGGGTGACTTCCTGTGTTACACCCTTAGATTTCCCTCTTGCCTGAAGCAGTTTATGCTTTGTGGTTCCCACATATATATGTAGGTCAGAGATGTATAAGTTGTCTTCAACCCTTTGGCCTGGGTTTCATTGGCTTCTTAGGATTCTCTTACTTTAGTTCGTACTGTCCACTAATGTGATTTACAGAGCTCAACCTTGCTGCATCACACCAACTCGGGGAGCGCTGGGGAACAGACTCCGTCATTATTGCTGACAGGCCATAGGCAAGCTTCTGTTTCCTCCTGTGAGGTAGGATAACGAAGTACCTGCCTCACAAGGCTATTCTGAGGCTCAGAGCTGCTATTCTACACAGAGTGCTTAGATAGCTCTAAAGTCTAAAGCACAGTGAGCACTTAAGAAATACCACTTGTCACTGTTCAAGTGACCCTTCTGAAATGTAATGCCACCCCCAAAATTTATTCCCCAACCCAAAACATCTTGAAAGGTTCAGATAAGCCCATGGATCCTATCTTAGTCCATTTCTGTTGCTGCAGTACGCTATCTGAAGCTTGATAATCTGTAAGGAAAGAAGCCTATTTTGACAAATAGTTTTGGAGGCTGAGAAGCCTAAGGGCGTGGTGCACTTGAGCTTAGCGCTGGTGGGGGCCTCACGCTGCCTCAGCTCACAGTGGAGGAGCACAAGCTGATGGCAGGCAGCGAAGAACACAGGAACACCCTTGCTTTGCAGCAACCAGCTCTCTGGATAACTAATCAAGTCTCAAGAGACCAAGAACTCATTCCGGTGAGAGAGGCATTAATCCATTTCTCAGGAGTCACTTCCATGGCCCAGGTGCTTCTCACTAGGTGTCACCCTACCACTGTCACTTCGAGGGACTAGGGTCCCAGTGCATGAATTTTTGAGGTATACACTCAAACTTAGCAGACCATGTTTGAGTTGTTTTTTCTTTTTTTTTTTCAAAACCAAGTAAGATGTTAATGTTTTTATCCACTTGGAAATGCAGGGGTGCAGGGGTACCTTTTGAGAGGTCAGGCCTTTCTTTGCTCACATAGGTCCTGTTTGTTGAAATACATTCTGAGGTATTTCCTTGCCGCCTTCACTTTCCCAGCATTAGCCCAAATCCCTTGGGAAGTGTGTTACCCGATCTTACTGGTTGACCAGTCAGTTCCTCTCCACTCTAAGTGACAACCCAGTGCTTTGGTGACAAGACCCAGTGGTAACCCTGTTAGCAATACATGGTGTCGAGGAAACAGGTCTCAGAGTACCCCATGAGAGGCAGGACTCTGCAGCTAGGCTTCTTGCTTGAAATCTGGTTGGAGTGGGTTTTCTCATCTGGGATGGGAATTTCAAACACTCTTCTTTGATTGCCTCTTTAGGCCGTGGCAAATTCAAGTGTGTCCTGTGGACAGTCCTGGGCCAACCCACCCAGCAAACCTCCCACTCATGATGGCCATTCTGACTCAAAACCATTTGTGAGGAAAACTAGTTCTAAGGAAAATGAATGAACGGCTAGCTAGTGTGATCAACAGTAGGCAGATGGAGTCACCTCAGGCTGTAAGAAACAAGCAAAAGAAAATCATAACCTCAAACGTGTATGCTGAGAATCCCCAAAGAGCCAAGGGGATTATTTCAATAAATAATGAAAGAGCGAAATAATGAACCAGAGAACAGGTAGAAATGAAACAAGCGCCGGGCAGTGGTGGCGCACGCCTTTAATCCCAGCACTTGGGAGGCAGAGGCAGGCGGATCTCTGTGAGTTCGAGGCCAGCCTGGGCTACCAAGTGAGTTCCAGGAAAGGCGCAAAGCTACATAGAGAAACCCTGTCTCGAAAAACCAAAAAAAAAAAAAAAAAAAAAAAGAAATGAAACAAGCATGCAGGATGTAAAAAAAATCAACTAGAAATCAGTGAATATAGAATGTCATTTTGAATTCATTAATAAAACTTCAATAGATAGAATTGGCTCAGTCTGATTGAAGAAAAAAATTGATGAATTGGAAGTCGGTTCTGAGGGATACAGCCCAGAGAGAAAGCATGAAAGAAGGCAAAAGCAGTTAAAAGACATGGAGTCTCTGCAAGGCTCAAAGTTCCTCCGTGGGGGATGAAGAGCGTAGAGAGAATACATAAGAATCAATATTTGATAAGATACCAAAGATACATTTTTTTCATAATTGAGGGAAAACATTAGTCCTTATGATTGAAAAAACACCATGAGTTACATGTGAAAAAATAAAACCCTATAGGCAGAAGTGTGATGGTTCACACCTTTAATCCTTGCGCTGGAGCGTCAGAGGCAGGTGGATCTGTATGAGTTCCAGGCCTGCCTGGTCTACATAGTGAGACCCTGTTTCCAAAATAAACAAATGAATAAATCCACATATCAACATGAAGTGGTCATAGTGCCACTTGAGAACCTGAAAGACAGCTAGACCGACAGCCAGTGCCAGAGGTCTTGAAGGAACCTTGAGAGTTCATGCGGAGGAAACTTAGGTGTCAGCCCGGAAGTCCAGGCTCAGTTCTGTTAGCACACAGCGGCAGGGCTGAGGTAAAAGCACTTTCTATTATACAACAGGTAGAATGTTCGATATGTACTGACTCCAGCTCAAAGAAGCTCTACAGGACGCCTGGGGTTGGGTATGGTTTGAGTGTGTCCTCATGGGTCACTAGGAAGCTTGGTCCTCAGTGTTGGTATGAAGGTTGGACCTTTAAGAGACAAAGCCTAGTAGCAGAGCCGCCTTCAGAAAAGAAAAATGTAGTTTTTCCAGGACCAGGGTGGGTGCCAGTGAGAGTGAGTTACTATCAAAGAGCAAGCGGAATCCCTGTTTCTACTCCTGTGTGATGTCACTGGCCACACTGTGATGCAGCCCTTCACTGGTGACCGAGCACAGGAGGCTCCTTGATCTTGAACTTCCTCTTAGTCAGTGCTCAGCCTCGGCTATTTTGTTAAAGCAATAGAAAAAGGACTTATAATAACATATCTAGACAGTGAAGGGATATTAAGACTAAATAAAATAAAAGGAGAATAAAAGCTGGCGCCGGGGCTGTAGCTCAGTTGGTAGAGTAGTTGCCCAGCATGCAGGAAGCCCTGGGTTCTTTCCTAGTCTCTATAAACCAGCGGAGACCCTTGTCTAATCCCAGCAGGAGGACTGAAAGTCTCAGGTTATCCTCAGTTGCATAGTGAGTTCAGGGGCAGCCTGGGTTACATGAGGCCCTGCCAAAAAAAATCAATCAAATCAATCAATCAATCAAATGAACCTTGAGTCTAGGTACTGGTGAAATAAAGTTACATAACTATTGGCTGTCTTAACAAAAAAAAAGAAAGAAAAGAAAAAGTAAAACTTTGTTTACAAAAACCAAACAAAACAAAAAGCTTCTGAAAGGGGGCTGCAGCCTTTCATCTGATTGTCGCCTTGGAGGAAGGAAGCCTGGTGTTTCCAGATCTCTGGTTTTTCCAAGACAACCCAGAGAGCCAGAACTTTTATGTGAAATTTCCTGACTTTTGAGAACTTGTAACAAAAATATTTAGCCCACCAAGCTCTTCAGCACCTTGTAGGTTAAATAGAACTTCAGACAACTGTCGGCCCTGCAGAAAGTGACCTTTAATGCCGCCTCAGCTCTCCAGCGCCTGTCCCAGGAGCAAGAACATCTTCAGAGGGGAGCTGGCGCTCATACTAGAAATGGAAGGAAGAATTGGAGAGGTGGAGAGGGGTGGGGGTGGGGCCTGTCAGACCTGCAGGTAGGAAGGGAGGGAACGTATTTGCTGGGGGTGGGGTTGGTTGTGCTGGAGATATTTAAATATTTAAATGTCTTTTTCATTTTTTCATGCCTTTTCTCCTTCAGAGCTGTGTTCCAGATAAACCCACCTTAGTGTCTAAGGACTGTCCCTGAGGCTGAAGACAGGCAGGGAGATGATTGAGCGTTGCACAGAATGCAATGTATTGAGAGACTTGCTGAGGGAAGTGTGGACTGTGGCCCTGGGTGGCAGCAAGGCCAGTGGGTTCTCTGTAATTTGGGTCAGAAAGAAGGGTCCATGGGGTGGGATGGGGGAGCTCAGGACCAACGTGTTAGTGCAAGTTGGGAAGGACTTGGTTTTTCTTAAGCTCCTGTGTGTTAGACACATCCCTGAGGGAGGTCCAGCTAGAAAGCTGTGCACACCAGTCTGACTGTAGCTTGCTGGAAAACTGCAGAAAAACCCAGGCAGGAGTAGGCACAGTCGGAGCGACTCAAGATGGCTGCAGTCATGTCAAATGCACACAAGTGGGAAGCTGGGCCCTTCCAAGTTTTTCTGTTTGGTGACTTTGCTCATTCCTTAGGGGGTGGATGGGGGGTGGGGAATGAACACTATTTGGTAACAAAGGTGAGAATGTGAGTGGGAAAGGGGAGAAGCAGACAGCCAGGGACAGTTAGGAAATGGTGTGGGCCGCGTCCAAGGCACTGCGTCCTGTGTCCGGCCCTTTAATTGGAAACAGTGCTGTCCGCAGTGTGGTGACAGTGTGGTAATTCACAGAAATTTCTCAAAAGCTCCGGCCTCTGGCTCTGCTTTTCTAAACAGCAGGGTGGCTGTGCTCAAGACCGGCTCCGTTTCTCTGAAATCAAACCAGATACACAATTGGTGGGGATGTGAGAAGGAGTGACCGGGGAAGGGGGAGGCTGGAGGGGGAGTCAGGAGCCTCAGGTTGTCCCCCTGCTCTTGCCATAGGCTTCCCCAGAGGTGGAACCTGCCTCTCTGGAAGATTAAGTTCCAAAGTCAGCATGTCAGCCCCTAATCTCGGAAACTGCCTTCAAAATGATTTAGTGTGTACAAAACTGCACGCTAACACGGACTGTGTGCACGTGCCCCACGGAGTGCCGGCAGCAAGATAATGCACAGCGTTCTTCCAACTATCATTTTGTTCAGTTTTAACCACATGTGTATTTTGATTACATAGGATTTAAATGCTAGCATGTTTATGTTGCCACTTCATTTTATGATCTTGAGCATTAAAAAAAAATAATTTCTTGGATGCTCTGTAAAGTAAAATGACATTAGTAATTGTTTGGCACCCAACAATCTAATGTCACTGAATCATTGTCCTCATCACAGGAAGCAAGGTGGAATTTGGTAAGGACACGGGTTCTGTGTTGGGCAGGTTCAGTTTTCATTTTGACTTTGCTCCTGTGTGACCACGTGACTCGGGCAAAGTGGCCTTTTTTCCCCTTCTTTTTGTGAATGATGGCATCTGCTGTGAAGATTAAGAGAATAATATCTGGGATATAAGATTTGCTCAGTCAATATTGCAAATTATTACTGCTTTTGTGCTACTGGCCAAGCCCCGCAGCAAGCACTCTTGGGACTGCAGAAGGAGTTGCCTCGGATGAAGATGGGTTCGTAATCTGTGAAAGCCAGGCATGGGCCGTTAGGAGTGGGATGCTGAGCCCTGGCCCAATCAAGGGCTCAGCCAGCTTGAGTTGCCATGGAGCACTCTGTTGCCTTGAGTTGGAACCGGCGCCCTGAGCCTTTATACATAATTCATCTTACACAAACATCAAAACAGACAGTTAGCAAAAAAGGACAATGAAGAGGTTATTTACATAATTGTCTCTCTGCATGTAACTCTGCAACACATTAAGGTATTCACTGTGCATATGTAAATATTACTGTAGTGCATTGCATACAGTAAGTCACGGCCGGCCATGGATATGGGTGGCCGCTGGAAGACAGTTTCCATAGAAGGTCGGCACAGTTTTCCAGCCCTAATGGTGTCCACCACGACCTTCAAGGTCTGAGAGCAAAGCTTAGCCTGTTCCTGTGAAGAAACTGGAAGGTTAGGAAGAGAAGCCGCTCTCCTCGTGTCTTGGGGCCTGTGTGTGTTTTGACTCTTTCTGCCCATTTTTCTGTCCTCAGTCTCTGCACTGGCTCCTTCCACCTGCTTGTTTGGCGTGTGGCCACCAGCCCAGGCTCTAGTGCCCACTGCTAGCTTCCCTCGGGACCTGACCTCTCCTTGCCTCCTCTCCCTCCGCGGCTTCAGCAATCTCCTTCCTGGTCCCTCGGCTGTCTCTAGCCCCATCCTGGGGTCCCCTTCCTTTCCTTATCTCTGCTCTGCCTTTAGCAGTTTGCTGGCTGCCTCCCAGACAGTCTCGCCACGGCCGGCAGCATCCTGTCCATCAACTAGCAGCCCCCTCTCGGTTTTCTGTTTCTGTGGACGTCACAGCCGCCCTCATAGACACCAAACCTTGGGATGCTTGGCTGTTTTTCCATCCAGCCAGCTGTCCAGTTGTGTGAATCTGTTTCTGTCTGCTCACATCTGTCTGCTTTTCACAGTCCTGGCATGGTTCCTCCTGGCTTTACTTTCTCCTTTCCAACCTATCTCATTAGTCAGCCAGATTAATATTCCTGAAATGCACCCTGATGTCCTGTCCTTCAGCCCTCTGGGCAGAATGCAGCCTCCTTCTCCTGGCATCTCAGACCTTCCCTGGTCTGGCTTCACCTTTCCTCTCCAGTTGCCTTTCTAGGGTTTCCATATTCTTTTAATTAAAAAATTGTTGATGGTACAGTGGCAAGTGCCCACTGCTACTGACCTCAACTCATGTCTTAGTGGGGTGGGAGGTGGAGAGGGGAGACAGTCAGGACTGGATACCCTGTCCCTGCATGTCTGTGCACCACTAGTGTGCCTGGTACCCTAGGAAGTCAGAAGTGGTTGATGGACCTCCTTGCACTGGAGTTTTAGAAGGTTGTGGTCTGCTTTGTGGGCACCAGGAACTGAACCAGGGCCTGCTGCAAGAGTGGCCGGTGCTCCTAAGTGAGGAGCAATCTCTCTCAGCTCACTTTCCCATGTTTGGATGCTCAGGGTTCAGAATGAGTCGTGACTTCCAGGCTTCATACCTTTGGTGTCTGTCCAGAGCCACCTCCCATTTCCTTCTTCAAATTTTCTCCAGGCTTGACTTACCTTTCGGGTTGGCTCAGCCAGGTATGGCCCAGTTTGCCTTCCTCCTCTGAGGTCCCCCAGCTCCCTCTGAACCCCTCTCCTGCTCCTTACTATTGTTAGCTAGTCTGTGCTACACCCTGAACTACAGGCCCTTGCCAAGCCACCCCAGGTAAATACAAAACATAGCTGCAAATAGAACCTTCCTGTTCTCAACCAGCTTCAAGACAATTTCCCCAGTGTCTGCTTCCAACAAGGGCTGCCTGTGCTCTGCCTGCCCCTCACATCTGGAGTTGCCTCGGTTTCTTTGACTTGGGAGGCCCCGTCATCTTTAAGTCCTGCATAACGTGCAATGGAAGGCTTGCAAAACTGCGGCCAGCTAGAGGCTGCTTTGGAGCCAGATGTATGAGTGAATGGTAAGTGAGTGATGAATGCCACAGTGGGCAGCTTTCCTTGGGAGTCTCTTTGCCCCCTTTTCTCCATGAAGGGGAAGTATAGCTTTTCTTTCTTGCTGACTGGTTGCTTTAGAGCAGCATTGAAAATTCCAGCACTCCTTCATTATCCTATCTCAGGCCCCATGTGAGAAACTGAAGATCTGCAGATACCCCCAAGGCTGGACCACTGACTCTAGTTAAAATGTGGATGTGGAATCCACCTGTTATCTTCAGAAGGCTGCTCCTGTCAGAGCTCAGCATCCTCTAGGGACTGGTTCTCTGACACAAACCCCCCACCCCTGTTGTGGATGCTCAAGCCATGCTATATCAAGAATGGGGTAGGATTTGCAGACAACATTGGTTCATCTTCTGGTATAGTGTAAATCATCTCTAGATAACATATACTACCAACACAATGCAAGCACTGCGTCAATAGCTGCTGTTTCATGGAGAATGATGTCAGAAAAGGAAGTATGTGCATGTTCAATGTAGACACTGCCAGCCCAGGCCTAACTGCGTCTTCGGTCTGCAGTTGGCTGAATCCAGGGATGTGGGACCCGTAGATATGGAAGGTTGGTGTGAGTATTTCAGAGCTACATGGGCTGTCAGACTATGTCTTTTGCTGGAATATTCTCTCCAGTATCACTCTCCAGGTATCACAACTCTTTGCCTGGCCAGGTCCTCTTGGGACTTCAGACCAGATTAACTGTCATAGCTTTAAAGAACCTCTCCTGACCTCATTTTATTAGGCTCCCATCCCCAGGGCCACTGTGACACTCTGCTTGCCCTAACCCCAGGCTTCCACTCCCTGTCTCCCCAATGTCTCCCCATTGCCTGTACTGTGCTGGACATATGAAAGGAACTTAGTACACACACGCTCCATGAAATCACTGAGGTGTGGGCGGTACAGGAACCGGTGGGTGGTGGGCGAAGCAGATGCTAAGTGGTATGTATCGGTCAGCACCTGCCACAGAACTGTCTGATAGCTGCAGGATCCACAGTGGCATTTGGTCACAGGTGTTTATTGCTTGCTTTTCTGGGGGCGGGGGTCAGCTAGGTAGCTCTGCTGATCTGAGTCGGGCTGGCTTGCAGGTTGAGCTTGTCTCTTTTGCTAAGGTGAGCAGAGCCTTATAGCTCCACAGCTTACACTGAGAAAGTCTCTGGTGATAGCCTGGGTCCAAGGATGAGTGGACACATGGCCTCTTGGGGACTTGGGTGGGAATAGGCGCGCCACATTCTTTTAAACAAAGGCCAGTTCAGATCCAAAGACAGAGCGTAGACCTCACGTGGTGAAGACTGGGGTGCAAGGAGGGATTGAAGGAGTCGGCCATTCCGGAGGCACCCTTTCAGCAGAGCATCAGAAGGCTAGGGTTGGAGTTCACTGCTCCTGGAGCCTTTTGCTACCACAGTTGTCTGCTGGGATCCTGAGTGTCAGGCACATTTCTCCCGTCGTTGAGTGGTATCTGTTTATCCTTTCTCTAGTATCCTCTCAGACTGGGGAAGGCTCGCAAACTGTAAAGTGCTGTGACAGAAGACCTAGCCGAAGGCATTTGGCCAACAGCGTTGGCAAGGATGTGGGGTAGTAGAGAGAGGGTGTGTGGTGAGACCAAAAACATGTCCACTGGCCTGGCAGCCCAGGCTCCTGACAGCTGAGTTCCCTGGTAACTGGAAGCCCCATGGACTCTCATAAATAATGGATGTAATGAGTTTTGAAAAGCATAACATATCGTGTGGTTGTAAGGTATTAGCAGGAATGGGTACCGCCTTGGCCAGATTCACTATTTGACAAGTCAGGCTGCACCCACTGGCACTTCCTTTGTTCAGATGAGAAGCAGGGGACAAACTGGCCTGAAAAGACATTCCTGTGGTCCAAGAGAAGGACGAAGAAGATACCCTGAGTATTTTACTTCTGCATAAACCCGGGGGTGGGGGGATCTCTATGCGAAAAATCGTTGACTGTACCCTGTGTTCTTTCAGGCTCATCTGCCCAGTGTGTGTAGTAATGTTGGACTTGATCATTTCTCAGGAGTAGTTTCTGAGAGCATTTCTCCCCTCCTGAAAGTTTATGGCCCTCGGTGATGAGCTTCTCTGCAGTGGAAACAGGAGGTTCAGTTGGGCATGGGGGCATTTCTCCCACTGGCTTCGGGGGACAATGCTAAGAAGGCTGCACACCGGCTCTGGCTCTGGAGAAGCTTTGGGTGGAAGGCAGGGCTTGAGGCCACTCCTCCCCAGACACAGAGAAGACATTCTGAAAGACCTCGCAGGATGGCAGGCAGAAGCCTTGAGTAGTGATCTGGGTTATGGGTTCTCAGGGGCTGGGCCAGTGCTCAGCGTAGAGGCCTCTGGACAGGCAGGCCCATGTCATCGGGGCTGCATCCCTTTCTCCACAAGCCATCACATATCTCCAGAGGCTGGACCTTGGATGGCCTTGCGGAAACACCTGGGCCCAAATGCGGCCAGTTCCCGCCCTGCAAAAGGAAGTGCCTGAATGTTTCTCACCGAGAGCGTATTATCATTTTTCTCTTCCCTCTCGCATGAATCATTTTGCTGGAATCCTCCCAGCGAGGGTTCAACTGGCTAATTGATTCTGTCCCCACAATCAGGGAATCAGCCTCACCCCCCAGGCAAAGCAGCTGAGACTTAAAGAGGGTTGGGGGGGGGGAGGAGGTATAGCTCTGGGCTCACCCAGTCTGAGCTCAGAGTGTGGCCGCAGCATTTTAGAACTTTAGAGCCCAGTGTCCTTGGGGAAGTCTTAACAGAACTTCCCACTTTGCTTGGCCATAAGTTCTTTAGGGTTCACGGTCCCTTTAAAGACATGAGCTGTATGAGCTGCCCTGCCGATGGACTTGGGAATGGACTGGCCATTAGCACTTACCCTTAGGACTCCCTTACCCTAGTCCCTGCTGGCTGTGCTGACCCCCCTGTCTTGCTCTTGATTTCTCTGGAAGAGGAAGTCAAACAGACAGCAGGGTCCAGCCTCTAGAAAGGGGATTTTGTTGTTGTTTTGGACAGGCTCTCACTGGGTAGCCCTGGAGCCCTGCAACTCTCAGTGTAGACCAGGCTAGCCTCAAACTCACAGAGATCTGTTTGCCTCTGCTTCTGGAGTGTTAGGATTAAAGGTGTGTGCTTCTACATCTGGCCTGGGTGTTTTATTGAATAAACTGATTAATGAATTAATTGTGAGTATTTACATCTGGTTGGAGATTGTGTAGGTAGAGAGCAAAAGTGAGGGTGTGTTCTTCACAAGTTATTTAATCTCTGAACTTCAGGTTTGTCTTGAAAATGGGAGCTGTATTTTCCTTGCGCTAGGGAAACTTAGAAGTAACATAAGCCAGGGCTGGCAAAGAATTGCTGCCTAAATAAAAAGTAGCTGGGTTAAAAGTCTCACAGCCCATACATCTCTGGTCTTAGTGCCTGTGGGTCTAGGGGACTCACAGGAGAGTTGAGGTGCATTGTCCTCAGCTAGGGAGGAGCAGGGTCTAGGGTGGGAATGGGTGAGACCTTCTCATAACCACAGGGTTTTATGTTATTTCCTAGAAGGAAATGCTGACTATGAGGGTCACTGGGGTCCCTAGAATTCCTTCCTTCCTTCCTTCCTTCCTTCCTTCCTTCCTTCCTTCCTTCCTTCCTTCCTTCCTTCCTTCCTTCCTTCCTTCCTCCCTCCCTCCCTCCCTCCCTCCCCCTCCCTCCCTCCTTCCCTCACTCCCTCCTTCCCTCTCACTTTCAGCCCACCCCCTTCCTTCCTTCCATACACAAAGTCTCTCTAGGTCACCTACTTGGCTTAGAACTTGTGATCTTTCTGCCTTCTGAGTGCTGGGATTACAGGCATATGCCATCACGCCTGGCTAGTAAGACCCAATCTGGCTCACCTCTCTTCCTATCAGTGGCTTGTCTAGGCATTGTGTGCCCTTCTTCTGGGGGAAGAGGGTGGGCTTAGAGCCAATAATGATCGGGGTGTTGCTCAGTACCCCTTGACCTTTCCAAGAGACCACAGCAAGCAAGTGGGTGTCACTGGCTTTTGTGCTTCTGCTCTGTTTATTTGTTAACACTCTCTGTATCTCCTAGTCTGAGGTCCCTTTAGCGTGCAGAAGGCTTCTGTGGCGTATTCGTTTCCCCAGTGAGCCAGCCCCCAGCAGTGTCTCGCATTGGAAGGGCAAATGTAAGACAGTCAGACAGCAGGGAACGTGCAGTACAGCTCCGGCGGAAGTTAGGATCTGTTGTCCCCGAGTTCCTGCTAGAGCAGACTGTACTGGGCAGCCCACACTGGTGCTGGGGAGAAATGAGTGAGGCCCGGGAAGAGGGAGGGAGGAGCTCCTGGCCATGCAGTAAGGGCAGGTGCTAGGCTCCTGGCCGGAGGTGGTTCCAGCAAGCTGCTGAGCATCTGACCCTATTTAGACCAAAATGCAGCGCAGGGGTGGGTGTGTTGAGGGACTGCTCACTTGATTCTTAATGGGGGTGTGGGTGGACTTTCCCACTTCCTGTGCAGTCTAAGGCCCGAAGCTTGGGACTAGAAAGGCAACCCTCTGACCCGCTGACCTAGGGCAGTCAAGCCATTTGCCTGAAGCCTTATGAAGAGTTACTGCCCGAGCAGGAAGCGGGGAGACCTCTGCACAGTGCCGCCAGGTGACAGCTAACACTCGGGAGGGAGGCTGTTTTCCACTTTGGTTCAGGACCTGAAAAAGGAGCTTGGCAAAGAATTCCACATTGTGTGAAAGGGACAAATGGATTTGTGTTGGGGTGGGGAGAGCTTACTCTGAGTGCCCCTGGGAAGGACTGGGTTCCAGCCTGGTCACTCTCATTTGCTAAAGCATTGGGAGAGAGATGTCTAGAAAGAGATCCACAAACACTTCTTCCTTGATTGACCTTGGGTCCTGATCGTAGTTACTGAGATTGCAAACATAATTTATGCTAATCTGGAGGCAGTATGCTTTTGCTTTGTTTTGTTTAGAGACAAGGTCTCAGGTGGCTCACACTGACCTCAGACTTGTTATGTAGTCGAGGATGATCTTGAATTTCTGATCCCCCTGTCTTTACCTCCCAAAGCACTGGGATTCCAGGTGTGCACCACCACACCTGGTTTACGTGGTGCTGGGGATCGAAGCCAGGTTTTTGTGCATGCTAGACCGGCACTTTACCAGCTGAGCTACACCCCCAGGTAGCCAGGTTTCAAATCCAGTAAATAGCACTGTTAAAAGGCCTCACTGAGGGAGTAAACAAAGTTGCCCTCTCCTTCCAAGGTCCCATCAACAAGCTGAGGTGGGAGTCCACCGAAGTTCACTCTGGGGAACAGCTCCGTGTATAAGCTTCCTGCAGAGCAGTGGGTGAGGGGTTAGGACATGGGTGGCCTTGAAACAGTCTCACTGGAAGGTTTGTTCCCAGCATGGATAACGGCTCCCCCATGGCTATGCAGATGGAGACCCCTCCCCTACTCCTTCTCAGCCTACATACTCCAGCCTCTCCCAGAGGCCACAGGCAATTAGGGCAGAATTGCTTACCACTGGTTGAGAGGAGTGGCTGGGTACTCAGGTGAGCGGCCCACAACCTTCCCGCCCCTCCTATGAGGGAACACCCACAGTCAACAGACCCTGCTGTGAGGGTCTGTTGTGAGGATGTGTGCCCAGCTGAAGTCATGAAAACGGTGACAGTTTGTCTTGGACTATAGTCCCGTACAACAAATAATAAACATACCAAAAGGATTAAGCCCTTTTGTATATCTTTTACTATTTAGGGAACTCTTTGATATGTGTTGATACGGATACATACATACATGTATATGTATATCACATGCTCATGTACATAGAAAACCCAGTTTAAAACTTTACCACCCTTCTTAGATAGGTGTCCCTGAAGTATGTCCTTGTCAAGGATATTGGGCCTCTGGATAGTTTCTATTTCTCTTTTTCTTTCTTGATGCACAGGTTTTAGAAAAGTTTCCTCTCCTGCATATACCCTGATTCCTTGCCCCTGGTGACTCAAAGCTGTGGGCCTAGTGACCATGCAGGGACACCTTAAAATCCAGGGCTGAAGTAATCCTTCCCTCTTTTTAAATTGATTTATCTTGGGTATTTGTTACAATAACAGAAAGCTGAGCAATATCAAACCTTACCAGACCGTGGCACACATGGATATTCCGCTCTCTGCGCTGGGGCTTTGAACCATTAGTAAGCGGCTAGGTGACTGATTTGTAATTTCCCCCCCAAGGCTTATCCTTAAAGTTGCTGAAGTTGGAGTTTGAGGAGGCAGTTATCTGGACCCCCTTTATTACGTCTTACTTTACTCTGTCTTTTCCCAGAGGCAGAGAGGGTCTCCTGAAGACTTTATTTTGAGGGTTCAGTGATGGGCAATGGGATTTGGTAATGGTGGGTGAATGAGCTTGATTGATGTGAACTATAAGCTAGACCCGCTCAAATAATCAGGCACCATTTGCTGACCTTAGAAATCTAACCTGCACTCCTGTTATGGAATGAATTGAGGTCCCCTTTGAGAATCATCGCAGGCTTTTACGATGTTGAAGAGAACACACACACACACACACACACACACACACACACACACACACACACAGACGCGCGCGCGCGCGCGCGGAACAAGATCCTTCTTGTTTCTCCTTCTTTCCCTTCTAAAAACCATTTGGGAAGAAAGTGCACAGTTGCCAGACTGCGAGAATGAGGTCATGGATCATAACTCATGTGGCTTTCAAAAACATAAATCATGCAGCCTGGCTGGAGCAGGCTTTCCATTCCTTGGCGAGCCTCTGGGAGCAGTAGCCACAATATGCATAAAGTATTTGGACTTCACCGTGAGCTTGGCTATCCTTCCAAGTGACATTTTCATCAGAAGGTCAAGGAAATTCATCCTGTGTCCTGTCACTGTCAGGTGAATTCACACTGGCTGGAGGCGACTTGGAGACAGCTCTCAGGCAGTGGGGAGCCTTTCTGCTGCGCTTTCCTAACGTTATAAGCTAAAGGCTCCTGTGCAGTAAGCATATTTGAACATATTCTGTCCAGTCGTGTGCTCTTCACACTTTTTTACACAGGTGCCTCCAGGGAGGATGTTTTTAGATTTCACCCCTAGAGGAGATACTGCCCTACGATGCTTAGCTATGAGCTTCCCAGGGTCCATTGATCTTTTGTGAAATGTGATGCCTCTCCTTATGTCAGGGGAATAATGTCTGTTGTAAAGAAGCTTTGGAAAAACAAAGCAAAACAAAGCAGCAAATGGAATAGAAGTTGGCATCCTCTGGCCCTCAACCCAAACCCGGCCAGTTACCCATTTTTGTAAATAAAGTTTTATTGAAACAGTCATGTACATTCATTTCTTTATTGTCTATGGCTACTATTGTTCCACAAAAGCTGACCTAAGTAGTTGCTACACAAGCTGCAAATTTTGTGTCTGCAAATCCTAGAATATGTCTTGTCTGGCTTCTGGAGGAGATTTGCCAAACCCTGGTAGAGCACATACATTCCTGGGAAACATCTACTGAACGAATGGGTTGATCTATGACCATGCAGAAAGGTGATCATGGCTGATTTTCTGAGGTGAGCTCTTCAGTCTTCCCTTCATGTGTAGGCAGCATTTAACCACAATCCCATTTCTGTACCCGTCTTTTATTATTTAACTAAATATATATATATATATATATATATATATATATATATATATACACACACATACACACACATATACATACATGTATGTATATATGGTGTGTTCTAAGGCCACAGACTCTTTTTACGCAACAAAGTTTTTACCGCATAGGAGAGTATTTCATAGGTGTGCCAGGATTATTGAAGTAGTCCTGTATAGTTACGTTGTAGTCCATTTTTATCTTTTATAGACAATTCTGTGATAAATATCCTCAATTATATACATTGTTTGTTTGGGTGCATGTTTGTAATGTCTCTGAATGTATTTTAAATCATTAGTACTTTTTTTTTAAATTAGAAGTGTCTCATCTTCCTATCACATAGAAACTTCCTGGTTTGTTTGGGTTTTGTTGTTGTTTAATTTTTTTAAAAAAATGGACCCCATCTAGCCCAGGCTTCTCTAAAACTCACTGTGTAGCTGAGGACAAGGTTAAACTCCTGATCTTCCTGCTCTACCTTCCAGATGCCGGGATTACAGACATATTCCGTCATGCCTAACCAGTTAGGAGTTTCTTGCAGGCATGTTGTATGCATGATTCTGTCTCTGCTCCTTCTCTCTCTTGTATAGATGTGCTTTCTACTCCACACACCTCCTAGACTGCATGCTAATTATTTATGGAGATTTTTCAAGATGGTGCAGTGTCCATCATATTCGTTTCCAATGGCTGTTGCAGTGAGTGGTTACAGATCTGCTGACTTAAGATACACATTGACTCTTTCCTGTGTCTGGAAGCCGTCTCATCTTACTAGTGTAAATCAACGTGTTAGCAGAGCTTCCTTCTTCTAGAGGCTCAGGGTGAGAATCACTTCCATGTCTCTTCTTGTTGGCTACTGGCATTTTTTGGCTTGTCGCCTCACCAGGAGTCAGTTTCATGGCTGCATCGCCTTCTCTTCTGTGCCGAATCTCCCTCTTCCTCTGTCTAGCAAAGACATATGTCATTGCATTAAAGGTCCATTTGGACATCATTAGTCTAGTCACATCTGCAAAGTCCTTTATTGCCCCTGAAGGTAACATTTGGGTGTTCACAGAATAAGGAATTAAGTATCTTTAGGGGATCATTGTTATCCTACCTTGTGCATCGTTTTTTATTCATTTGAAAATATGTATGAGGCTGCGTATGGTGGTGTACACTTGTAGTCCAACTATTTGGCATTTCCAGGTCAGACTGAGCAACAGTACAAGACCCTGTCTCACAAAACAACATGAGCTGGTTCTGGGTCTGTGCTAACCACCTTTTGTAACAATGATGCAAAAAGGACTTGTGTAAGAAAAACTGTAGATATGAGAGGCGAACATAGACCGTGTATACTGTGCCTCTTGGATACCCAGGCTCTTGCACTACCTCGGTTGAGATAATATGTTTGCTTTTCCCTGTTGTGAACTAATGGTGCAGCCGGTCACTGTTAACTGAGATGAAGGATGAGCACACAGGACGGCGTTCTGTGGGGTGATCTTAGGTGGTCTGCAGAGACCCAGCGGCCTCTCTGGCTCACACAAAGGGACAGTCCTTCCCTCTTCGGTTTGCCCCCCCCCCCCCCCCCCCCCGTGCCTCTCTGTTGACCCAGCAGTCTCTGCTTGCTTCCAGCATGTCTTCAACACGACTCACCCTCACCAAACCTCTTTTATCAAAGAAGAAAGAAGATCGTGGGCTGCGGAATCCTAGAGAACTTACTAACCTTATTTTATGTTTGCCGTATTTATGTTTATGGCTACCCCTTCTTCCACTGATGACAGTGTCATAGAGCATCCCATCAAAGAAAATGATTTGGAGATGCAGCTCAGTGGTACAGCATTTGCCTGGCATTTGAGAAGTCCTAGGTTCGGTTCCTAGTACTGAGAAATAAGATGGAAGAGTAATGATTTAAAAATATGAATGAAGCCAGGTGAAGTGGTGCACGCCTTTAATACCAGCACTTGGGAGGCAGAGGCAAGTGAAGATCTGTGACTTCAAGGCCAACCTTGAATTTCAGGACAGCCAGAGCTACATAGAAAGAACCTGTCTTGAAACCCCCTCCCCACAAAACAAAACAAACAAAACCCCCATGAATTAAGTAAGGATAGGACAACTCTTTCCTAAAAATGACCTAATGACCAAGGTGAGGTCTGTGATAGACTTGGAAGCCTCCAGGCTGGCCATCGACTCTCTGCTTCTTCCACAAAAAGTCAGGCATTCTGAGTCAGAGGCCACAGCTGGATGCTCTCAGCGTTAATGACTTCTCATTTTTTTTTTTCATTTCAATGCATCTGATCCTTTAGGGACCACTGGGCATCAGAGTTGTGAATATTAATCTTGTGTTGAGATTGATCACAGTCGACTTTAACTCAGGGACTTGGGCAGGAGGAGGCCTGGCTTTATCCTGCCTGTCCTTTGCCTTTCACTGAACATCTGGAATGCAGAGAAGTCTGACTTCAAGGCAGGGGCTGGCTATTACTTGGACAGAGCGCAGATGTTAGGGGAAACTCTCTCCCACCTCATCAGATTTCGATGGCATCTTTTTGCTGACTGCTTCCTGCTTGCAGGAACTGCAGAACTGGATTTTCCTGTTTGGATGGTTGTGGGAAGTGTGAATCTCCTGTCCCCCTCCCCCCATCTTCTCAGATATATATGAGATGCTAATTCTTGAGTGTAGGGGGCTGTGGGGGAACACACCACTTCCTCTTATGTGAGGAAGATCTTCCTGGTTAACATCTCTATCGTCATTACAAAAGAACTCTTGTTATTTTTAAATGCTAGCCCACAGACCATGCTTTTTTGGGGGGTAGGGGTGAGAAATGGAACAATAAGTGCAAATTCTCACTCATTGCCTTCCCAGCATACGTGTACCCCACTCCTCAGAAAGCTGCACACAGCTAGGATTTACTTCAACAAAGCCTCTGGAGTTGGTAGGCTTTGATTCTCTGCTTCCCCAAGTAATGATGGTGCATAAGCAGGCTGATGGGTAGTGCATCTGAATTGTTCAAGAAGCATCTTTGGCATGTGATATAAGACAGGCAGCCCAAAGACTCTGTCAGATGAAGCTCGGCAAGCCACCTCATGTCTGTGCCTCTTTCTCGTCTGTGAGATGGAAAACTTGTCTCCTAAGGCTGTAGCAGAGATCCGTGGAAAATATTGAACTCCACAAATGCCTGCTTTTAACTCCCTCCCATTTGCAAATGGGAAAACCGCAGGCCAGAGATGAACTGGCTTGTTCCAGGTCACATGACTCGACAGTGTCTAGGCCAAGCTCTGAGTGCAGTCAGATTTTATGCCAGACCTAGCTTTGGCCACTATAGAAGCCATTTATCCAGGCTAGAGAAACAGGTTCTCCTGGGACCCCAGGGAGCCCTGCTAACCCCTGGCAGAACCTGACAGAGCCTCCTGTGGATCCGGGGCTGCCTGGTTTGTATCCTGTGAATTCTTTGCTCTCTTTTGCTCAGTTTTTTTTCACCTATGGAATGGTGTGATAATTACCTCTTCCATGGTCAGAGTGGTGGTAGCTGCTAACCTGCCTGTCTTGGTAAAGGCTGATGAAGGAAAGTAGAGACCCTGGTCAGAGGAAGGAGGGAGAGGAGAAAGTTACGACGTGCCAGGAACAGGCTAGCCTGGGCAGACAAGGATTCTGAAAGGACCCACTCACAGAGGGGTACTCGCCTGGTCTCTTGGGCTTCTCCCTGCGGCTCAAAGACAAAGCAGATGCATCTGGGCCTGGGCCCAGGTTGCCAGGGTAACTGCTGCAGCAGCTGCCTGGGACCTGCAGCTGAGGCCCTTGGTTGCCAGGGAGGCCCCAGAGCTGGGGCGAATGGTCAGGGGACTGCCAAAGGAAAGCTGCCTCTCCATGTAAGGGAGGCTGAGAAGGGGTGTTCGCGGGATCACACAACCTTCCTTGTGGGGCTGTGGACAACTGAGACAGAAGTGGACCCCGGGGGACAGCTCTGTGACCAGAGCCTTTGGTGCGCTTTGTGTACGATGACAGTAGTGATGACTCCTTCACTGCATCCCTACTGTGTGCCGCGTACTGCGTGAAATGCTTTACGCACAGACCAACTCTCACCACTGCCAAGCAGATTGGGAAGCCAGGCTGGCTGTCCCCAGAGCCTGTGAGCATGTATCCTTTGTTCTGTGTCAGGCCACCTCTGTGGAGATGCCGTGTCCCTAGAGCCCCTTAGGTACCTGGCATGTTATTTCTAGTCCGATGCTGGTATCAACCCTGCAGGGCAGGTAGAGTCACCTGGCCTCTGCAGTAACTGGACACCCAGGCTTTACAGTGTACACCTGGTGAGGATAGATAAGGTAAGTCAGGGCCATTGGCTGGATGATTCGACACCACGCCATTTTCTCTGGGGTTGGAATGAGAGGGCAGGGACCCTGTCAGGATGCTTGGCTTTGGGCTGGGCAATAGGGTCTTCATCACCCTGATGTTCTGGGAGTTTGTGGACCCTACTGCTTGCTCTTGTCGGAGCAGATGTGCACACATGGGAGTCACAGATCCAGCGCTGTCCTGCCTTCTCTGGGCTTCCGTTTCTATTCAAGGAAATGGGTATAATGGGTAAATTCTGTTGAGTCTTACCTCAGTGCTCCCCCATGGAAGCAGTCTGCAGTGTACTTGCCACAAGCCATGCGTGAGTCTGAGAGCTGGAGACGAGGTGCACGTGCTGAAAGAATGACCTTAATTTTAATCAAATTTAGGGCTGGGGGGTGAGTCAGCAGGTACAGTTCTCGCTGCGCAAACACGAGGACCATAGTTTGGATCTCTAGAAGCTGTGTAAAAGCCGGGTGGGCGTGGTGACCTGCCTACAGTCTCAGGGTGTGGGAAGGGGAGGTGAGTGGAGGTGTGTGTGTGTGTGTGTGTGTGTGTGTGTGTGTGTGTATGGCGGGGGGGGGGGGGGTGTCCCTGGAGCGAATTAGCTGGCCAAACCAGCTAAAATGGGGAGTTCTAAGTTCAGTGAGAGTTCCTGCCTCAATAAATAAGGTGGAGAGCAACCAAGGAAGATACTCAACATCAGCCTTGGGTCTTCACATGCACTCCATATGTGTGTGAACACACACATACACACATCACACATACATGCAAAAATCAAATAAAATTCAAATAGCCACCCATGGCTAGTGGTTGCTGAGTTGGGCAGTGTGGTGGCAACAAATGCCAAGCACTGAGTCAGGAGACTTCTCTGAGTAATTATTTTGTTGTTGTGGTTACAACAATACAGGGCTGATTGTGTTTTCTCCATTTCACAAAGGAGACCTGTTCCAGCTCACGGACAAACACATGAACAGGTGACCCCAAAGCCTGCTCTGCTGTCCCACAGAGCTGAGGACCTTCACCTCAGGAGGGCCTCTCCTCAAAGTCAGAATGCACTGGGATGGACAGGCAGGCCCAGGCCCTGTGCTCACACACACCTAGTGACAATGGAGGGGAGGGTGGAGACGGGAAGTGGGGTGTGATCTCTGAAAGGGAAGGCACTCAGGACCGCCATGGGGGATCAGCCCTGATGTTGTCCGTCCCTTGATCCCTTTGAGCCCTGGTTCTGCCACTTCCTAGGTGGCTGTGGGCAAATGTCTTCTCCTCCCGAGTCTTAGCTGATTCATCTACAGAATGGGACGATAACACCAACAGTCTTACGAGATACCATGACAACCAGGAGAGGTGCACATGGAGGCAAGGTCCATCAGCTTGCCATCCTGCTTAGCTCCGGGAGGCTGGGACTGGGTAAGAGGATGCTAACTTGCTTTTCGGGATGTTCAACCCTGAGAGGCCTTTCGGTGTAAGGGGTGCAGGATGACCCCTGCATTCCAGGACAGGGCTCACAGAGCAGATCAGGCGGGGGCTCTAAAAGAGCTGGTATTCTGTTTTAGCTGGTATGCTTGTTCATTACCCAAGAGGCTATCTGCAGGCTGAGGGCAGACGCCTTCAGGCAAGCTGGCAGGTCTCACCCGCCAGACCTTTTCACCAGAACTCAGCTTGGCATCAAGTTTCAGGTTGGGCTGCTGTTTTCTTCTTTGTTATGGAAAATTTCAAGCAATAACAAGAGCAAAGTGAGCACTATCACTTGTCCTGGTACCTGCATACCAGCCATCGCAGCTAAACGTCTAGAGTCAACTCAGTCGGGGCCCCGCTCTGCTTGACTTAAAACTTCCATCCTCTACGCACCTCGCAGCCCCCCCAGCCACCCCCTCTGCCAGGGTTATGATGAAGCAAAGCTAAGCAGCTCCGCATTGTGCATGTGCGTGCGTGCGTGCGTGTGTGTGTGTGTGTGTGTGTGTGTGTGTATACACGTGTGTGGGCATGTAGGTCAAGAGGATGACTTGCAGGTTAGCAGGTTCCAAAGACTGAATTCAGGTTGTCAGGCTTGGTGACAAGCACCTTTATTTATCTGCTGAGCCATTTTGTCGGCCTGACTCACAATTTTAATATTGAAATTTGTGGGACTGAAAATAGGATCAGAAAGTTTTCATTTGCAGAAAATTAATACAGCTGGAGTTGACCATATTAAACATTTATAAAATGGCCTTCTATTTTTCTGTTGGAAAGTACAGTTCTTTGGGAGCTGGAGAGGCTCAGTGGTCCGGAGCACTTGCTGCTCTTGCAGAGGACCTGGGTTCAGCTACCAGCACCGCATGGTGGCTCACAACCATCTGCAGCTGCAGTTCAGGGGACCCAATGCTTTCTTCTGATTTCTGTGGGCAGGCCCCAGGCATGCCCATGGTAAACATGCATAAATGCAGGTGAAACACTCATACATATGAAAGAAATTAACCTAAAAGTTTAGAAGAATGCAATTGCTATTTTTTCTTTAAATCTAAAAAAAATTCTCAAAAAAATTGAATCTTTTTTTTTTTTTCTGGTTTTTGTTTTTTTGAGACAGAGTCTCACTGTGTAGTCCTGGGTAGCCTAGAACTTACTACACAGATCAAGCTGGCTTCAGGCTCATAGAGATCTGCCTGCTTTTGTCTCCTGAGTGCTGGGGTCAAAGGTGTGCAGCACCATGAGCCACTTTTTTTGAAAGGATCTTTTGCCCAAATGAATTGACGATGTATGTTTATTCAAGCCCCTTCATCCAGATGTTCGTGGTAGCTCATTCATGTTGCCCACAATAGGAAGTGCTCAACGTGCCCTTCAGTAGATAAGCAAATAAACAAACTCACAGTCACCTGTACATTGGAATATTAGTCTATGATAAAAAAGAAATGAATTGTCAAATGACAAAATGGTATGGGAACATTCTAAATGCATGTTGCTGAGAAAGAGCTGGACAGGAAGGCTGCCCCCTGAAAGGGTCAAGCTCTAGACATTCTGGGGAACGTAAGACTGGGGGATATGGGAAAACACACAGGGGTATTGAGAGGATAGGTTGGGCACAGGAAGGGGTGACAGAAAGGGTGACTAGGCAAACCACAGGGGCCTCTGGGGGCAGTGAAACTGTGCTGTATGGGACGATAATGGTGGCACTTGTCAATTAAAGACTTGCCTAACCCTTCAGGAGACAGAGCACCAAGAGAGAACCCCAAGGTAAAACATGGGCTCAGAATAAGAGTGTATCTGCATTAGTTCTCAGTGGCAATAAATGTAGCCAGCAAAAATATCCGGGAGAAGAGAAGCTGCAGGGGCGGAGTAGATGGGAGCTCCTGCCCCTCCTGCCCCTCCTGCCCCTCCTGCCAGTGTTTGGGCAAACCTGAATTTACCCCAACCTAGTTCATTCATTGAGAAAAGCTTGAGCCAGGCATGGTGGTGCACACCTTTAATCCCAGCACTCAGGAGGCAGAGGCAGGGGGATCTCTGTGAGTTCGAGTCCAGCCTGTTCTATAAAGTGAGTCCCAGGAAAGCCAAGAAGGCTACATAGAGAAACTCTGTCTCAAAAACAAAACAAAACAAAAAGAAAGGAAGGAAGGAAGGAAGAAAAGAAAAGCTTGACTTCCTAATTCCGTGGATCTTCTTCTGCTTGGAAGGCGTGGCTGTGACACACAGTGCGTGGCCCTGGCTATTGCCGTGGGCGGCAGCTTTGGTGAGACTGTGGCCCCCGAGAGTGAGCCTCCTGTGATGAGGTGGGCAGGCTGTGGGTTCTTAGGCTTTGAGTGCCAGAGAAATATGGTCTTAACCTATGAGCAGTGGGGGTACTGATGGACTCATCAGGAGAGTGACATGGGGAGAGCATACTTCAGGAGGCGTGGGCTGTAGGATTAGTAGTATCCCTTCTCGGAACTTCGTGCCCTGTTTGTAGAACCAGAAGTCTGTACTGGTTGTCAGGGAAGCCGTCTTCAGCCCGAGGGTCTGTGGCCCCACTTCCCATCCCCTCCCTCCCCTGCCTCTGCCCCACTGTCGCATGCTTTGGTTGGATGCCTCCCCTTGGGGGACATCTACTGCACAAGGCTGTGCCTGGGGAGCAGCTCCATTTGATTTGATCTGATTTTTCTCTCTGTGAAGTCTTCAAGGGGAAGAGCCAAGGCCTGGCCTGTTCCTAGCAGCCTCATGGGGAGGAGACAGAAATCAGGAGACTGGGAATCAACTCCCTCGGGGTTAAAGAGCGGGATAGGATGCAGAGCAGGATGGGAGGAGGTCTCTGATTGCTCCTTGACTTCCACCTAGCCCAACTCCACCTGCCCCCACTTTGGAAGCTCTAGCTGGCTGTGTGCATTAGGGGAGGCATCTCTGCCCCTTCCAAACTGTCTCCTGTCACTGCAGTATGATTTATGAGCTTTTCCTCTAAAACATGAGAACACTGGCCGCTGACGCTGCCCTGTAGTCGGTCTAATAAGCGGCATCTTCTTGTTATGCGCAGGATGCTAGGGGCAGAAGAGGGGGGAATCCACAGTGGGCTGGGCTTTGTTTTCTTTGAACATGGAAAACACCAGGCTCTTGGCGGATCTCAGTCTCTGTAGTGTCCAAAGCTTTGTTGTCACCTTCAGGGGGATGTGAGTCTGACTCCTAGCACGGCTTTGCACTAGCTTTTAGGACCGTAGCCTGATGGTGTCCTCTGAGCCACCACCCCCTAACTGCAGAGGTGAAGTTGGGGACACCAGCAGTGCCCTCCGTCTAGGAGTGCCCTGTAGTTTGTATGAGAGAGGCACCCGCAGAACATGAGCCCTTGAGACGCTGGCATCATCGAGATGATTCTAACAGTGGAGGGTCTGAAGTTGGTAGGGGAATATCTGCAGAGGATTGTCAGGGCTGTGTGTTGATACAGCAGCTGGGTCTCACAAGAGTGTCAGCATTTCCATCCATCTACACACATGGGCCTGTGAACACACACGCCTGTGCAGCTGGTGATAGTTCACAGAACATAATGTCATCTTCACCAAGCCTCCAAGCTTAGTTTACACAAAGCCTCTGTTCTTCCTCTGTAGAAACTGATACTGCATGAGGGCCACACTCTGTGTGCTTGTGTGTAAAAACTGATAGTGAGAGCCACACCAAGTGTGTGTGGCACATGTGTGCACATGTGTGTATGTGTATGTATTTGTGGGGCATATGTATATGTGTATGCATGTGGTGTATGTGTGTATGCATGCGTTTATGTATGTGGCATGTGTATATGTGTGTGTGCATGTGTGTGTGCCATGTATAAGCGTGGGGTGTGTGTGTGTGTGTGTGTGCATGTATGGCATGTGTTGTAATGTGACTTTCGTCTAAGTGTGTCTGGTATATGAGGTTGGTGAGTAGTGTGTGGTTAATGCCAAGCATGTGACACGCACTATGTTCTGTGTATGAACTTTGTGTTTATCTGTGTGTGACACCCGTGTGTGTTTGTGTGTCAGATGAGGTGCTTGCAGTCAGCTGCTTTGTGGGCTGGGCAGAGGAACATAAGCATTAGTAGCTTGTTGGACAGGCACTGTTTTCTGATGGGTCTGTTTTGTTCTGGGAGACTCTACACTCAGAGCTTGGATTTCATTTGTGGAGACCTCAGAGAGAATGAAAACAAGCATCATCCCAAACCAGTGCTGGCAATCTCTGATGCCAGGAGTCCCACAGTGTGCTGGGGATGGTGGCGGGCCAGTGGGTCCGCCAGGCCTTGCTGGAAGGGGCCCTCCCGCCAGGGCTGCAGGGCAGCAGTATGGTCTGCTGTCTACCCTCAGGATGAACTCAAGACTCTCTGCTGTCCCACAGTTTTAGTTGACATTTAAAGTGTTTCAGTGTTACTGTGTAAGGAGTTACAAAGGATATATTTCTACCAAGTTTTAAATATTGGCATTTTAGAATAACGTTGCACCGTTCTCTTAAAAGTAGACCAAACTAAAACTCAATAACATTGCAGTTTAAAAAGTTGTCTTCTCGTGAGGTGTTACATAATCCAGAAAAATGCACATATGGGGTGCAGCTCCATTCATCTGCCCGTGTTCTGCCCAGATCAAGGTATTGGGCATGCCCAGAACCCCAGAAGGCAACCTTGTGTTCCTCTGAGTCAACATGCCCCTAAAAAATGGCAGCTTCTCTCTCTAACAGTGTAAACTGCTCTTCCTGGTCTCGTTTTTCCTGGCTGGTTCAATAACCATGAGATCCATGCAGTTCAAGCCTGTGCTGTATGGAGCCCGTACCTTCTCACCACATAGCGTTCTCCTGAACAAAACATCACTTCTTTCTTACTGGACTTTGGAGCTTCTAATGCTTAGTGATAAAGCTCTGATTCTTGAGCATATTTTTGGGTGGACATAAGCATTGACTCCTTTTGGGTATTTATCTGTGAGTAGAATTGCCAGGTCATAGGAAGAATTCTGTAATCCATCCATATTCTCTACTGTCCATCAAAGAGAACCCAAAGGTATAAAACTTTTTACATCATTTATTATCTTTTAAAATTCGTAATTTTCTTCAATTTCTTTCACAGAATTTTATCTTAATATGGTTTTATGCTTAAAACTTATAAATTGATTATCATATTTCTTTTTAACCTATATACAAATTGAAATAGACATTTTGACTTTTAAAGTTACATTTAATTAATTAATTAGAGCACAGAGGATTTGTGGTCCTTTGAATTGAGGAAGGCTTTTCTAGTACCAATATTTGAAATTGTTCTTTTTGGGACACCCAGATATTTTTGCCATTTTGGGGTCTTCCATCATAGTTAGACTCTGGGTGATTGCAGCCTTGGTTTTTCTTCTGCAAATCGGGAACAGACCCCTTGTGAAGGGTGAAGTGGGAGGAGGATGGTATTCTCAGGCAGAGCTGGACAGCACAGCATTGGGAATGATACTCTCATGTGGATTCTCCCATACTCCCGGCTGCAAACCTGTTGGGAAGCCTTGCCATGTCCCCAGGTAGCTCTGTGCCAGTTTGTAGACCTCTTAGATGATGGTGATGATGGAAGGGGACACTGGACCATTTAAGGATGGGCTTGAGTGATTTACAATATTCATGGGGTGTAGACAGGGAACCCATGCTAAAGAGCTGAATGTAAGCTTTAGGCAGAGGGGAGCCTGGGGTATTTTTGAGAAGGTTGTCAGGAAAGAGCAAATATGATGTCTTGAAGAGCTGAATCTATTGAGGACCCAGGAAGGGGTTTCTGCATCTGAACTGTGGCATTGAAGGTATTAGGACTTGACAGAATGCTGGGCTGTGACTGTTAGGACATCAGGACATGTTAAGGTTGTTAAGGGTTTTAAGGCCTGAGGTGAGATTTTTTTTATATATTTTTTTTTAACTCCTCTTTTGAACATTCCTCCTGGTTGCCCAGACTCAGCTCTATCAGCCAATACTTCTCCAAGTGTAGACTAGGTTCTTCTAGAGGCATTTGAGATGTTTAGGAGCTCAGGTTAATTGAAAGCAGTATAGGCAGGTCCTTGACAAACACGGGCCTCCGGATACCTTCTGATGCCCTCTGGGTCCTGCCTGCGTTAATGAGAAAAATCTAAACACTTCTCCCTGGGCCACCTCCTTTTTGTTGACAAAGAATTAGCCTCTTGGGCAAGGCCTCTGGCCCTTTGGCAAACCCTAGTTGTAGTGTGTAAATAGGATATAAAAACGTTATTTTCATAGAACTCATTTCTGGTACCCCAGGCTGCAAGGGCTCTCCTTTTTCTGGAGTGAGATAGATAGATAGATAGATAGATAGATAGATAGATAGATAGATAGATAGATAGATAGATAGATAGATAGATTTTTAGTTTAAGAAAATTCATTCCAGTGATAAAAGTTAGTTAATTTGCTAATCATGTAGCTGGTGGCCTGTGCATCAGTCAGAAACCTTCATGGCAACATGGAGTAACTCAAGTTTGGGAGACAGTAGGTTAGACTGTAGAGCAGAAAGAGGCCCTTGCCAAATCTCTGCATAGCAAAGTTGGGGCTCTGTCTGAGTTCTGGGGGGTCTGGGTCCACTGCTGTCCCTAGCCGCAGCCTGATGCTCAGCTCCTTGCCTCCCGCAGAGATCCGCATGCAGCTGGTGGAGCAGTTCAAATGCCTGGAGCAGCAGTCAGAGTCGCGGCTGCAGCTGCTGCAAGACCTGCAGGAGTTCTTCCGCAGGAAAGCTGAGATCGAGCTGGAGTACTCCCGAAGCCTGGAGAAGCTGGCTGAGCGCTTCTCCTCCAAGATCCGCAGCTCCCGGGAACACCAGTTCAAGTGAGAAGTTGGCTCTGGGTCCTGGGGTGGGAGGTAGCGCTGGGCAGGAGGGCTGTTGGCAGAGGCAATGAGCCAAGGAGGCCAAGAGTGGATGAGGAGGCCAAGAGTGGATGAGGAGGCCAGGGCTGGACCTTGACCTGTGAGGTCCTGCGAGGTGCTGGGTTCTGCGGCTTCCAGGAGCTTGGTGTTCTCATGCACCAATTAAAGATGGAGATGACTTCCATGCAGAAGGCTGCTGTAGAGAGTAGATGAGCGCCTCTGCCTTTGCTTATGCCCAGCTGAGACTCTGTACCTCCTTTCAGCACATCATGACTTTATCTGGTTGACTTTTACTTGGGTATCAATCAGCTCAGCTTCTATGTCCTTAGACTAGACATCTTCTCATGAACTAGGTCCACGAAGCATCCTTCTTCCTTGCTATTCTGGAGGACCTCAGTACCTAAACACTGTCCTACCTTCTTATTTATGACACACAGACCCTCTGATATCCTAACTGCTCACACCCCAAACTCTGAGTGCTGAGGGTCTCTATCTGACCAGGCAGGTTCTGAAGACCTGTAGTTACACCCTGAATTGCTGCTGGAGCTCTCCACAGTGGGTGAACACAGCTGGGGTCTCATCACCTGCCCCTCCTTCCTCTTGATTTGAAACCAGCTGCCCTTACATCCTAAGTGTGAGCATGGAGGAGAGGGGGAGGGCAGGTCTTGAGGACACAGGGGTCCCTTATTCCCTCACCTTGTCTATAATGAGCCCCACTAGCCCCTCATGGGTTCATTAACTCAGCCACCAGACGGATGGGTGCCCCAGCTGGCAGTTGGACCAAGTGGGCTGCTTGTCTCACTATCAAAGTCTAATTAGGGGGTCACCCAGGCCAGTGCAGCTGAGGTAGACCCTCTATGTGACACTAATGTGATGGTCCAGCCCTGATGGCTTTTGGAAGTTGAGTTTTCTGGGCAGGCTGACTCACCTTGGACTCCAGGGTGCTCAGTGACCTGGTATTTGTAGCTGGAGAATTTCTCTCCAGCTCCTGCCGCCAAGTCCCGCCAGTCCCGGAACCCACTTATAAAGTAAACACACAGACTCTAACATTATTTAAACTGCTTGGCCATTAGCTCAGGCCTACCATTGTCTAGCTCTTACTCTTATACTCAGCCCATTTCTGTTAATCTATATGTTGCCACGTGTTCCGTGGCTTTACCTGCTGTCTTTACATGCTGCTCCCTGGCATCCCCTCCAGACTTCCACCTCCCAGCCTCTCCTCTGTTTGTCCCGCCTATCCTATACTTCCTGCCTGGCAACTGGCCAATCATCGTTTTATTTATTCAAAACATACAGGACATCCCACAGCAGCACTTGATTTAAAGAAAGGCTTAGGGGCTGTCATGGTGGCTCAACAGTCTAAGGGGCTTGCTTCCAAGCCTGACAACTTGTGTTCAATCCCCAGAACCCATATGGTAGAAGGAGAGACTGACTTCTTGTCCCCTGTGTCCACAGGGCCTGATGCCAGCTCCTGGGTTCCCTTGCGGGAGCTTAAACATTTGTAGAGAAGGAGGAGGAATCCAGATGGTCATCCTTCACTGACTTAAGATGGGAAGGATTTATGTTGGGAACGAGGCAAAGCTAGTGCCCTGGGCTGAAGCCTTGGTCTGTCCTCTGTGGATGAGCACTGGGTTTCAAAGTCTGAAATGACAGAGAAGATGACCAGTGAGCAAGGGTATCTAGCACCTAGCAGAAGGCTTGGCCCATGGTTGGCACAAATGTTTCTTGAATAAATGTCCAGTGGTAACTAGAGCTGCCACAGTGGGCAGTGTATCTTTTGACTTCTGCAGATTGGTGAAACCATTTGAGCAAATTCCCCACTCAGGTGCCTGGTACTTGATGCTGTGGTGCCGTGAGGCCAGAGTGACCTTGATAGTGGCCTTCTGGCTGGAGAATGGGGACCACCAAGGAGCCAATGTGTAAGGCTAGGTAAAATAGAGGCTTCTCCAAAATGCAGTCTGTGGCCTCCCCCAGCCTCCTGCATCAGAAGCTCTGGGGCAGCAGCAAGCCTGTCTGGGGCTTCTGGTGACCAGCCACTTTGATGGTTTTCTAGATGACAAATGGTTTCAGTCTTTTTTTGTGGGCTATGCTGCCCCCACCTTCCTAGTCACCAGCATAGAAGTCACGGTCTTGCCCTTTCTGGAGGGGCCTACAGGAACCTGGCTTTTCCTTCTGATGGGCTGGAACCAGGAACATTCCCTGGGAAGGAAGATGCCCTGGAGGGCAGCACATAGGGGCCTGGCCCTGCTTCTCAGGTGGGTGGGTGGTCTGGTCCAAACAAGATGGCTAGGTCTGCAGAGGCAGAGGTTTCCTGGGACCAAGACTTTTCCCAAGAGCTGTATATTCTAAAACACTAATACTTTGAGATATTTGGTAGAGGAAGAAAAAAGAAAGAAAGAAAAGAAAACGAATTCTGTATTTGGGGATCACTGGCTAGTCTGGAACTCACTATGTAGACCAGGCTGGCCTTGAACTCACAGAGATCTACCCATCTCTGCCTCTTGGGTGCTGGGACTAAAGGTGTGCACTGTCATGCCCAGCCCACTGACTGCTCTCAACAGCTGAGTCAAGTGTGTGGAAAGCTCTGGGAGGTTTGTACGAAGCCTGTTGTTTTCTTTCTGAAAGCTAGATGACCATAGGATTCCCCTTCCTAGGATAAGTAGTTACACTTTGCAAACCAGGGCTCTTTGGGACCCCATATTCAAAGCTCAGTTCTACACAAACCCTGAAGTGTAATGGCATTCCACTCAAACAGTGCCCTGTATTTGGGGTGTCAGGGCCCCTTTTATTCTGACTCCTTTGGTTTTTCGGTAGTTCTTGGTTTCAGGGGAAAATGCCTCAAGACAATCCCCTGTCCAAGGTTAAATGATGCTGGCTGCTCTGTGAACCACAGAGAAAAGCAGCAGAGAATTCTATTCTAACACATTACAAGTATTTGGGGGGAAAGCCAGAGTTTGGGAAGAGCTAGGCGGTGCTTGGCTAGACACTGCATAACATTCTGTGCAGATATTCAGTGCCAGTGCATTGGGAGTGTCTTCCAGCTCCACAGAGCAGTTGAGAGGGAGGATCCCACCTGGCTTCCTTTCCAAGAAAGCACTCTTTACTGGGGGAAGAAGAGCCATGGTTTTCACAGCTGCAGCATATCTTAAAATGATAGTATTCAGCGTTCCAGGTTATTCTTGA
This sequence comes from Peromyscus maniculatus bairdii, assembly GCF_049852395.1. Taxonomy (NCBI): domain Eukaryota; kingdom Metazoa; phylum Chordata; class Mammalia; order Rodentia; family Cricetidae; genus Peromyscus; species Peromyscus maniculatus. The sequence continues at coordinate 134,993,165 of NC_134854.1, read as the reverse complement.
CAGAAAAGCATTTTTGCAATGTGTAATTTGAAGCTGGTGTGCAGAGAACCCAGGGTTGAAGGTCTGAGCAGAAGAGATAGGGATGGAGGAAGCCCTCAGATTGGGCTTGTGTTTCTACTGATAGTTATGACTGCTCCCATGGCCAAAGTCACACCCATAATTTGTTTAATTGTCTATGTTTCCTCGTGTCTACCTTACCTTGTGCCACATTCTCTCCAAGGTGAACAGCAGTCACCCTCTTAGTGGCACTTTCATGACATGCGGAACAGATGCATCTTTATCTTCCTAGTTGACTCTGGTGAGGCTTGGGGAAATTGATTTGCCGAGGACACAGCTTTAGTTGCAGATGGTACAGGCAGGATTTGCATCTTGGTTTGCAGACTCCAAGTGCAAAGTGCCTTGGGCCGTACCGCTGCATGGCAGGTCCGTTTCCTTGGCTCTCTGCCCGGGTTAGTGCTTGCTGAGGGTCACCATCTAACCAGACCTGTGTGAGCATCAGAGGGCTGGGAAGGCTCTTGTGCAAAGTCTCTCTTCTGGCTTGGCTAGTTGTGGGTCTCAGGTCAGGTTAATGAGGAACCAAATAGTTTCTAGATCGATCGGGCATGCCACCTTCATCCCGCAAGGTACTTGAAGCAAGGGGGGGGGATTTCTAACCTGTCTCTGTCTCTTTATTTATCTCTGTGTCTGTCTCTCTCTGTGGCATAACACAGTACAGAACTGAGCAGTGCTCCTCAAAATAAAGGAAGGCTCACTGGTGCTGCCTGAGCCATAACTGTTCAATTCTCTTTCAGCCTTGAGGAGAAGGCCTCCTTGGCTCTCCTGCGTTGGTAACGCCTCTCTAATCTTTCCACAAACCCCAGGCTTCAGCACCTGCCCAAGAATGCATTATGCTGTTTGTCTCCCCTAACGGTACTTTCTCAGTTACCTTCTATTTATGGCAAGCACTTTAAAAAAGAAAACTATGACTAGGGAAAGTTTTCTGTAAATATCTTTAGAAAAAGACAATAGACTGGAGAGATGGCTCCAAGGGTAAGAATATTCTGTATTTGAGTGGGAAGATCTGGGTTCAAATTCACAAAACCACCCACATGAAGACCATGTGTGCTTACACGTGTCTGTGACAGCACTTCAGAGAGGGAGGAGTCAGGAGGATCCCTGGGGCTAGTCACCAACCCGTCTCTAGGTTCAGTGGGAGACCTTGTCTAGTCACCAACCCATGTCTAGGTTCAGTGGGAGACCTTGAAGTGTAGAGTGATAGAAAAGGATGACTGGTGTCCTCCTTTGGCCTCTGTGTGTGCATGGGTATGTGTATATCACACACACATACACACACACACACACACACACACACACACACACACACACACACACGCGCATGCACACACACACACACACACACACGCATGCACACACACACTTAAAATCAAAGGGAGATACTGAGCCTGGGTTTGGGGATGTGATAATCCTGATGTTAGCAAAAGCTTACTCTGGGGCCCGTTTCCAGTTCCTTGTAGAAAATTATCACCTTGCCTGACCTCTAGCTTCCATCCTGCAGCTCCTATCAGCTCAAATGTCTATCATTTCTACATTTTGTTGTCCCTGGTCCACCTTCCCTCAATGCAACATCTCTCTTCCTTCTTCTGCCATTTCAACCTTCTATCTTCAGCCATCCATCAGCTTCAGATTTCATTATCTGTATCTCCCAGTATCCCTTTTCCATCACTGTTGCATTCATTCCTTCCTAATTCCTATCTTCCTCCTCCCACCATCTTCCTCCTCCCATCATCTTCCTCCTCCCACCATCTTCCTCTTCCCATCATCTTCCACCTCCCACCATCTTCCTCCTCCCATCATCTTCCTCCTCCCATCATCTTCCTCCTCCCATCATCTTCCTCCTCCCATCATCTTCCTCCTCCCATCATCTTCCACCCTCCATATTCTGTCACCAGTTTCCGTTTCTCTCCTGTGGCAGGGCTCTTGAAGCTCGTCTTACAGTGTGCTCTTTGTGATGGCTTCAGCCCCTTCTCCTCTTCCTAGTTTTCCATTGGTTTTCCCTGCTCCCACACATGTTCCCAGGAATCCTCAGCCCATAATCAGTGGATTACAAGCTCTCAACCAGGTTGTGACTTATTTGTGTGTGTGTATACATACATACGTACATATATATTACATATGCGTCAACAGAACCCCATTTGTGTATTAAGAATGATGAGTAGATTTAAAGGGTACCATGTATGTAGCAGTTTAGTTTTGTCTCCATCCCATCAAGTAGATAGGATAAGAGTGGGTTTTAAGAATTGTGTAGGACCTTATACTTTGCAAAGATTGGTTCATTCACCAATCTTTAGCTCATACATCCTTCTAAGAATTCTGGTGGGACGCAGAGAGTCAGAGGAGGTGGCATCACCTCTATGGGACAGACAAGGGACTTGAAGGCCAGGCTCAATGGGTTCTAACTCAGGACCCATGGTTGAAGGATGAAATAACTGGCCAGGTGAGCCTTGGGTGGGCCCTTCCTCTGCTTGGTTCTATATAAACAACATGTCACGTCCATTTTTCTGTTAGATAAACTGAGACACAGAGGCTTACAGGGAAGGAGATGGAGAGGTTGCCCAGGTGTTTCCTAATGGGGCAGGGGTTTTCATTTCAGGACTTGACCAAGGACAGGGATCTGGTTTGTGAAGAGGGTGTCAGCGGCAGGGGCTTGTGTTCTCTTGATCCCAAGATCCCAGGACACTGGATTTAGATCCACATGCCTCTGGGGTTCTGCAGGCTTGGAGCTGGGTTCTGTTTGCTAAGCGGAATTTTCCAGCCCCCAGCCGGGAAGCTGGCAGAGCTAGCTTGCTGCTAATTTCATTTTCCTACCTTACCAGCTTGGCAAAGCTTGGCCTCTCCAGCTTCAGTCTCTTGGAACCTCATTCCCACCTTTCTTAGCCAAAGCAAGCAAGCAAGCTGTGACTCACCAGAAACGTTCACTGCTAGTTTCTAGCCATAAAAAAAGAAAATATGTACATCTGTGGAAGTTCTGCCCTTATGTCCTAGCTCAGCAGCTTCTGCCTGCCGAGGAGGGGCTTGGATGCAGGATGAGAAAAGCCAAGGAGTCGCTCACGGTGGGCCTGGGAGGGGGAAGGCTGGCTCCCTTCATTCTGGTGCCTTCTAAAAAGGGGACTGTAGCAAGCAAAGGTAGCAGAGGGGGCTCGGTATCAGGCCCAGGGACCCTTTTGAAAAAGAACAGGTGACCCCAGGAGAAGGAGGGTGGAAGCAGAGTTTCCTGAGGACCTCCATCCCGATCTGCCGTCTGTGCTCTGGATGTTGTTTTCTGCAGTCCCAGGGTAATGCAGATGGTACATGGGACGAGACAGCAGGCACCCCAGGGTCCAGCACTCCAGGGCCCCCAGCCTCATGATACATCATTCTTATCCTACCCATCTTTTTTGTTTGTTTGTTTTTTGAGACAGGGTTTCTCTGTGTAGTTTTTAGTGTCTGTCCTGGGTCTTGCTCTGTAGACGAGGCTGGCCTTGAACTCACAGAGATCTGCCTGGCTCTGCCTCCCGAGTGCTGGGATTAAAGACGTGTGCTACCACCGCCCAGCGCTATCCTACCCATCTTGATTCCTGGGCTTTGTCCACGCTGGTCTTTACTTAGTCCCTTAAATACATGCACCAAATTCCCTGCCCCTAAGAGAGGCCGCTCTTCTAGTACTTTCCCTGGACCCCCTCTAATTCTTCTTAGAAGCCCACCTTGCCTACTCCTTCCTCTTAGACACTCCAGTGAACCTCACAGTCAGGCCTCAAGTCCCTTGCTCTGGGCTCTCATGGCACAGTATGCCCCTTTACTCTAGCACTTTCTGCCAATTTAATTCTATACACACCCGAGATACCTCCAGTGAGTCTGTCTCTCCCAGCACACTGTCTACTGTGTGGGGAACAGGGGCCACACATGTGCTCGTGGTCATCTTGGAACCCGACCCTACAGAATGCACATCATAAAGGCATTGCACAGATGAGCCACTGAAGAGTGAGCGGGGAACCCTATTCTGGGTTTAGTGGCATGGTTTGAGTAGCAAGGCCACAAGCGTAGGTGACCTGTGTATTGTCACATTGCTAGAAGGAAGACATAGGAGAGCACCACACCCAGGTCCAGGTATCTTTCTGTTTCACCTTAGTGGCTCTTACTGGTGGCCCAGTGAGGTAGTGAGGGCCTGGTACCATTGTGATGGAGGTCACAGATGCCAGCCTTCTACAGAAGGGCTAGCTCTAACTCTTGGCTATGGGTAGCCCACCTGGCATGTTAGTTGCTTTTGGTTGCTGTGATAAACACCATGATCAAAAGCAATCTATGGAAGAAAAAAATTATTTTGTCAGCTTATGGTTCCAAAAGGGAGGCCATAATGGCTGAGAAGGTATGGCAGCAGACAGCCGTGGCAGAAAGCTGAGCGATCATATCTTTAACCACAAACATAAAGCAAAGAGTGAGAACTGTAAGTGGGGTGAGACTGTAACCCCCCAAACCTGTCCCCAGTGATGTCCTTCCTCCAGCAAGGCTGCACCTCCCTAGCCAGGGACCAGGGGTTCAGATAGAGGAGCTGATGGAGGACATTCTTCATTCACGCCTCCATGTCCAGCTCTTGTCTGCGTGAGCTGTGCCCCGCACATGTGAGTGCAAACAGGGCAGGGAGGGGATGGGAAGGCAGAGCTGGCTGTTTCCGTGCTGGGTGGAGCTTCAGGTGGGTATCTGCTTGGAAGGCACACATGGCTCGCTGGCCTTGCCTGTCCCTTCCTTGTTCCTAGTCATGGGAGTCAGGAGAGTTGCCTCTCGGACTTCAGCTTTGTCAAACTCTCTGGGGGAGATGTTGTTCCCCTCCCAGCCAAGCCTCTAACCTTTTATTCATTCCCCCAAAGCCACTTCTGCTTCCTTGGGTGCCCAGCCAGAAAATGGATGCTGTCCTGGAGTCTTCGTCCTCGGCCCCCACCCTTCTCAGTTGGGGTTCAGCCAATACCCAGGCACTGAGTCCTTCAACTTCTCTCTTGGTCCCTGGACGTTGCCCCCTGTCCTCCCTGGGTCCCACTGTCAGGGCAGAAAAAAACGCTTTGACCCCTTTACACCTTTGCACTAGATCAGGGGTTCTCAACCTGTGGGTCACGACCCCTTTGGGGGAAAACAACCCTTTTGGAGGATTCACCCAAGACCTTCAGAAAACACAGGTATTTACATTACGATTCACCACAGTAGCAAAATTACATTTATGAAGTAGCAGTGGAAATAACTTTATGGCTGGGGGTCACCACACTATGAGGACTGTATTAAGGGGTCGCAGCGTTAGGGAGGTTGAGAACCACTGCTCTAGACCCTTCTATTGCTCCCTGATGGCTTCAAACTCTTTAAGAGCACTTAAAGGCCCTGTGCTATTGGTCTCTACCATCTTCCCCAGCCACATTTGTCACTCTGGGGCGGGGGGTGGTGGTGGTGGTGGTGGTCCCTAAGCTGCCTGCAGCCCGCCAGCATGCTCTTTTCTCCTTTTTGCTGGCCCTTAGGTAATAGTTCTCCACCCAGAAGGCTCTGCTCTGGGCATGTCCACTCCAGCCTTTGATCCCCAGTCTAGAAAGTGCTATCGGAAAGAAGACAGCAATGACCACCTTACTTCCGGGTCTGGAATGGGGAGGCTCTGCAGCCTCCCTCCCATGGATACAGTTAGTGAGGCTACAGCATCGTCTCCTGTCTCCCATGCATCTTCCTTACTTAAAAGTAGAAGGCTCATGTGGAAGCTCACCAGAGAATTTGAGCTTCCACACACACAGCACCTGGATGAACTAGTCCATGTGTACATGTGCAAAATGTGTGCACCCACACATGTGAACACATGTGCAAATGCATGTACCCACAGAGACAATGAGTGGAAGCCTGAAGGAACCCCGGACCTCTCTTCAACACGTTAGCTGCTGTATCTCCCCTCCTTCTCCTCCCCCCCTTCTGCTCCTCCCCTTCTCCCTCCTACATTCTTCCTCAGCCCTGTCTTGGGCTGTGCCACCTCCTGGCCCACAGGTTCTGTCCTTTTCCTCTGCCTGTTACCATTTTGCTCTGGCCAGGCAACCCAATTAAAGGCCATCATTAAAGTCAATCTAGCCTTTCCAAGTCCTTTCAAAATCACTTGCCTTTTTCCTTTCCTCTGAAACGTCCATAATTTTTACACATTTAATTCCCCAGATGCTGTTCAATTCTTGCATCTCAGATTGAGCTAAGCCCCTGCAGCAGTTTCAGCAACAGCTTAATTATGGCATCTCTCCTCTAATCCTCTCCCTCCATCACCACCCAGGAAGTAGCAGGAAGCGGGACGGGATGTGTTCTCTGCCTGAACCGCTTCTTTCCCTGCAGCCCTCCTCTTAGCCCGCCATTGGCTTCCTCCCAACGGAAGATCTCCGGAAGCCAGCTCTCACATCACCGTTCTCTCCGCTCCTCTTTCCAGCAGCTCTTCAGGATGAAATGCGCCCTGCTGAGGAGTGTTTGTCTAGACTTCAGGTCCCAGTGCTACCACCCAGCATTCACCAGCTCCCCTTGACTGAACTAAGATTCCTTCACGAGTGCTACTCCGTTTTTAAGCCTCATATTAATGTTCACACTCACCCTCCTGCTCATCCATCCATGCACTCATCATCTTCATCTTCTGTCCATCTCTCCACCCACCTATCTAACCACCTGACACACTCCACACCTGACACACTCCACACCTGACACTCCACATCCGACACACTCCACACCCGACACTCCACACCTGACACACTCCACACCTGACACACTCCACACCTGACACACTCCACACCCGACACTCCACACCTGACACACTCCACACCTGACACACTCCACACCTGACACACTCCACACCTGACACACTCCACACCTGACACACTCCACACCCGACACTCCACACCTGACACACTCCACACCTGACACACTCCACACCTGACACACTCCAAACCTGACACTCCACAACTGACACACTCCAAACCTGACACTCCACAACTGACACACCGCACCTGACACACTCCACACCTGACACACTCCACACCTGACACACTCCACACCTGACACACTCCACACCTGACACACTCCACACCTGACACACTCCACACCTGACACACTCCACACCTGACACACTCCACACCTGACACACTCCACACCTGACACTCCACAACTGACACACCGCACCTGACACACTCCACACCTGACACACTCCACACCTGACACTCCACACCTGACACACCGCACCTGACACACTCCACACCTGACACACTCCACACCTGACACACTCCACACCTGACACTCCACACCTGACACACCGCACCTGACACACTCCACACCTGACACACTCCACACCTGACACACCGCACCTGACACACTCCACACCTGACACACTTCACACCTGACATACTCTGCACCTGACACTCCCCACCTGCTACAATCAAGACTCCATCCTGTTTCTCAGTCTCATTTCCAACAATCTCCCAGGAGTAGTCTCAGAATTCAGGGCTTCCTGGAATAATTAGTTATTCAGTCTGTCTGTCTTTCTCTCTTTTACGCGTGCGCGCGCGTGCGCGCGCGCGCACACACACACACACACACACACACACACACACACACACACACACACACTTCTGATTGGAAACCCCATATCCATCCTTAAAAAACCCAGCACAAATGAAGTCTTTTCTCAAGTGTCACTACCACAGCATCTCCTCCACGCTTGCCACTTTGCTGGGCCCTGAGCAGTGATTATGACAGAAACAGTATCTGCTCTCTGAGAGCCGTCAGGAAGGTGAGAGGTGGGACATGGAAATTAAAGGCAGAATAGATTAGGCAGCCTTCTGTAACTGCAAGGACTTCCATGAGACAGGCAATTTCTAAGAGAAAAGAGTTTTTTGTTTTGTTTTGTTTTGTTTGCTCACAGTCTTGGAGGTGTTAGTCTACAATTGGGCTTTCAGGTCTCGTGTGTGTGTGTGTGTGTGTGTGTGTGTGTGTGTGTGTGTGTGTGTGTGTTTGTAGGGCATAGCACATTATGGTGTGGTGTGAATTCATGGTATGGCAGGGCTGATAACCTCATGGCCAGGAAGTGGAGGAGGGGAAGAGGAGGGGCTGGGGTCACACGAAGCTGCGCTTTCAATGAACTAAAGACTTAAAGATTTCCCCATCTCCTAACAGCACCACACTGGGAAGCAAGCATTTAACACATGGGCCTCTGGGAGACATTCAAGTTGAACTTTAGCATAGTTCTCAGAGTCACCACATGTGTCAGAATCCCCAGGAGGGCGCGTGAAGCCCGGGTGCCCGGCCAAACTCCAGGGTTTCTGATCAGTGCTCATGATGGTTTGTACTTCCAACAAACTCCTATTCAATGCCAGTGTCGCAGGCCAGAGAGGACACTTGAGCACATGGTCAGGGACTGCTCTCTGAAGGGGAACTGTCATTTGAGCCCCACTACAGGAAGCAGAGGAGGAGCCAGGGAAGAAGGGGCTGCTAGTGTGGTCCAGGTAGCAAGGAGGGCAAGGTGTGCAGGTCCCAGCAGGAAGAGCCTGCCATGGAAAGGAAGGGGCTGGAGTCCAAGTACATAGGAGGAGCATGGCTGGGCCTCCTGAAACTCCAGCAAATGATGCTCTGGGCAGCTGCATTATTGACCCACATGGTCTCCCTCTTTAATTCTTTTCCTTTCTTTTTTCTCTGGTCTCAACCTCTTGACAGGGAGCCCCTTCAAGGCAGAATCTGTATTACAGTCGCCTGTGGAAGAACACAGCCCACTCACGACCTTCTGTGCAATCAATGCCCAGGGAACTCAGCTTGGGCTGAATTTTAACATTCCAGATCTTTCCAGTGTCTCAGCAAAGGATGACTCTAGTGTTGTATCTTCTTGCGTATTCACCCTGACAATGTGTATTTCCAGTTTTTCCCAAGTGAAGCCAGTGCTGCCAGTCTGACCACTGCCTCTATCTCAAATTCTCTTCTCCCAAATACTTGCTACCTAGATTTTCAGCTCATTTGGTGATAGAAGAAAAAACAAAAAACAAAAAACTCCTTGAAGTTAAATGGATCTTCTTCTTTTACCTTCTCAAATTCCAGGAGCCGGGGGGATGGTGAGAGAGGAACATCCCAGAAGTCCATGGGGCTGTTCTCCATAACACCTCTAGTGGGCCCTGGTGAGGAGGTGCAGTCATAGAGGAAATCAGCCGTTATCTTCCTCACCATTACTGACTCAGCGGCTGCCTTTCCTTACTTAGCCAGCTCCCTAAGGAGCCCCTCATTCAGGACAAGGGTGGAACAAGGCAGAATTGGGGTACTCTGGAGCTAGTGGTGGGCCTCGTTTCCAATATTTCTTTCCACACTAGAAAGCACAATAAGAGAAAGATTGGGGCTTGAAGATTAAGAACCCCAGCTCAGGTGTGCCGTGTGTCAAGATGGGGTCATCAATAGCATTTGAGTTTAGGGTTTTATTTACCTTTCTTCTTAGAGAAGAGTATGTACATCTTTTCCTGAGCCCCACAGAGGGATCTTTGGAAAAGTAGAGACAAGAGAATGATTATCTATTATTTCATTAGCTTGGGAAGCAGTGATACACAGATCAGAGATCCTCAGACTTCAGCTCACATCAGAGTGCCCAGGAGGGCTTCTTAAAACCCAGATTGCCAGGCCCAACCCCAGTGCTTCTGATTCTGCAAGGCTGGAGCATGCATTTCTGATATGTTTTCAGGGGATCACAGTGTGACATCCCATTTTAGCACAATGTCCAGCTAGAGTTGGTCTGAGAACCCATCAGCCACTCTAGGACAAAGGCATGTTTGTCCTGTAGGTATTCTTCTTTTGCCCCTCCTCCCACATGTGGAACCTGAACCCTTCAGGCTGACACTCACCAGCTCTTTCAAGCATCATCATTGTCACACTGGTTTCTAGGAGGTCAGGAGCTCCCCAGGGAAGGACAAAGGTGTCAGTAACCCAGGGGACTCTGTGGGTTAGTGGAGACAGGTTAGTGGAGAGGAAGTATCTTTTTGTTTTTTCCACTGCATAGACCTAGAAACCATGAAATATTTCAGAGCAATCTATGTAGTATTTCTCAGCCCCATTGAGATGGATTCCTCCCAGAAGAGGGAAGAGAATGTGGCAAGTGCTGCATTCAAGGGAGGCATAGATCGCCCAGGACAGAGACAGAGTCAGTGACCCAAAGTCTAGCTCTAGAACTACTTTATAACCATGGAATATCACTTTAGTCCTCTGGCCTGTTCCCATAGTTGTAAAAAGTGTAATAAGATTGACTTTGAAGGTGACTGTGAGGATCAAAAGTGGGTGACCATGTGAACTGACGTGAAGCCAACCTGAGCCATCTTGGTTCCCACAGGAAGGATCAATACCTCCTCTCACCCGTGAACTGTTGGTATCTGGTACTGCATCAGACCCGGCGGGAGAGCCGAGACCATGCCACCCTCAATGACATCTTCATGAACAACGTCATCGTCCGCCTTTCCCAGATCAGTGAGGATGTCATCAGACTCTTCAAAAAGGTGAGCTGCCCTATTTGCCCCAGGTCTCTTTCCTAGACTGGCCATGACAATATTCTATCATCAGGGTGAAATGTATTTTGGGGACAAGGGACCAGAAAGGCAGGTGTTGAATGAATGATACAGGGGGCAGAGGGTTCACTATACTCTCCAGCCCAAATCTGACTTCTGTATGCGTCTTTGAAAGACAGTGTGTACTCAGGCACTTTAGCACCTGTGGACACAAGAGTAAAAACCTTTACATAGCTAAGTGTGTAGTGTACATGTACCACAGGCAATCTGGAAAGATGGAGTCAAAACTTTTACACAGCTAGGCGTGTAGTATACATATACCATAGGCAATCTGGAAAGATGGAGGTGGGACAGGGCACCAAAATTTAAATCAACAGAAATCTTATCAGTCAATCACTTTGAAATGCTAGAAATTTCATTATGTAAACTTATATAAATATATTTCCTGTGAGTGCCTGTAATATGTACACTTTCTAGAATGCATACACATTTCCCCCTGTGTAAGATTATACTGTATATTTGATATTACTGCCTGCTTATGTCACCTACCAGACTTAGGTAATGCTCTCTGTCAGAAATTTCCCACATTGAAAATTTGCTTCTCTTTTGAATGACAGCACAGCATTTTGTTATATTGACTTAATGCTGACCTACGTACCTGGTCTCTTTCTATTGAACACTTTGGTAAATGCCATTATTTTATTGTTACAAAAAGCCTCACTGTGAGCTCTTCCTGTTGTACGAATCCTAAAAGGTCTTATAATAAAACCCTGGAGCCAGATATTGGGGTAAATGCTGAAAGATCAGAGGAAATAAAGGAACAGTCACTTCTTACCTCGCCAACTCCTCAGCTGATCCTGTCTCCATGAATCCTCAGACTGAATGCCTCTGAGTCCTCAGCCAAAAGGCCTAGTTCCTGTCTCCTCACGCCTTATATGCCTTTCTCCACCCAGCCATTACTTCCTTCCTAGTGCTGGGATTAATGGCCTATGTGCTTTCCAGATACTGGTAGCAAAGGCATGAGATCTCAAGTGCTGGGATTAAAGGCGTGTGACTCCCAAGTACTGGGATTAAAGGTGTGTGCCACCACTGCCTGGCTCTGTTTCTCTCCTAGACTGAGTCAATCTCATGTAGTCCGGGGTGGCTTTGAACTCACACATCCAGACAGATCTCTGCCTCCTGAGTGCTAGGATTAAAGGTGTATGCCACCACTGCCTAGCCTCTATGTTTAATCTAGTGGCTGGCTCTGTCCTCTGATCCTCAGGCAAGCTTTATTTGATACACAAATATCACCACACTTCCCCACATCCGTTGTTACTTAGGATCAGTTTCCACAATGAGAACAGGTCAAAAGCTGGTTTACTTTTAAAGCTTTGGTGGAATACTCCAGTGCTGAAAGGCAGGTTTTACCGGGAAATATCCAGTAGGCGAGGGTGAAGAGAGCCGTTGATTTTCTGAAGCCTTTGTCCCAAGCTTCCGACACAATGCCTGGCACAGTGGAGGCTCTGTGTCAATGGGTGGGTGTGTCACTGAACCTTCTTAGGCTGCTGAATGAGGCTGAAATCGGCTGCCTTTGGGGGCCTGCGTGAAGGTCAGACATGCTGTTCCAGAGGGGCAAGCAGCTCAGCAGGAGACTAAATTCCTTAATATTTTAGAAAGAAAATGATCCTGGTACTATCCCTTTAAAGCCCCACGTGTCCTGTATATCTTCAGGCTTGTGACTTAAACCTGTGCCTCAGTTTCCTCACTTGTGAAATGGGTAGAAACACCCTGGTGAGGGGGTGGCAGCACAGGCTAGCCTGGCCCTGCTCTGTGAAAGCTGGCTGTGACCCTAGGACAGCAGTGATTGGTCCTCCGTGTAGCTCAGCTCTGCTTCCCAGGTACCAATGTAGTGATCTGGTGACCTGAAATAGAACCGTCCTTCTGAGGTCTGTGCTTGGCTCCTCCATTTCGAGGATGGCGTCTACAGAAGAGCTGTAGTTGCCGCCTCATGGCCTCCCACCACACGAAACACTTCTGGTTTCTTCTTGATGCTGTGTTTATGAAATGTGGTCTGAGTTTAATATTTGCATAAGCAAACATAATTAGAAAGGTAAATACAGTGCCAAAAAAAAAAAAAAAATCCCACGGTGCTTCACCGAGGCCCGCTGACGAGCTTTAGCTGTCTGCTGGTTCCGAGTCCTGATCCTGGTGTGGGCTCCGCCCGATGCTGCTGTCACAGCCTTTTCCTGGGTGGGAATGACTCAGAGAGAAAGGGTCGTCAAGGCCTTCAGGACACGAAGGCTCTTTTTTTCCTGCGCTGAGCCCTGGGACAAGTGAGATAAATCTTTGCAGTTCTCATTTAGCCTGACAGCAGCCTGACTTGTGATGGAGGTTAACAGGGCGGAAAATAATGAAAAATGTCCACAGCTGAGCTCCTGGCTGCCTTGTTACCAGGTCCGTCCTGTAGAACAAAGGAAGTGACCTGGCCCCTGTGGGCTGGGAGAGTGTCGGGACAAGTGTGCCTGGCTGACGTAGCCCAGTGAGGTTCCTTTGTTGTGCCCACATTATCTATAACTCGGAGCTGAGCCCCATGCCCCTTAGAGAGGGGGAATTCTTATATTTCTCTCAACCACTTCAGGACTAAGTCCTGGGCAAATGGCGGGGGTACATTCCATTTTATGAAGCTTCAAGGAGAACCTAAATGTGGTTTTAGTCCCTCACCGTCAGTGAGACAGGGCTTTAAAAGTTTGTCTCTGTACTGCTTCACTGACTACCCTGGCCAATCGCTTTAAGCCTCAGTCTTCTCATCTGGGAAATGGGTCTGGTACAATGCTTACCTACACTGGGGACTGCTTGGAAGAACAAAGGAATGCCAAGTGCTAACATCAGGTGTGGCACTCAGAACATACTCAAGAAATGGAAGCTTGTTAGGGGTCCCTCGCATGGAAGCATGTGGCCAACTTGGGGTCCTAGTGCTTGATGGGGTGTTTCCTGACCACCCACCCAGTCTTACTCTGGCAGTCAGGAGGCCAGGGATGGTTGCTGTGGGCCTGAAATAGTTGCCCTGCCGGCCGTCTCCTCCCAGATCATTATCTGCCTCACTTGATTCTCACACTTTAATCATTCTCTGCTCTCCTTTTCATGGAGTCTGGGCTTCATTTGGTTGTTTGGTTTGGTTATTTTTTATTTTTATTTTTATGTGCACACATGTGTAGTCTACATGTGTGTAAGTGTACCATGTGTGTGCAGTGCCTGTGGAGGGCAGAAGAGGGCATTGGATCCTCTGGAATGGGACTCACAAGCGTTTGTGAGCAGTAACGTGGGTGCTGGGAACTGAACCTGGGTCCTCTGCAAGAGCAGAATGTGCTCTTAACCACTGAGCCGCTCCCTAGCCCACGGGGACTCTGTTTTACGGAGAAGTGGCAGCATTGCAAATTCCAGAAGCTCGTGTCTCTCAGAGGTGCAGCTCCGTCATCCAGCTGCTCTGGAGACTGATTCATCATTGAGTTCATCATAAGTTCAAGGCCAGCTCAGGCCACAGACTAACCAGGTCAACGTAGTGAGACCCTGAGTACGTGTGTGCATGCATATATGTGTGTGTGTGTGTGTATACTTGTCTCCCTATAAGATACTTCCCATAGTTCTAACAACTTGTCAGAACCTCTCAGGATGAGACTGAATTCCAGACAAAGATGAGTCAGTGGGTGGGACCACACCTTGACTGGGACCTGTTAGATGTGCACATCCTTGGCCCTCTGTTTAAACTCCCATCTCACTTCAGGACCCCAAAGATGGACTTGAGGGTTTTTCTGTAACTCTTTGTCCCTCTTCTCAATGTGACATTAAATAAATCTTTTTTTTTTTTTTTTTTTTTTTTTTTGGCTCTTTTTATTGGTTTATTGGTTGCTGGACCCGACTTGGGCACAGATTTTGGTACCCCGCCCCAGTTTGGTAACAGAAGTAGCCCAGAGACTGAACACTTGACTAGCATGCATGACTAGCTCATCATTCGGTCCCCAGCACTAGGGAAAGGCATTCCTGAAGCTCCTGGAGGGGGCTGGCTTTAAGGGGAGGGGTCTGGCTCAGACAGAGCAGAGTGGAACTGAATGAGATCTCAGAGGTAGTCTGAAACAGTCAGGACCTGTGGCTGTGGACAACAGAAATACAATTCCCCCTGCTTGAAGGGGGAAAAGGCTTTTCAGCTTTTTCAAAATGCCCTTGGCTGGCGGCATGGGGGTGCTTCTAGGGACACAAAGATTATTTTCAGATAATATTCTCTATTTCTGCTCTATGGCTGTGGTGTCTGTTTCCCAGTTTTCAGGGGAGAGGTCTGACGAAGAGCCTTTTCTCAGTTTGTTCCACTTCCAGGACCAGGTGGCTCCCAGCAGCTCCAGGCTTGAATCTGAGCTGCTTTTAATGGACCATTAGATCTTCTAAGCACTGATTGGCCCAGCACAGACATGTGATCACCCTTGACACTGGCCCTGTGGTGAGGAAGCTCTCTCACCTAAGTGTAGGGAAGATAGATGCTCACCTCTGGAGGAGGTGCTCAACTCTGCCGATCTACAGGGCCGAGGATGGGTGAGGGTGGCTCCCCAAGAAAAGTTGGGGTGTCCTTATGAGAGGAAAGAGATAATAGAAGTCCCCTGGACTCTTCAGTCCTTTTATCATGTTTAATGAGGTGTCCCTCAACAAAGGGTGTGCCTTACCTCTCAGGATTGCCCATTGTGTCTGGGGACAGCTGCGCTCAATAGACAGTCCTTCAGTGCAGAAATGGAATAGTGTAAGTTTTCTGCTCTTGGCTTCTTGAGGGCCACAAATATTCTATAAGTGCAGAAACCTGTTTGCTGCGTGGAGACTGTAATCAAGGTGGCCCACCCAGGTCTTCGCTGCCTGGAGACGCACATTCCCGTTCACTTGGGTCATCTCTATGGTTTGCTTTGTGGTCTCCCTGGAAGCTGCTCACCAGGGGTTACTCTTGAGTTTTCTCTGACCTGTAGTCGTTCATGGTGAGAAGCATGCAGGAGGAAGGATTGACCAGCTTGGAGCGGAGAGGGCTGTCTCAAACACTTCAACTCTAATAGCACCAAGAAAGAAAATGCTTGCCTTTCTGGTGGCTGTCTCAGCTCATGATCGACACTCATGTCTCAGCGGAAACCTCTAGATATCTTTTGCTTTTGCATCAGCTTTTAAAATCTGGCCTGAATTGCACACCTGCCCCCATGTCTGTCTCTTTAAAATTTCATCTTATTAGATTCTGGTAAGTTAGTTGAATGATTTTTCAGGCAGTAAGAAGGAAGTTTTCTCAAGAGGCATGAACTCCTCCTCTGTGGGGAAGGCCCGTGTCATAAGGTCTTCATGTTGTCCTTGCATGTGTTACTGTCTGTGGTGATTTGAATGAGACGTCTCCCGTTGTTGTGGGGTATTCACCAGAGAAGACTGCTTGGACATGGGTTTAAGCCAAAGTCTTTGTTAGCTGGCCCGTGACTACACTGGGTGCTCAGGATCCCAGTGTAGCATTGGGCCTTTCTCAGGATGAGCTTTTGAGCACTAAATCATGTTTTGGGTTGACATACTTCACTTAACAAGAACAGTTAGCCAGAAGCAGAATCACAGAAACTAAAAAGCAAGGTTAGTCCATTTAGAGACTTTCCCAGAACTGTGGACTTTGATGGATTAGGCCTTTGTTTTAGTTTTGGCAGATGCTGTCTGTGTAATGAGTTTTACAGCCTGAATGGTAGGTACTTCCATCATGGAGTCAGCTGTGCTAAGGTCTGGGGGCCTACTAAGGTCTAGGGCCCTGTTACACTATATAGGGAGAATTGGTCCCCGTTTGGTAGCTGTTTGAAAAGGATTTGGAAGTGTGGCCTTACTGGAGGAGGGATGGAACTGGGGCCAGGCTTTGAGGTTTCAAAAGGCTCCTTTTCTCTGCCTCCTGTTTGTGGTTGGAGATGTGATCTCTCAGCCGTTTCTGTCACTGTGCGTCTGCTCTACCATCACAGCCTCGAACCCCCTGGAACCATAAGCCCATTTAAACCCTTTCTTTGAGAAGTTGCCTCGGTGCTGGTGTTTTATCACAGCCACAGAAAAGTAACCCATACGCCTTCTAGCGACAGTTTGTTGGCTCTGTTTTCAGTCATTTCTGTTGGGATGTAGAAAGTGGGACTGAGACTTGAGAGTGAGTTAACCGTGAGGGTGTTAAAGGGTAAATATGAGTCTGCCAGGTGAGGGAAGGGGGTTGGGAGCTCGGGGGCAAGGCAGGAGCTCAGGAGACAGAACAGATGGGTCCTGATGGAGGTCAGAGGCACATCAGAAGTGAGGTGCAGACAGCAGTCTGAGGTGAATTCAGCTCTTAAACATAACCTGCTTGGGTGTTACATTAAGGCAATGGTTCTCAACCCCCCACTAACCCTGGGACCCTTTAATGCAGTTCCTCAGGTTGGAGTGATCCCCAACCATAAATTATTTTGGTTGGTACTTCATAACTGTAGTTTTGCTACTGTTATGAATCGTATTGTAACCATCTGTGTTCTCTGGTGGTCTCAGGCGACCCCTGTGAAAGGGTTGTTTGACCCCCAAAGGTGTCACAACCCACAGTTTGAGAACCACTGCATGAAGATCCAACATTTTAAAACTTGGAGATTTCACACCAGGTGTGGTGGCACTTGCTTATAATCCCAGCACTTAGGAGATGGGGGCAGGAGAATCAGGGGTTCAAGGCCAGCCCTAGCTACATAGTAGTTTTAGACAAGCCTGAGCTCTAGGGACCCTGTCTCACCAAGCCAAAACCCAAACCAAACCAAGCCGAGCTTTCTGCTGCCCGGCCTCCCTAATGTTGTCCAGAATGTTGTCCTGACTCCTTTATTTCCTCTACGCAGCCTTGCCTGCCTTTGAGTTTGTGGTTTCACCCTTAAACATTATCGGCCAGTGAGTCCCCCAGAGATGTGTTAGGAGCAGATTTCTCCACAGTCACAGCTGCTGACCCAGTAGGTCTAGAATGTGGCCTGAGAATCTGCATTTCTAACCAGTTCTCAGCTGATTGTGGAAACACATGGGGGAAGGACTTCCAGGGTAGCCTCCTTGTTTTGCAATTAAGGAAACCGAAGGCCCGTGTCTGCTAAGGAAATAGTCTTCCCCAAACCCAGGTATTTGACCCAGCTCTGAATCGAGCCCCATTCAGTACACCAGCTAGGAGGGTCACTGTGTGTCACACTCATGCCTCTTTACCCCTGACTGCTCTGAGACTGGGTACTGAAGCCCACCCCATTTGCAGCCTCGTTCTGTTTCCTGCAGCTCCCTTCACAATAGCCATCCATTATTCTGCACTCCGACGCCTGTAGAATTTAATTACTTGCCCTGGCCGTGATGTGAATTTGATTGTTGGAAGCTGCGGCATTCTGGAAGAAGCGCTAATGAGGAGAGACTCTTAGCAGAGACGAGAGGGCATTTGGGGGGCCTGTGTTTGAAAGCAGCCATTCACTGTGTGGCAACAAGGACTTGGTCTTCAGTGAGTTTTCTCATCCCCGCCTCGAAGATGTCCATCGCATTTCATAAATAAATCAGGGCTTTTGTGTCCAATAATTGCTTTGCTTTGTAACAGAGATCAAAAGCAGCCATGGCCTTGGATTCAAAGCCAAGTTTATTTTTCATTTTTTTTTTTTCCTTGCAGGAGAGAGTGAGGGTTTGCATGCTGGAGGGTCCAGCGGTGAGGTCTGCACTGGGGCGGGGAGAACAAAGAGATGAGGGACCTCAGCCGGTCTCCACCGTCTCCCAGGGAGACAGCCTGTGAAGCAGGCCTCAGCAGCCTTTCCTACTCATTCAACACACATAGGCTAGTGCTGGTATGACGGCAGATAAGCCATTGTAGCAAAGAAACCATTAGTGAGTGCTTATTCTGTGCAAAGCCCTAAGCAATCTGTGTGCACTGAATTCTTCAAGTCTGGGAAGAAGATGCTGCCATCGTCCCATTTTACAGATGAGGAAACCCAAGAAGGTAGAGGCTGTAGTTTTACTTCACATACATCCAGCTCAGCGGTAGAGACAGGTGATGAACAGGACAAACAATTTAAACATGATGCCCTCCTTTGTGGAGCTCACAGAGTACTATAGAAGTCGAGGTAGATACAAAAAAATGATGGTTTGGAAGCAGTGGGGAGGGGGTCATCCCTCCCCAAGTTCCTTCAGAGGGAGGTTCAAGGAAGGCATGATGCTGAGGATTCAGTGCTGCGGTGAACCTTGATGGTTAGAGTCGATCCCAGCTTGGCTTCCCTGGGAAGCTGACTCTCAAATGGAGACACAGTGCGGGTTGGGGTCCCACCTGCAGGAGAAAAAGGATGGGGAGCAGGAGGCATCAGGGCCAAGTGTGTGGTGTAGTCATGAAGAAGTGAGAGACGCCCCTGCTGAGTTATGCCTAGAGGTTGGGCCCTTGTGTTGATTAATTATTACTTGTGGGCTGTCTCCAGAAGGGGGTATGTGCATGCTTAGGCAAACTGCTTCTTCAACCATGGTGTCTGTGTACAGCATTTCCTAGGAGGAAGTGTGAGACAGAGGCCTCAAAGCTCACCCCCTTCCAACAGTGACACACTTCCAATAGAAGGTGTGGCCCCACATAAGGATGTGCCCTCTAGCCTTAAGGTCTGGATTAAAGGCTTGTATCATCCAACCTCCTCCAACGAGACCACACTTCCTACAACAAGGCCACACTTCCTAATAGTGCCACTCCCTATGAGCTTATGGGGCCAAATAAAATCAAACTACCACAATTTGTGAGGCAGGGTCTCACTATGTATCCCTAGCTGGCCCAGAGTTGGCTTCCCTTACTCACAGAAATCTGTCTGCCTCTGTCTCCCAAATGCTAGGATTAAAGATATAAGCCACCATACCTGGCCATTTCAAGTGTTTTTCTTTTTATATATTATTTTAAATTTCTAGCTTTATTATGGTTTGGGCTGGAGATACAGCTCAGCAGTTAGGACCACTTCCTATTCTTACAAGGGATGTAGATTCAGTTCCCAGCACCCACACAGTGGCTCATGACCATCTATGATTCCAGTTTCAGGAAATCCAACATCCTCTTCAGACCTCTGAGGGCATCAGGCATGCATGGGGTATATATACATATATACAGCAGGCAAAACACTCATATGCATAAAATAAATTTAAAAAGTCATTCCATAGTTAAAAAGAGAAATTCAGCCGGGCGGTGGTGGCGCACGCCTTTAATCCCAGCACTCGGGAGGCAGAGCCAGGCGGATCTCTGTGAGTTCGAGGCCAGCCTGGGCTACCAAGTGAGATCCAGGAAAAGGCGCAAAGCTACACAGAGAAACCCTGTCTCGAAAAACCAAAAAAAAAAAAAAAAAAAAAAGAGAGAGAGAGAGAAATTCAGGTGTGTGTGTGTGTGTGTGTGTGTGTGAGAGAGAGAGAGAGAGAGACAGAGATTTGTGATGCATACACATTAAGTGCCAGTGTCTATGGAGTCCAAAAGAGGGTGTCAGATCTCCTGGATCTGAGTTTACAGGGAGTTGTGGGTGTTGGGAACCAAACTTGGGTCCTCTGTAAGAGCAGTATGTGCTCCTACCTGCTGAGCCATCTCTCCAACACCCTAAATTTAAAAAAATAATATACATTCCAAAAGAAAAATATTAGTAAATTCTATTATATAGTTTTAAAAACTGTCCATACAACAACAAACATGAATTAATAGATTGATAGACAAAATACATTTGAGACAAGGAGATGATATTTGGTCTTCATAGAATTAATAAAATTTTAATACCCAGAAAATAAAATGAGCTTTTACACACACACTAAAAAAAAAGAGCAAACAGCCTGGTAGGAATGTGGGTAAGAGATACAACTGCTTAGGTCATAGAAGATGTAACTGCAATACTAAAAAATAAAAAAGAATGCTCATCCTGGTGATCACGGGATGGGTGAGACACAACTTGTTGCTGGGTGGACTAATGAAGCAGTCCCTGGTGGGGACCAGAGTGTAAAGTGTCAGGGATTGTCATAGGAATGTAAATTGCCTATTATCACTGGAGGATATAAATTATCTAATATTAATGGAGGAAGAATTACAGGTTCTGCAACCAAGCAATTCCACTTTTAAGTATAACCTGAAAATGTTCTAAGCCATTTGCACACACAACTTTGTATGGAGATGTTTTCTATAAATAGTTTAATATTTGGCTCAATATTAAAGTCTGTAGTTTCAGAGAAATCAAGGCAGGAACCCCCACAGTCACATCACAGTCAAGAACAGGTAGAAGGTGGGGATCCATGCTGCTGGCTTGCTAGCTTCCTTCATCTTAAACAATTTAGGCCCCTGCCTAGGAAATGTGCTGCCCACAGGGGCCTGGGGCAATGAGCAATCAGGACAATGCCTCACGGACATGCCCACCATTCACCCTGGTCTAGATTATTCCTTGTTAAGCATCTGTTCTGTGGGCTGGAGGGATGGCTCTGAGGATAAGAGCACTGGCTGCTCTTGCAGAGCACTTGGGTTTGGTTCTCAGCACCTACAACGTGGCTCACGACCCTCTGTAACTCCGGCTCCAGGGGATCTGGTGCCCATTAAGTGAATGGTTAATTAAGTAAGCTACAGGCAGTCACATGCTAGAACAGTATAAATCTGCATCTGCTAATATCGATTTGGATAAAACTTGAAAATATAGTGTCAAGTACGAAAAGGAGGGTCAAGTATTATTATTATTATTATTATTATTATTATTATTATTATTATTATTATTATTATTTTGGCATTGTGGTGCAGTCCTCTAATTCCAGCTCTTGAGAGGACTGCACAGAAGGGATGTTGAGTTTGAAGCCAGCATGAGCTAGAGAGAGTCAGTCTCAACAGTCTCCTTTGAACACAGAGCAGCGATTTAGTAAAATGTGGATTCCGGGTGAAAATTGTATGTTTTTATTCCCTGTCTGCCAGGTGGCTGTAGACCTGTAAGCAGACACACCGGCCATAGAACAGTCACTGAGGAATGAGAGGGAGGAAGGACCCCAAGGACTTCTCCTGTCTTGGGAAAGACCCAAAGACTTCAACGGTCTCTGTAACAGTTTACTTCCTAAAGTAGTTTCAAAGGAAAAAGAATGGCCCATGTCTTAATAATTATTAAACTCAAGTAATGTGTTCTCTGCTTTCTGCATGCTTTAAGTATTTGGGATTTTGAAGTAAGGGTGGAAATCAGTAAGGGCAAGCTGGGTCAGGAAAGCTCTTGAATGTCTCCACCAGAGAGGTTTGAGTTGTATTTTCTAGACATCAGAGAGCCGCTGGAACTTCTTAACCGAGCTTCATTCATCTAAGAATTCTGTCTCACTAGTGAAGTGCTCCGTGTCATGCTAAAGAGTGGCTAATTTGCCATGTATCCAAAAGGGGGAAAGTTACATGCTGCTATGTGTATTACATGTAATCTAGTAGTAGAATATTCTCAGAGCCGGGATTAGGGAAGATGATATAAAAATGGAAAGAAAGGATGAGTAGATGTGAGGTTGAATGAGTGGATATGTAGGTGAGTGGGTGGATGGATAGATAGGTAGATGTGTAGGTGAGTCGAAGGATGGATGAGTGGATGGGTGAAAATGGTGGGTGGATGGATGAGTGGGTGGGTGAAAGTGGTGGGTGGATGGATGAGTTGGTAGGTGGATGAATGAGTGGGTGGGTGAAAATGTGGATGTGTAGCTGGGTGAATGAATGGATGAGTGGGAGGGTGAAAGTGTGGTGAGTGGGTGGATGGATGAGTGGATTTGTAGGTGAATGGGTAGATGGATGGTTAGGTGCATGGATGAATGGGTGGGTAGGTGGGTGAATGGTTGGCTGTATAGATAATTGGGTGGATAAGTGGATGGGTGAATGGGTGACAGGTGGTGAATAGATGAGTGAACATAAATGTAAAGGCATTTTTGAAATGCCAGTGCAATTCTCATTCTTCTCCTGTCCACAAACAATGTAAGCAAACAGAAGATCATGTTGGAAAGTGATGGGGAGTTAAAGCAATGTCTTAGGTCAGTGACTTAGTGGTAATACATGATGGAGAGAGTTTTGAATGAAGCAAATAAACCCAAGAGCATCCATAGGCTTGAAGTTAGCACTGAGAGGGAGAAAACACCCAACTCAGAACTGAGGAGCTGGAGGCTTTCTTCAGAAATTTGTCTTGCCTACTCCCAGGACAGGAAGCTCTCCCACTCTCAGACATTAGTTTCTCATCTGTAAGAGATTCTAGCAGAAAAAAGAAAAGAAAATGGAAAATTGTCAGCCACCATCAGGACATAGTCAAGAAAGATTACTTCTGGCAAGTTCTATGCCCACAGAGATACAGCCCAGCATTCTACACCATCTCTGCTTGCAGGGAGGCTAGGGATTGGGCAGGAACTTAGTCACTGCTGACAACTGAGTCTACAATCTGGTACTGAGGGCTGGATGTTATCTGGTATTTACATTGATCTGAAGCAGAGATTTGTAAATATTGGTGTGCTTTCTAGAGCAAGGCAGAGGGACATCCATGTGCTAGTATTGTTTTTTAAATATTTCCACAAACAAACAAACAAACAAACAAACAAACAGAAAAACTGAGGCAGTAGACTGGAACAGCTGAGAATGCTGTTATTATTTCAGTAACAGTGGGCAAATGATGTCCCTTTATTGAGCCTCTGCATCCTGCTCTTCAAAGGGGGGTCTGTATCAGTGTCTGCCCCAAAGGGCTGATCTAGGCTCACACAGGCATCAGCTGAGAAAGCAGTTAGTGTGGTGCTCAGCATAACACAGGTGGCCCAGAAACAGTAGCTAGTACTGTCATTATCTACAATGGTAAATGCCATTCCTAGTGAGAGCACTAAACACTGTTGTGAGTGATGATAGCAGGCATTGTGGTTAATAGTAGTAGTAGCAGTACTAGAGATCTGGACACTTCTGACCACGCCGGTCACTCTTTCATAGCTATGCTAGTTACTTTCTCATCCCTGTGACCAAATACCCACCAAGAAGCCACCTAAGAGAGGGGTTTCCTCTGGCTTACAGCTGGGGATGGGATGCAGTCTGTCATGGTGCAGAAGGTATGGCGGCAGCGGTATAAGGCAGGGGTCACATTGGACCAGACTTAGGAAGCAGAGAGCGGACGGGAAGTGGTACTAGTTTATAATACTCTAAGACCCACTTCCAATGCCCCACTTCCTCTAGCAATGTTCTGCCTCCTTGGGCTTCACAACCTTCCCTAACAGTGTCACCAGCTGGGAAGCAAGCTCAACTCCAGGAGCCCATGGGGCCTTTGCAGAGCTGTAAGGAATCTGTGGGTGCCCTCAGATCAGTTATTGTTGTAGCAGCTCTGAAAAGGAAGCTTTCAGGCTCAAAAAGGTCCTCAGGAGAGACTGAGTTGGAGGAAGAGGAGGAGGAGGTGGGGGTAGACTTGAGGCCAGGTTTGCTGCTGAAACAGGAATGATCCCATTGGGAGCTGCAGCAGCAGGAAACAGAGTTAGTTCTGAGAGAAGAAGAACCCTGAGGGTGGTCATGACCAGGGAAAAGTCAACTAGTAGCAGGTAGAAGAAGATTATCTAAGGTCAGGGTGGGAACCAGGTTGAGGAAGATGTTCTAAGGGGGAGACAACAACACATAGAGCCTTGCTATAGGTGACTCAAGACCCATCTACAAAGCTGTGTTCAGAGGTACCCATCCATAGGTGAGCACTCACAGTTACTCATACTTGGTGCCTTGACCAGTTATGAGTCTCTGCATTAACCCCCGGGCAAAGAAGCCCTGTGACCAAAGTGGAGGGCAGCACAGATCTGTGGGTGTCAACAGAAATATTTGGAATGCAGCTTGACAGCAGGATCATTTAGCAAAACAGCAACAGTAGGCTGTTCCTT
The DNA here is from genome assembly GCF_049852395.1 of Peromyscus maniculatus bairdii. Taxonomy (NCBI): domain Eukaryota; kingdom Metazoa; phylum Chordata; class Mammalia; order Rodentia; family Cricetidae; genus Peromyscus; species Peromyscus maniculatus. The sequence goes on along the minus strand of NC_134854.1, from coordinate 134,968,767 downwards.
CGGCTCTGTGATCTCCTCTCATGGGCTTTTAATCAGGTGCACAGCACCAAGCACAAAATCCTCCTATGGAGCTGGTCTCAGTTCAGTCAGAAGACTTTATCCCTGGATCCATCATATCCCTATTGCACCAATGAGCACACATTTCCAGCAGGTGAGTATCACAGCATGCAGGGTCCTGTGCTGAGTAAGACCATTGCTGGTTTTTTTTGCACTCCCCTCAACTTACATAGCACCTTCTGTTACCATGTAAGTTAGCCAGCAGGGAGCATTTCCTGGTCAATTTGACGTTGATTTCTCTATGTCTCTATTTCTCTATTTCTCCTAAAGTGAATGATGTCTTCAGCAGTATGATCTAACCATGTAGTTCTGGTGGACAGCCAAGGACAGTGGCAATGGCTGTGTTGTCTTGGAGCCTTTGGGGCCTTCCTGACTAATAACTCGTGGAGAGGTAGCCCATGCTTGGCACTGAGATTTTCATTTAATAGCCCATATATTGTAGAAGCAGCACTGTCCACCCATGTAGGGTCCTTGTGTTCAAACTCCCTTAACAAATGCATATTAGGGCTTTTTCATGGATCTTTACTTTTGGCTAACCCATCCCCTAAGCTCTCCTCTCCTCAATCCCCCTTTCTCTACTCAGGGGGTTTCTCTTGTCTCCTTTTACCACACTTGTGTTCTCTTTCCTGTGCTAATTGAAATTTTTTTCGAGTTATGAGATTGTAGGTTTCCATGTTTCCTTTTTCCACGCAGCCTTCATTTTGGTTAAGCCCTCAGCCAGTGCCTCATTCCCGCATCCTCCCACCCCCCTCCACATGGCCCTTCCCTCGAACCTCCCAGTGCTCCTCCTTTTCCTTTCATTTTGCCTGTATTTTACTATTCCCTCTCCCTAGAAGCGCGCACTCATATCTGGTGGCCTGTTTTCTAGTTTCCTGGCTTCCACCTGTGGTACTGTAGGTTAAACACACAGAACGAAAAGGATCAAAGCTAGGATCTGCATGTAAGAGAGAACAGGCGATTGCTGTCTTTGGGGCCTAGGCGAGACCTCACTCAACACAATTAGGCTGTGCTAGTTTTAGATATTGTCCTAGTCTGTTTGTGCTGCTATAACGGAAAGATTCCGAGTTGGTCATTTATAAAGAGTTTAGGTTTGCTGTGCTCACAGTTCTGAAGGTTGGAAGTCCAAGGCTGGAGGATAACTAGTGAAGGCCTCCTTGCTGGTGGAGACTGCAGAACCCCAAGGTGAGACATCGTAGGCGGCTCCCTGGAATCTCTCTTTTTGTGCAATGCCACTAATCCCATTATAGGGGCCCCATCCTCCCAACCTTGACCAATCCTAACTACCTTCAATATTATCCCCACATGGCTTTGAGGGTTAGCTTTCAGCATGGTTTGGGTGGGGATGAACACTCCAAAAGTAGGAGATATAGATGATGATATTAGTGTTAGAAATGACCTGTCTTTGACTTAGTTAGATGGGGATGTGAACAGACTCCTTAAGAACAGAGCTTTTTAAATGTAGCTCGTAAAGTTCTAGGGTATATATTAAGGCAGGCTTATTTTGGGGGGTTTTATTTTTGGGTGTGATACTGGAGACTGAACCCAGATCCTCTGCATACTAAGCACTTATTCCACCTCTGAGCTACATCTCAGTTCTATAATAAAGTCGTAAGGGTTTCTCCCAGAAAACATAATTAGCCATGCATTAAAAACCAAATCAAGTCACACATGGCAAGATTTTCGTAGCAATGGAATTGATTTCACTCACCAACTGTGAGAATCTCCGTCATTTCATCTCATGTTGATGTAAGTTAATGTTTGCTTGTTTTGACGAAGATGGATAAAAATGGCCATCTTTTATTTCTCTCTAACTTTAAACTGCACCCATGTGAGTATCTGTGAGCATTTATAGAGCTCCTCTTGTATGCAAGTCTTTGTGAGCAACATTTCACAGAAAATTCCCCCAAGGAAGAAGCTTCTTGGTTCAGCCTGGGCCACAATTCTTTCTGTGATCCCATCCCTGAGACAAGTTTCCAGGTCACCCTGTCACAGCCAGCCCATGTCCAGTGGATCAGCCAGGCACAGACCAGTCCACACACATCTCATGTTCTCTTAGGAGGAGGGATGGAAAAGCAATTAGAACAACAACAACAAAAAAAAAAGGGAGCAGACTTTCTTTGAGGGTGGGGCCTGGCAAACCTGAGCAGATAGAGAAGGGACATCAGAGACATAGGCAGTGTCCTGTGGCATTGGCCTCCTTCCCACCTGCCTGTGGCCTGGACTGGTGGCTGCTTTTCATCTGTGTGTCCTCACGTTGCACTGAGTCCTGAAGAAACAGACCAGGCTTTTGAGCCAGACCAACCAAAAGCTGATTCTGGGCTCTGCCATTTTCTGGGTACGCCATCTTGGGCAAGATGCTCAGTCCTTCTGAACCTCTAGCTCTCCCCATGTGTCAAAGGGAATAATAGTCGTAGCTACCTTAAAGGTTTAAATTAGACAGTGCTTAGAAGGGACTCTGAATAGTATTGAGCAAATGGAAGATGTTCATGAATGCTGTTGCTAAATACTGCTTGAAAGCTGGGCTTTTCTGCTGAGCCTTGTCTGCGGTGCCTGGTAGAGGCTGGTCTCTACTAGATATTCCATGCAGGTGTGAATGGATCCAAAGCTAGGGCAGAACTGGAGAGACAGCGTAGACTCAAGCAAGGCCTTAGGGCGCTGTGAATCCACACGGGTCATGGTGCTGGGGTCCCCTGCAGAGCCATGAGGCTGGGTTTTAGCAACCACACTCTTCAGAAGATCCTACTAGGAGTGTCCAACCTTTTGACACGGCCACACAATGTGGTTATATACAAAATTCAGGACTGAGAAACTACACAGTTGAGTTACAGAAAAAACAAATTCCAAAAAGAAATCCCTTAATGGGTTAAGCAAGTTTATAGTTTTGTGCTACATTGGATTCATAGCTACCCTGGAGTGTATGCAGTCCATGGGCTGTGAGTTGGATGCACCTGAGAGTGGGATGAATGCTGGCTGGAAGGTCCGTTCTCATCCTAGATGCCCTGGCCCTGCAGCTGCCATCTTCATGAGCACCTGGAGGTGCAGATGGCCACGCCTTTCTGAAATGACTTCTGGTTTCTGAATCATAAATGGAAATACCTCTATGGGCCAAGCCGAGGTCACGGCCTGATGAATGGAGGCCCTGGGCCCCATGGACAGCCAGAAGGCATAAGACTGCCATACTTGACACAGGGCCATCTAGTCTTTCCAGAGTAGCTGAACATTGGAGCTTATGAGGGAACTATCTTGATTGTTAAATGCCGGGAAAGCGTTCAGACTTTCTAGAAGCACCAAGTGGCCAAGCAAAATATGCCTGCAGGCCAAAGAAGCTGCTGCTTGGAGGCCTTGACTAAGACATTATTTTGCTGAGAAATGATTTTAGCTGCCAGGACATTTGGCAAAGCCTAGAAATGATTGTGGTGGTCACAACTTCAGGCTAAAGGTAGGGATTGTTCCTTGGAAGAGGCAGGCAGCCTGCCCATCATCCCGTCATCCATTCATAGGAATATGTTTCAGAAGAAGAGTTAGTTGTCCCTAAGGAAATTTAGGTGGGATTAGCTTTTGAGGAGAAAGAGTCTGGGGACACCTGCTTCATGGTGGCTGGCCCTTGTGACTGGCTGGCTTCAGGTTACTGTCAGTATGTCAGAAAGGCAAGACTGGGATGGTTGAGCCTTCTCTGGCCCAACCTTGTATGTGAAGGAACTGCCTTCCATCCAGTGTCCTTTGTAGGCATGAAAATAATGCAAAATATGTGGGCAATGAGGCCCAATATGTTGTCACTTGAGTCCCTAAGGTATGGGTGTGGTGACCCATTGAAGATCGTCTTGGTTTTGGCCTCCTGTCCCTGGTGGAATGTTTGGTTTGGGCTCATTACTCAGTAGTATTTGGAACTATAATTGGGAATATTTCCCTTCCCTAACCAGCTCTAGCTAAAAAAGAAAAAAAATAATAAAGATGCTTTGAGGGCTGCCTGCCAAGCATCAACTTTGTGGCTGCTCCGGGGAGGTGCCTAGGAGTTGATGAGCTGAGACTAGCAGGTCCCATATGTTGGCCTACAGTTCTCTTGAGGAAATACAAGAACATGCTTCCAGCCCCACCCCAACCCCACCCCATAGTCCATACTCTATGCACTTGTTCCTCTTCCTAAGGTATGACCCTAAGCATCCTATTCTTCCACTCAAAAGCCTTCAGTGGGTCCCAGTTCCACTCTGAATGAAGCCAGAGCCCTATCAGCCTCCATGATATGACCCAAGCCTAGGCAAAAAGGGCAGCTTCAGAGCCCTGGGTCTATAGTGAGGATGTTTTCTTCTAGGAAAGGGTGATGGAAGATGAGGCTGTGTGCATTAGGATGCTCTCACTACAGTAGCAGGAGAACGTAGGCTAGCATGTCTTAAGCCACAGAAGTAGACTAGAGACTGGCTCTGAGTTTGGGGATCAATCAATGCTCAGATAGTCCCCCCCCCCCTTTTTTTTTTTTGGTTTTTTCGAGACAGGGTTTCTCTGTGTAGCTTTGCCCCTTTCCTGGAACTCACTTGATAGTCCAGGCTGGCCTCGAACTCACAGAGATCCGCCTGGCTCTGCCTCCCGAGTGCTGGGATTAAAGGCGTGCGCCACCACCGCCCTCAGGTAGTAATGAAAGGAGCCAGGCTGCTTTTACTCTGCCTTCCTATGGCAGCATCCTCTTTCTGTCTTTATATGCCTGCTGGTACCAACTGGGACTGTGTAGAGTTTTGCTTGCACTTGGTAGAAGGGTTAAAAATGTTCTCCTACATCATGCAAATCCTGCTTCTCTGTCTAGTTAAGACAGCCCAGGACTATATGAGCACCAAGAACAACCCACTGTGTGGAGTTAGGATGAGGTTCCCTAGGAGAACTGGGCTGGAAGAACAAATGCAGACCGAACGCATGGTTCTACTGGGAAGTAGGGAGAGTAGAGATGAGTGATGGGAGGGGACCCCCAGTTCCTACTGCACGGTATAAAGGAACGAGCAGTTTGAAGGTAGGACATGGTGATAGATTGGATTGAGGAGAAGGGATAATTAAAACTCGACGAGGTAACTCTAAAGTTTCATCTTGACAGCCTTAGAAGATGTTGTCTCCTACTTCAAAATCACTGGGTTGGGTGTATGTGTGTTACTTTTGGGCAACTTGAAGGGACAACCAGACCATTTCTGTGTGCTGACATTTGTTCTTTCATATTCCAGAGCAAGGAGATTGGCCTGCAGATGCATGAGGAGCTGCTGAAGGTGACCAATGAGCTCTACACAGTAAGTTCTGCCCAGGACCATCGCTGTTTGTTTGGGTCTCTTGTCTTTAGCACCCATATCTGGAGGGAGGCAGGTCAGAATTTGGAGCGACAGGTGGTCATCATGAAGGTATGTAATGACTCATGACCCCAAGTCTGATGACTTATGTTTGGAATGGGTCCTGGACGTGTTTAGTTAGTTAAAGTATGTGAGAGAGTGACATGATCTTCCAGACATAGGATGTCTTACTTATGAGCACAAAGGTCCTGAAGTGGCGGATGGAAGAACACAGTGTGAGGGCTCCATATCCAGAGGGCAGGGCTATGGACTTGGGTGTCAGGTGACATAGACTCCAGACAGAGTGCTCCTTAGTGGCTGTGGTCTTAGACAGGCTCGTAGTTTGCCAAGATCCCTTTGTCTTTGTCTGTAGAATGGAACCCTGCTCTGAGACTAACTTGAAGTGAAATAGTGAGCATGCCTGTTTCCGCTGGAGAACATCACAGTTTAGCCCATGGCTGACCTTGTTGCCTGCTTTGGAACCAAGGCCTAACCCACTTGAGATGGGCATTAGAACTGAGGAAGGCAGTGGGGTGGAGAACACACTGCCTCGACTTTAGGGCAAGAATAGACTTTGGCTTCCTTGGTGAGGAGTGTGGAGAGCTCCATAGATAGCCTTGGGTACAGTAGGCCCAACAGGGAAAGTGCCAGGTAGAATTGTTACGTTTATGTATGCAGGGGCTCTTTATAAAAGTCCTAATGTAACATGTGAATAAGTCTAGGCTGCATGAAGCCCTTTCTCTTTGTTATTACTGTCTTTCTATATTTATACCCATGGTGGTAGCAATGGGTTCATCGGGGACTAAGAACCTGGGCTCAGGGCTTGTACTTCAGGTGGAAAGCCCAGTGTTGATCCCAGCAGCTCTAGGACCTAGGATAAGACTTTTATTTTTACTGATATCAAATAGGGAGAGTATGTTCCAACTTTGATTCAATATAGATAGATAGATAGATAGATAGATAGATAGATAGATAGATAGATAGATAGATAGACCTACCTTTGATCCCATATATTAGGAAGCTGAGGCAGGAGGGTTATAAGTTAGAGGCCTGCCCAGGATACAGAGTATGGGCAAAGCCTGGACACCTTATCTTATAATATATAATATATATGTCCTATAATATATAAAATATAATAAAAAAGTAAAGATAGGCCTGGGTGTGTAACTCAGTAATAGAGCTCTTATCCAGCATGCTCAGGGCCCTAGGTTCACCCCAATACCACAGAGAAAAGAGGTGAAGAGAACGCAGACAGTCTGAAGTCAGAATCTGGGTCAAATCTAATTTTCAGCTGGAAAGAACAGTGGAATCCTCCCACGGTCTCTGGAGAAAGTGGTTCTTGAAAGCCTCATGGATACAGGGATTCTGCAGATGCTCAGGTCTCTGTATAAAGTGGTATCATGTCACCCATCCTCCCAGGTACTTTAAACCATCCCTAAATTGCTTACTACAGCCAATGCAGCTTCAGTGCTATGCAGACAGTTGTTACGCTGTGTTGCTTAGTGATGAGAAAAAGTCTGTTCATGCTTAGTATAGACAAAACTTTCCTCCCCAAATATTTTCAACCTACAGTTGGTTGACTCCATGGATGTGGAGAGCACAGGTACAGAGGGCCAGCTGCACTGAGGGGGTCACACACACTAACACACACTGTTAGTATGAAAGAGTACATAACGAGCTAGAGAGTCTGTGTGCCAGTGGTCATGTCTGCCATTATTATATCATCCTCAATGGGTGTGATAGGCTGTTGTCTGTACTCACAGGGATGGGGGCAGTGATGAGTGTGTAAGGTTGGTGAATGAATGGATAGTCTAGCTTAGGATTCTGTAGAGGATTTCCTGACACTGGTCATTACCCAGGCTAGGCCTTTCCTATGCTCCTTCAGTCCCTCTAAGAATGGAACACTTTCTCCACAGCAGTCCTGCACCATAGCTCCAGGCACAGGACTTCACTGCTCCTGCCTGGGCCTCTAACTTTCCCTCTGTCCTCTAGCTGGGAACCTCGTTTTGTCTGTTTTTGTTTGCTTTCTGTCACTGTAACAAAACAACTTGATCAAAAACAACTTGGGGAGAAAAGGGTTTATTTTGCTTATACTTCCAGGTCACAATCCATCATTGAGGGAAGTCAGGGCAGAAACTCAAGGTAGGAGCTTGAAGTGGAAACTGTAGAGAACCACTGTTTACTGCCACGTTCTCCAGATCGCTTGCTTGCTCATACTCAGCTTGCTTTCTAATATAACCCAGGCCCACATGCCTAGGGAATGGTGCTGCCCACAGTGGGCTGGGCCCTCCTACATCAATCATCAATCAAGACACTCTCACAGTCAAACCTACTTGCCAATCTGACCAAGGCAATTCTTCAATTGAGATTTCCTCTTCCCAGGTGACTCTAGGTTACAGTCAGCTGACAATAAAAACTAACCAGGAGAACTGGTTATAAAGAACCTACACCCCAAAAGCTCATATGCTAAAGCCTTCATGCACCGATGCAGCTTTATTTAAAGACAACATTGAGAGGTAGGGAAGTTGGGGCCTGATTGCAGGAAGCAGGTCACGGAGGACATGTCTTTAAAAGGTGTCTTGTCCCTGGCCCCTTCGATCTCTCTGCTTCGTGGTTGCTATGGGGTGAGCCACTTGGCTTTGACACACATTCTTGACTCGTTATACTCTGTGTCACCACAAGCTTACAGCAGAGGCATCAGCCGAGCACGGATGGAAATCTCTGAAGCCTCTTTTAATTTCTCTCAACCGTGGCCACAGTGACAAAAAGCTAACTAACATACATAGGTTCAACCAACCTTGGGTCAAAAATATTTGTTTTAAATATGGTATATTACTAAACACATGCAGCTCTCTTGTTATTTCCCAAGTACTACAACCCAGTATAATGCCCATTTACACAGTGAAACATTGCGTTAGGTACTGTGAGGACTGTCAAGATGATCTGAGTTAGGGAGTGCGGGGTGTAGGTTCTTTATAATAACTGCACTGTTTTATATAAGGGATTTGAACATCCACAGACTTTGGTATCTGGATATGTGTGAAAGGGTGTCATGAAACCATCACCATAGATACTGAGGGATGACCATGGTTACTTAGAAATGCAGTTTAATCCCTAAATTCCGAGCCTCCCACTGTGGCATCAGAGAATCTTTGCTGTCCAGGAACTGGGAACAACAGAGAAGTTGGTCTCTGTCAGCATCTTCCCCATCCTTGATTCCCCCTGGTGCTGGTTAGAGCAGAGGAATGGGAAATGCTGTGTAGACAGTGAACGTCTTGGATTTTGCCTCAAGGAGTGTTAGATTTGAGTGTACAGACGAGACTGAAGTGCATGGGCTCATGACAGAACACCAGGCTGAGCTTGCTCAACTGCTTCTTTAAAAAATTGCCTCCAAACTCGACGGCTTCAAACCTACCATGTTATTTGCTTGTGAGCCTCTGGGTTGGCAACTTGAGCTGGGTTGTAGCCAGTTATGTGGTGGCAGTTTTCTGGATGACTAAGAAAAAGGAACCCAAAGTGAGTGGACTCTAATACACAAACTTCTGCTAGTAACCGCTTTTGCTAATACCCAAAGCAAGTTACAGTCAAGCCTCAGGTCATGAGATAGAAAAATACGCTCCCTGTTTTCCTGTAGTCACAGTGCTAAAGTCATGCCTGAGCAATGTCTGGCTGTCTGTCACAGCCACCCAGCTTCTGGGAGGGTTGTGGACTTCCTGGACTTCACTGCTAGAAGTTCCTACTTAACATCCCGGTTACACACATCTTCCCAGCTCCCTTTGTTTCCCAGCCCGAGTCCCGCAGGCATAGTAACTAAGGAATGAATGAGGTAGAGAAGAACTATGCATTCAGCCCCATTCTTTTCCTTCTCAATGTTCCATGGAAGAAGAAGTCTGCTGAGGGGCCCTGCTGAGGGTAATGATGATGGCGATCAATTCTATCTGTCTGTCAGCCCCCTCTCTTCTCTGAACTCCCATCAGCCCTCCACATCATAGTCTTTGATCACATATTGACTTGGAAGAAAAGGAGAGCACAGAGCGAGATTGTGGATCTTGGTGCAATCCTTCCAAAGAAAGAAAAACAAACCAAAACAACAAACTTCAGCTGACATTATGTTTAGGTTTTCATTATATTTCTAGGTCATGAGATACAACTGCTATTTTGGTAACTGATTGGTACCCTGGGCAGGCCACTTCAGCCCCTCCCTTGTGCTCAGTAGCTCTGCTCTGGCTGCGGGAGGCACCCTGTTTCTTTGTTAAGAGCAAAATGGAGAGGGTTTCAGGTGTCCACACTAGCCACAGCTAGCGGCCGATAGATGTTAACTGGAGTAATGAATAGGCTATGCCTTGTATAGGTCAAACTTGATTTGGTTGTGTGTTAGGCTCAGGGTATGAAATCCACTCTGGGCCTCCAGGAAAATACTTGTAATGTTGTCTCTTTCCTGATGGGCTATGTAGAGGGCCTCACACTAGGTGCCCCTGAACCTGAGTTCTAGTCCAAGTTCTACCCAGGCTTTCTGTGTATCTTTCTTTTTATTTTGCACGTGTATAGTGTGTGTGTGTGTGTGTGTATTTTTGTGACGGTGCCTGTGTATATGCATGTACATGTGTGTGCACTCATGTAGAGGACAGCAAACCACCTCAGGTGTCATTCCTCAGGCACCACCCACCTTCTTTGATACAGGATACCTCACCAGCCTGGAGCTCACCAGTGAGGCTAGGCTGGCTGGTCAGAGAGCCCTCTGTATCTTCTAGAATGACGTTTAAATACAACCCGCGTCATTTCTACATGCCATTGGGCCCTCTAACTCATTGAATACTTTTCTCTCAATTTTCCCTGTCCTAATTAATTAGTGGAAAAGCAGCCTTGTACACTGACAAAAACATGGCTTTATAAGCCCCATCAGGAGAGCCCCTGATTCTTCTTCCTGGGAACACATGGTTATTTCCAGCTTCTCTTCTGGAGATGGATGAGGAGCTCAGTGGCTATCAGAGAGCTCGGGGTTTGATTGAGAATCCCTGCCTCCTGGAATAAGTGGGAGAGTGTTGGAGGAGGATTGCTAATATCGACCTCAGGCCCCCATATGCTCCCATATGCAAATATGGGTATACATACATGCACACCACACATACAATGGGAAAAAGGCTTCATTTTCAAAAGTTTAGAAATAGATAATATAGATTCTCCATAAACAATAGAAACAACTATAATTAAACTGTTACAGAAAGAGGCATAGCAAGAAGTCTCTCCCACTGCATTGCCTGGCTTTCTCCCTGCCCCCACACCACCTCAGTTGCTAGGTTACTGGCGTCTTGTTAGTGGGGTCTCCTTCCATAGCTATTTTTTCCAAGTTGGTGCACATGTCCGCCATGCCTCACACACCCAGTTCCCATGAGGAGGAGCCACTGTCCCCGCACACCCTTTCCATGGCCGTTGTCTTTTCTCCTCCCCCATACGGTGCTGGTCCGAATGCTCCTGTTGCACTGACTCATTCTTGCTCTCACCACGATCTTCAGAAGGAGGAGGCATCATTACTACAGTAATATGGTGGATGGTGGGTCTGAGGCACAGAAGAGTCAGGTAGCAAGCCCAGGGTCACCCAGCTGTGCCAGAGTCCCTAGGCTCAAGCATCCATCCCTGAGTGTCTTAAGGAAATATATTATCTAGTTGTATAAATATATGCCAACTACGCTTGTCCCCAAGTAATTACAGGGGACTGGTTCCAGGATCCCCACAGATGCCGAAGTCTGAGAACACAGTTCTTACATAAACAACATAGTACTTGCATAGAACCTACACAAACCCTCCCGTGTCCTTCGGATACACTTGCTTATGTCTGATGCTCAATGTAAGGAGATCCCACACAAGCAGTCGTCATGCTCTATTCATTAGGGGATAACAAGGAAAACAGACGTCCATGCTGAGAAGGGGTGCAAATAGTTTCTGACTATTTTCGGTCTGCAGTGGATTGATCATGAGGGAGTGGAAACCTAGGCACAGAGGGCCAACTGGACTTCCACAGACAGGCTTTAGAAGGAAATGGTATAGTTCACCTGAGCAGCAAAAGGCAACCTGGTATACAAGAAGCATTCTGCAACTGCCATGAAATGTAGCCTCACCCAGTTGTTGGGTGGCTGCAGCCAGAGACAAGCACTAAAGATGCACCAGTGTGAGGCTTAGTTCCCACGAGCACCAAAAGGGTCCCAAGAGCATTGAAGGGGGTTCATAACGCTCTAGGGATGCTGAGAATCACCTTGTTTACATGGAAATTTCTCTACTGCCTGTGGGGATGCCCTGACCCTACACAGTCAACTAGCCTGGGTTCTTGGTCACCCTGCTCAGAGGAATGAAGTACTGGGGTTCAGGCACTTGGAGGGTTTTTGTTTGTTTGCACTTCTCCTTTATGCTACCGTGCCCATGAGGGAACATGTGAGGAGTGAGTCTAGACTCAGAGGGAGGCGGCTCTGTCGGGTCATCACCTGCCAGCTGGGGTGTGGTCTCTCTCTGGGTGGCTTTCTCACCTCTCCCAGCTGTCCAGTGAGGTGCTTGTTCAGCCACTGATGGACCCATGGCTGCTTATCTGTGTGTGGATGGTGAGATGTGGCTAGACACGGAAGAGAACTCCTCCGTGGGGATCTGACACAGTGTGAGGGAATGGGAGAAGTGAGGTGGCCTGGTGAAATCTTCGAGCCAGAAAGTCAGCAGAGATGAGATGGCATTTGACAGAGCACGAGGGGGAGGGGACACCAGCCACAAGAAGCAGCAGGGAAGTAGCTGCTGGCATGTGGGAGGGGCCTGTGCTCTACCAGTCAGCAGTATTTAGAGTTGCCCTAAGCTTGATAGGTTGGGATCAGGACTGATGTGGGGAGCTGGGGAACTGGAAGGGAAGGAAACCTGCCTTTGGGGACTCAATTATTAGCAAGGGACAGGAATCCAGTGCAGACAGGCTGTTTTAGTGTTTAGTGGTACTATAACTGAATATCTAAGACTAGGTAGGTAATCTATTAAAAACAGATGCTATTTGGTGTAAAGCTCTGGGATCTGGGAGGTCCATGAGCATGGCACTGGCACATGGTGAATGCTCTCATTCTATGCCATCTGTGGCAGAAGACAGGAGGCCAGGAAAGCACCACCTCAGGCAGTGAGAGGAGTCTGAACCTGTCTTATAACACATTAAATCCACGCTTGCAATAACCAACCGACACCTCTCAACGTGATCGCACTGAGGAACTAATGTTCTAATGCTCGAACTTTGGGGGACCCATTCACACCACAGCACCAGTTAGGTGAACATTATAATCTATTGGTGGCTCAGGCATATCTGGACCCACAGACTTGTCTATCGTTTCATGGTCCAGCTCATCAATACAGTGTATACACTGAGGGCAGAGGGTCCCTCTGCCATCTATACTGTGATATTTTGAGAGCATTAGGTATATGCCTGGCACACAGCTGCTCATCCATCCATCCATCATCTGTAAGGTACCCATTCACTGTGCATCCATCTCCCTACCCATTTATCCTTCCTTCCTTCTTTCCTTCCTTCCTTCCTTCCTTCCTTCCTTCCTTCCTTCCTTCCTTCCTTCCTTCCTTCCTTCCTTCTTTGGGAGCCAGCGTGTAGCTCCTCCTTTCGCTTTAGTGTTCCTCTGTGGGGGCGTCTCCTATTGAATTTACCCCCACTTGACCTCCTACCCTTCTAATACCACAGTGCCACACTCTTCTCGGTATTTCACATAAGGTCTGCAGGGTAGCATCTAATTAGTCTGCCTTAGATCGTTAGCCCCCATCCTGATGACCGGATTGAAATGGTGCTTGCCAATTGGCCAGGCCTGGCTCTCATGGCCACTGCCAGGATTGGAGGTCATGTCAGTTTCCCGTGAACTCCATGGGACTGAGAATAATGGAGGGGAATTTTGGGGGTTTCCTCAAATAAAATCAGGAAGCTGTTCTTGGAGGAGGACTAGATGATCCCAGGCAGAGAAAAACAACAGATGTCCACTGAGGGGACAGCAGGGTGAGGAGGGGAAGGGTAAGGCAGTGGCTCTGGTGACCAGTCACCTGCTATTTTTCTGTGCATCAGTTATTCCTCAGCTCTGTTCAGCTCCTGCTTCTCTTGAACTGATGTCTCTTTGTCTAAACCACCCATTGCTGCCCTGAGCCCTGAGCCCTGAGCCTTGTTCATACAGATAACAACCACTCCTTCAAGGCTTGGTTTAGCTATCACTTCCCAGGAAGTTTTCCTGTAGTGCCTACACTCCCCACCTCACAGCTCTTACCACTTCCTATGATAGTAGCTAGTATCATTGTTCACGTTCCCACCATAGTGTATATTCTATTAGACTGCATATGTCTTATACGCTGTAGTATTTCCTGATATAGGACCTAATATAGTACTGTCTACATAAGAAGTATTTAATGACGAAGGATATAACTTCTCCTTAACTCCAAAGAGTGTCATCAGATCAAAAGCAGTAGAACTAATTATATCTTCCCCATTTTGCCTTCCTTCCATCCTTCCTCTCTCTTTCATCTCTTTCCCTTCCACCTTCTACCCTTAGATCCCTCCATTCACCCTTCCATCCATCTACCCATCTATTCAACCATATCCACCTACACATTCATGCGTGCATACAGATACACAGTGGCACCTGATGGCAATCTGTCCGTGCTCTAATAAAGGGAATGAGGTGAGGTTCTACCTCAGGACTTCACATTCTAGTTGGGACAAGATAGCCTATAGACATGAAAAATGAGCAAGTGAAAATAGAGATTAAGTTCTATGGAGATCATAAGTTATTCCAGTGGGTGATCAAACAAATTGTAGAACGTCCCTTCTTTCTTAGATGTCTTAGTAACAGATTGGCCCAGGAGTTCAACCACACTCAAATGCTGCAGGCAGAGGTCAATGTGTTTTGGGTTGGCCCTAACTGAGGATCAGGCACACCTGGACTGCATCTCTGAGAAAATGTTTTCCTAACAGCTGATCTTGATGCCTTATAAAGCATGTCTCCTTATGAATGCTATTGACTTCCAAGTTCTCTGTTATTTTTTGCATTTAAATGAGGGTCTAAAAGATCTCTACCACTTTCCTCCTTCAGTATCTGAGCATTTGGGAAGCCGTGAAAGGCATGTGAACACAGCAGAAGGCAGCATGATTACCAGAAAAGACCAGGCCTAGGGGTCAAAAGATCCAGCCTCTGGTCTGTTTCTTTGAATGAGGGATTAATACCTCAAGATTCCCTAGAGGACCTCCTGGCTCTTACATTTTGAGAACACACGTGTCCAAGATAGTGCCCCAACTTTTGTGTCCTTTCGAGGTTGTTCCCTAGAGCCCCCATGCTAGGATCATGTGAGATGGAGGCCTCTGGACCACACACACACATGCCTTTTCCTAGTGTACAGCTGCCAAAGGCCAGTCACTTTGCACCTCCTCTTTCTTATATCTACCCCTGTCTGAACATCACCAGGAGGGCATGAAGACACACATCCTCTCCATAGACACCTAGGATGTAGTAGGACAGTTGAGATTCCACGTTCTTCTGAAGCCCTGTGAGCTCTGGGATGCTGACATCCCTTTGTATGGTAGAGGCAGGTGTACCAAATGGGAGCTACAAACATGTGCCCATGATCCCACAGTGGGGTCAGCCACCTTGGCTCTGAACCTTGATCCACCTGTGCTAACATTTTGACCTCAAGGAAGCTGGCTGAACTATTTGTAGGTCCTTGTGTATAAATCAGAGATCACAGGTGCCTTTCTCATGGGCTTCTTGTGAGAAATAAATAGTGGTGTAAGCAGAGCTTAGATCAAGGCTCAACATGGAGGAAGTGCTCAGTAAATCTTAGGTGCTATTGCCTCCCCCCCCCCCCCCCCCCCCCGAGACAGGCTTTCTTTTTGTAGCTTTTGGAGCCTGTCCTGGATCTCGGTCTGTAGACCAGGCTGGCCTCGAACTCACAGAGATCTGCCTGGCTCTGCCTCTTGAGTGCTGGGATTAAAAGAGTGTGCCACCATTGCCCAGGCTATTGCCATTTTAATTGATAACATACTGCCTCCTAGAGTAGGCTAAGGATGATTTGAAATGCTCCTTCAATAGAAGCAGATAATTGAAAGATTTGTAAACTCTGAAGTACCATCCAAATATGACAACACATCTTGAATTGGCAACATCAAGCAGACTCTTCTAAGCTATTGAACTGAAGTCTTTCACTGCTGAAGCCTGTGTTTCAGGTCCAGTTGGCTCTGGGTATCTGTCAGTTCTGCATCTGTGGAAATATTCAGGAAACTTCAGGAGATATTCAGAAAAAAAAATGTCTATACTGAGCATGGACAGACTTTCTCCTTATAATTATTCTCAGCATAGTATAGCATCTATTGTATAACATTTATTGCCAGTGATCCCAAGATGACTTAAGGTCTACAGAAGGACATACTCAGCCTTTAGACAGTTATGGCACTGTTTTATATAAGAAACTTGAGCATTTGCAGATTTTGGCATCCGTGGGGAGTTCTGAGAACCAGCCCTTCATGAATACCAAAGGATAACCGTAATTGAATAAAGGCAACAATGGAGGGTTCCGGTATAAGTAAACTCATTTCAGAGAGGCCTCCTAATAAACTCTTCAGTGGCAACTGCCTGACATGTCATCCTGTACAATCAAATCCCCTATTGTCTTTGGGGTCAGGATTCAGTGGGATCACAGGCAGTTGGGCCCCAGGTTCTCAGGGCTCTGTTCTTCTTCGTGCATGGGAATTTTAGAACAGTCCAGGAAGTTTGGATTGTAGGACGCAGAAGGAACACTGTGTGGCTCAAGAGGAGTGAAAGAAAATGAGGCAGCGTGGGGGGAGAAACTGAGGCAGAGGAAAACATGGGAAGTGGGAACCCCCAGCTGGGATGCCACCCCGGAGCAGTTAGACAGAGGCACGTGAATGATGGAGCAGATGATTTAGGCCGTGCTTCCCCACCCTCCCAATGCTGTAACCTTTTAGGACAGCTCCTCATGCTGTGGTGACCCCCCAACCATAAAATTATTTTTGCTGCTACATCTTAACTATAATTTTGCTACTGTTATGAGTTGTAATGTAAATATCTGTGTTTTCTGATGGTCTTGGGTAAATCCTGTGAGAGGGTTGTTTGACCCCCAAAGGGGTTGGGACCGACAGGTTGAGAATCACTGACCTAGACACACGCAGAAATGCTTCTACCACCTATATGAACTACTCAGTACAGATGATATATTGTTACTGAGATAAGCAGGCCCGGAGAGCTGGAGTGTGTGTGAGAGTGGAGGTGTGTGTGTGTGTCTAGATCCAAACAGCAGCAGCAGTGTGACAGCACAGCCACAGAGCTGGGTACCTCTGAGCACAGAGAGATGGAGGGACATCACAGGGGAAGGTGGGAACCCCAAAAAGACTGCAGTAGATCTTTCCAGGTCTTGACCGCATGCCCTTTCTGTCAACTATGGCCTGAAGACCCTTGGGAACAACAGGACCTCTTTGCTCACCTGTTAAGGCTGCAGTCATTCCTTCTGGCCACTAGATGTCAAGCATGTACCAGTAAGGATACTTTATGGGCTGTGGGGGTTTGCAAGAGTTTCCTGGAACTGGCATACTGGAATGGATGAAATCAGCGAGAAGTGGGTTCTTGTGGCTTTGGGGGAAAACTGCAAGTGAGCCGTGTGGGTGGGCTGTAGAAAAGTCTCCATCAAGATCTGGGAGGAAACGCTGACTTTATGTCTCATTCATAGGACACTTTGCAAGTTTGGAAAGGTTTCAGGAAGAAACTTTGGGCTCAGAATTCCCCATTATAATCATATCCTGTTTTGTTATAGGAGATGAGTAGCAGAGTGCAATTTGCTTTGTTGGAATTCTTTGTATAGCCAAGGTTGAATGTATTCCAGGGACCACAGAGTATCTATTAGGTTATATAACAGGGCAGTTTGCAAAGCCCGTTTTAAGGGCTTTTCCACTGATTTGGGAGTAAAGACAGGAGGTAGAATATAAGGGTCTCAGCTAGCAGGACTGGAAAGGACAGCTAACGAGGGCCCAGCTTGCCATACCACCTGTGGTTGTGATGGTTTTTCTTAATTTCCCATTTACTAGCTCATGCTTGACACTTAGTAGAGCCTCAGTGATGTTGATGATGATGATGAAGAGGGTGATGATGATGTCACTCATGATAAAGTTGTACACCTGAGGAGCATCTTCATTTCCAGCCCTCAGGGAGTCTGAGCAGAAGTAAAAAAAAAAATTAAGATGAATGTATGATGGGAAGGAAAACAATTATGTGGAACTTGGGGTGGGGCCAGGAACAAGATGTTCGATGCTGAGCCATAACAGGCTACTGGTTTCTTGTACGCATGTGTCTCCAGGTCATGAAAACCTACCACATGTACCACTCAGAGAGCATCAGTGCAGAAAGCAAGCTGAAGGAGGCTGAGAAGCAGGAGGAGAAACAGTTCAACAAGTCAGGAGACCTCAGCATGAACCTGCTCCGGCACGAGGACCGGCCCCAGCGCCGCAGCTCCGTGAAGAAGATTGAGAAGATGAAGGAGAAGGTGAGTGGGAGAAATGGGGCGAGGCACGAAGAGGAGAGCCATGCACTCAGCTGCAGACTTGCCTCCCCCTTTGCATGAAGGATAAAGGGCCCTGTCCTGGTTCTTTTGGGCTGCTGTGATGAAATATTCTGACAAAAAGCAACTTAAGGGAGAAAGAGTTTACTTTAGCTCACTGTTGTAGGTTACAGTCTGTGACAGCAGGGGCATCCAAGTGGCAGGCCCTGAAAATGGCTAATCATAGCACATCCACAGTCAAGAGCAGAAAGAAATGAACACACTCGCACAATTAATCGCTTGCTTATGCTAAGCTAGCTTTATTCACTTAACAAAGTTCAGGACCCAGCCAATGAGATAGTGCCACACACATTCAGGGTGGGTCCTCCCCTTTCACTTCACTCAATTAAGACAATCTCCTATAGGCATGCCCAGAGTCCAACCCAATGTAGACAACGCCCCATTGAGACTCTCTTCTCAGGTAATTCTAGGCTGTGCCAAATTAACATCTAAAGCTATCATGGGCCCATTGTGAAATTGCCATGGCCATATCAAAGACTGAAGCTTCAGAATCACGGTGGATGGTGCTACAAAGCATTTTTGTAGATGTGGTGGAGAGAGCTCAAGATTTGGAGTCCGATAACCTGGGGTTGGTTTGTCTATTCATGTACATTGTATGCAAGTGTGTGCACATTTGTATGCAGGGGCGCTCCTCACCTGTGTGTGGATATGTAGAGGCCAGATGTTGACGTCAAGTACCTTCCTCTATTGCTCTCTCTGCCTTACTCTTTGAGACAGGGTCTGTGTCTGTACCTGTAGTGCACTGACTGACTAGACTGGCTGGCCATCAAGCCCCCAGGAGTCTCCCAGCTCTACTCCTCCCCCAGCTCTGCGGTTACAGACCTGAGTTCAGTTTTCACATGGGTGCTAGGGATCCAAATAGGTCTTTATGCATACACAGCAACCACTTGACCCATTCAGCCCTCTCCCCAGCATATCAGCTGGGGTTTTAAATGCTATATTAACACCTCTCCCTGAGCTTTGGTTTTCAAATCTGATAAATAAGTCTTATTGCTCATGTTGGCTCTGATACATTGATAGTGGCTGGCCAGAGTGCTCTGTTGAGGATTCTGAAGCTTTATCAAGGCTTAGTTGAAAAGAGACTGAGATCACTTAATGATGTCTGCTATGACCAGGGAGTTTTGAAGGGGCAAGACCCATCTGTGACTTCTAACTCCCTTTCTTCTTCAAACGCTATGATCTTCTTGCTGAATATTCCATATCCATGTACTTCCCACAACCAGGAAACATTTGCAGAGTTCTGTCTGCAAGCCATTGCGTCAGATGTTTATCTGTTCTTCTGGGGGCCTAATTCTATGATTACAGGATCCTTTAGCTCTAGAAATTATAGACTGGGTAGGAACAAAGCGTAACAGAACCTGGGTAACTGGGAAGCATATAAAAGTGTGTGTGTGTGAGTGTGTGTGTGTGTGTGTGTGTGTGTGTGTGTGTGTGTGTCCTGGTATAATTTTTGAAAGTGAGGAAAATCCAAAATCTACTCAAAGACTTGATACCAAAATGGGCAGGGAATTTGAAAAGACTGTAGCAGGAATCTTAACAGATCTTATTAATAAAAACAAACCTGATGCCAGTTATTGGGGTGAATGCTGGAAGATCAGAGAAGCAGAACAAGCCACAGCCACCTCACCTTGTCAATTCCTTAGCTGATCCTGTTTCCTCAGACTGGAAGCCTCTGAGTCCTCATCCAGAATCAATCTCAGCTGAACTGCTTCTCAAAAGCCTCAAAGCTTAACCAGCTTAGTTCCTGGTTTTCATGCCTTATATACCTTTCTGCTTCCTGCCATCACTTCCTGGGATTAAAGGCGTGAGTCACCATGCCTGGCTGTTTCCAGTGTGGCTTTAAACTCACAGAGATCCAGATGGATCTCTGCCCCCCAAGTGAAAGGATTAAAGGTGTGTGCTACCACTGTCTAACCTCTATGTTTAATATTATGGCTGTTCTGTTCTC
The DNA here is from genome assembly GCF_049852395.1 of Peromyscus maniculatus bairdii. NCBI lineage: Eukaryota > Metazoa > Chordata > Mammalia > Rodentia > Cricetidae > Peromyscus > Peromyscus maniculatus. Next base: position 134,948,838 of record NC_134854.1, on the reverse strand, counting down.
TGACCCCAGATAAGTTTATTAGAGTACACAATATTTTGGGGAACACAATACCACTACAAATAGATTTTTTCTATTATTTTATTGCATGGATGTTTTGTCAGTATGTATGTAAATTTGCCACTTTTATACCTGGTACCCTCAGAGGCTAGAAGAGAGTGTTGGATCCCCTAGAACTGGAGTTACAGACAATCTTGAGCCACCATGTGGGTGCCAGCACTCTTAACTGCTGAGCCATCTCTTAGAATAGACAATTCTTAAGAACCTGTCTAGGTGGTCCATAATACAGAGCATCATTGGCAATGAAGGAAATGCAAATGAAAACTACAGCACAGTAGGACTTCACAGCCACCCAAAGGACCAGGATACAAGGGTTGGCAAGAAGAGGCAGGGATGAGGATATGGAAATCAGAAAATCTTGCACTGCTGTCAGGGGCAGGCTGTGTATGTGAGTGGTTCTGTCACTGTGGAAAGCCATCTGGCAGCTCTTCAGATATTAGATGTACATGGACCAGGCTACCATGTGACTTAGTCATGCCACTCCTGGGTATTTGCCCCAGAGGCATGAAAACATATTTGTATAAACATTTGTATGTGTGAGTATTCACAGCAGCACTGTTCACAGTAGCCAAAAGATGGAAACAACTCAAACATTCAGCTACTGATGAACATAACTCAGCCATGAAAATGAATGAAGTCTTGATACATGCTACAATGTGGATGAACCCGAAAGACATCATGCTGAGTGAAAGAAGCCAGACACAAAAGGCCCCAAACTATACAAATTAACTTACGTAAAATGTCCAGAATAGACACACCCATGGACACAGGAAGTAGACTGTTGGTATTCCGAATCGGAGGAAGAGGAGGATAACAAGTGGCTGCTCATTGGTGCAAGGTTTCTCTCCAGAGGAAATGCTGGGATGGAAAGATACTGGCTGGGATTCTAGAGGCTCATTCCTGGTGCAGCCGTATGCTAATTAGCCACTTGGCTCATGGACAAGCCACTTTTCTTCTTCAGCTCTCATTTCCTCCTCTATAAATAGATGAGTTCAGCTAAGATGCCACGATAATTATAAAAATTATAAAAATGAAGTCAGCCCAGGAAAACAGTCTCAAGGTCATAATGGGCCCCTAGAGAGGGTCAGGAGTGTTCAGACTTTCTGCAGATAGGTGCCTGGCTGGCACAAGATGTGAGTTCCAGGAGACATCTGCTGAGTGGTCCCAGAGTGAGAGGACATAAGATGCCGGAGGAGAATTAAAAGGTTGGCAGTGGGACTGATCTACTCCAAAGCTGGACCTCATGTGGAATGAGGAATGGGAAAGAGCAGTTAGCTGAAGGCATGGTTTCTTTAAAGAGACCCAGCCAAGACTCATCGTCTGAAAGGGGCAGAGGCCGTTTTCCATTGTGCCTCCTCCCTTCTGGGCTGGCCCAGGGCAAAAGCTGCTTTGGCAAAATCCTGGATACTCTGCCCCACTCCTCCTGCCATTTAGACCCAGACTCTCTCCCCTCTTTTCTTCTTCTCTTCTCCCTCCCTTTTCCCCTTTCTTAAAAATGACCCAAGACTTACCTTAGTTGATCTATTTCGGGTGCTATGGATCCACCACCCACAAGCAAGGCAAGTCACGGCACCAACTTCATGGAGTTCACTTTCTTGTGGGGGTACCAGTGATCAACAAATAAACAAAGAGCTTATGAAAACATAACAGGGCAAGGGAGAGTAGTAGAGATGCAAAGAGATCGGACAAGGCCATCATCAGTAGCTTGTGTGGCTATCACTTTGGGTAAGAACCTGAGTGACATCAAGGGACAGACCACATACAGGTTCAGAAATGTGACTGTAAGGAGTCTGAAGGACTCAAAACAGAAATAGACTTGGTTGCTTAAAGATGGACAAGAGGTTAGATGAGAGAAGGGGAGTGTACAGAAAGATGGGGCTGGAATGGTAATCTGGAGTGGTGGCTAGACGCCATTTCTTGGAAGACCTCTGGGCCATTGAAAACAGTTTGGGAAGCCCATGGAGGATACTGAGGGTGAGATATCTTATCTATAAGATATCACCTGGTAGAGACCACACGAAAGATGTTGTGTGACAAAATAACATCGTTGTTGGCCGCAGCTGTGCTAGACGAGGTATATTGCTGAATTCAGGATCCAGTGTGCTCCCTTGGCCCAGAAGCATCCCATCCCTGGAAGGTGGGACTCACTGTCCTCCCTCTGGCTGGCTCGGCCCTGATGTCTCCCTCTTCTCCCTCCAGAGGCAGGCCAAATACTCCGAGAACAAGCTCAAGTGCACGAAGGCTCGCAATGACTACCTGCTGAATCTGGCAGCCACCAACGCAGCCATCAGCAAATACTACATCCACGATGTGTCCGATCTCATTGATGTGAGCAACCCGGGTTGCTGGGTGGGCTGCATGCAGGCTGAAACAGCTCAGGAGCTAGGGGAGGATGGGGCTGGCCGTGGTGCTCAGCTGACATGTGAGCTGGCCAAACTTTTGTAACCCTGCAAAGGGGAAGGACTGGAAGTGCTTTGGGCTAGGGTATGAGCTAATTCATGGTCACGCTTTCCATGGACAGAAGTGAGTTCTGGCCGATGTCCCCAACTCCCGCCATAGCTTGATTAGTTAGATATCCAATACAAACTTCCCAAGTCCTCTCCTATGCACCAGGGCCTCTGCTGGGTGTGAGGGCACAGGGGACAAGTATATACAGTTCACACCCTTAGAAGCTTAGAAGAGGAGAGGGGGCCATACATTCAGAAGCCCTGGGTCCAGCCAGCCAGGTGTATACCATGGGAAAGTCACTGGAGGGAGAAAATGGTACCGAATCTCTTGGTGTGGGGGAAATTCTCCTGGGAGGAATGAGTTTGATCACTGGAGAGTAGAACACCGACTCTCTGGGGAGCTGGCTGTGCAGGGCTCCCTGGAGAACACCAGGCTTGAAGAAGGATATTGTGAGTGGCGGTGATGGGAGACTGTGTCACCTACATTGGCGCTGGGACTGTTTCTCTGTCTCCCCTTCCATGATAATGGGGGATCCATTAGCACTGGGAATGTTTTTCTGTCTCCCCTTCCATGATAATGGGGGATCCAGTCTTGTAGGTGCTCAGTAGAGGGTGGGTGCTGGATTCTCTTCCTCTAAGCCTGTATATCCTATTCCGGAAGTCATAGCGTGGGGGTGGGGGTGGGCGGCAGTCTGCTCAGCCTTCCAGTGGCGTAAAGCCACCCCCTTCTTCCTTTGCTCTCAACTGTCCTTTTAGCCTTTTCGTCTGTTCACTTGCCAAATGTTTCCCGAGCACCTTACTGTGGACTAGGACTTGAGGCTCAGTGGCGGGCAAGAGCCAGCAGACCCCATGGAGCACACCTGCCTAGGGCATGTTCATAGGCAATTACAGTGGCAAGTGGCCAGGGTCACAGTGAGGGAGGTGGGGGGCATGTGGATCTCTGCCCAAAACTCGGCATGGAGACCATCAAGGAAAACTTCCAGAAGGAAATGGCCTATAAACCAAATGGCAGCTGGAGAACATTCCAGACAGAGAGCATGGATGGAGAAAGCCTGGAGATGAAAGACTCTGTTTGTACCCAAAAATCTCAGCTCTCAGCTCCCTCTAAGGGTTTGCTATGGCTTATTTAGAACTCCAAAGTGCTGGGGACTGAAAGGTGATCACAGGTCACCGCCCCAGCTCTCACCTGTACCCTCTGTCCTTGCCTCTCCCCAAGTGCTGTGATTTGGGCTTTCATGCCAGCCTGGCCCGCACCTTTCGGACCTACCTCTCAGCAGAATATAACCTGGAAACCTCTCGCCACGAGGGCTTGGACGTCATAGAGAACGCCGTGGACAACCTGGACTCCCGGAGCGACAAGCACACGGTCATGGACATGTGCAGCCAGGTCTTCTGCCCCCCACTCAAGTTCGAGTTCCAGCCCCACATGGGGGATGAGGTAGGCTTCCTGCCAGAACCCTGCTTGGGGGCTAGCTGTATGAGTCCAGCTTCCATTACCATATGGAAGTACTTAAGCCCGAATAACCTAGAATAGAGCAGAGCAGTGGTTCTTAACCTGTGGGTCGCGACCCCTTTGGCAAACCTTTATCTCCAAAAATATTTGCATTATGATTCATAACAGTAGCAAAATTACAGTTAGGAAGTAGCATCCAGAATAATGTTATGGTTGGGGGGGGGGTCACCACAACATGAGGAACTGTATTAAGTAGGGCATTAGGAGGGTTGAGAGCCATTGGAATAGCGGCTTCTTCAGCTCACAGGGAGGAAAGCTAGGATGTCTAAAAGCATGGTGCCAGCATCTGCTTGGCTTCTCACGAGGGCCATCCTGTTGCATAAGGACGTGGCGCAGTTACCATACGGCATGGCAGAGCAAGCGTGCAGCTCCAGTCTGTCTTTCTTCTACTTCTGATCAAGCCATTAATGCCATCATGGTGGCCTTACCCTCACCACCTCACGTAGTCCTAATCACTTCCTGGCAGCCCCACCTCCAAATGCCATTCTACATGACTTTGAGAATAAGTTGCCCATGCCTCAAATTTGGGAGTAGGGCACATTAGCATTGTAGCTACTACTTCTGTTCTCTCCCATGCTCCTAGAGCATTGTGGGAAGAGAAAAAAAAGCCTTGAGCACATATGCCATTGATTTACCGAGGAGGCCTAGGGTCAGCTCTTAATTCATGAACTTCTTCAGGTGATCGTCTTGTCTTGTTGGCTAAGGTTCCCACCTACAGAACCATAGGACTTTGGCTTCCCTTAGGCTCCCTCTTAGATGTGTTTAGGAGACCTCAAGGATGCTCCAGTCTGCCTAGAAATAGTCTCCTATCCCTTTAGACCTTAGATACCCTCTTCTGATGCTCTCTACAGTACCATGAGCCTTTCACACACCAGACAACTGACTTTCCTGCCACGCTCGTGCAGCCCAGACTCTTCCCGAGGTCTGGAGAGAAAAACAAAGGAAGTGTGCAGATGACACCTGACACTGTCCCCTGTCCCCATGTAGAAGACAGCTCCCTGTACTTTCCTGGAACATTTTCCCAATGGGAGTTGGGAGGCAAGTGGGTGCAGAACCACAGGAGAGCAGAACCAGCCAGCCTCAGGAGCCTAGGGGGAGCTCAGCTGGCCATGTGTAACATCTGCTTCTGGGGAGGGACAGGGGAGTCTTAGAAGATGACAACAGCGGCCACTCTACATGGCTTTGCCCACTTCCTTCATTTGCACAAGAGAGGACTTCTACAAGGTGACAGACACCACTCTTCCTGAGGCATCCCACTGTCCCAGGTCCTTCGGCCTGTCATCTGTACCTGAAGAGGTTACTGTGAAGCTTGGGCTACCTAGTTAGCAGTTAACAGTGAATAACTAACTCAGCAAACAGCCCTATTACCTTGCATGATCTTAGCTGTGTTCCTAGAACGGGTGAGAAACCACAGTGTACCAGGTAGCCTAGCCCACAGTGGTAACAGCTTTGGAAGGGAAGGCTCCAGAAGAACAGCACAGCTGCTCTTGGTATCTGTGGGTGACTGCTTCCCCATGAGCACCTTATATGAAACTTCTCAGTGGTTACAAAGAACCTGTGCACATCCTCCTGCGTACTTGAAATCATCTCTGCATTACGACGTAGCATACCTAACACTATGCAAATGTTGTGCATAGTTGTTGTTTAGGGGATGATAAAAGAAAACGCCTGCCCACGTTCAGTCCAGGTGTTTGGTTTTCTTCCCCTCCCCTCACCCCCCCCCCGCCCCCTTCCTGTGTACACTTTACGTTCTTGGTTGGCTGAATTTGTGGACATGAAACTTGTGGACACAGAGGACCAAAAGTGTGATAGTCAAAGTCATCTCTCCGACACACCTTTATGCATTCCTGTGGTGACAGGGTCACCTGTCGACTGCTTCTGGTTCATCGTACTTGCTACAGGCTCTTCAGGCAGTGCTTTCATTCCACCACTTCCTGCCTTGCAGTGAATTAGTCTGGCTTGCCAAGATCATGTTCAAGGTCTTTATTAGCCCACAGTTACTGTGCAAATATAAGATTGTGACTGGGAAGCCACACTGGCCACAGCAAGAGGGTAGACTCTGGAGTAAGAGGACCCTCGTTCCCATCTGGTACTGCCTTTGCTGTGTCCAACGTGGGTGACCCAGGGCAGGCCACTCGGCCTTGCCGGACCTGTGTCCTGGGCTCTGGATGGAATGTTACTGATAGCCTCCACTCTGGCTCCGTGCAGCTGCAGTGACAGTTTCTTTCTGCAGGTGTGCCAGGTCAGCGCACAGCAGCCCGTCCAGACGGAGCTGCTTATGCGGTACCACCAGCTGCAGTCCAGGCTGGCCACTCTCAAGATTGAGAATGAAGAGGTGAGTGAGCTGCTACCCGGGGTCTAGTTCCCTGGGGCTTGTGCTGGGGGGGGTCTCATACCCTGGAATATATAGGAAACGGTGGTTCACTGGTGGGAGACTATACAACCACACAACCTACCTGCACTAAAAAATCTTTAATGGCCTGAAGGCTGCGTACAAGATCGCAAGAATGTACAAAAATGCGTACAAGAATGGAAAGGGAACGGGAGGAAGTGGGACTCTATGTTTAGAATGATTGCGGATCGGCAGGCATAGAGAAAAGCCCGCAGGAAAAAACATTTCCGAGTGTGAACGTTGGCTCCATCTCAGCTGTAGAATAATTGGTGTTTACCACTGACTCTGTGCTTTCCCGCCTCATTCTCTGCCCTCAGCTTCTGTGGTTTTCATCAGAAGTCAGAGCAAGTATTTACAATTACACAATGAACTAGATAGCCTCGGCTGCCCTAAACGTACTGAGGATGTGAAGCCCCAGAGGGTGGGTCAGTCTCACTAGCTCAGTGCTCCTCCCATATTGCATCATGCTCCAGCATCACACTGGGTGGGTCCGTTCTAATGTGGACTGAGGAGGCCAGGTAGGCTGTGTCCTACCAAGACCTAAATACCCCACCCAGAGGAGGAATGCCAGCTGACCCTAGGGCCCTGGAGAAAGGACCTCAGGATTTGGGCAGTGCCACCCAAGGTTGTGTGACAAACTTATGCCCAAGAAGTACAGTCATGGTGGAAAGGCCTCTGTCTTCAAATGTCATGCAGGCTATCCCGGACCGTAGGGACAGTTGTGCCTGGTTTGTCTACAAAGGGCAGAGCTAGGACAGAGCTAACACAAGTCAAAGTATGTCTAGGGAAGGTCATAAGAAGACAAACTGACTTGTCTTTTAACCTGGCAAGAGAGAGACAGGAGCTGGGCAGAATGCTTGCTTGCTTGCTTTCTATCTTCTGTCTCCCCCCAAAGGCTTTTAAATGGTTCACATGTATAATGCCATTAATGGAATTTAGATAGAAATCAGGGCCACAGGGAGGAGAGTGAGGAACCCAGCCCTCTCTGTGGGCTGCGGATGGGCTTGGATATGCTTGTTTTTTGAATCAGCTTCCATCGGTCTGTGTTGGAAAGAAGAACTGATTGTGATCTATTCACTCATTCAACAAGCATTTATTTATGTAATATTTATTCACATAATACATGCTAAACATTATTCTAGATAGAGAATAAATCAAAGGAACACAGCCCCATAGTTTTTCAGAAATGAAAACATGAAGACCAATGAGTGTCTGCATATGGAAAAACACTGGACCATGAATGGCATGTGCTAAGGGACCTGATAGCATTAGAGGGTGATATTTCAGCTGAGGAGCAGTGAGACACACTTTGAGTGACAACGATCTTACAATAAATGGAATCTATTTTCTGCCAGTGATTTCTTTTGGACTTACCTACCTCTGGGACATAGAGCCTGCCACTGAGATCCCACTCGTCCCAGGGCTTCGGTGAGGCTGGGGTCCTCATGCCCTGCTTTGGGAGTCTCTGTGATGTGTGATTTCACTGGACCCAAGATGGAAGCTGGAGTCCCAACTAAACCCTGTGACAGTGAACTAACTTTCTGTCTCCCAGCAGACCACTGCCCACCATCGCCACCTTCCTCCCTAAATGAGATAAGTCACCAGAGCATTTCTGTTGATTGCCATGCTCAAGTGACCCACAGGGGAGCCTCCTTTACGCTATCTAACCAGACCAGGGAAACAAACCGAGAAACTTGACTCCATTAGCCTCATGACACTCCCAAGGTCCCTCAGTCAGCAGCAATCCAATAAATGACCTTAGAATGGACAGTCTGGCTTCTCACCCTGCCAGCTATTTGGTCTTGGACCAATGACCAACTGGCCTCACTGTCTATGAGCAACCATCTTGTCCTGCCTACCTTCTAGAGACATTAAGTGAAGGAACAAAGCGACTGTCAGGAAAAGGACTTAGTGGCGTCAGAAGCATTAGGAGAATAAAGGTGTTTGTGCTGCCTTCCCCTAGGTTAGGAAAACCCTAGATGCCACCATGCAGACCTTACAGGACATGCTGACCGTGGAGGACTTCGATGTCTCTGACGCCTTCCAACACAGCCGATCTACAGAGTCCATAAAGTCAGCCGCTTCTGAGACCTACATGAGCAAAATCAACATCGCCAAAAGGAGAGCCAACCAGCAGGAAACAGAGATGTTTTATTTCACGGTGAGTAGCATCTGGGACCCAGAGCCCACTGTTGACTCCCTGCCTGTGGCATTGGAAGCAGCCTGAAAGAATGAGAGAGCCAGCAAAATAATAGGACATAAATCTCCTAACATGCTTTTTTACCATTAGGTTGCCTGGCTTGGTTTTCTGAAGTGCAGTGGGTGGTATTAACGTTAATCTTGAGTGATGGTCACTGATGCTTTTGGAAGGAACCAAAAAGTTTTATTCAGTTGGGTTGGAGCAGTGATTCTCAACCTGTGGGTCATGGTCCCTTTGGTGGTGGTGGTGGTGGGGGGAATCCAGACAACTCTTTCACAGAGATCATCCTGCATATTAGATATTTACATTATGATTCATAACAGTAGCAAAAATACAGTTATGAAGTGGCAATGGAAATAATCTTATGGTTGGGGGTCACCACAACATGAGGAACTGTATTAAAGGGTTGAGAGCCACTGGGTTAGAGGAACATGGTGAAGGAGTCAGGTAACAACCTGGAGTTATGTGTATGCCATTGTCTTAAATCGGTGACTAAGCTTTGAAAATGAGGACCTCAGCATTACAAGCAAGTTATTCATGAGTTGCTAGTCCCTCCCTGTAAAATCCCAGGTTACAGACCTCCATTTTGGCCAGGGGCCAGGAGGAAAGCGGGGAAGGGGAATTGAGGCTTTAGTTCACATTGGGCTTATTGAACATGGAGATTGAGGCTGTAAGGGACTTACCTTCCATCTGGTACACATCCCACAAAAAGCCCATGGGGACTCTGCTCCAATGCCCAGGGTGAAAAGCTCTCATTCACCCAAATAGTTCTCCTGCTTGAGTTGTAGCTGGCATCTTTGCTATCTTTGGGAAATCTACCACCCTAGGATTCCTGGCCACTGGTCTTGATGCTGTTTTCCTCGGTGACCAGAGTGAAGCTGATGCTACCTAACAGTCTTTCCCTGGCTGTAGAAAGCTGAGGTTTCCTTCCTCCAGGCTGAGTGCCCTGATTCTTCCAGCCCTACCTTATAAGCTTTGGTTCGAGCAGCCTTTGCGCTCTAGCTCCTGAATACTTTCTCTTTGAATGTCTGCAGTAACACTCACTGAAGACGTGTGCCACCACACCTGGCACTTGTTATTTTATTTTTAAGCTAAGGTGGTGTCAGCTGATGCTTCTCTGTGCACAGCCAGGTCTCCCTCCTCTTAAAGGCCCTATAGGTAAAAACGTAGGTCTTCACTGAGCCATGCTCTTGATGGATTCATGTTACAGGTCCAGACTGTCAGCATCCTCATCTAACCCCTAGACCTCCATGCTCTTTTCAGATCTTGTATCATATGCAGGTTCAGGGAGCATGGCCTCCAGTACCTTAAAGGTAGCCAATAAGAAAATGTAATGGCTGTGCCAGGCTCCTGCCAAGGCTGACAATCAGGTCACTAGAGACACACAGCTAGGCTGCTGTTGACTGGATTAGGCTCATAGAACTTGTCACAAATTAACCCAATTCTAGCATACAACTCTGTAATTGCTAAGCCTTAATCAAAACCCTGCCACAATCCAACAGTTGACATTCATTTCTTCCATCAGTATCCTTTGACCTTGTCAAGAAAGGAAACAAAGCTAGTCTTCATGGCTCCTGGCATCTACTACTTCTGTTAGAGGCCTACTGTGTTGACAAAGAGAAGTTATTGTCTCTGGGGAGCAGGGAGTGCATATGGGGATAAATAGAAAGTCACTTCAGTAGTAGAACAAAATCTAGGCAGCAGAAACAGAGGAAGGGGTCCAGCCTGCTTGTATTTAAAGAAAATCCTGTGTCTTTGACCAAGATCAGAAGATGTGGGGTTTTTTTTGGGTGTGTTTGTGTATATGTGTTTATGTTTTATATACATATTGATATGTGTGCATGCATATATGCATACATATATGTTTTCTGGAGGCCAGAAAACAGCTTCAGGCACAATCAACCTTTTATGTGTATACCTCACCTCTGTTTTTTATTAATTCCTAGACATGTGATGAACTCAGAGGAGGGTATTGTTAGACACCTCCCCCACCAGCCTATAAGTCACTACTTACTGACTGAAGCAAAGGTGTGCATTACCCAGAGCCAGGGCACTCAGTTAAAATTCAAGTGTTCCATCTCCCATCTTCCTCAGCAGGGCTCTGAAACTTGGAAGTGTAAGGGCCTCTGTGATTCCCTGCCAAGTGAGAAATGAAGGGTTAGAGTCAAGGTATCTTGAAATGGAAATTTGCATGTTAACAGTCTTCCCAGCTGGTGATGAAGCTGCTGTTCCTCTGTTCCACATTTGGAGAGACATCCTAAATCTACGGTTGGCTTACCTGAGGAGCTAATGAGGGTTTAGACATGGGGGGGGGCTGCACTCCAAGCTGCGCAGCATGGAACCCAACTCTGGGCCTCTGTTTCCTTAGAATAAGCACAATCAAGCTTTCTCCATTTGTCCTCCAAGATCATGGAGGGTCTCTCTCTCTCTCTCTCTCTCTCTCTCTCTCTCTCTCTCTCTCTCTCTCTCTCTCTGGCATTTGGGACAAAGCACTGTCTGCACACCCCTCTTTATCTCATCCACCCAGAAAATCATGTCCCCAGGGCATTGATGTGCATTGATAAACCTTCTGATGCAAGGTTTCTCAGTGGCCTGCACAGCCCTTCCTCATTTGGAAAAAAGGTTCATCTTAAGCTCTGCTCTGCTAGCCCTTGGCCTCAGCTGCAGGGCCTCTGCATGGCTCTCTTCCTATTGCTCTGGTCCTGGAAACACAGTGGAGCTTTGGTGACCAAAAGGGCCCTTCACCTTGTGCTGCCCACAGTCCTCACTGTAGACGTGGCCTCTACTGCTGCCTTACTCTCCTGCCTCTTACGTGCCCAACCCAACCTACATGGCCCAGGGATCCCCAAGATTTAGACAGGCACTTGGAATAGCTCAAAACAGGTACAAAGTCCTGCCTGTCCCCCTACCAGGTCCTGGAGAGCCTGACATCTACTTGGTTTCCCTGCTGGGGAGATGCGTTTTAGAATCAGAGACCCCACCATCACTTGGCTGTGTGGCCTTTAACTTCCTTATGCCTGTGTGTTTTACAGAAATTTAAAGAATATGTGAATGGCAGTAACCTCATCACCAAGCTGCAAGCCAAGCATGACTTACTCAAGCAGACACTGGGTGAAGGTGAGTCTGTGGGAGATAGCCCAAGGGGGACTGCTGTGTGGCCCAGAGCTGCCCAGCCACTTTAGCTCAAGACACCCAGCACTGGGCAGAGACTAGACTCTGTGCCTTCACTAGGCAGGATGGGAAAATCATCTTGGTACAGGGGCTGAGGTGGGTTCCATGTGGCTGTCAGAAGAGGCAAGGCCAAGTGGTGGTTGTATCCCCATTAAGTAGGAGGTGGGAATCCAAGGACACATGGACCAGCACACACCAGGGGAACTGTTGGAGGGCCTCAACAAGGTTCTAGGTCCAGAGAAGAAAAATACATACATGATAGGGTTCAGCCCATAAGAGATCAGAAAACTAGGCTGGAAGCCACCCAGAAGCTTCCAATGGCACTGGAGTAAAACCTCAGCTATCCAGAGCACCCAGGGCCCTCTGCCTGCCTCCCTGACCCTGTCCAGTATCGTCCCCTCCCTTAGTATGCTCCAGCCAGGCTAGGCTCACCTGTGCCTTGTAAAATTTCCCGCTTATTCCTGCTGTCTTTGAATGTCTGCGTGGAGACATCACCCAGCTGGGCATAGAAAACCTTTCCATCAGCCTCAAGTCCCTTTTGTAGTCAATCCCTGCATTCTCTGCCCCAAGCAAATCACTGATCTGATCCTTACACACACACACACACACACACACACACACACACACACACACACACACACACACGACCTCACCCCCACCCACCCCTTTCCTGGGTTCTGACTATATAGACCAGCATGACTTTAACAATCCTCCTGCTCAGGCCTGCAGTGTGGAGGAGTCAGCTGCACTGAGCTTTTCCTTCATCTGTAAGTTCTGCCCATCTTGACATCTCAGTATTGGACCAGTGCTGAGAGGGGCAGCTGCTAGTGCTTTGGAATTAATTTCCGAGTTTAGAACCCAAGGACTTTTTGACAGTCCAAGGTCCTGGTTGGGTCCTTGGTCTGTGGGGTAGAGGGATTTCTCTTCCCCGTTCCCTTCTGAGTGCTCATCTATTACTGCCCTTGTCTGCATGGCCTCAATTCGATCATAATGTTTCGGCTGGCATAGCTCCTGGCCCGCTTGTTCTTCCGGGTTTTATCAACCATGCCTCACTCGGAGATGTGAACTCTGACATCTGCCTTCTGAGTTTTGAGCTGGTTGGCAAGAAGAGCTCTAGGAAAATATTGCTTCAGAAGTGGAGGAACAAATAAGAGTCACCCAGAAGCCCGGCCAGGTCTTGTCTAGCACATCAGATGTAGAAAAGCCCAGAGTACTTCCTTTGACCGTGGGGACAGATCTTGGAAGACTGGTCAGTTCTAGGGAAGATTTTCTTCTTCTAAATGAATGTTTTATTTAGAATGGGTTTTAATTTACATGAAAGTTGAAAAATTGTAGATTCTCATACGGTCTATCCTCAATTCCCTTTTATTAATCCTATATCAGTATGGTATACCACAATTAGTGAATATAAATACATATTTTGTTTTTTTGAGACTTATGTAGTCCAGGCTGGTTTCAAACTTGATATGTAGCCTTGAATTCAAGGATAGACTTGAACTCCTGATCCTTCTGCTTCCCCGGTGCTGGGGCTACAAGCATGGGCCACCATGCCTGTCTTTGACACACTATTATAAACTAAAGTTAATAAACACTGAATTATTCAAAACAGAGAGACTGAGTAAGCTTACACCGAATCACTGTTCATTTTACATATGGATGATCTAACAAAGGTGTGTTATGGATTCTTAGGACACTGAGTAAAGCAACCAGGAGAATCTGAGTTGAGCGGGGCAGTCAGAGCTCAGAACATTATCAAATCCATTCTTCTAAAGTTTTGTTTTGGTTTTTGTTGAGATAGGATCTCACTGTGTAGCTCTGGATGGCCTGGAGCTTGCTGTGTAGACCAGGCTGGCCTTGAACTCACGGAGATTCACCTACCTCTGCCTCCTTTACGGTGGGATTAAAGGCATGCGCCACCATACCAGACCCATTCTTCTAAATTTTAATGCTGGAGTATCCTTACCCGCACCTGAGCAGTTGGATTCTTCACTCAGTAGATGATGGTTTAGGTGCGGGCTTAATGTGTGGTTATGCCTCATCTCTGGCCCTCTCCTGTCGTCAGAGAGATATTTCATGTTGAGAGGGATAAAATGAAAAAAATGTTAAAAAAAAAAACCAATGAGAAATAGAGTCCCCAGAGAATATCCAAAAGGATTTGAGCTGGGTTTTTTTTTATTTATTTGTTTTATATTGTTTTGTTATAATGATGTCATGTGCCTCTGTTTCTCCAAAGTTCCACTTTGACAGTGTGGCTCAGAGAACCTGCCAGTTAAAAGAAGCACAAATTCTTCCAGGTCACTTTCACTTACAAGTGAACTTTGAAAAGGCTGCTGGGTACCCATCAGATTGGCATTGCTGTTCTTGGGAGCACACACTCCCAGTCTGACACTGGCTGTGTGGTAGTCATTTCAGTGCCCAGGGAATTCGGTTTGTTGTTGTCCCTGAGTCTTTTTCCTGTGACTTCCCTGTCATTCTGGGCATTGATGTTCTGGAAGTTCCAATGTTTCTACCTGAGATACTCACCCATTTCCACTTTGCTGAAGGTCTTCAAGTCTGAGTAGTTTCCTATCTGTAACAGATATGGAACATAGGCTTGTCAGGCCCAAGTGTAATGGCCTGTCATAGAACTAAACAGGCCCCAGGACTCAGGTTCTAACAATATTTTCTAATATGTTTTTAAAAACCTCAGCAGGTCCCTGAGGGTTAAGGACAGTGCTTTAAAAAAAACCAAACTTTCCTGATATGTGTTTGAAGTGACAATCCACATTCCTAAAGCTGTTGTCAGAGAGAGCTAGGATTCAGGCAGAAAGCTGAAAGGTAGGGGGTGGTATTCCTTGACTGTGTGTTGGCATCCACAACCATGCTCTAAACCTTTGATTCCTACCTCCTCCCTGCCCTCAACTGTCTTTCATATATCCAAAAGCACAGACACTCCAGGGCTGGAGGAGGGTGCCATGATACACAGACAAATGATGTCCCATCCTCATAGGGAAGAGCTACCTCTTGATCATGCAGTCAGTCAACTGTATGCAGGCATTATGCAGTGATGAAGATATCCTCTGAGAAATACATTAGGCAATCCCATCACTGTATGAATGTCACAAGCTCAGACACAAACCAAGGCTGACTACACCCTTAGGCCATATGATGCATGCGTGAGACCACAGCAAGAGATTAAGTCAAGTACAAAAGAAAATGATGTGATCAGGAGACACAGAAAACCCAAGATGAGGGTGCTGTTGGTATAACGAATCACACTGTGTCACAGTTAGCCCGTGTTTTTAGGAGTAGAAAGAATGTTCTCTAACGTAGCATAAATAGTAGGCAATCACTTATCAATAACAAGTGTTACGTGCTGTGTGTTATTGTATGTGCTCCACGTGTATAAGGACAGGGTAGTAGGTGTGTTTATACCAGGGTTGACTTCAGTGTCACCACCAGTGTGGGATCGTGTTACACCGTGATGATCTGTGATGCCTGTGTTATCACTAGATGGGGATTTTCAGCTTCACTCTCACTTTGTGAGTTCACCATCATAATTATGGCCCACCTTGTGCCTGAGAAGGTGCCATCTGTGTGAAAAGACTGGCAGGAGGGGTCAGGACAGAGGAAATAGTGGTGAGTTAGGAGAAATGATGGATGGGAGTGTGACTGGACCAGAGCAAGCCCATAGAAGAGTGGGTCATTTGGAAAACAAAGGAGGGATCAGAAATGGCCTTACAGACTACTGGGTACTAAGGGAGCAGCTGGCTGCAGCCCTGAGGGAAAGGATAGGTGTATGATTGGCCTTCCTTCCCCCAGAACAATCCCAGGTCATCATGAAGCCTCTCTGAGGATGCTGTGGGCTCTCACAGGTCTCCATCTGCATGAAAATTTAGCTCAAACCAGAGCCTCAGAGAATATGCAGCAGATCCCAGAGAGCAAATGTGTCTGCTTTACCTGACTTCTTCCCTGCTTGGGTCCTTGGCTTCAGTTTAACCCTCTGCAGTTAGCCCTGGTCAGGGACTGAGGGACAAAGTCAGTTTATTCCCTGAATCAGACTTCAGGTTATTCCCCAACACTCCTCTTTCTGTCTCTACACTGCTTTGCTTTCTATAGGGGAAAAACATGCTTAGGCTCTTTATTAAAAACAAACAAACAAACAAACAAACAAACAGCATGGGCTGGGGATTAGTTGGTAGAGTGCTTGTCTAACATGCACAAAGCCCTGAGTTCAATACTTAAGGCAGCATAAAAACAGCTACTGTAATCCTAGCCTGTGGAAGGTGGAGGCAAGAGGATCCACAGTTCAAGGTCATCCTCCATCAAATAATGAGGCTAACCTGTGCTACGTGAGACTCTGCCCCCCCATCAACAACTGTAAAACAAACAAAAAAATTTTATATGAATATTGAGTTAGAGTCTATCTAGAGTTGTATCTCCAAGGTGAAGGCCTTGGACCACATTGGCCACTGAACACTTGAAACACGGATTGGTCATGTTCATTGAGATGAGCAGAATGAACAAAATGTGAAGAGTTAGCTTACAGGGAAGAGAATATAAAGTATCTTGCTTGATACTGATTGTGTGTGTGTGTGTGTGTGTGTGTACATGTTGTTGGGGAATTTTACTCTTTTGGGGGCTCTTTGGTCTTTTGGAGGGCCCACCATCCAACTCCCAAATAAATCACACATGGAGGCTTATTCTTAATTATACATGCCCAGCCTTAGTTTGGCTTTTTTCTAGCCAGTTTCCCTTAACTTTAAGTTATTCCATCTACCTTTTGCCTCTGGGCTTTTTCCTTCTTTTGCTTCTATATATCTTTCTTCTCTTACTCTGTGGCCTGCTGTGTGTCTGGCCCCTGGTGTCCTCTCTCCTTTTCTTGCTCCTCCTTCTTTTTCTCCCAGATTTCTCCTCCTCTTTTATTCTCTCTGCCTGCCAGCCCCTCCTATTCTTCTTCCTGCCTTGTAATTGGCTGTTCAGCACTTTATTAGACCATCATGTATTTTAGACAGGCAAAGCAACACAGCTTCACAGAGCTAAATAAATGCAACATAAAAGAATGCAACACATCTTTGCATCATTAAGATGTTCCAAAGCATAAACAAATGTAGCACACCTTAAAGTAATATTCTACAACATATATATGTATACACACACACACACACACACACACACACACACACACACACACACGACAATATTTTGATAACTTGGGTCAAGCAGGATACAATTTTGAATCATCAAGCACTGAATTCACCTTGCCTGTTTTACTTTGCTATTTTGCTCCTTGGCTTCTAGAAATTGTGACTTGCGGTACATTTCTGTTGGCAGCATTGATTTAAAGGACCTCAGGTGGGGGAGTTTTATTCTCCTCGGGGTGTTGGGGAAATGGGGGTCATTTTTAGACATCGATGTGCCAGGGGAGCTGTTCAGCAAGTGAAACTCATGGATGTAAGTGTTCACAGTTCCTGGGTAGATAATGGATGTGAGCATCCACAGTGCCTGGTTGGATAATGTAACTGATGATGTCAAGGCCCAAAGAAAGACAGTGAGCAGTGCAGGATCACACTGTGACTTGATAAAATTTAGTATGAGGACTTGGACCTCTGCATTGTCAGTGCAGTTTTGTGGGAGAAGGAGATGCTGTTTATCTCCTTGTTTTGAGCACTCCATTTCTACTTAAGGAGGTCTTCTAAGATAAGGGATCCCTATAGCCCAGAAAGAAGGGATACTATTAAAAACTAAGTACCACCTTTAGAAGGCATTGGGTTGAGTCAAATTCTAGTGTAAATATCTGCTTTTCTCCACCTGTGTGTGGGGGTGGAACCAGGTTTGCAGAGGTAAAGTCAGACAACCTATGTTGTATCTAAGCTGCCCTTTAGCAGGGACTGGAGCAAGTTACTCTGCCCACTCTGATCTCCTTGCTTGTGTGTTGTTCCAGGGATGGTATTCTGTGTACACTGGTGTTATGACACTTGTTCTCCTATTTCAGGATGCACTTGTTTGTATGCTATTATAGCCACTTATCAAGGAGCATCTTGAAGGCAGAGAGGTTCTTCCTTCACTTACCCACTCAATAAACCTTTAATGAGTTCATACTTAGTGCGCCAAACAACATTGAAAACCTTGGTATTTAGCAAAGGTGTGTGTGTGTGCACATTCGCGCGCACATGTTGCTGGAAGTTTCTCTGTGTCCCACCTGGCCTCAGGTTGGGACAAATCTCTCACCCACAGTCCCACAGCCTTTTATAAAATAATCACACAGAGGCTTAATATTAATTATAACTGCTCGGCCATTAACTCAGGCTTATTACTGACTAGCTCTTACACTTACATTAATCCATAATTCTTATCTATGTTTAGCCATGTGGCTTGATACCTTTTCTCAGTTTTGCCTTGTCATCTTGCTTCCTCTGTGTCTGGCTGGCAACTCCTGACTCACCCTTCCTCCTCCCAGAATTCTCTTTGTCTCCTTATCCTGACTATACTTTCTGCCTGGCTACTGGCCAATCAGCATTTTATTTATCAACCAATCAGAGCAACACATTCACAGCATACAGAACAGCATTCCACAGCATGTGCGTATGTATGTGCAGGCACATTTGCTTTTACATTCATGTTTGGAAGCCAGAGATCAGCATAGTATGCTCTCCACTTCTCTTTTGAGACAGAATCTTCCATTGAACCTGGAGCTTGCTGTTCATTAGGCTGGCTCATGGGCCCCTCGTATCCATCCCCCAGTGCTGGGCCTCCAGACACATGCTTCCATTTCTAGATTTTAAGTGTGCGCTGGGACTCTGGACTCAGGCACTTCTATCAACCCAGCATCTCCTATCCCTTTAGAAGTTTTAAGAGCATGGTGGTGCATGCCTGTAATCCAGCACCTGGAAAGCAAGAGTGGGAGGGTCAGGAGTCTAAGGCCAGTGTCAGCTGTATAGTGAGATTGAGGCCAGCCTGGGCTACATGAGACCTGTTCTTCACCACCTCTCCTGGTGAACAGGTGTGAGTCTCTCATGGAACATGATGCTTTTTAATGACAACAGGCTGGCAGTAAACAAGTGAAGCTGTAGTCGAAGACAGTGTGGACAGAGGAACTCTGGGGAAACCCTTGTCTACTTCAGATGGAGGAAGCTCTGCTCTGGATCCTCCTTTTCAGCTGAGATGCAAAAGGCTAGTAAGAGGCAGCTCTTCAAATGTTAGGGGCAAGATAAGCCCTGCAAACAAGCTAGGGACCTAGCAGAAGGACTCTGTGGCAGGGGCTTTAAGGCCAAAGGAGGAAGGAGTCTATGTACATGTAACAGTAGCTTGAGGAGCTTATGGATACAGAGTATGAGGCTTGTGTTCTATTCCACGTGTAACAGGGGACTCTAGAAAGCAAGAGGAGGGGGGCTGGAGAGATGGCTCAGAGGTTAAGAGCACTGATTGTTCTTCCAGAGGTCCTGAGTTCAATTCCCAGCACCCACATGGTGGCTCACAACCATCTGTAACGAGATCTGGCTCCCTCTTCTGTGTATATAATAAATAAATAAATAAATCCTTTAAAAAAAAGAAAGCAAGAGGAAGATGTGACATATTCTGTTCAAAGCTATTTCTTTGGCTGTTGAATTGCGAATAGATTGTAGTGAAATACTTCACTTTAAAGGCAAGTACACCAGCTAGAGATGATGGGAACCTGGGCTAATATGGCAGTGCTGAGATGGAGGGAAGTGAGCCGAGATAGTGATGCTGAGATGGGGGAAAGTGGGCCGAGATGGTGATGCTGAGATGGAGGGAAGTGGGCCGAGATGGTGATGTTGAGATGGAGGGAAGTGAGCTGAGATGGTGGTGTTGAGATGGAGGGAAGTGGACCAAGATGGTGATGCTGAGATGGAGGGAAGTGGGCCACTGAAGTTAAGAAGGGTAGAGAGCTCTGAAGACCTGTTCTCTGACTTCCAATTGAAGTGGTCAGGTGAGGGGGGTCACTTATGGAAATGTCGGAGACTTACATAGGAATAGTTTGGGGACATGGGAAGAGCATTTTGGGGAACATTTAAAGTATGAGATCCTTGGGGGGGCAGCGTTGTATGACTTACCCCATATAGGGGTAAAAGTCCACTTGGTGAACCATGAGTTTTATTGGGGTTACTAACAGGAATATGGGTGAGGGGTTACTCACAGGAGCAGAAATTACTCAAAGACAGCTGCATCGACAAGGTCCACCACCAGCTCAGGGAAAAGAGGTCACAGAGCTGGAAACCTGGAGCACACTGTACAGCTCTCAGGCAGCTCAACAAGTTAGAGTGTCCTTTCCAGGTGCCTCAGTTGGTCTAAACCTCCTCCAGGGAGCTCTGCTGGGTTCTGCTTCTTCCAGGCAGTTGGTATGGTCTCAATCAAGTCTCCTTTGGAGCTTGGCTTCCAGTCTAAGAGGGTCTCTCAGCTTTTATATTTACTTTGGCCAGGGTGTGTGTGTGAATCTATTCAGCTTCAGAGACTTCCTGAAAGTACTTTGAGTTGTTTACCTTCCTGCTTAAGGAGCTTCCCTGCAGGATGCAATGCTTCAAACTCTGAGGAACCTGTTACACAACAGGTAGGTAAGGAAACTGTGGTCTGTCCACACAACGGAGTATTATTCAACCACAAAAATAAATGAACTACTGAATCATGACCTACGGATGAACTGCAGACAAATTATGGTAAGCTAAAGAAGCCAGATTCAGGAGAGAAACCACAAGGACAGTGATTCTTTTCTCTGAAATGCCTATCAAACCTGCAGAAACAGAGAGATTAGCTGTTGCCTGAGGCAGGAGGCAGGAATAAGGGACTGTAGATGGGCACATGAGATCTTTCTGATATTGTTGTTGTTTTCAGGGAAAGAAAGTTCCTTGGTTAAAACCACAATCAAAGCCAACTAAACATCAACATGCGATTTTGTTTTCTTTCCCCAGGGGAGAGAGCAGAGTGCGGCACAACCAGGTGAGAGTTGGGGAATCCTGTGCCCTTGTACTGGCTGCCTGAAGTCTGAGAGGATGCGGTGGGTGGGTAGATGTCTAAGCTGAAGATAGCCTCCTGGGAACTAGGGAAGCTGGATAGTTTTCACCACCTCTGGGGGCTTTGGGGTGATGGAGGAGGGTACGGTGGCTACTGAGGCAGCCTTGCTTGTTTTTGCTTTAGACTGGTAAAGCCACGCCCCAGCAGGCTGGCCACAGGGAGGGGGCTTTCATAGCTGCTTTGGGACAGCGGGAGATGTCCTGTCCGGTGGGAGGGTAGTGGATCCCAGGGTGTCTAAAGGCACTAGCAGAGGCCACAGGCCACAGGGTGGCTGTTTTCTTCTCTTGGATATGTTACATGGCCACTGCCCAAACTTCCCTATAGGTGGTCCAGGTCCAGCCTGGGAGCTCAGTTGTGAAGGCTTTGCAGTTGGCTGATAGTGTGCACAGATGGCCACGCGCATGCTGCATACACATGGATGTGTGCCCAGATTACGCTCCCCCCCCCCCCTGCCCGCACTGCCCATCATACTTTGGCTTGAAGTTCAGTGGGAACAGGATGGACTGGCGAGGCCAATCCTATAGGCAACTCATGCTTCCTTCTAGCTTTTTCCGCATCTCCCTTTGTGCTTTCCCTGAGCACACCAGAGCCAGTGAACACTTTCCCTCAGCAGCGTTCAGCCTTTCACAGGCTTTAGATGCCTAAGCAGCCAGCACTGCCCTGGCATCTGAGTTTTCACCGTGAATCTAGCAGTGGCCCAGAGGTCTGCCCTCTATCATGTGTGGCTACTTTTTAGTTGGGAGCTACTTTTTACCTCATGTAGTAGGGCTCAGTGACTCGACGATATTATCTCCTTCCAAATCAATTCTTCCCAGTGGCTCAGAATCCTGAAGAGCTGTCCTACTTGGCAAGAGCAAAGATGACCCTTCAACTCTCCCCTGCTCTTGGGGAAGCAAGTAGGCGTGGCAAAGGCTTGGGAAGCTGTGGAGTTTAATGTGTTGGACCTGGAGATTTAGGGCTTTCCAGGAATCCAGCTGTTTATCTGGGCCCAGGCAGTTTGGGAACATGGAGATGATTCACAGGCAAGGACCCTCCCACATGTGGAACAGCAGATGAGCAGGCAACTCTTGAAAAACCCAAATTTGTTACTATTTTTTTTTTTTCTGGTAAGAGAATGTTACTATAGTCCTAAGAGGACAGAAGCCGTTTTACATCAAAGTGGGAGGAATTGGGCCATGGCTCACTGCCTCTTCATCTCCAAAATACAGGCAGAAGGAGCCCCAAAATGATGTGGGCAGGGGCCATAATATATCTCTTGGCCCAGTAGTCTCAGTCTCATCCTTCAACTCTGGAAAGCCCAGGAGATATATATATCTTTCTCACCTGTTTTGGCCTAGGGCCTGGGAAATCCAAGTTCAGGTTGCTAGACCTCCCACTTAGGCATCCTGTCCTAAATTTCAGACCTAGCCAGATATTTTCTGGCTCATTATTAAACTTGTGGAGCCCATTGTTCAATCTGAAAGTGGTTTTAAAATGAGTCTCAGAGGTCCTTGGTAATGTCCCCGCACCTTGGCTGTGCCAACTGTAGATTCTCAGACACAGTCAGGGTCATCTGGGGCCATCATCAGAGCAGGCTCCCTCGGCCAAGTTGCTCTTGCCCCTGTTTAAATGGCCATTTTCTCACACTTAAGAGCTGTATTTTTTAATGCCCCCAATTCATCACAGCCCTGGGATTCAGGCTGACCAGATGTGCTAATGTGTTTTGAAGAATTGCTAAACATGGCAAAGTGGGATGTAAACACCAGTTGTTAATCGTTGTGCTTTGAAGAGAGGTCAGCCTCCTTAACCAGGTTGACAAGAGGCTCTAGTCCTGATTAGAGGGGAGCTGGGTGATGTCATGACCAATCAAATACAGCTCGGTGCACATCCAACCCCAGTCTCCACGAGCCCCCCTGCTGTGGAGCATCAGTGCTGCCACCACTTTGGATATGGACGCCCACATCTGTTGGGATGTTTAGGGGAAATTCTTAATCACTCGCTTTGTGTCACAGACTAATTCTGAGGCCACGCCTGTGTTGCCAGCAGATGCTAATTTTCCTCCCAGCTGAAAAGCAGAAAGGGGACATTGGTCTCTGGTTTCCTTTCCCTGCCCTCTGTGGTCTTCTCTGGTCCTGTCTTCCCGGCTTCTCTCTCTTTCTTTCTTTTTTTTTTTTTATTTGCTCTGCAACTGAGCAGCAGAAGAGATGGAAGGCTTAGGCTGCCCCACTTCCCCTGGCTGAGCTGCCCCCACCCTCCCCACTTTGTGTCCCACCCAGCGTTCCAGTAAGTCGATACCGATTTGATGTCATTCAAAGTTGGGATAGCTATGTTTCCTTGTCAGAGATTCCAGCAGTGCCCAGTGCACCACGGGGGGACAGAGGGACTAACCATTGTGGCTTCATTTTCTTTTACACTCTGGATTTGGCAGGAAAAACGGGGAAGCATACTCTACATTTATTTCCTTTTATTCTACTCTGCAAAACAAACAAACAACAACAACAAAAAGAAAAAAACAGGAACCCCTGTGAGTTCTTTTATGAAAACCCTCCACCTGGGTTCCCTAGAGCTTTCCATTCTGTATTTTCATCACCTATGCCAAGGTCCCCATTCTTACTGGCCACGAGAGCTTAATAGGCAGTTGGCAAAATCACTCTCTCAACTTCGTACTTGTGCTGGAGCCTCTAATAGGAAGAACTACATTCAACTCCCAGCTCTGGACGGATCCTATCTGTGTGGCCTTGGGCAAATTCCTTAATTTCTGTGGGCTCCTTTGCCTCCCAGGCTGGTGAGGAGGTTAATCCTGCCTGTTAATTGTATCCTCCTTATTCTTAATCACTAAATTTGGATCCTATGGCTTTGTGTCACATTTTTGACAATAATTTTTTGGCTTTTACACTTGAAAACTCAAAATCAGATCTACTGTATGCAATTCCCCCTCCCTGTTTTCACACATCCTCAAAAAAAGATGTAATGCATTTTTAAAGGCAATGACATGGACTTAGCTAACCAAATCCACATAGATCCAAGATGGGCTGGAGATAATCTTGCCTGTTGTTTCTCTTCAGAATTTTGGTTGTGCTGTTCTTTTGGTTTTCTTGATTGGGTGGCATGCTGTTTGGACTCAACTGTGTCTTTGCCCATGCATGTCCTGGAGTTAGCAGCCTTTGCTCAACACTTGAACACCCAGGAGGACTTGGCTCGATTGTCCTGCATGGCTGGACTGCTAAAGGACATGAATACAATAAACCCACAGGAGAGAGGCAGGGCAACCCTCATTCATCTGCATTGCTTTCCCAGTCCATCTGGTTCTTGCCTGTGAGCTGGGGATGCACCTTAGTTGATAGAATGCTTGCTTACCCTGAGTTCATTTGCTAACACCACATAAAACCCAGGTCATACTCAGCTACCTTGCAAGTTTGAAGCCACCCTGGACTCCAGGAGACCGTCTCAGAAACAAACATACAGAAGATTCTTGCCCATGTATAGCAATCAATCAAGACTTGGGGAAGGGGCAGATTTTTGCTTCTCATATATGACTGTGATCTGTCTGGCTGAGTATATACCTGTTGCTCCTAAAGTTTGAAGCAAACCATTTGAAAATGAACAGGCTTGTTAGGTGAGGGTGCTTCCTCCTATCTTCTTAAAGCCTTTCTTCCTGAGTGCCGGCAGCATTGAGTTAGGTCAGTTTATGTAGTGAAATGAGCAAATAAGCCAACCCAGGCCTATGCATGGCGAGCAACTGTGGACACAGGTCTAGTGTCTATGGCCATTTCGTTGTTCCTCGTGGACTGTGGTATAAGGTTTCCCCTCCCTGTGGATAACAGCAGAAACACAGGGAACAGAGATCTGAAAGCAAAGCAAGACACTTTCGACCTGACCCCTGTGACAAGGACTAACGGGACAGAAATGACAAGGTGTCACAGTGCCATGTCCATGACTTGAAATTAAAAAACAAAACAAACAACTCCCCCCCAAAAAACCAAAAAAACCTGAACTTGGAGGGGAAGGGGGATGGAGGTATGTCTGACTGATGCTCTCTCCGGGCCTTCCTTTTTGTAGATAGAACCATGTGTAATGGGAAGATACCGGGTTAAGTGTGATAATGGATTTGACAACGCTCCAATCAAAAATGTACTTGATTGATGAGTGGGATAATAACATCCCAGGCCACCTACGGATCCTAAAGAAGCTGCAGCTTGCCTCCTGGCATCTAGCTGTCTGGCTCTCAGATCTATGCAATAAACATGAGTCATATGCTTTTGAAATGCCAAGAGGCATTAGGAAGACAATGCCCCCAGTACATTGGGAGTTGGGCCTTGGTGATAGATTTAAGCCAAAATTATGAAAATTAACCCTCTCGGTTATGTTTGAAAGTCTCTTGCTTTCTTGGGCTACAGATGACACCTCTCTCCCCTGACCCCCCTCCATCTGGTCTGCAGGATGCCATCCTCTGGTTGGCATTGCAGGAGCTTCTTGGATTCATCCCATCCCCCGAGAACGTAGAATGCATTTGTGTTTTGTGAGTGTTGCTCCTGCTTGGCATTGTGGTAAACTAAGATCTAAAATATCCGGAGGCCTTCAGATGGAACATGGGAAACCAGTGTGTTGGGGTTCAGAGGCTCCCCTCTGTGTTTTGTGTTTTCCTCCAGTTGTGGGTTTGAAGAGCATCTCTCCCAGTGGTATGTTTATGTTGGTTGCTTTCTTGATTTCTTTTGTTCCGTTTTCCCCTAGGCCCCCCTGTCTTCCCCCTAAACCACAGAAAATGAGGAGACCTAGGCCTCTTTCAGTGTATAGCCATAAACTCTTTAACGGCAGTATGGAAGCATTCATTAAGGTACTTGCTGGGGAGCCGTGGAGTCCGCGAATGAGTCCAAAGTAATGGCAGCCTCTCTTCTCCTTGTCCCTTCCTTAGCCAGGCCCCACGGAGCTAGCTTCTCACTGCAGTCTCTTCTTGGCTTCAGTGAGGCATTCCATTGGAGAATTCTCCTTCTGACTAGTGGGCCCTGCGTGGCCACTCATCTCCGCTGTGAGGGGAGGGGTCTGATCACGTAAGCACAAAGGAGGTGGACTGTCAGCATGTGCTCCCAGCCAGCTGGCCCCATTTGCTGCAGGGGCTGCAGTCCTAACACCTGAAGGGCAGCGGAGGAAACTTCATCACTCAGCTTCACTCCCTCCTCCCACAATAGGAGACTGATTGAGAACAGCACAAAGGGAGCCCCCGTGGGTTTCCATGCAAGACAACTACCGTTTGTTAGCTGAGTATCTATGAGCATGGGAGAAGCCGTGGGGTTCCCATAAGAAGAGTTTCTTCCACTGAATTTGGCTCTGGGTAGTTGGTTAGAAAGGTGGGAGTAGAGTTGAGGTAGTCCTTCTAAGTGTTAGCTTAACCCTTGACATGGAGCTGAAGTTAAAAATTGAAATGTTTCAGCTAAGCGAGTTAATTTTTTCCCGTCCCTACCCCCAGTGGGTATAAGATCAAGGCATCCAGGATCAAACTGAAGAAGGCAAAGATGGTGTTAGAGTCAAGATGTGTTCTTGGGGAAAAGGGAGGGGAGGTCGTCGCCAGTTGTTTGAAAGCCCACCACTAGCCAATGAAGACAATTTCTGCAGAAAAGAGGACTACTGTAGGTAGGGGAAGGGTAGAGTCTCATGGCATCAGTCATGATTTTGGAGTTACAGGGGTTGACCCCATGCACCAGCTCTCTGGCCTCTGGCCTCTGGCAGGGTGCAGCCAGACCTGGAGGACAGAGAAAGGCTAGAGACATTCAAAAGTCGGCCCCGAGGATGGGCCGGGTAGACAGAGCCATCTGAGGTCAAGGGACTACCTCTGCCTATAGACTGAGTCCTCAGAACAGCCCAAGAGCTAGAGAAAGAGGAGGAAGGATTTCCCTTGAACAGGGACAGTGGGGGATGCCTTAGAGTGCCTCATAGGACTGAAGGCCCCAAATTAGAGGTCCCTCAGGACCTGTGTGACTCACAGGGAGCCACTCAGTGGGTCATGGCAGGTGGGGCTGTGTCAGAAGAGTGCTTCATTTCTTCATCAGCCTCTGTCTTCCCCTGAACTTCCCTCTCAGTCACCCTTGCTCCCGGCTGAGCCACACTCTCCAGGCTGCAAAGGAGCTGGCTGATTACTTCCCGTCTTTACAGAGCCTAGCACAGGGCCAAGAGTGCAGGAGAGGCACATGGGAAGTCCCACAGGAACATGCTGTTGCAATTCAGAGCAAGAAAAGCTGTGAGCCGGGGCCCAGGTGGTCTTGCCAGGGGCTTGGAAGGATCGGGGGTGGGGGTGGTGATAAAGAGAGGATCGGGACAGAAGGGGTCCCTGAAGGAGGGAAAGATGCACTGAGATCTGAGATGGGGACTCCTCCCCCGAGTGTCTCAGATCTCTGGAAATGGTAGATCAGTTAGTATACGTGGAAGAAACTGACTCTTATTTGACACTATTTCAAAGTCATATCTTTAGTGGAACTCACTGTCTTCCTAGTGTGGCAATAAAGCAACTTGACAGTGCACCTGACCGACACTTTAGACCTTATTCAACTCTGTGTTTGTTTGCCCCTTCAGGTGGTTACTTTGGGAAGCCATCTTACTATTCTACTACATCACCGTGCCCCAATGGTGTTTTGGCTAATCTTCTTTAGAGCCTGTTACACAGCCTTTATTGTTGGTGCCAAAACTTCCTGTTAGAATGGATACTTTGGCCCACTACAGGGCTGAGGTGATGGTGTGGTAATTACAAGGCATGGCATGCAAGCATGAGGCCATGAGTTCAATCCCTACACACCTGGAATCCTAGCACTAGGGAGTCAGATGGATGCCAAGGGCTCTCTGGCTGCCAGCCTAGCCTAATTAGAAAGTTCAAAATCAAGGTGCCTGGTACTTGAGGAATGACTTATGAGGTTGACCTTTGGCACATACACACATACGTAGGAACACACACACACACACACACACACACACACACACACACACACACACACACACGTTCATATGTCTGAACGTACAACAGAGTCCTCAGCTTTGAAAACACAGGCCCATGGACAGAGTTTTGGTCACATAATCCCACTGTGTTGCTGGGATTGTAATGCCCTAGCAGAACAAAGAGAGGAGTTTCAAGTCAATTATGGAGAAGTATTTTTGGAGTCAGACTTATGAACTTCCTGGACTCTACCTGAGACAAGCCCTTATAAAAACCCCAAACCCTTGTGTTTTTATCCTCTCAGACTTAAGGAGACTCCATTTATATTAAAAGTCCATGGTAACGCCTAGAAGGTCCACCTGTGGGGTTGGTGGAGAGTCCCCATTTTGCTTCTATAAAATGAAAGTAATCTTCTACTCTGTGAGTTTAGGAGAGCACAGAATGAGCTGATACATGTATGTTCCTAGAACACTCCTGGCTCTGTGTAAGCCTGATCTATTATTCATGTTAGGACACCATCTAGAGTCCCTTTGGACCAGGCTGTTGCTGGGTTCTGGAAGTCATGTGGGTTTAGCTGACATCATGGCAACTCAGATCCCAATTGTTGAGATGGCCAAACTGGACATATTGTGCCCCAAGAAGTCACATGTCCCTTTAGTCAACTTGGCTTCTTCACTGAGCTTGGGTGTGACTCAGCTCCCGCCTAGACCCTCAAGTCACTGCCCACATGACCAGAAAAATTGGGCAGACTCTCCCAATGTGGGAAGAAAGGCTTCAAGTGCACCGTCAAGGTTGCAAAGGTGTTCCAACTTACTCTCTCCCTCATCTTCATCCTTCCAGCTTCTGTGTTCCTAAAGGGCCTCAGTGCCAGGGTGACAGGAAAGGACTGGGAAGGGGAGCAGAACCACGCTTCCAGCCAGAGAAGGTTATCGAGGTACTGGGTGTGTTTGGAGTCTGGAATCTGGTGCAACCTGCTGGACCATGTCTAAGGAGATTTTGGGAAGTAGAGCATCTGTCCAAGAGTGAAGATTCCAGAGGTGAATTCTAAGACAGCGTGCAATAGACATGAAGGATTCCATCTGTGGGCAGATGGGCTAGCCTTGTAGGTCTTCAGTGGACTCTTGCTCATTGGTGAAGGCCTTGTGTTGAGGAGAAGCTAGACATGGATCTGGGAATGAAGTTGACACACATTTCCTACATTTTGACAAGGACTGAAAGAGGCCCCTCCATCGCTGATATCTGGGAAAGAGGCTAGGCCGCCTATTAGAAGGCTGGCTGGGGACTGCTCCAGAAGTCCTAGGAGGCCCCAAGGCTGAGACCCCCTCCCCGTGGGCAGGCTATCGGGCAAATGCCCCAGGACCATTGCTGGCTGCCATTGCATTTTGGCATTCACGGACTCTGAAGGATCTGCATACTCTAACTGATCTTACTCCTGCATAATCTTTTCTTTTTCTCCTGCTTTGCTGCCTGTTTCTTTTTTTGTTATCAGAGGAAGAAGAAATGCTCGAACCAGGAACCAGGTATTTACTAGATAGGCCCACAAGCCCCATGCAACTAGTAGATGGATGCCTTCTAGAGCAAGGTCCATGTGCCCTGTTGCTTGGTGGGCCTGTCTCCTATCCAACCCCCAGATGTAGCATCAGCAGGTGGGGGGTGTGGCGGAGTGAGGAGCCCACCAAGTTAATAGCTTCTGGGGAGGCTATTGATTTAATTTTAAAAGAAAGCTTTGTTTTGTGTTTTAAATGGTACTCATGATGTGACCTGAAGTAACAATAGGTCACCCAGCTTTAGAACTCTGAAAGAAAACTGACCCTTGCCCAACTAGGAACTGTAGACTAATCTAGCAAGGTGTAATTGAATGTCCTTTCACATCCTAGGTACAACTACTTAAATTGCATCCTATTCAGCCTTTTTAATGGTGGTTAGCCACCAGATGGCCAATGTCTGATATTAGCATCTTCTAGAACTTCTCCACATACCATGCTTACTGTTAAGCAAAATATGTACCTGGGTATTTAAGTTGAAACAGTATGAATAAGATTCACCTTCCCTTCTTAGAGCCTCACAGGGCCAGGCCTTCCTCATCCACAATGTGTTCTGACATGAGACACCTTAGTAATAGAGAGAGGAATTGATCCTCCTCTTCGTCCCCAAGCCCTGGGAAAAGATACTGAGTTTGGGCAAAGTGGAGGTGGGAGAAGTCAGGCCATCCTTCAAGCTCAGACTGCAGCCCCCTCCACACACTGGCTTCCATCTCTCCTGCCCCCAGTCTGCCTGTCAAGCTGGGTAAGAAGAGAGAGCATTTCTTTGACTTTATCCTAGGCCTTCTTCCGCACCTAACCGAAGGCTGTACGGTAACTATTCCTGGAGACTAGAGTTAGCAGTTCCTTGCTTGTTTTCCTACTAATCACGTGGTACTAATCTTCTGGCTTGACCTGATCATCATGTCTGCAATGTCTTTTGCCTGTGGCTGGATGCCAAGCCTGATAAAACTCACATTTTTTCTTTCTTTCTTAAGGATTCAGGACAAGCTATACCACTTGTAGTTGAGAGCTGTATTCGATTCATCAATTTATATGGTAAGCGCCATCTCAGCTCACTGTGTTCAGTTCACTGTGGAACAGGTGCTGGACTGTTCTGGGGGAAAATGATAGTCTCCATCATCCTGGAAGACTTCCTGTGCTCGCTCTGCTCCAGAGAATGGCTGGTACCTGGAGCACTGTCTTTGGAGTCCACATGTCTGTGTCCGGGGTGGGAGAAGGAAGGTTGTGTGAGGGGCCCAGCACGTCAGGTCACAGGGGAGCAGCTATGGCATGGACAGAAGGACTATTTCAGCTCTGTCCTCACTCAGAGTCATTCGGGTTGATACGCTGTAAGCGCCGTGAAGGGAATGGTGTTGGGAATTTGTTAACCATGGTGTTACCAGAAGGCAACTTGTGTTGAACTTACTCAGTCACCTCAAAACATAACAGGCTCCATTTTGGCTGTGAGGAATGCAGGAGCGATAGAAGCAAGTACCATGTCATCCCTGCAGGGTAACAGTCTCAGAACAAGGAAGTCCACAGCAGGAAAAGAAGTGTAGTCACCCGTTAGCATCTCTAGGGATTAGATCTAGGACCACTGCAGACCTCCAGATCAGCAGACTCTGAAGTCCATTATATAAAATACTGTGGCTTTTACACATCACCCATATAATCTTCCCATAGACAGTAAGCCACCCAGAGAGACAGCTAGGACCAAATCCTATGGAAATAATCATGTTGTTTGGGGACTAGTAAAACAGTATCTATACATGTCTAATACAGATGCAACTTTTTTTTTAATTTCTAAGCTGCTGTTAGTTGAGTCACTAAATATAGTGGCTCATGGATATAGTAGACTATAATATAATGTCTCATAGCAACATGGCCATGAAACTAATTAAAAGGAGGGTAGAGGGTGACTTTGGGGGTAGGCTTCTTGACTGAAGTGGGAGAAGAACCCCAAGGAAAGCAGCCATGCAACAGGGGTGGGGAGAATGGGGAATGGCAGGCGGAAGGAAGGGCAGTGGGGTGGTTAGGGATAATGACCCAGACGAGTGGGAGAAGACTCTGGGGTGGTAGAAATGCTAAACAAAACCACACTCAAAAGTGACTATGTATGCTTGCCATCCCAGCATTAGGGAGACTGAGGCAGAAGGATCACCAAGAGTTGGAGGCTGGCCTGGGCTACCTCGTAAGTTTGAGATCAGCCTGGACACATCATGTCACAACTTAAATATCCAGGGGCATACCTTGTTTAACAGTAAGCATGACACATGAAGAAAATTTCGAAGCTGTTGGTATCAGCCTGGCCATCTAGTGGCTAGTTCGGTGGAAAAGGCTTAAATAAGCAGACAAAAAAAAAAAAACAAAAAAAAAAAACAACCAAAGACCAAAGCACATAGCATGCCCCTGCCAGTGTCCACTAAACCCTTATCTTTAAGGGGAAACAATACATTGTAGCATGAAGAATTGTTGTATCCAAAACAACTAAGACCGGGAAAGACATTGTAGCATGAAGAATTGTTCTATCCAAAACAACCAAGACAGGGAAAGACATCGTAGCATGAAGAATTGTTCTATCCAAAACAACCGAGACTGGGAAAGACATTGTAGCATGAAGAATTGTCCTATCCAAAACAACCGAGACTAGGAAAGATACCCAGTGTCTGCCGTCATTTTCATTTGAAAGAGGTGGGTCCTCTGATTCCTGCAGTTGTGTGGGTCACTGTTAGGTCCTCACAGCTCCAGTCAAAGTCAGACTCCACTTTGAGCAGCATGCCTGCTCTTTAATATTGAGTCCATGCTCTTTCCTTTTTCTTTCTTGGAAAAGGGTGCTATTCTATAGCCCAGGCTGTCCTTGAACTCTGAAAAATCTTCCTGCCTCGGTTTCAGCTTTGATAATGCTGGGACTATAATATGAGCAATTCTGCCTAGCTAACCAGTTTATTGTATTTATTAATTTTTGGTGCTGGAGACCTAACCCAGGGCCTAGTGTCCACAAGACAAAGCACTCTGCCCCTGAGCTGTGCCTCCAACTCTCTGACTCCCCAGTCCCAGGTCAGGATGTACTCTGAAGTTTAGGTTTTCTTAAGGCAAGAAGTTACCCAAGTGGGAGGGAAGGAATAGTTGGCAGCATTTGCCTTCAGAACCAGGAGCAAGTTCACAGACACGAAGCTCTGCATGTGTCTGAGTATTGGGGCCAGCTGTAGTTCATTGTCAATGCTCGCTTGGGGTTCCAGCTAGGAGCTGTCACCAGGAATGGCTGTTATAAAAGATGGAAGGAGAAAGAGATAAGCATGGGAGAGAACCGCCAGCAATTCCAGGAGCCAGATGAACTCTAGGCCTTGCGTTATTTACATTTACTGTTTGCTTATGTTGTTATTTCTTTTTTAGGACTCCAGCAGCAGGGAATATTCAGAGTTCCAGGGTCTCAAGTTGAAGTCAATGACATCAAGAATTCCTTTGAGAGAGGTGAGTGTGGACTGACCATCTGAAACTTGTGAGGTAGGAGAAGCCAGGGTTGACACAGGTCTCAGGGCCAGTAGTGCACAGGGCCCTGGGCCCACAGTGGCTTTCAAGAGCCCTGTGTGTTCCTATTCTTCTTCACTTTGTACCCCATGACACAGTGATGGTAGCTGGAAACAGCCATAGTGGTAGTGTTTATACCATAGACATTGGCAAACCCCAAGATCCTTTCAACAGTTCTCCTCTAAGCAGCCAGCTCTTCTCCTTTTTCCCTTTACCGCAGGCTGAACATTGCTAACCCCACGTTCTACATCTACACATTTAAGTGTTGATGTAACACACAAGTGGAAAGTTCCACACTTGACTTCATGGGCCAGACACAGCCAAGACGCAGCTACACAAATGACACCTTGTCAAAGAACCATCAGACTGTGTGTGCAACTCAGGTGGATTTTTATGTGGATACTTGCTCTCACTCCAAGACACCAAAATTCTAAAATCCCAAAGCTTCTGGCCCCGCCCATTTTAGTGTTTGATACTTTTATTGCTTCATTTTACTTTATTTTTGAGATAGTGTCTAGACTAGCCTTAAACTCTTGCTGATACTCCTGTCTCTATTTTCCGATTGCTGAGATTACAGGTGTGAGCTATCAGACCTGACTTTCCACACACACTGTGAGTGTGTGTTTACATGATTGTGTGAGTATACATGTATGTACAAGTATACCTATGCACTTGTGAGTGGTGTGTGTGTGTGTGTGTGTGTGTGTTTGAATGTGCAAAGCATACAGCTTGTGGAGGCCAGAGGTGTCATCTCACACGTTCTGCCTACCTTGTTTTTTGGGTCAGGGTATCTCTCACTGGCTTAGAGCTCACAAACTAGGATAGGATGGCTGGCCGGCAAGCCCCAGAGATCTGACTGCCCTCACCTCCTCAGTACTGGGATTTCAAGGGCATGCCGCTGTGCCTGGCTGGTTTGGGTTCTATCTATCTATCTATCTATCTATCTATCTATCTATCTATCTATCTATTTGCTTATTTATTTATTTATTTGTGTTTTTGTACATTTTTGGCTGCTTTTTATTTTTTACACAGTTGGATTTAGGGGATCACACTCAAGTCCTTATGCTTGTCAAGGACTTCAACAACTAAGCATCTTCCCAGCCTGCTTCTCGTTATGTTTTGAGATAGAGTCTCAGTTAGCCTAGGTTAGCTTCTAACTCACTACGTAGCCAAGGCAGATTTTGAAGTCCTGAACCTCCCGCCTACTGGAATTGCAGGCATGAGCTACCAGCCTGGGCCTCCCATACCCTGTTGTCTTAGTTAGGGTTTTTATTGTTGTGATAAAACACCATGACCAAAAGCAGCTTGGGGAGGGAAGGGTCTGTGTCAGCTTACAACTCTCAGGTCACACTCCGTCACTGGGAGAAATCAGGGCAGGAACTCAAAGCGGGAACCTGGAGTCAGAACTGAAGCAGAGGCCATGAAGGAGTGCTGCAGACTGGCTTGCTCAGCCAGCTTTTTTATACAACCCAGAACCACCTACCAGGGGTAGCATCATCCATAATGGGCTGGGTCCTCCTGCATCAATCACTAATTAAGGTCAAGCTTATGGAGGCATTTCTTCTTCCCATATAACTCTAACTGTGTCAAGTGGATGGATCAAGGATGCTCATCCTGAGTTATAACTGCTTACTGGCAACTCTCCAGTGGGCTTTACAATGGTGTCTGGGAGGAAGAACCTGGAAAGAAGTTTGGCATGTTTCTATGTATAAAGGCAGCTACACCTTAGGAAAGTTGGGAGATGAAGAGTGGCTTCTAGAAGAGTGGCCCAGTTCTTTGTTTTTCCAATACACTGCCTTTTGGCAACTTACACAATAGGAGGAATCAACCATGTATTTTCCTGTCCCCCTCCAAGTTCCCACTTTAATTAATCAAGGGTACGACACAGAGGTGGTAAGGACAGGACAGGCACATATGATGGACCAAGTACAGCCTCCCTTGGCCTTAGAATTGCTGACGAGGACAGGTGGCTAGTGACAGTGTCCCTGAAAAGGAAGGAGCCACTGTGCCACCAGAAGCTCCCTTCTCAAATGTCCTCCTTTACCTGCACAGTGCCTAACTCACTGCCATAGCAGAACTGGAAATTCAGGCCTTTTTATTCAAGTAAACACATTCACACATCTCAATCCCTGGTTCTAGAGCCAAGCCCCGCGCTGGTCATCCCACATCCTCAGTTCAGGGACAGGAAGAAGAGCTGGGTGGCAGGCAACCCAGACTGAATCCCTGCATCCAGTTTCATGCCATTTTTGAAAGACATGTAGTACGTCCCTCCTCATTCTGACTTACTTCCTTATTCTTTGCGTGGTTCTGATGCTGAGGACTCTGATCCCAGAACCATGTCCCAGCAGCACATCCCATCCCAGTGGGCAGTGAATATGAAAAATGCATTGTTTCCCTTTTCCTTTCTTGATACTCAGCTGGCTGGGACATGCTCCATAGCCTTGAACTCTTTGTAATCCTCCTGCTTCAGCTTCTCCAGGTCTGGTTAGCAGGCACTTTCTTATCTGTTTTTATGGGAGCCTCCTTGGCTTAGGAGTGTACGGTGTGATGCCATTGGCTGAGCTCTGAGCGAGTTCCTGTGAGACTTGCACCTACCCAGTTCCCACATTTATTATCTTCCTTGAAGGTGTGAAGCCTCTGTCTGCCAGACCCACAGTTCTACTATAGAGCATGTCCGGCTTCAGGGTAGAGGAAGTAGTCTGCAGTCTTGGGTATTGAGAGCAAATCTGGCTGGCTGTGGTGCCCAGTGGCCTCCTAGGGAACAGGGAAGCTTCATCTCTGGAGAACATTCCAGGATGCCGGGCATTTAACACCAGAAGGCCCCCGAATGCTGCTGCTTTTAGCAACTGTCAGTCATTTGTTCACTCAGCAAGCATGCAGCAAACCCTCCACTGTAGGAGACCGTGGACCAGGACCTGGAAATACAATCCAAGCAGAACTGTCCCTACAAATGGGGAGGCCAGGTTAATAAACAGATGGTGCATCTGAGCCAGAATGGAGTGAGTACTGGTTAGTATGGGAGCCCCTGATCCTGACTGCATGGAGGAAAGGAGAGAAGAGCCAGGGATGGCTTCCAGGGAGGAAGTGCCTAAGCTGAGGCTTGATGCCTGGGGCCAAGGGAAGCAAAGGGAAGGGAA
This sequence comes from Peromyscus maniculatus bairdii, assembly GCF_049852395.1. NCBI lineage: Eukaryota > Metazoa > Chordata > Mammalia > Rodentia > Cricetidae > Peromyscus > Peromyscus maniculatus. The sequence goes on along the minus strand of NC_134854.1, from coordinate 134,912,963 downwards.
GGCATCCCAGCCAAGGGAACAACATGTGCAAAGCCAGGAAGTCAGTGTTGTGCCTCACTGCCCTGACCTCTCCTGATGTCACTGATGGGACAGGCCAGAATCCACTCCTCACCCCTTTCAACACCACTGTGACCTCGATCCTCAGTTTTGTAAATGGACAGAACACTGTTCTAGAACCTTCCCTGTTTGCACTCTCTGGTGTGCTCCTTGGAGAGGACTGGCACCCTGGCAAGACCCCCCCCCCCCCGCCCCCGCAACCTTTCCCTGTGTTCTCTTTCTCTGTTGGTGAGCTTGTGGCAATGGGCAACCCCACCCTTTCCTCAGCTCTCAGCTGAGGCCAGCACTTCCTGCCACTTGCTTGGGTACCGTGTAGAGGTGACAATTGAGTGAAAAGAATTCCCTGCTTTTGTCAAGGCTTGGGTCCCCATCCAGTGGGAATCTCCTGACCCACATCACAGCCACAGAAAAAGAAAGAAAGAAAGAAAGAAAGAAAGAAAGAAAGAAAGAAAGAAAGAAAGAAAGAAAGAAGAATGAAGAAAGGAAGGAAGGAGAAAGAGAAAAAAGAAACAAACAAAAAGTTCTCTGTTTTCTTCTTCCATATTTGCAGTTGGTTCCTCTCCTTTTCTCATTCCACAGTGATTCTTCCTTTCCCAGCTGCCTTGTTCTTTGGGAAGACATGTTGCATTGGAGTTTGACCCTCCACTAGGATTCACTAGTGGAACATAGCTTTCCATCAGGCTTATCTGGAACATTAGCTCTCCTTCTCCTTCTAGATAAAGCCATCATCTACATGATCTTCAGCTTTGAGTTGTCATTCCTGACCCAGATAGACTGGTCTTGCATAAGACCAGAGGCTTGGACTGATGGTAGGGAACACCAGAGTAATTCCATTCAGGGACGGAGTGCCTTCTGGGAGACAGGCAAGAACTGATGATGATGATGATGATGATGATGATGATGATAATGATGACAACGTGTGTGTATGCATGCATGTATATGTCTGTGTATATACACATATAGAAAGTTAGCATGTTAATAAAGCAGTTATTTTTAAATGTGTTCTTTCTCCCTTCCCCATAAGAAAGTATTATGGGAGAAACATTCTCACCTCCTTGGTGGGGACATCTGAGAGGTTAACCTAGGAAACACCATTGTCTGGGCTGCCACATACGCTTATTCAGGGCGGATGGGAGCTGTCTCTGGCTCATGCTCTGTAAGCTGCAAGCCCCAGTACAGAACAGGAGAAGACTTTCTCGGATTGGCATTCAACACATTGCGACTAGAAGAGGTTGCCGCTGACACACGTCCACTTCCTCTGAAAGCACAGGAAAGAGATCCAAGTTGGGTACCAGATCTGTTCATGGCTTGCCAGGTGTTCTGGCTGTTAGTGCAAACCTCCCTCAACACCTTCAGGGAGGTGTTAGATTGCTCTCTGCTTCCTTTCACTTCCCCCAGGAAAATTCCCAATAATAGAGCAGCTTAGCAGTCCTCAGTTAAACAGCAGAGCCACTCCTCTGAAATGCCATATTCCCCATCCAACTGACAAAAATTCGAGAGATTGGCAGTGTGCCTTGGGCGGAGCTGGAGAAGACAGCCTTCTCAAGAAGTTGTCATTAGCAGGAGTACAAAGGTGTCGCCCCGTGAGAGGGCTTTGACCATAGGTGAGGAACCACACCCAAGATGACCCAGTGTGCCCACTTCCAGGAACTGAGAGGAGACCTGCCCCCACAAGTACAAATGCACACATGCAGGGTATTCGCCATGGCAGTGTTTACCACAGTGTTTACCACAGCAGGAGACTTAAAGAAGTCAATGTGGGGCTGGCAAGATGGCTCAATGGATAACTGCACTCATTTCTAAGCCTTAATGACCCAAGTTTGATTCCTGGGTTCCATATGGTAGAAAGAATTGACTTCTGCAAGTTGTCCTCTGACCTCCAGGTGTGTGCCTTCATACAAATAACTAAATAAATAATTATAATCTAAAAATTAAGTTAAATGTAGACCTGTAAGAAGTCAAGGGAGTCAAGCGTGGCCTCCCTATGTGACAGGGTTCTTCACCACCATTAGAGAGAGAGAAGACTTCTGGGAAGTAATTTGGAGAGATTTCCAGGATTTGTTGACGCCAAGGAACAAGTTTATGTAGTGACATTCTGTGTAAGAAGCAAGGGTCTAAACAGCCATTCCCATCCTTAGAGTGCTGGCTCAAGAACCACCCTAGAAGACAGAAAACCAACAGTGCTCAGGGCTTTTCTGAAATGTCGGATTTTTATTGACCCCCCACAGCAGGCACATCCACCCATTCTCTGTAGATGACTCACGATGCTCAGTGCAATGAAAACACCATATGTGGTGGTTAAACTGTTGCTTAGGGAAGAGATACAAAAAACAAGTTTGCATGCATTCTGTGCAGACAGGATCTCTTGAGTGTGAGGTGTGTGTGTGTGTGTGTGTGCGCGCACGTGTGCGCGCATGCACACGTGGAGGCCAGAAGTCAACATTAAGTGTCTTCCTTCTTCACCTTATATGTTGGAGACCCAGCCCCACACTGAATCTGGAACTTGCTGATTGACTAGACTGGCTGGCTTCAGAACTGTAGGGGTTCTCCTGTCTGCCCCCCTCAGTGCTGGATTACACACACTACCACATCTGTCTTTCTATATGGATGCTTGGGATCAAGATGCTGTGCAGCAAGCCACCCACTGATCCATCTCCCTGGTTCCCAGAGGCAATCTTTTCTTCAAAATATCTTCATAGCTTTTGTTGAATCCACAGATATGCAGTGTATGAGTAGGGAGGGATGACTGTACATGTATTTGCTTGTCTGCTAGAGAGGAAACACAGCGGGCAAGTCAGACTAAAGAAAATGGTGACGTGTAAGGTGTGAGGGAAAGGGTAAAGCTGGGCCTTCTCTCTGAGAAACTTTTGGGGGCTGAGGGCCTGAGTTCAGATGCCCAGCATCTATGTAGAAGCCAGGAGCAGCAGTAGGTTTCTGAAACCCCAGTGTTGGGGAGTCCAGACAAGTGGCTGTCTGAGCTCCCTGGCCAGCCAGACTGAATCAGTGAGCTCCTGGGGTAACAAGGCAGGACTGGAGACTGACTCCGTGGGGTGTGTCATGCTGACCACAGGGACTCAGGCAGGCATAAAGGGCCAGGACTTCAAGGCTCACTTCACAGGTCTCATGTTTGTTACACAAAGAAAATACCTTTGTGGTATTTAAAGAAAAAAAAGAGGCTAGCCCCGTAACCCGGTGCTCTGTGTCACCGGTAGCTGGGCACATCTGACATGTGTGTCTGTATTCTTGCCCAAAGCAATCAACCTGAGTCGCATTATGAGGAAAATAAAAGAAAGCCAGAATATGAGGCAATTCTGTCTTCTGTAAGACAGAAAGGACTACATCATCAAACACAAACTTAGCACTCAAAGAACATTGGTGTTTATTTTATACTTATAAAACCACACGCCTGAAATCTCAGCATTTGGGAGCAGAAGCAGAAGGATTATCCCAAGTTCTAGGCCATCCAGGGCTACATGGAGACCATGTCTCTAACAAACAAACAGAAAGAACAACTACCAACTCCTAAATGAACTGTGGGAACTCAGAATAGCGCTTTTATTTCGAAAACAAAATGCCATGACAGACCTAGTGGGTGGGGTTTGAATGTGGGCTGTGTGCGATGTTATTTTTGGAGGGATTGTCTCTTTCTTGAGTTAGATAAAGTTATTGTTAGCTGAGAATATGCTGATCCTTAAGAGAAATGTGTTATGATGTCAAAAGTTCTCAGATCCTTGAGCCATGGTGTATATAATAAAGAGAAAACTCAGGAGAGAGTAAAAGGTGATAGACATTTATGATTGGATGCTTATCCCTTTTCTGAAGATTTGAACATTTTCTAATAGGAAATTTAAAACATGACGAGACTGAGGATCACAGGTTCTTGGGCTTGTCTCATCCTCTTTTTCTCCTGTCCAGGCTGGCCGGGTCACCTCCTATTCCATCTGACAACAGAGTATCTTCCAATATTGGAGAGAGATTCCCTTTTCTCACCAGCCTAAAACATTGTCTCCACACAGGTGAAGACCCCCTCGTGGACGACCAAAATGAGCGAGATATCAATTCAGTCGCTGGTGTTTTAAAACTGTATTTCCGAGGACTGGAAAACCCACTCTTTCCTAAGGAAAGGTTTCAAGATTTGATATCTACTATTAGTAAGTATTTTCCAGGTGGAACGGCCCCTTGCTCCACAGGTCTTTACAGAAGTTGAAGTGCTGGCTCTCCCTCCTGTCAAGCACAGGAGAGGGATGCTATGAGAGAAGTATGGGCCTCGGGGAGCTTACGGCCCAGCTGTGTGAGCGGCACAATGGACTGGTGGACATGGTACATTCCCTAGGTACAACAGAGCGAAGAGGAGAAGCATAGGGAAACCTAAGGTCAGAGTAGACCTGGGGGATGTCAGCAAGCCTGTCAAGAGGAAGGGAGAGGGGGAAGCCTAAGAGGGTTGGGGGCAGTGGACCATTTGGATCAACAGTGCATGGTGCAAGAGGTTTGGTGCAGTCAGATGTAGCAAGAGAAGTCGATCTGAATGTCTTTGAAGGACCACACAGCTTTGGGCCTTGGGTGATAGGGATCCATGGAAGGGTTAGGGATCAGGTCAGCAGACAAGCAAAATGGTGATAGTTAACTGACTGGGAGATTATCTTCACACTCCTGGCCATGAGAGTGCTTGATGGAAGAGAGATTGGCAGTCAGGACGTGTCCCAGGAGTGGGACAGAAGAAGGGGCGGCATGCTTAAGCTCTCATGTTCTTTCTTGGTCCGTCACCTCCCTCAGCGTTTCCTTCCTGCTCATCTTTTAAGATCTATGCCAAACTCTGAATCCCAGGCCACAAAGGCTCCATCCTGTCTGAGCCCCATGTCACTGGCCTAGCCAGTATCATTAGACCAAATCCCCATCATTCAGGTCCTATGCAGGGCAATGAGTGGATAAGGACAGAGTCCCAGCATGGGTCATGACTGTGCCCGGCCAGAGTCACATGGTGTGAGGGTCTTCTGTTCTGTCCAGGGCTGTGAGTATATCACAGAGAACCTACACACATCAGCCTCCTTCCAAACGCAATGGCCAGGGTCATCTTCAGAAGTCTTTGTAAACAGAGTCTACCTGTAATTTAGTGGCACCCCATTACATTTATTGAACAATAGCCCCCTTCTGTGCTTTTGATTTCCAGATTTTACAGTTACCCCCCAGTTAACTGCAGTGTGGGGGTTTTGAATGGGAAATCCTAGAATTAAAATCCTAGAATTAGAATTACTTTAAATGATCTTTATCCTGTGTACTGCTGTAACTGTTCCCTTTCATTATTAATTGTTAGTACCTTCCTGTGTTATTTCATGAGGTAAAATTTACCAAAGGTGTGTTTGATAAAAGACATGGTACAGACGGAGTCTGACACTGTCCCTGCCCTCAGCATGTCTTTGAACATATCCCTACTGTTACATATTTGTATGCTACCTCCTAATTAGAACAAAAGGTTCTCCTTTTTTCTCAGAACAGAGTGATATAAGTTCTTTTAAAAAATATTTAAGGGCTAGAGAGAGAGCTCAGAGGTTGAGAGCACTGGCTGCTCTTTCAGAGGTCCTGAGTTCAATTCCCAGCCACCACATGGTGGCTCGTGACCATCTACAATAAGATCTGGCACCATCTCCTGGCCAGCAGGCATACATGCAGGCAGAACGCTGTATACATAAGTAAATACATCTTTTAAAAATGTCTTTAAGAACTACAATGTAGTTGTGGTACTTGGCATGAATGATTGGCAGGAGGGCCTGGAGGACTTGTAGAGGGGCCGTGGAATTTATTTATGCATAAAAAACTGACTGAGACTGATCTGACCTGGGTGAGGCTTCCTCCAGCCAGGTCTTGAAGGTGAGCTAGAGGGATCGATCACCCTGTTGAAATTTAAGGTAGGCAACATCTATTTGTGTGCCCTCCACAGTCAGGGCATGTGGGTGCTGATGCCAGAATGGACTTCCATTTGCTACACATCCCCACACAATGCCTTGTTAGGAAGCAAGAACCCCAGCTTTGGCAACAGTACCTTGTGGAGAAGCGTGGCTCTAAACAGTCTTCAGACTCCGGGGAAGAATGGTGGCCAGGAGACGAAGCAGGCAAGAGTGTCTGTAGCTCTGTCGTGTCGGCTGCTGAGGAGAAAGAGGGCTTTAGAAGGCCGGGGCTCTGTGAGGAAAACATCACTGGCAATGTGTGGCTTGTCAGCCCTGCACACAGCACTGGCACCTCACTTTTTGTGGTCCAGGTTGCCAGCTCCATAGGTACTACTCTGCTCACCAGACCATAATACCAGCATTTGACTCTCCGGGGTTCACCTGAGAACGGGTCTCGGATGAGATCCTGGGCATGTGCCCAGCCATCCAGTCAATAGGTGACTCAGGAGGAGCCTGTGTTTGCTCTGTTCTTTTCGGAGTGGCTGTGGTGTGCCAGGCCTGGGATGTGGCTGATGCCTGTCACACTTCCTAAAACACCATCCCTGCCCGTGTCACCAGGACTCCAAGGCTGCCAGTGACTGAGACTATCTGAGTCCATAAAACGAAGGGTGTCAGTTCCTCTACCAGAAAACTTTAGAGCCATCCATTTTGGACTTCCCATGTCCATCCTGGGGTTTGTCAGTCCTCAGGCAGAATGCTCTTTCCTGGCAGTCCCTCGCTGCTCCAGATTCTCGGCTACCCAAGTTCCAGGCACCTCTCTGTAGGTTTCTCCACAGTCTCAAGACCAGCTCGAAGCGGTTCTGAGTAGGCTAGCCCCCAACTTGTCTTGTTCTGACTGGCTCTGGCCAGGATCTCACACAAATCTCAACTGAAAGTAGAGCCATCTTGACGGGTCCCTAAGGAGCTGATGGAGGAGGTGAGGCCTGGAGATATCTGCTGCCTTTCTCTAAGGGTAACAGGCACCTTGATCCCCTGTGCCTTACAGAACTGGAGAACCCAGCTGACAGGGTGCACCCAATCCAGCAGATCCTCATCACCCTGCCCCGCGTGGTCATCGTGGTCATGAGATACCTCTTTGCTTTCCTCAATCAGTGAGTACCTGGCCTGGGGAGCCCTCTGGGACTGGCCTCCTCTGGGAGGGGTGTCCCAAGGCTTTTATGAGTGCTACTGTTATAAATTGGAATATAGAACATTTTTGCATTTGAGTCGAGTCCCTCCTTCCCCCAAAAAGAAAGAAACCATGGGGGGGGATTTGCCTTTTGGGTGAACAGTGGGTACCTGCTCTCTCCTAGCCTTTCCCAGTACAGTGATGAGAACATGATGGATCCCTACAACTTGGCCATCTGCTTTGGGCCCACCCTCATGCACATCCCTGATGGGCAGGACCCTGTATCCTGCCAGGCGCATGTCAATGAAGTCATCAAAACCATCATCATCCACCATGAAGCCATCTTCCCCAGCCCGCGGGAGCTAGAGGGACCTGTGTACGAAAAATGCATGGCTGGAGGGGAAGAATACTGGTAAGGCGTCCTTCCTCTTAATATCACCATTAACACCGTCCTATCGTTGTTAAGAACAGTCAGAAGCCTTCCAGTTTTCTCATGACACTAGGGTCCGTTCATCATACATAGTTTTTCATGAGAGCTTCATGGCAGTCCCACATGAGAGACAGAGATACCAGCCAAGACTGCGTAAGTTTCAAGGAATAAAACGCACCTCCAGATAGCCTAAGCCTATCGTGCATTTGCAGCTTACTTAACTGAAATATCTAGGGTTGTGTCTTCAGGTGTGCCTGGGTCCAGAGGCCCGGCTGTTGTCAGCAGGACCCAGCCTGCGGTCCCTGCTCCTTGGCTTTGCTGCCTTCTGGCTTCCGTCTTGGACAGCCTCGCCCTTAGTGGCTGTCAGAAGGCGGCCAGCAAGCAGGTCCGTCCTTTGTCGCCCATTCTCTGCAGCCCCAACAGAAGGAGAACTTCTCTCTCCCAGATGTTCCTATAGGAAGTTCCCATTTGAGTCTGAGGAGCTCTCAATATGTTGTGGCTGGCTAGGTATCATAGGCCTATCTCAGGAAGCAGAGGAGTGGGTGTCCCTCTGTGAACCCCAACAGCTGAAAGTGATACCCATCACCAACCTCTCCTACCCAGGAGTTCTCTCTTCCAGAGACTGTCCCACCTCAGGTCAACGATCATTAGTTGGTTAGCTCTCTTAGCTGTTATGACTCTCTGTATCAGGAGAAATAGTCAAGAACCTTTTGGGAACCAGGCCTGGCTACCTTCCCTAGGCTAAGCCTGCAAGAGTGAAGATGGATATGTGTTTAAGTGTAGTGAAGGGCCACAAGTGTGTCTGGTCACAGCTCTCTGTCCTTCTGCAATTAGAAAGCACAATGTCAGCGTAAAGAGAGGCTAAACACACAAATTACACGTGTACAATACACACTTGCAACTTTACACTTTTCTTCACTTCCCATGAGACTGGAAAATTAGCAATTACGTGGTCATTGTGAAGGTATTTTCAGAACTAAAAAGGGAGATGAAGCTGAAGGTCTCAGTACAGTGGACAAAATCCATTCATTCGGCAGTCTCCCCCCACCCCACATTCATTCAGCAGTGCCCCCCCCTCCGACCACCCAGCATCCTCTGGGGACTGCATCTCCAGGTGACAGGGATGGTGCCTGAGGATCAGCTTCAGTGGGAGGAGTGTTAACAGGACAGAAGCAAGCTGTTTCAGCAAGGGCCCCTGAGCCAATCACAGGCCTACAGGAAAGGCCTCTCAAGGAGGTAAAGAAAGATCCAAGTTAGCAACTTAAACTGGGGCCAGTTCACAGGGGACTAGGCCTGCAGCACAGAGTGACAAGTGGCTGATTTGTTGAGGTGGGGTGTGTGACAGGAGGTTGGTGAAGTGCCAGGCTACACAGGTCAGCTGGAGGCCGGTTCTGACGGCCTTGATTTGGATCTAATCCTGGTGGCAATGGGGAATTATCACAATATAGTCTCTGTTTCTTTTTGTCCTTTTTAAAACAGTCTCATGTAGCCCAGACTGGCCCCAAACTCATTATAGAGCCAAAGCTCACTTGAGCTTCTGATCCCCCTGCCTTTACCTACAGAGAGCTGGAATTACAGGCGTGCACTACCAGGCCAGGTTTGTGTGGAGCCAAAGAGAGAAGGCAGGCCTTTGTATATGCTAGACACTACCAGCTGAGCTGCCGAAAGCCATTTTTAAAATGGCATCGCAAATGTCACCTCCTATTAAAAGCCATCCAGATCACTCTATGTTGGTCCCCTCTGCTGCTCTCATGTCAGCCTGGTTCTTTCTTATAAATCATTATTTCATCTTGCAACTGTTTTATGCACTGGCCTCATTACCTGGGCTGTTTTCTCTCCCTAGAGTGTGAGCAGTGAGGTCAGGGACCTAGGAATCTGGTCCACTTGATTTGTCATTGTGTCCTTTCTACTTAATACAGTGGTATGTATTAGAACCCAGTCAAGATCTTGATGAAAACCTGGTGCACGCGCACACACACACACACACACACACACACACACACACCATGAGGAGAGCCCTGGCCTCCAGACGCTTGCAGTTTCCCACTGCCCTCTGAATCTCATTGAACACATGAGCATTTCAGCCCACATCTGCTACTGTACTTGAGACTGCGTCGTCTATAATGAACTGAAAGCTGTGTAGCTCAAGGTTCTGAAAACTAAGAGGTATGCTACATGCAGCGAGGGCATTCATGTGAAATCATCCCATGATGGAAGGCAGAGGGAAAGAAACGGTGAGAACAAGCAAGATAGCCCAAAGGGGTCAGGGCTAACACAGTAAGTCTACCCTCATAGAACTAACCTCGGTCGACACCGATCCATTTCTGACAACACAGGCCTTGTAGCCTAATCACCTCTACTTAGATTGTACCTCCAAACACGGTGGCATTAGAGATGATGTTTCTAATACATGTGGGCCACATACTCAAGCATTTGACAATCTATCAATTCCAGAGCTAGGGTCACTAAAGGAGGATTCAGGAAAGTCCCCAACAAGATCTCTACCTATGTTTGCTTGCAGTGACAGCCCACACAGTGAGCCAGGGACCATTGATGAAGTTGACCATGACAATGGCACAGAGCCTCACACCAGTGATGAAGGTGAGTAGAGAGGAGGGTCCGGGCCAAAAACTCACAGGGACCTCCCATGCCTACTCAAGCCAGCCACAGGGCTGGTCTCCACAGTGCCACAGCCCTCCAAGCAGCACAGTTGTCCTTCAGCATGGGGAGGCACCCAGGAAAGCCTCACTACATGTCTTGGGTCCCAGCATAGGCCCACATAGAGCAGATCCTGGTGGGTGCTGTGCATTTACTACATACCACTCCTGGCCTATGTCACCCTCTGTATGTCCTGCTTGGTTCATTACCAATCCTCAGAGACAAGTGTCTAAGAGGAAAGTGTCCTGTCTTTCTGCTACCCCTGTCACAACTCAAGGGTATGCCCTACACCAGGCCTTTGCTGAGACCTGGGACCTGGTCATGAATGAGCTGGGTCCTCAAGGAGTTCCTCATCTCTCAGCAGACCTCAGCAGATTGGAAGCAGCTCCTCAAGAACAGACCGACAATGTGAGATTACAGGGATGTTCCCGTGTAGGGGCACCTGAGAATTGCTCCAGGAGTGAGGAGTGTGGAGAGAAACAGAAGTGTGTGTGTGTGTGTGTGTGTGTGTGTGTGTGTGTGTGTGTGTGTGTGTGTGTAGAGAGAGAGAGAGAGAGAGAGAGAGAGAGAGAGAGAGAGGAAGGGACCCATCTCCTTGATTCCTCTACTCTTGCTAGCTGAGAAGTCATGCTAGTTTCCATGGAAATCGGACCATACAGATGAGTAATCTGAGTAAAATGGGCTCAGGCCTTCTTACGCATCAAGGCACAGTGGGCAGAGTCTAGGTCTACAATCTCACAGGGCTCTCCTGCTTACTTGAGCCCCCCACGGGGCTGGCCTCCACAGCCTCACGGCTCTCCAAGCAGCACCCAAGGACCCATGGTGCTGAGGGATGTCACTAAACTTCTATCTCCTGGAAAAGCATCGGTAAATATTCTGCCTTTAGGTCTGTTGCCCATTTTAAATTTGTCTTTTTAGTATTGATAAATACTAAATACTTTTTAGTATATATAAATATGTTTCTTATCTCAAGTATGATTTTCAGATGTTTTCTTCTATTATAAGACTTGCTTATTGCATTCCAAATGTTGTCCTTTGAAGCACAAAAGGTTTTCATTTTGATGCAGTCCAATTCATGCAGTTTTTATTTTGTTGCTCATTGTTTTGATGATATTCATGAAGGCCCTCATCTTGCCTTCTTTCTTGTGAGGTGTCATAGTTCACATTACTGTAATAAGACACCATGACTAAGGCAGCTTATAGAAGAAAGAGTTTATTTAGGGCTTACAGTGTCAGAGGGTTAGAGTCCAACATCTACCCCCAGTGACACTCCTTCTCCAACATGGCCACACCTCATATACCTTCCCAAACAGTTCCACTACCTGGGGACCAAATATTTAAACATACAAACCCACGGAGGCTGTTCTCATTTCAAACCACCAGACAGAGAAAGCAGCCAGCATTTTACCACAGATATAATACTAGCTGCCAGGGTTTTTGCTTTCTTTTTTTTCATAAGTGTCTGTGTGTATGTGTTTTCATGCATATGTGTGCATGTGTCTTCATGCCTGGCACACACATGAAGATAAGAAAGAATTATTGAGTGTCCTCCATGATCACTATTTCTTTGAGTCAGAATCCCTGAACCTGGGCTCACATATTTTCAGCTGGATCAGAATCCAGTAAGCCTCAGTGACCTTTCTGTCTCTGCCCGTCTCAGAGCTGAGGTCTCAGGTGTGTGGCAGATTTCTGACTTGTCTCATGGATACTGGGATCTGAACTCCAGTCCTCTGGTTGTACAGTAAGTGCTCTTAATGGCTGGGCCACTCTCCTGCACAGCAGTGAGGTTTTCAGAGGTGCATTTATCAAGTCAAGGGAGTGCCTTTCTGTTCCTCTTCTGTGGAGTGTTCACTAGGAAAAGATGTTAATCTTTGCCAGATGCAAACTGTTGAGATGATTATGTCATTTTTTCCTTTTTATTTTACTGATAAGATTCATTGAAATTTTAGATGTTAAACCACTTTTACATTCCTGGGATAAATTCTTTTCAGGGATAGAGAACAATTCCTTTCACATACCCCTGCATCCAGTTTGCTAATATTTTGTAGAGAAAATTTCATCCATATTCACAGGAGATGTCGGTCTGAAGTTTTCTGGTCATATATTCCAGGTTTTGTGTTAGATAATTCTTGCCTCGTGAAATGTGTTACTGAGTGTTCCCCCCTCTTGTGCTTTTTGGAAAATTTGGTGAATAATTATTATTGTTTAAATGTTTGGTGGGATTCAGCAGTGAAGCCATATGGGGCTGGGCATTTCTTTCTGAGTAGTGCTTTGATGGTTGATTCGTGTTCTTGGAGACTCATTCAGGTTTTCTATTTCTTTTTTAAAAAATGTATTCTTAGCATGTGTGCATGTGCATGCATGATGAGCAGGCACATGCATGACATGGCATGCGTGTAGAAGTCAGAGGACAACTTTCTCCATCTTGTTGAGGCAGGGTGTCTCTTGTTTCTGCTGCTGCATGCTACAGGCTGTCTAGCCTGTGAGCTTCTGGGTGACTCTTTTGTCTCCCCCTCCCATCTTTCCACGGGAGTGCTGGATTACAGATGTGGACCACTGTATGCAGCATTTTTTTTCTACATTGTTTAATGTGAGAACTGAAGTCATTCGACGTGTACAGCATGAGCTGTCTTACTGGCCCCAGATGTTCTAGTTTTTGTTTTTTACATTTGTTTATTGTGGGAGGGATGCCTGTATCATGGTTTGTACTTGTGAGGTTGGAGGACAACATGTAGGAGTCAGTTCTCTCCTTCTACCATAAAGGACTCAGGGATCAAACACATCGTGGGGCTTGGCGACAAGCCATCCCACTGGCCCCAGATATTCTGTTTCTCAAGTCAGTTTCAGTAGTCTACGTTTTTAGGAATGTGCCCATTTCGTCCAACTTATCTAATTTGTTGACATATAATTGTTGATAATATTTCTTTATGATACCCCCTTTTCCTCCAAACTAATGACCTTAATGTTCCTTTTCCATTTCTGATTTTGCATTTTATTAATGTGATTTTTCTATCTTAGTTTATTCAGCTAAATGTTAATTTCCTTGATCTTTTTCAAAGAAGCGGCTTGGCCCTCTTCTTTTTCCCTAGTCTCTATCTCATTTAATTCTCCTTTAATCTGTACGACTCCCCCCTCTGCTTGCTTTAGCTTCAGTTTGCACTTCTAATGTCTTTACATTCTTTATAGTTTATATATATTTTATGGATATGAGGTTTTGTCTTCCTGTGTGCTTGTGTGCCGTGTGCACAATCCAGAAGAGGGCATTAGATCCTCTGGAAGCTGAGCTGAGTTGTAGGCGCTGGCAATCAAACCCAGGTCCTCTGGAAGAGCAGCCTGCTCTTAACCACCAAGCCATCTCTCCAGCTCCTGCACTTCCTGCTTTTTAAGGTGAAGGTGGAGGTTATTGATTTAGGATTTTTCTTAGCACAGTCAGTGCTATTTGCAACTCTAAATTCCCACCTAAGCAGTAGCTGCCCCCATGAGTTTTGATTGTGCTGTGTCCTTATTTCCATTCACCATTTGGAAGATGAAGAGCCACTGAAAGTATCGTGAGTGAACAGAGGTGAGAATCTAGCCCTGCAGGCAGTGCGTGATGCTTACGTGTAAGCAGACAAGAGAGAAAAGGGCTCATGGGAAAGTGGGGTAGAATGTATGCCGAGGCATAGAAGGAAAATGAATTTCTTCAAACATATGCACACACATTTGATATGGGGTCCATGTAGCTCAGGCTGGCCTCCACCTCCCGTTCATTATCCTGCCTCCACTTCCCAAGTGCTTGGATTATAGGTATGCATGACCACACCTAGCCAAACTAGTTTCAATAATCATGCAATGGAAAACAAGGAACTGGCATGCCTGCTCCCTGTGGAATTTTTGTATTTGTTCGTTTATTTAATTTTTTAATGAGATAGGTTATCACTATATAGCCCAGGCTGGTTACAAACTCAGTCTTCTTGCCCTGGGATCCAGAACACTGAGATTCCAGGTCTACGCCACTGAGCCTGGTACTCACTGGACATTCTGAGAAGTTACATAGATTGTCTAAGACTGAACAGCAGGGAGGAGTCTAAACCTAGGGTGCTGGGGTCCCAAGTCCCAGCCCACTGTGCTCATCACATCTGCCGCCCATTTTCCTCACTGAAGCCCAGGCTCTCTGAGTCTTGGGACAACCCTCAGACCTCACAGATGCTCTTTCTCTTTATTTCCTTTCAGAAGTGGAGCAGATCGAGGCCATCGCCAAGTTTGACTATGTGGGGCGGTCCCCTCGTGAGCTGTCCTTCAAAAAAGGGGCCTCATTGCTCCTGTACCACCGTGCCTCAGAGGACTGGTGGGAGGGCCGTCACAATGGTGTGGATGGACTCATCCCTCATCAGTACATAGTTGTACAGGACATGTGAGTGAGAACTGGGGCCTTCTGTGAAGAATGAGGTAATAGATTAGTGATGTCTGGAACGGGCAGTAGAAGGGGAATACTGGGCTGTATGCTGGCAATTTGTTTTCCTGGGATGAATATCAAATCTTGATGATCTCTAAGAATGGGGTTTCTTTTTCTAACTTTCTTTAAGTGGAAATCCACAGAAGAAATATGCACATTGCTCATGCTTCAGATGATACAGAGATAGTATTGGGTATGGGGCCACTATCCAGACCTATGAGTCACAACCAGGGCACTGACTAGCATCCCATAGTCTTTTCATATCCCTCCACTATCCTGAGCTTTCCCTGGAGCTAGTGACCAGCTCGCCACCCCTTAAGCCCACAGCCCTCCATTCCAGATGTGACCTTCTCAGGGGATGGAGAAACACAAACATCCCATTTTCTTTTAACCTTTTAAACAGATGTCATTTTTAATGATTTAAAGAGTTTTAAACACCACACATCCCAAATATCCAGCACTGTCGGAAAGTTCAAGAAGTCAGCACTTTGTGTGAGGTTCTTTCTGGGCTCTCATTGCCTTCCGGCTTGGATTGGCTCAGGGGAGTTGACCTGTCCTGGAAGGAGCCATGGAGCTAAACTCCACAAGAAGGGAACCCCAAGCCTATGTTGTGATGCAGGGGAGAAAGTTCTGAGCTTGAGCAAAGGCTGAGGCCAAGCAAATGAGAAAGGGGATGCTGTAATAAAGGGCCTCCTCACAAGTACCCTGCACCCCAGATAGGGAGGTAAGGAATGGAGGTAGCTCTTTCCACCCTTGCTTGGCTCAGAGCATGGAGCCATAGGAAACTCAGCATGCAGCATTCTGTGCTAGGAGACTCAGCACTCAGCACCCTGTGCTCAGCTTGCAGACTCTTAACACCCATTTCTCCACCCTGTCTCCATCATTGAGAGGGTCTAAGAGAGAAAACAAGCTATAAAGGGGAAAGAAACAGTGGAATGGGGTGGAATACAAGGGAGCCACCCACTAGAGAGCCTAGCTATTGGAGCATCGTGGAAGGCATGTGTGGAGGGGAGGTGCTCGGCCTGGGCTGCTGGTATAGATAGTCATAGTTGTGTGCAGACAGGTTTGGAGGAGCTCTGGGCATCCTGGGTCTTCCCCCAGAGGACAGGGACCACCTCCAATTCATGTCTCTCTTCTCCCCAGGGACGATGCCTTCTCCGACAGCCTGAGCCAAAAGGCTGACAGTGAGGCCAGCAGTGGGCCACTGCTGGATGACAAGGCCTCCTCCAAGAATGACCTCCAGTCCCCCACAGAGCACATCTCTGATTACGGCTTTGGGGGGGTGATGGGCCGGTAGGAAATGCGGGTTCATTTTGTCCCCCCCTAGTGCCCCGTGTGTGTGTGTGTGTGTGTGTGTGTGTGTGTGTGTGTGTGTGTGTGAACTGGGAGAAGCAAGAGAGCAGAAAGGGGAGGAGACTCTTGCAGCCTCTGGATTCTACACGCCGTGACCCTGAGTATAGCTGGGTGGGTTAAGGGAATGACCCAAGGATTCCAGGTGTGAACCGACCCAGCTTTGAGTAGGGGGGTGTGAAAGAAGGAAGAGGAAGACATATGCTGGCATCAAAGAGCTTCTTATTTTTTAAATAATAATCGTAGGCCAGCCTGGGCTACACAGAAAGACTGTCTTAGAATTTTAATATAATAATGACGAGAGAGACACACACATAGGAGGAAAGTTGGTGGGTGCTTTTCTTTCTCTCCGGCTCCTGTGCCTTCTGCCAGCTTTCTGTTGTTACACCATCTTTTTAAAATGTGAAGCTCCCACAGTCCCCCATCCCCGAAACACACCACTTAAACAGAGTTCACACCTTCCTCTGTGGAAGTCAGTACCCGACCCCACCTCCCTGTGTGGTAGGAACAGATATGCCGGTCTCTTCCCTGAGGCTGGGTTGTGCAAGTCATCCTGGGAACGGGAAGAGAGAAAAAGCTAACAGTCTTGCTCTGCTCCCCCCGCCCCCAACCCCTTGTCCTCTTAGATGGTCAAAGTCTGTCCCGCCTACCCCCACCCCCCACTGCAGCCTGAAGGGTCTTGTGATCAACCCAGGCTTTGCAGAGAGAGCAAGAGATGCTTGTGGCAGCATACACCGGGTATACTTAAGAATTTATTTTAGTTGAGGTCCTGAAACCTCTTTTTAGTGACGTCTACTCAAGTGAGCTTTGGACACTGCAAGATTATAGAATCCAGGGGTGGGGAAGTCGAGGGCTGGGTCCGTCGAGGAGAATGGTGTGGTCCCCAGCTCCCAGGGGGACCATATCATCTCCTGCCTCTCTCTTCCTCCCCTTCCTCCCTCTCTTAACCTTGTTCTTTTCTTTCTTAAAGCCTCTTCCTCCCCAATGCCTATGCTTTGATCCTACTGGGGCACCCACAGGCTTGCTTAGCTTTGCTGGGGCAGAGGCTTTGAATTGCCACCAGGCCCATGGAACTGGTCCATTCCCAGCCACTGTCCCTCCCTACCCTCATCCACATCCAGCCCTCCCTACCCTCACGAAGGCCTCTGTACCTTGGATGACCTCCATAGGACACAACAGTCTTTAAGTTATTGTTAAACCCACTTAAATTTGGGCAGGTGAGGGATAGTCCGTCAGTGTAGCAGATTCGCAGAATGGATGTGGGGAGAATACAGAAAAGCTTGTGGCAGACATAAGCCGATAAGCAGCTCACACCCTTTTACACCAGCAGAGCCCCGGAGGTGGACAAGGTACCCACAGACATAAGGCGCAGGGGCATTCACCCTTCAGTGACTTGTTTTCCAAGATCTGGGAAAGCCATAGAGACAGCCCTGCTCTAGGGAGGTTGGTGGGTGACAATGGCGAGCAGGTATTTCGTTCCCAGGGGTGCTTCCTGTGGCCTCTTGGTACAGTCAAGCCTCAGTGTTACAAACCAGCTAGAGTCTGAAAGGCGTCACCCTTTATGTATGACCACAGCTAGCCACAGCATTTCCAGTTTGGAATCTTCCTGCCGGGACCTGACTTAGAATTTGGTTAGCAGTGCAGCCAGCCTGGCGCCCACTCTCAGCACCTCCTCCCTGGGCCAAGTGACCCTTCCCCTGAAGGTGTCACAGGTCTGAGCTGGTCCTTTCATCGCCCCAATTGTGCAGTCTGGCTGAATGAGGCTTCACTGTGCCGGCTCCTCTAGATTAGCGCGTGGCTACGGTGTGGGGGTTGGCTGGCCCGTTCTGAGCCTGGCTAGGGTTGACTTCTGCCCCATGCTTCCTGCCCCTGGCTCCTTTGCAGAGTGCGACTACGGTCTGACGGAGCGGCCATCCCCAGGCGCCGAAGCGGGGGCGACACACACAGCCCACCCCGGGGCTTGGGTCCCAGCATAGACACGCCACCCCGAGCTGCTGCCTGCCCCAGCAGCCCCCACAAAATCCCACTCAGCCGGGGACGGATTGAGAGCCCTGAGAAGAGGAGGATGGCGACATTCGGGAGCGCTGGCAGCATCAACTACCCTGACAAGAAGGCGCTGGCAGAAGGGCTCTCCATGAGGTCGACTTGCGGCTCCACCCGGCACAGCAGCCTAGGGGACCACAAGTCCCTGGAGGCTGAGGCCCTGGCAGAAGTAAGGGCCCCACAGAAGACAGTTAGGCCAGTGGAGACTCAGGGGGACAGAGGGTGGGAACTTCTGAGTGGGCAACCACAGTGGCCTTGGTGGAACTTGAGACTGAGCCAGACAAGACAGTGAATTGGCTTCCTTTCCATGCTACTAGCTAGAGCTCCTATAAAGACTGAAAGACACCCCCCCCCCAGTGTCCAGGCTGGAGAGAGGGTAGCTGGATTATGGGGCTGAGGTAATGGCAGGCCTCTTCACAAGATGCTATGATTGAGTCCATGTATCCACCAATGCATGCATCCATCCATCTATGCATGCATGCATCCATCCATCTTTCATCCATTATTCATTTATTGATGAATCTTGACTGAGCATCTGTTGTGCGACATTTACCACACACAGTGAAGTATAGTGGAGACCTGATGTACTTTGGCCCTGCTCACCTGAGCTTATAGTTAAGGAGAACTGCCAATCCAAAGTGGGAGTAGGGCCGGTTTAATTAGCAGGGGAAGGTATATCATATTTTGAGAGTCTACAGTTTGGAAGTAATTCCCTTGGGTATGACCCAAGACCCAAGATGGGCAGGACTAAATAGCTGAAGCACAATGGAGAATATTCCAGGCTCTTCTAGAATGTTTTCTGTTTGGATGATGTTTTTTTCCATTGGCCAGAGGAACAGAATCAGTTTGTTTGAAAGTTCACATCACTGGTCATGTCTGTTTTTGACATCATATTCCCAGAAGTTTCCCTTTTTATTCCCCTAGCTGTAATTTTGGTCAAGGGCCCATGTACCTCCCTCAATGTTGTCTCTCATTTAAGGATAACAGACAGGGACTAGAAGGGATGACAGACAGGGATTAGCAGGTCCTGCAGGCTGGGAAGAATCTGTTGTGCTGATAGTCTTTTTGAATACCATTTAGAAGGGGATGAGATGAGCTTGTAAGCTTCTGCGCATGTCCTTACAAGACTCTAGGGAAGATCCTCAGAGAATCCCCTGGCTGGAAGCAATGCACCACCAGCTAGAACTCCACACATGGCCTTTACTTCATATCCTGATGCCCATTTCCGGGAAGTCCTTGGGGTCGGTACCTTGGCATGGACCAAGTAGAGGAGACAGCCAACCTGGCCTTCCATCCTTGAAGGCTACCCTCTTGAGAACCATCACCCTAGTACCCAACATCTTCTAAAGACTGCCATCACAACAAGGCAGGGACTTCCTGAAGCTGCCTCAGGGTCCTTTACATGGATAGTCAAACTCAGTCAGGGGCACTGTGCCTAATGCATCAGAGACTACTATGGGATGCCGGTGGAGTAAGTGGAGTTAGAGCATCATTTATGCTGTGGTACTCTGACCAGGTAGAAAGACATACTTACAGATGTTTTAGAACCTTGAAATAGTTTGCTGTGCATTGTGGAGCTCTAACAAGAACAGGGTATATCGCGTCTCTAGACTTCTGTAGTTTTTGTCTGAGGAGCATTTTGTTAGCCTAGCTCAGGAAATACACACAGCAATACTACGTGCGATTTCGGTGTCCACGCCTGCTCTAACTGGATAGTGCTTTTCATGGACTGAAGTGAAAGTGAAGGTCATAGAAAACAGTCGAGAAGACATTGGACAGCCACCCACTTGCTCAGCTTCATGTCTGAGGAGCCCTTGACTTGGTTGGAGTCAAAGGGGAGGTGGTGTAGAGAACCCCAAAGAGTAGGTGGAGTCACCCTAGATTCGAACAAAGTAGATTTGAAGCCCAGGGAAAGGCTGTTTTGGAAATGTGCAATGCTGTCCTCTGAAGTGGGGAGGAGGTGGAAACCGAGTCCTTTCCCAACTGTGTCCCAGGCCCCACTGCCTCTCTGCGGCGGCTTCACCTGGCAGACTTAACGCATCCCTCATCAGACTAATGCAAGGCTGCAGCCTAAACTCCTCAGCCCACCTTTCTCTGAGCTTTCTGTCTTTCCCATTCACGCTCTACCAGGGATGGGGAGATGAGAAAATTACATTTTAGTTATTGACATTTTTACCTTTCAGTTCCCATTGGATTGGAGCAAATGGGGGCGGGGATTGTGAGGGCAATAGGAGACTAAGTCCCAGAACAGTGGTGGAGGCTGGGGGACCCTGCAAGTGTGTCCACAGTAGACAGGTAGAAGAACCCTTCTGTAGAGTCACCCACAACTGAGCCTCTGGAGAAAGAACTCCTGAAGGCCCCTTCTTAAAACGGCCAGCACAGTGGGCAAAGGGCTAAACATGACAGGGAAGCGTAAGAGCTGGCGTTGGTCATTAGCAGGACACAGAGCAAATGGGATAAACTGGGATTGTGAGGTGAGCAAGAGACTGCTTGGGGACGTGCCCTGGGCACACTGGAGTCTGGCAGGAAGGAGGCTGCCTGCAGATCCAGGAAGGAGAGGATGAAGACTCGGATGGATAGAGGCCTCTACTGTATTTCCAGGCTCTAGTCCCATCTGTCTCCCCAGAGCCATGCATTTTCTTCCCGGGCTGGCCTCAGACCGCGGAAGAGCGAGCATCCCTTAGTAGCCAACGTTGCTCAGACTGTGCATGGCACCTGGGAGTGAAAACTTTTAGCCAGGTTTCTTGTTGTGCCCCCCATGGGTTCCGGGTCAGGTCAGATGTGGAGGCCGCCCCTTAAAAGCCCCGTGAACAAGGACTCTTGCTCTCTGAGGAGTTGGATGGCCACTGTCTGGCAGTTTGTAGCGCTTCATGTCCTCGCCGTCACCACACCTTCACAGCAAGTCTGGGCTTTCGTCAACTGGATGAAGTACGGTTCAGAGAGGCTGGTGCTCGCCCAGCTTCTAGATCAGTGCCACTTTCTAGCCCCACCCTGCCCTGGGTTTGGTGTCCATGGCCCTCAGGCTGGCCTGGTGAGCCTCACATCTGTCACCTGAGGTATTCATGGCTTTCTGATGAGCCTGCAGATGCAACCATGTCCTGTGTGCCATTTAGATTTGTTCCACTTTTTAAACAAGAAGTGGGCCTTTTTAGATCATCATGCTGAGAGGAAAGTGGTCTTCCTGTCATTCTGGGATGCACACTGCATGTTCTGTAGGTAGTAATTTCCCTGTGGGCAAGGATTTCTTTTCATTTTAAAACCCGACATACAACTGTACAGTTCTATAGGGTAGAGCGTGAAGTCTCTCAGTATCTGTATGTGTTGAGATGAAGGACTCTTTTTTTTTTTCATTTGATTTCATGTATGGGTGTTTTGCCTGCATGTATATGTGTACCTCATGTGTGCAGCGCCCACAGACGCAGACAAGGGTGACGGATCCCTGGGACTGGAGGTGCAGCCTGTTAGAAAGCCACTGTGTGGGTGCTGGGAATTGAACCTGGGTCCTTTGGAAAAGCAGTCAGTGCTCCTAACCACCAACCCATCTCTCTACCCCTGAAATGACTCTTAAGAAAAACAATCAAACAAAAAACAGTGTCAAGGGCAGAGACTCTGGAGCCAGATACCTGACTTGGACTGTGTTATTTAGCTGTGTGACCCTGGGCAAGGTACTTGACTAATCTGAGCCTCAGTTTCCTTATGTGTGAAGTGAGTATAAGAGTCGTCCCTACCGTATCAGTAAGTTATTCAAAGCTTTGGATCAGTGCTCAGCATTAAGAATCGTTGCTATGGGGATCATTACTACTGTTTTTGAGTGCCAGGTGCCATGCATGGATTTGATCGTTTTATACATTCACCAACCCTCCGAGGTAAGTATTATAACTGTCTGAAATTTACCAGTGAGAATTCTCAGGCTCAGAGAGGTACATGCAGTTCCATAGCGAGGAAGTAGCAGAGTCAGTTTCTGAATGAATGTCTGTCTGCTGCGACCTGACCTACCTTTATGGTGGTGACTTCTTGTGCAGGACAGGTACAGGGGTGTGCTCATGTCGATTCCCTGCTTTGGTTACAAGATACCGTTGGGGTCTGGTATCCCTCTGG
Source organism: Peromyscus maniculatus bairdii (assembly GCF_049852395.1). NCBI lineage: Eukaryota > Metazoa > Chordata > Mammalia > Rodentia > Cricetidae > Peromyscus > Peromyscus maniculatus. Next base: position 134,890,842 of record NC_134854.1, on the reverse strand, counting down.
GACATGGGATTCCCAGAAAACATCCTCTGGAAAGTCTTGAACTAGCTAGCAGCTCTGAAGAACCTGTGTTGACCAGAGCCCTCTCTGTCCCCAGGACATCGAGAAGACCATGAGCACAGCCTTGCATGAGTTGCGGGAACTTGAGAGACAGAACACTGTCAAGCAGGCGCCAGATGTGGTGCTGGACACCCTGGAGCCCCTGAAGAATCCACCAGGCCCCATCAGCTCGGAGCCTGCCAGCCCCCTGCACACCATTGTCATCCGAGACCCTGACGCAGCCATGCGCCGCAGCAGCAGCTCATCCACCGAGATGATGACCACCTTCAAGCCTGCCCTGTCGGCTCGACTGGCTGGTGCCCAGCTGCGTCCACCCCCGATGCGTCCGGTCAGACCCGTGGTCCAGCACCGATCCTCCAGCAGCAGCAGCTCGGGCGTGGGCAGCCCGGCCGTGACACCTACTGAGAAGATGTTCCCCAACAGCTCCTCGGACAAGTCTGGCACTATGTGACCTGCAGGACCGGTGACACCGCCGTGGCCCACTGCAGCACACCATGGCCTCGGGTGGCCTCGGTGGCTTCCACTTGCTTCCCAGGGATCTCCTGGCCTTGGAGGGCAGATCCTAGAAGGTCAGCCTGGGAGGGTGTATGTCTGTGGAGAGCAGAGGCCCAGGCATTAGCTGCACCTCAGACTCAGCCATGTGAATGCCACAGACCTCTTGTGGGCAAATAGACATGCCAAGGAATGCTGGAGCAAGATCAGCCCCAGGGACAGTGTTTCCTAAGATTGAGGCAGATGCTTACCAGCTTCTCATGTTGTCACTGGAAAATTATTCTCTCGATAGTCTCTACATACGTATATATGTGTGTATATATAAATACGTGCATATATACGCATATGTGTACGTATGTGTCTGTAGGTGTGTGTGTATATATATTTATGCATCTATATACATATACTAGAGAGCTGGACATACACACATGCTAACTGTATATAGACGCTCCTTTTTTTTTTTTTTTCTTTTTATGAAACTTAGATTTACCTCAGACCCATGCCACCAAACATCTCCCACTGGTATTCGGTGGGGTTTGCAGGGACTTCTCTGGGAGAGCTGAGAGGCCCCACAGTAACTGCGAACGAAGCAATATACCACTAACCTGCAGAGACACAAAACCAGAAACAGTCTCCAGCTGTCTCCAGAAGTCGTGGCCTTCCAGAACAGTCTGCCCCTCAAGGAAGGGTGGGCAGGCAGTACCCCCAAGCAGGCTGCTCCTAAAGGTGGGGAACCCTTCACAGAAAACCCTCCATCTACCCCCAGAGACCCTGCCCTGCCACTCAAAGGCCCAAGGTCAACTGTACCCCGAAAGGCACAGGGGAGGTTGGTGTGAAGACCCTTGGGTTCGTATGCAGAAACGGGATGGTGAGAGGCTACACCCCATCATACATAGCACAGCATCACCTGTGGTTAGGGAAAAAAGAACAACAACAAGTTCCGCAAGAACCCAAACCGTAGCATGGAGAAGTTCAAACCCCAGACATGCTGCCGTAGGGATAAATCTGTGGTGACTATAGAAGTTTACTTCTCTCAAAATATTTCATGTTTTTCTTCTTCCTCTTTCTACTAATTAGGCTATGTCAGCTTTGGAACTAAATGGGCAAGGAGGTGTTGAGTCACACCATTTCTTTTCAAGTTAGGCCACAGCACACTGGGCTTCCCCACCGGAACCTGCGGGGTGCCCAGTCAGCCCTTGGCCTCCGTCCTAGCAGGGCTGTGCTGGGAAACACCGTGGGCTGAGAGTTTATGAAAATGGAAGTGCTCTCCACCTTCCCTTCCCTTCCCTTCCTCTTCTCCCACTTCTTCTAAAGCAGTTAATGTAGACCAAACATGGCGGTAGAAACACGGTACGTGATTCTGCAACAGGACGAAAGCCTTCTGTATGGCTCTTTTGGGTTCCATTTTACCTGCACTTTTGCTGGCTCTGTTTTCCAGATACCTCCAGATTTTCTGGAGAATGCATCACAGGCAAATCTACCCCTAAAGGGACCATTTCTACCTTCCCCCTCATGTCAAACCAAGGATCTCCCTGTCCCCCCCCCCCCCATACACACACACACATACACCCCTTCTGCCTGCCTCTGAGTTTTACAGTACAAAACCCGGAATTTAAGTCCTAGCTCCCAGCAGACAGGAGCTGTGTGACCCTTGGACACAGCACTCCTGTCACCCACAGACACGTTGAGATGCCATCCTGGGCATTTCTTCCCATTGGGCTTGCGTCCACCATCTCTTGGGTCCTCCATTAAAAAGCCACTTGCCCTCTGCCCCAGGGAGGGACCTAGTGAGTCACTGGTACTTGGATGTGGGGAGGATCGCTTTCTGCTTTGCCTGGAGGATCAAGAATGGACACAAAATGAGAATGTTGTCAGGGAGAGGCCTTCCTTCCCTCTCAACTCTTGCTATGATGGGCCCTCTGTCTTTGAGCACATAACGATATCTCCATTTTATAGTTGAAGAGAGTAAGGCCTGGGGGTGGGCGGGAACCTGGGCAAGACACGGCAGATGGCCTAGTGGGCCACGTGAGGCTCCGGAAACCCTCATTTCTAAGTGTCTGCTATCTCTGCTATGCGTCCAGGAGGTAAGACTTCTCTTTGGTATCCCAGGGCTTAGTCCTAGATTTTGACGTCCACTTACCTCCCAGGCAAAAATGCAACATTCTCTGCTTGAATACTGGATAAGAGAAACATGGCGTTTACACATCTGTTCCCCGACACACCTAATGCCAGTTATGCTGTGCAGGTTTGTCTCTGGGTTGACTTGGTTCATTTTTCCTTACTGCCTCTCCCCAAATGTCCCGAGATCAGAGCCTCAGCTGCTTCCCTTAAGCATCTATTTTTTCCCCCATTGGCAAGTGGCTGATGAGTTCACATTTGGGGAAGCGCATGCACAGATGGCAGACGAGTCCCCAACTCCTCCAACCCCCAATCTGAGCTTTGATGCAGAACAAATGGAAAAACACTGTCCACCCCCATCCCCAACACACACACTTCTTCATCTGGTCCCCTGCATGTCTCAGCTCCCCCAGGCCCCCACTCAGTCCCACCCGTGTCTCTCGAGTGTGAGCATCTCCCTTCCAGCTCCTGCCTGGTTTTAGTCCACTATATATTGCTGTATTTGTTAAATGCTGGAAAGTAACTGTTAAAATGTGAAACTGTAATTTTTTTAAAAGAAGGCTACAATTACATTATAGCCAATGCCACTTACCAAATCTTTGCACCTAGTAGATAGATCATTGTAAAAACAAATACCAGAAACCTAATTGTACAGTGATTGGGGTGGGGGGTGTAGTAACATAGTTAGTAGTCCTCAATATAGCCAAGCGTGCAAGGGGAAGTGGTGTCTACCAATGTTCATCACCATTAGTGAAAGCTGTACTGATCAGTTAGTTGATAACGGGCATTTAAAAAAAAATTATTTTGGCTTCACAGAATGATTTCTTAACTTCCAACTCATCTGAGGTCAAGCCTTTTGTCTTTATGTATAACCGGTGTTTAGTCTGTTTTAGGAATGAACCAGCAAGATGTTCATTTAATTAAAACTGACCAAAGACAATTAATTCCTGGTCTAGTTTCCTGGGCACTGTGTGGCCCAGCTGCCACTAAAGACCTTTCTCCGATCAATTTGAGAACAAGCTGAGCTTCCGACCCCTCACGCCCTCCCCGCCCTCCCTCTCCTCCTCATCGAGCTGCTCTGAGCTGTGGGATCCCGGGAACAACTGTCGCCTTTCCTTGTTTTCAGTGCTAACTTTTCACCTTGAAGCGCCTTTTGAACCCCGGACAGAGCACACAACTGGAGGGAATTGTGGGCTTGGGAGTTAAGACCAGAGAGTCTTTCCTCTGAAGTCACTAAAGCAGGGGTCAGGAGGGAAATGGATTGATTCCTAAGGGACGGAAAGGTTTATGTCCAGTGAAGAAACGAAATTGGAGTGGGAAGAGACACAGGGAAATGGAGCCATCCATTGGCGACTCGCTGGAACCAGCAGTTCAGAGATCTGCCTTATAAACACTTAAAACATTTGTGGTACACAAAGAGGAGCTGGTGGGAGAGAGACCTGTCCGCAGGGCTCCCTTCATTGGCGTCTCCTGGAGTGCCTTGTTGGGTGCCACCCTCTCTGATTCAGGAGGCATGGATGCAGAGGACATCTCGTGACCTGGGAACCTGGTCATCGTTGAGTGGCCAGGGCACATACGTTTGAAACAAGTGATGGGAAACCCTGAGGACTCACACAATGGCCCTCCCTCTTAGCCTCTCTCTTCCTAACTTCTCATCTTCCAGATGGTTCCACACTAGAGCAAATGCCTCATTCTCTTGAGAAACCCGGAAAGGGGTGGAGGGGGTTGGTGCTTCTAGCTGTGATAGTAGGTCCTGCTGGGCGGGGAGGAAAGGGCTGAGTTCCAAGTGGAGAGTTCCGCCTACTCCAAGCTGCCCAGGGGAACTGCCAGAAGGGACTTCACTGTCAGGCTGAGACCTCCTGGCTGCGCTGAGGTTGACCTGCCGGTATTCTGTTGTCCCATCATCTGGGACTGGCCACACGGCCATTGCTGACCACTCCTTTCTGTGTGAACTGTCCCAGGCAAATCACAAAGCTGTTCCTTGAAGTGGAACTGCCAGAGTGCACTTTCCTTCCGAGACGGAAGTGGGTCGAGGCTAGCTCTGTGCCCAGGCCCTCGTTCCAGGCGGTGTGACTGTTTACATGGTTTGGCAATAGGTTTGCTTCTGATTGCTTCAGAGTGGCTGGTCTATTTTGTTTTCTTTGCTTTCCTTCTTCCCTCAAATTGTGACAGGAAAAACAAACTGAAACCACCCTAGGGAATTGCTGGTTGCCTGTCCCCATGTGATGCTAACCGTGGCCCTCTTCTGGGTATCATTTCTCTACCTTATGACCAAATGCCCGTCCTATAGAGTGTCTGATTGGATCCTCTGTTGCGTATTCTGATGGTGCCTGCTGGTTTGATGTGGAGCTATCCTGTGAAATAAAACAGCTTAACTTTTTCTCACACATAGTCTGTGGTTGTTTGCAAGGGCTATGGGACCGTTGTGGGCGGAGGGCCCAGGGTGGCGTTCCTACCCCCCAGTTCACTTGGACGGCATGCTTTCTCCGTCGGCCACCCTGAAAACATACTTCAGCTCAAAGTCAAAGTTGCAAGAAAGACTGACTGCTGCTTCCAGTGTCGAGAGCTAAGAAGACGGCTGGAAACAGGACTGGGTACTGGAAAGCTAAGACAAGGAGAAGCAGGAGCTGTTTGACATTCCAAGATGTGTCCTAAACATTTAAGGACAAATTGCCAGAGCCACAGAGCACTGATGTCTAGTATCAAGACATATGCAAAATTTTAAAACCTTTTGTTGTAGAAACACAACACAACCTCTTGGACTTTTGAGATAGGTGTAGGTGTGGATGTGTGCATGTATGTGCACCATTAACCAGTCATTTCTGTCCCAAGCACTAGATTACACCTCCCCCAGGAAATCCCTCATCTAATTTTCAAAACAGCCATTGCAGGGAGATGCTATTAGACTCAATCCTGCAAGAGGTAAAGCAGAGGGTCTTGGAGGTTAATTGGCTTGCTTAACCAAGGTTTGTGTAGGAATCCCAGGAGCAAGGATTTGAACCATCTGTTTACCAAACCGTGTGCTTTTCATGTGCTTCATGCTGCCTTTATGTATTCATGACCCCAAACTGGGTCTAGGATCCTTAGAGAGTGTCTTGTAGCCACCTGCTGCAGTCAAGGAAGACTTCAGGGCCTGAGGCTCCACCACCCCTGGTGGATCTCCATGAAACAGTCTCTGTGCAAAAAAGAATGGGTCTTTTCCACACTCCCAGTGCCTACCATACCCACCCATATCCCACACTCCATGGTAGCCTCCTGCTAAGCCAAGCATGGAACATTTTCAGCTATGGAACATTTCTATATGCATTCCACAATCCATTTACTTGTCATAGTAACCGTGCTCATGCAGGAGCCCCAAATCAGAAGCCTTTCATCTGACGATTATCTTTTTATATGCCTGGCCCCAAGTTAGCTATTGGGGACACAGATGGATGAGACCCAGTTCCTACCCTCCAGTTCTCAAGCTGCTCACAGCCTGATTGCACAAAACAATCACCCCAATCAATTCTGACTCAACAATTCACAGAATGAACGGTGCCTCTAACTCTGAGGCACAAAATTTGCACAAAGGGCAAATTTTAGCTGTCCGGCTGCTTTACCGGCAAGTACGCATGATCGGTAGCTGAAGTGTTTACTTCCTGCTCAGGTCTGTTTAATAATTTTTGATTTAGGAATGACAAACTCCTCAACCCTAGCAACCTCAAGCAAGAGAGAATTGGCACATTAGAAATCCCAGACTGGAGCTGTCTTCAAGTTCAGGATGAGGTAAGGATGAGATGGGCATTGTTTTAGGCTATTTCTCTCATTAGCCCACCCCAGCCTAGTGGCTACTCAATGCTAAAAGTCTCTCCTACCTGCACCTCTTCAGCCTCAGGAGAGGCTGATGATTCTCCATCCTCAGAACTGAGCCACAGGCTTACCCCTAAAGTAGCTCATCCCTAAAGGAGGGGATAGACAGCTATAAGCAGGGGTAGACAACCTCCTAGTTACAAGGGTACTGCCATCCCCATCCAGACTGTGTCAGCATAGAATAGCCTCCCACAGGAGATTCTGAGAGCTGCCTCATCCTGTAGGCCTGTGAGTAATGAGACACAGCAATAGTTTTTCAGTCCTGCTCAATCTTAGGGTGGTAATTACACAGCAGTCACTAACTGATACACTACACAATGCTCAATCAAACGCACTAACGTTTTCCACCTACCAGTGATGACGACCATCAGGTTTGTGCTGTATGCGGAGTGCTTCACATGCTGTCTTAGGGTTTCTGTTGCTGTAGAGACACCGTGACCACGGCAACTCTTATAAAGGAAAACATTTGATTGGGGTGGCTCGATTACAGTGTCAGAGGTTCAGTCCATGGCAGGAGCATGCCCGCAGGCAGACAGACGTAGTGCTGATTATATCACGATCGGAAGGTAACAGGAAGTAGACTATGACACTGAGCATGGCTTGAGCATGTATGAGACCTCAAAGCCTGCCTCCACAGTGACACACTTCCTCCAACAAGGCCACACTTTGTCATGGTGCCACTACCTTTGGGGGCCATTTTCTTACAGAACACCTCATGTGACTTCCCTCCCTGCATCCATACAAGCCCCCAAGGAGGTAAATTCTGTTTCCCCACTTTACAACTGAGGAAACTCACACTTGCAACTAGGACTCCACAGTGTCATTTCTGCTACCCTGCTTGCTGTAGGACACAGTTCCCAGGATTCTGTGGTCACCAAGTACCTGATGTTGGGAGGCTGGGTTGCTCTGACAACCACTTAATGAGTTAAGTGTGCCCCAGCTTCTTCTGGGGAATAAATTGATCCTTCATTAATTTCCTTTAAATGCTGATATTGGGGATAGTTCTAATTGTTTCTCTACACTGTGCCACGTTGGTCCTTACTATTATAAAAATACTTTCTGTTCTCTTTTTCTTTCCTGCTTTAGCTCTCCACAGAGCATATGGATTTGCAGTAGGTGTGATATTAAGTGTATGAGATGGGAAGCTGAAGACAGGAGGGGGTTCAGACCCAAGTCTCAAGTCCAGAGGGAGGAAGTGTCCTAGCATGACTACCTTTTCCCTATAACCCGGGACCACATCTCCCACAGTGGCCTGGGCCCTGTTACATCAACCATCAGTCAAGAAAATGCCTCACAGACTTGCCTAGAGGCCACCTCAATTGACTTTCCTCTTCCCAGATAACACCAACTTATGTTGACAAAAGTTGACACAAACAAACAAACAAACAAACAGAAAACTAATTGGGACAGGAAGAAAAGAGGCCTCTGGCTATCCTGACGAGGCCGTGCTCCCCCCCCACTCTCCCACACATACACTAAGCACTCCATACCCACTCCAGTCTTCTCCAGGTCCTGCACACAGGTTTGACAAGCTTCCAGTTTTCATCACGAGTGTATCTGCAAAGGCTCTGGGGTCACCCAGACCTGAATGTAGATCTTTGCTTTGGTTGACATCAATAAATGTCCTTGGCAAGTGGTACAACCCATGGCACCAACCTTTGTTAGGAACCTGCAGCTGAGAAGAGGCTTGTCTCACACAGCGGTTTCCAAAGGACAACCTGTAACACACACATAGACCGCCCAAGTTCTGTTGTCACAGGCCCTGGTGACACTGTCACCTGCTTCATCTCTGTGCTCTGTGGGAAGCAAGAGCAAGCTGCTGGACTTCCAATGACTGGCTGCTTCAAGGGGAAAAAAGCTTTAGTTCAAATTCCATCATTTACTGGCTGCTAACTGGAGAAAATCTCTTTCCCAGGCTACCTTAGTTTCCTTATTTCTAAGACAAGGGATTGGGGAGGCTGATATTATTTCTTCCTGCTCTGAGTGCCCACTTGCTGTATGAGCAGAGGCTGCAGAATCACAGAAGGAATGTCAGTCATCCCTGCTCTGCCCACCATGCTTTTTAAAGGAAGTAGCCTGATGCCCCAAGAGTTTAGGGAACACTTTTGGTATCAACCTTATCTCCTTGTCCCAGTGGCCTGAGTCATAGATGGCCACTGACCCAACGGGAAGTGTGGTTGATTGGATGGGAACCCTGGCCCTTAGTGAGCTGAGCCATTAGAAGTTACAAAATGGCCAGGCGGTGGTGGCACACATCTTTAATCCCAGCACTTGGGAGGCAGAGGCAGGCGGATCTCTGTGAGTTCGAGGCCAGCTTGGTCTACAAAGTGAGTTCCAGGAAAGGCGCAAAGCTACACAGAGAAATCCTGTCTTGAAAAACCAAAAAAAAAAAAAAAAAAAAAAAAAAAAAAAAAAAAAGAAGAAGAAGAAGAAGAAGTTACAAAATGCTGGGTGATTAGTGGGAGAAACAAAAGACAGAAAGAAGGTTGCACCGACAAGGTCAGAGGTGGAGAGTGGCACTTATGGACAACAGGAAACTGAGTCAGGAGAGGTGAGGTGTGAAAAACAAAGCTCGTGGTTGTAGGAAGGCCATGGAGGAGACCAGAGCCTCCGAGAGCAAAGTCATGTGGACCTGGCATCAGAACAACCTGTGTGTGTCCACCCCGCTGGCATGCAATCACTGAGTGACCTCCCCCTTCCTTGGTATAACTTGAGTAGTTGTTGATATCTTGTCACTGGAAGGACAGAGAAGGGATCCAGAACAATGGCTTAGCAGGTGAAGGCACCGGCATCCAAGTCTGACTACCTGAGTTTGAGTCACAGGAGCCACATGGCAGAAAGAGAAAAATCACAACTTCCCAAAGTTGTCCTTTGACCTCTAGGTACATACCGTGGCACACCAAGCTACAGCCCTATAAATAAATAAGTAATGAATTGAAATGCCAAAGGAAAAAGGGGAGGGAATGGTTATAGCTGAGATTCTGAGCCTTACCGTGTTGTTTTAGCTCTCCCATCTATCCTGCAAGGCAGGTACCATTATTCATTGACTCAGTCAGTGAATAAGCAGTCTGGAGAGGTTGGAAGGCCTGCAATAGGGCCACTGCTAAGAAGCACAGGGTTGGGGACAGAGTCAGAGAACATCACTCTGGAACTCTTTGCCCTTCTCCCTCAGAGCTGAGGACCAAACAGGGTCATGTAATCAGAACACAGCCGAGGGTACAACTCCCAGTTTTACTTCTTGGGTCAAAGATAAATGTGTTGGATAGTTTTATGTCACCTTGATACAAGATAGAGTCATTTGGAAAGAGGGACCCTCTGTTGAGAAAATGCCCCCATCAGATTGGCCTGTGGGCAAGCCTGTGGTGATTTTCTTGATTAATGATTGATGTGGGCAATGCTATTCCTAGGCTAATGGTCCTGGGTGTTATAATAAAGCAGGCTGAGCACACACCACAAGGAGAAAGCCAGTCAGCAGCATGCTTCCATGGCCTCTGCATCAGGTCCTGCCTTTAGGTTCCTACTGCGAGTTCTGCCCTGAGTTCCCTCAGCGATGGAGTGTGACTAGGGAGTATAGGATGAAATAAACTATTTCCTCTCCAAGGTGCTTTTGGTCATGACATTTAGTACAACAACAGAAACCCTAATCAAAACATCCAGGGGCTCCAAGCTATCTCCCTCTGCCTCTCCCAACCTCTCTTCACTCTCTTGGCCACGTAAGTCTTTGTGCCCCTGAGCTCAGGCAGCCTCTCCCTGGCTCAGTCCTCAGCTGGGGACACTCTTTCCCAGGCTCTCTGCCTGCCTCCCTCTCTTCCTTCAGCCTCTAGACACTGCCTCAGATAGCCTCATCTGACTACTTTGCCTAGAGAGGCCCTAGTCATCACAGGTGACAGGCTCTATTCTCCTTCTCACAATTACCATCAGAAACATTTTGTTTATATTGTTTCTTCCTCCAACCTAAAAGGTAAGTTCTAGAAAGTCTGGGGAGTTGTCTGTTTTCTCCACACTGTCTCCAGGCAGAAATCTGTAGTAGAACTTTCTTGTCGGCCTTTTTTTGAACTGCCAGATCCCCAATAATGACAGCGACTTATTATTAATTATGAAAGCTTGGCCTTCAGCTTAGGCTTGTTCTCAACTAGCTCTTAAACTTAAATTAACCTGTTTCTATTAATCTACATTCTACCACATGGCTTTTTACCTCTCCTCCATTCTGTGTGTCTGACTTCCTCAGTGTCTCGCTGGCATCTCTTGCTGTGCCAGATCCTAACCCTAAGATCCTCTCTCTGCCCATAGTCCTGCCTATTCTCTCCTGCCTAGCTATTGGCCATTCAGCTCTTTATTAAACCAATCAGGTGCCTTGGGCAGTTGAGACAAAACACAGACACATCTTCATGCAATGTAAACAAATATCCTGCAACAGAAATCTGGTGTCCAGTCCATAGGAGAGGCTCAATTAATGTTGAGGGATAAAATGAGTATCAGTCCACAGTGAGGGACCAAATGCTGTTTCTGAATGGAGTTGTGATCATTACTGCCAAGCACAGGTTTCAGGGATAGTTCCTGAGAGTCCATTGTATGCAAGGTTAGTGTTCTTGCTGCTGTGATAAAATAACCAGCAAAAGTCTGTTATGGGTTTATAGGGTTTATCTTGGCTCACAGTTGAAGGCTATAGTTAATCATGGCAGGGAAATCATGGTGACAAGAGTTTGAATACACATTGCATCCATAGTCAGGGAGTAGGCAGTGATGAACAGTAGTGCTCAGCTAGCTTTCAACTCTTCATTGTCCCATGACCCAACTCTATAGGATGGTGCTGCCCCAAATTCATGGACTACACACTTCACTGAATGGAATCTAAGTAATCCCTCACAGGTACACCCAGAGGCTCATCTATGTGATTCAAGATCTTGTCATGTTGACAATATTAACCACCACATGTGCCAGGTATGCTTCGTGTTGGGGGACACAGCCACGAGCAAAGGGGATCAAAATGCCTGTGCACTAAGTCAAATGCTAGAGGTCAAAGGATGACATCAACGAACTAAGAAACATGGGAGGTGTGGGAGAATGGGCAGATATTGATTTCCGCTGTAAGCTGAGAGGATAAGGCTGCCATTTTGAGAAGAAGAATCTTAAGTTGGATGGGGCCACCAAAGGGATGCACAGGCAAGTGAATGTTGGAGGAGCTACTGTGTGGGAAGAATGGAAAAAGGCAAAGAGGCCGGAGCAGAGGCAAAAAGATGAAACAGACTCTGTGTGTGTGTGTGTGTGTGTGTGTGTGTGTGTGTGTGTGTGTGTGTGTGTGATGGTGGTGATGTGGGGGGAGGGGAGGCAGGGAGCATTCAGGGCTTTCAAGCCAGGGTAAGGATTGTGAAACTATTCTGAGTGAGAAGCCCTTGGAAGGTTATAGTAGGAGTATTGATCCTCTTTATTGTTGTTAAAACATTATTGGTGGGGGTTGGAGAGATGGCTCAGCAGTTAAGAGCACTTGTTGCTCCTGCAGAGGACCTGAGTTTGGTTCCCAACACTCACATGGTGGTTCACAACCATCTATACCTCCAGTTCCAGGAATCTGACACCTCTTCTCACCTCCTTGGGTACCAGGAACGCAGGTAGTATGTGTACATACATGCAGGCAAAATACTCACACATACAACATTTAAAAAAAAAAACAACTAAAAGTAAAAATATTGCTAAGGTTGGGTGTGTCAGGAGATCTCAAGTTCAAGGCCAGCATGGTCTACTTAGTCAGACCTTGTCTCAAAAAAAAAAAAAAAAAAATCAACCAGTCTTCTAGACCTTAGCTAGTCTTTAGAATGGAGGGCATGTTGCTGGGGATTTGGGTGGAGCATGAGGCTTTGATATAGTCTTGGGTCCTGTATAACAAAGGAACAGTTTCTGATAGGAATTCCAACCATGCCCCCATGGTCATGCATGCCTGGCAGGACACTTAGTCATCTCCGTCTAGTCATTTCTGGGTCATACGTCCTACCCTGCAAACCCATGCCCCATGGCTACGTGGTCACGTAATCTCGTGGGTGTGACCACGTGATCTATGTGCATGCATGGAATAGCCACATGGGCCTGTGTATGCAGGTGCATCCTGGCCTTTGTAGGATGGGCCCCATATTCCCCCGCTCTCTTTCTTACACATGTCCTTCCACAGGCCTGACCACATCTATCCCTTCCTTTCTCTTTGTCTTGATAAAACTCTTGTCAGTGGACTCTGTCGTGTTTCATGACTTTTCCTTGGGGGTAAGAGTGCTGCAAAAACAAACAAACAAACAAACAAACAAACAAACAAAATAAAACAAAACATCAGTTTCTTCTTACCTGAAATGTGAAGAAGGGAGTAGCCAGGAGTGTTAGCTCACACTTGAAATCTGAGCACCTGAGAGACTAGGGAGGAAAACGATTTCCTCAAGCTCAAAACCAGTGCTCTAGTCCTGCCTAAACTGCTGAGAGAGACCCTGTCTCACAGAACTAAGCAGCCAACAACTGATAAACAAGAAAAACATACACTTAACACACACACACACACACACACACACACACACACACACACACACCAAAAAAACTAGGGGGAAATGATCTTCTGGTCTCTTAGTTTTGCTTCCTTTGATGGCCGTAGATGTATCTTGCCCTCCAAGGAACTGATTCACACTCTTCATTGTGGAGGCCAATGGCTCACTGACAGGACTGGAATTGGCACAGGACACACCAAGACCAAGTTCTCAGCACAAAGGGGAATTATGAGGGACACAGAGGGACAAAGGCAAGGATAAGAGACAAAGACAAGAGACAGGGTGAAGAAGGGGAAGAGATATTTGCCCTGAAGGGACAAATGACTATGTTGTTTTTATCCAACTTGTCCTATTTACTCGGGAGTCAGATGTTGGGGTGAAAACCTACTAGATCAGAGAAGCCAAAAAACAACTAGCTGACCTTCCTTTTTGGCCGGAGACCCAGCAAGAGAGTGTCTCTCCACTGGTGCCAAACTCAAAACGGCCCCAGAATCTCTAAGTTCCTCCCTACTCCTTCCTGTGCTTCTCTGTCCATATTCCTTACTCTCTATGGCTAATTCTTGTCAACCAGTCGCTGGCTCCATCCCCTAGTCCAAGGTTAATTTTATTAACACAGTCTCGGAGTTTCACAGAGAGATAAAATATCCCATAACAGGACTACCTCTGGATAGAGAAGAGACAGATGTGGCATGTAGGCAAATGGTAGTTTATAAAGAGAAAAGGGGAAACCCCCGTGTTAGGATGAGTTGGTTTGTTTTGATTGGGCATTTTAATTAGGTGAGCTAAAAGGCGGTTTTTGATTGCTGGACTTGAAAACTTTGATAGCTGGACCTTGGTAGTCAGCCTCAGGGGGAGGAAGTGGCCAAATAAGGGAAGAGACCATGGTGACTAGCTTTAGGAATGCAATGGAATGGTTTTTAGCAAGGGGGAGAAGGGTGAAAGGCAAAGCCTGTTGTCGCCATGTTTGCTGTGCTCAGGCCGGCTACAGCCCTTCACTCACATGTGGCAAAGCTGCAGACCTTTCTTCCCAGGCCACTTCAGACTCCTGTCACGTATGAAACGAGATTTCCTTTCCTCATTGTAAATTCTGTCTGGCCTGACATTCACAGGGCTTCCATCCACCGAAAATAGCTTGGTCCTTGCTTCCTTAAAGCTGTTGAGAAATGCAGTAAATAGGGCTCTGTTCAAAGTGGCAGAAACCCAGCATGGCCTGGCTGACCAGAAAAGGGGCACTTGGTGCACCCCACCAGTGCCCAGGGAGGTAGAACTGGATGGAAGATGGAAAGGTGGGATCCAAGATGTCAAGTTCATGCCCTCCGCCTTTCAGGTCTCCCTCCTGCACCGGTCCATTCACCCATCCTCCTCCTCCCAAGTGGTGACCAAGACGGCCCAAAGGAATCGTGGCTTTAAACCTTAGCACTTAGCCGCACAGGGGCAGGCCAGCTCTCCTACACCTCCAGCTCTCTTGCATCCACATCACCTCTGGCACCACCACACAGCGGCCGGTGAGGGCGTGGTCTAGCTCAATGCAGTACTCAGACATCCACACGGCCTTAGACGGCAGCCCAAACTAAGGAGGTCACATGGTATTTGGTGCTGACATGGGTCATGGATTTGACAGTCAGCTGCTGCAGAAAGGCCATGGACCCAGACTTTGTCCTCGGCAGCATCAGTCTGTCCAGATGTCACCGTGGCCTCAGGTGGCAGGGCAGGCCTCTCACATCAGGCTGTCCCTTATCGCCTGTGAGTCTCCAGTTCCGCCTCTCTTCAGAGTGCACACACGGTTCCACTTCTCTTTCTCTCCCATCTCTCCTGCACATACTTGCTCATCATAGCGGTGCCCAGCCCAGCCCACACTGGTGCAGCTGTGGGCTGATCACCCTAGTGGATCTCGGAGGCCTGGCTGCTTGTGGTGAAGTCCTGGCTTCCCTCCTCCCTGGGAAGCCGCAAAAAAAAAAAAAAAAAAAAAAAAAAAAAAAAAATCTATTTAAAAAAAAAATCAGAATTTTTAGTCTTTTTTTTGGGGGGGGGAGGGGGAGGTAGGGGGTTTTAAGATAGGGTTTCTCTATTTAGCTTTGGAGCCCATCCTGGAACTCGTCTGTAGACCAGGCTAGTTCAAACTCACAGAGATCCACCTGCCTCTGCCTCCCGAGTGCTGGGGTTAAAGGTGTGTGCCACCACTGCCCGGCTAGAATTTTCATTTTTAAGAATTTCCTGCATGCAGTTGTATTTTAATCATATTCACACCCTCAGTCCTCCCCCTGACTCTTCCTGGATCTGTTCCCCACTTTGCAACCCCCTTCAAACTTGCTGCCTTCTTTCTCTCTCTTTTTTTCACTTTCAAATAACCCACCAAGTCCAATTTGTACTCCATCCTCTGGAGCTTGGCTGACCTACCAGGGGCTACACTCGTCAATAAGACTGACTCTCTCTCCTCCCAAAGCTTTCAACCGTCCAGCGCGCCTCACTCGGGAGTAAGCCCCACTCCCCTCCATACTGGAACGTTGACCGTCTTGATTGTCTACAGCCAACTACAGCAGCTGTGCGTTCCTGAGTGCAATGGATGCATCCTCTCCAGGAGACTGTTTTTCTCCAATCCTCCCCAATCTAGCCTCTCTTCAGGGACCCCCTCTGATGAGGACCTTTAACGTCCCAGGATTGTCATCTCTGAAGTAGAGACAGCAGCAGTGACTGCCTCACGGGCTTGTCATTAGAATAGTGGTGGCCCAGAGAAAAGCCTCAGTGAGCAACAGTTACAATCATGATCTTGCCTTTAAGGAAGCTTAATTCTAGGGTCCCACTCTTAAAGACCTGGGGTCTTCCATGGGCCGCTTCTGTCCCCTAGCTCCAAACGGGGACATTTAGAAATGTGAATGTTTCTCAGGAGGAGTCCACACCTGGTCAGGCACTGCTCCAAGATGGTGGGTTTGTTTGCTCTTTGAGATTGGAATGTTGTGCCCAGATCGTGATCCCCAGAGAGACCACCAAGGACGAGCAAGCCGGAATGCAAAAGCAAGGTTTAATTTCAGGATCTTACTGATCAGTGCAGATGGACCTCTGGAGCTCTTAGGGGTCCCGGTGGGGGTGTCTCTGGGGATCCTGGACGAGCCCCCAAATGTTGTGCCCAGATCATGACCCCCAGAGAGACCACCAAAGACGAGCATGTTGGAATGCAAAAGCAAGATTTAATTCTGGATATCCAAAAGCGATACAAGCCTAGGCAGGGACTTCGTCCAATACATCCAACACGGTGGAGGCTGGAGGAAGTGCCCACCTATCTGCAAGCTCAGCTTTTAAAGGGAAAAATCACAAGGTTACATCACTTAGGGGTGCTAGTATGGGTACAATTCTGATTGGCTCGCTTCTAGGGACTTCTAGAAATTACTTCTAAGGGGGTGGTTGCCCGCCACCATTTCTCATTTGCTGCCCTCAGGTGGGGGCATTTCTGTGGTCAGTTACCCTGGAAATCAGGGAGAGGACATTCCATAGTCCGGCAGGCATTACCTCGTGACTATCTTGTAACTCTGTACTTTTACACTTCCTGGTTTCTGGAATCTGAACTGACTGGTTTCAGTAACCAATGGCTTATTCCCAAAAGGAGAAATCTTAGGCCTTAATTTTAGGGTGAAAGCATTTTGGTCTTATTTCTAAGATGGTTCATTTTGGTCTCACAGGATCTAGACTCACTCTACTGGTGTGAACTTTTCATCCTCTTGCCTCTGCTTCCTGAGGGCTGGGATTACAGGCTTGTGCCACCACACCTAGTTTTTATGGTACTAGAGTTTGAAATCTGGGCTTTGGGCATGCTGGTTAGGCACTCCACCAAGGGAACTGAGCCAGGCTGTAGTGAGTCTTTCTCTGTCTTGCCAGCCCACCTCCTAAATAACCACACAGAGACTTATTAATTATGAAAGCTCAGCCTATAGCTCTAACTAGCTCTTATAACTTAAATTAACCCGTATCTTTAATCTACGTTCTTTTACATGGCTTTACTTCATAATGCTCATGCTGCTTACCCTGAACCCCTGGCATCTCCCTTCTATTCTGCCCTTCTTCTTCCCAGCATCCTCTGTGCCTAGAAATCCTGCCTAGCTATTGGCCATTCAGCTTTTTATTAAACCAATCAGAATGACACGTCTTCACGGTGTACAAAAAGATTATTCCACACCAGGCACTTAACATTTCTATTTATCTTTATCTTACTTCCTGTGTGTATGTGAGTGCATTTTGTTAACACCTTGGGCATCAGATCCCCTGGGCCTGGAGTTATTGACAATTGTGAGGCATCACATGGGTGCTGTGGATTGAACCTGGGTCCTCTGCAAGCACAGCCAGTGCTCTTAATCATTGAGCCATCTCTCCAGATTCCTCAGGCACTGTTCTAAATGAGTCTCATGGACTGTCTTGTTCTTGTCTAACAGAAAAGCTATAAATTCAAACTATTTTCAGCCTCAGTTTCAGAGAGGTAGGATAACCTTCCTCAAACCATGCTTGGTAATCGGTAAACCTGACCAGGAGGTCTATTCACAGGACAAGTGACCAGTTGTCTCTGCTTCTCAGAATATTTTGTTTCTTTCTAAAATGCCTGGCCACATCTCTATTCCAAACAGACACCAGTACCTGCACAATCCTGCTAGTAATAGCCCCCTTCTTGTCTTCTAGAAACTACACACATGCTCTCAGAAAGGCAGGGGGTGAGGCAGGGGGATCTCTCCTTCCCTCTTTTTCCCCCCTCCCCCTCTCTTTTTTTTTCATTATTTCTTGACAGGGTCTCTTTATGTAGCTGTGCCTGGCCTTGAACTCCCAGAGATCTGCCTGCCTCTGCCTCCTGAGGACTGGGATTAAAGGTGGTTGTCACTGTGCCCTGATTCTTTTCTTCCATGGTTCAGAAAAGGACCCCAAACATACTCAGAACTTGTTGAAGTCAATTAAATGAAAAGATAAGATATAAATGAACTATGGATTAATGTGGTGAGTGACCATCTATTTTAGCCTCAGTTTGAGCGCTGTTCTTGTATGGTACTATGTTGCCCCCATGTGGCCACTTGTAAGATGGCAGACAGTAAACAACTAATTTTGATAGAAATTTTCAAAATTTTAGAATAATGCAGGAAGTAATATAGTTAATTTGTTATATCTATCACTAAGATTTTAAAGTCATGTATGTTTTCTATGTTCTATTTGCATTTGAGTTCCAGATATCACTGTAATACATTAGCATACACCTTAAAATGAGATCAGCTCATTTTACAGATAAGAAAACTGAGGCATAGAGAGGTTCAACTACTTGTTCAAGTTAATATGCACTGAAATCCAGACACTTTGTCAAAGCCAGGAACTCCTCACCCTAGCTTTTAACATGGCTGCCTGTATCTTTTCCAAAATAGGTCACTATGCACATGTTACCTCCCATAGGAGACTTCCCAGGGCATCCAGTTCATGGTATCCTCCATTGAACCCTCAGCTTTTGACGTATTGACGCCCGTTTTCCATGCTAGGAAATTCATATTCATTCACTTTCTTTTGTACTGTCTTGTCTATATTGTCTCCATCCTTTGCCCCACCCCCAAACCCTGGGGTATCCACTCCTCAAGATTAGGGACCACATCTGAATTGTCCACTTCTGTAGTTCAGGCCCTGGCTGGAAGGTGTCAGGGGGCTGGAAACATTTAGTAGAATGAATGGAGGGGCTGGATCTTGTAGTACCCTACAGCTTGGAGTATCAACACTCAGGAAGTAAAAGCAGATACCCTGCGTTTCATAGCTAGACCTTGTCTTAAAAAACAAAAGACCGAGGCTTGGAAAGATGACTCAGTGGTTAAGAGCATTTACTCCTTTTTAAAGAGGACCTAGATTCGAATCCCAGAATCTATATGGTAGTTCACAACCATCTATAATTCTAGATCCAGGGGATTCAGTGCCTTTTTTTTTTTTTTGTCCTCTGCAAACACCCATCATACATGTGGTACGGACAGACAGACATGATGGCAAAACACTCAAACACAAAATAACTAAAGCTTAAAGGTGTGTGTATGTGTGTGTGTGTCTCGGGGGAAGTTGAGGCTATAGCACTGTGGTAGAGTGCTTGCCTAGTTCAGTTAAGGCCCTGGATTTGATACCTAGTACTGCAAACAGACAAAGAACAATAAAAATAAGAATGGAAGAGAGGGAGAGGGAAGGAAGATAGGAAGGAAGCGGGGACAAAATCCCAAGCTCTCTAAGAGAGTGAGGCAGGTTATAGAAGGAGAGAAGATGGAGGGCAGAGAGGAAAGCAAGATTCGAAGATGCTTTTGGCAGGTGCTCAGGACCATGAAACATCAAGAGTGAGTGGGTAAGTCCAAGCCAGGCCTCCACTTGGCTGGGAGGACATTGCTCTGATTAGAGTTGCCAGACTTGGCAAATAAAAGCACAGGATGACCAGGTTAAACATTAATTTCAGATAAACAGGGAATAATTTTTTTTATGGAGCTATCCTTGCCTGGCTCTCTGCTTGGTGCTAAGTGTTGTGGGAGATCCTGTCGACTCTAGTCTGCTTTTTAAATACAGAACATTTTGTTTTTGCTCCTGAATAACGAAGCACAAACTCTTTATTGATCTAAAAGAAGGACAGATTTCTCAGACAGATGGCAGCTTGTTACAGGAGAATGCTTCTGGAGTCTTAAGGGAAGGAAAGGGGGAGGTGCCAGTGTATTGTTCTGAGCCCATGGTGGCCTTCTGGAATCTGCTTGTCCCCTGGTACTTTCTTCTCCAGGTCTGGTGACCCGGAGTAGTGTTTAGCTCCCTGGTTGCTGCTAAAGAGAACAGGAGAGAAACATTCAGCTCAGGAGGAAAAGGCAGGATGGGAATGTGAGGTCACTGATGATCTGCCCGTTCATCCCATCTCACTAAGTGGCTGGGGGCAAGTCTTCAGAGATGAATGGCATGGGGTGTGGCCTTGAGGCTCTGCACAGAGAAGGTAGTGCCTCCTCACCCTTGCCTCTTCTCTCTTTCCTTTCCTTCCTCCCCCCTTCTCCCCTCCCTCCCTCCCTTCTGCATTCTTACTTCTTTTCTCATATATATCTTTTTTACTTCCTCAGCCATTTGTCATCTTAATTACCCAGTATCCAGATGGGACTCTAAAGGAATAACTACTGCACACTGGTTTTATTGTTATTGTCCTATCTTTGCACAGATACCTGCTCCTGATGCAACCACAATTAACCAACAGTACCCAACGCAACCTAGAGTTCATTTGCATACTCTTCTCTGATTGGTTGGTACAAATCCACCAGGCACCTAACCCTTCACTTATCTTCCCTTTGCTGGTTTGCTCAATCCGGTGTCCTGGGATTCTCAGATTTGTCCCTGCTCCTGCTCCGTGTGCCCTTGTCTGCTCAATAAAGTGTCTCTGGTGATCTCTTTGGGTTGAAGTTAAAAATCTGGATCAAGCCTAAGCATTGCCACTGACAAAATTATGTGACCTTGATGAATCATTCTGCTGTTCTGACACTCTGTTCCTATATCTGTAAGTGAGAAGAATTGCCTTGACTGGATTTTTAGGAGAATATTCTGTGGTAGTTAGTATATGCTCAAAAGCCAGATAGCCTGAGTTCAAAGCCTGCTTCTACTTATCTGCAAATGCCCTGCACCCATGACCTATTTCTCTTTCTTCTGAATAATAAATTAATAAGCCGAATAAGTGCATAGATGTAAAAACACAACAGTGCTTTGAACACAGGCGGTCTAATATGTGTTAGCTATTACTGTGATAGATATTAAAGTCTATTGTCTAAATGTGGTTCATGGCATTATTGCCCAATTCATATGTGAGTATGGGCTAGGAAAAATTAGTTGGCTCAGAGTACAGAGGTCCCTTTATGAAGAACACTCAAAAGAATGAAGCCCTAACCTGCTGGGCTCCAGTCTTCACATTTGTAAAGTGTCTATGACAACCGCACCTCTGCCTCTTTCCCAGGAGAGCTCACATGCCTGGCCCACTGTAAGCCTTCAAAACAAACATGTTGCATGAGTGAATGCATGGGCCACATGGGTGTCAGTGACATGGCAAGCTACAGGGTTCTGTCTTGGGTGGCAGCTGGACTAACTTGTGGCCCCTGAGACCTACTAAAGTGGAGGCCCACGAAGGCAGGGGGTGAATGCTGAGCTGAGCAGCCAGGCTGACTGTGTGTTGGTTAGCATTCCACATCTAGATGATGGGATTCTGGTTAAACCAGCCTAAAAGGATCCTTGCTGGAGACAGGTCAGTGTGGTAAGACATCACCTGGGAGATGGATGAGGACGAGGAACCTATCAAGCAGTTGGAGTTATTTGAGATGAAGATTGTGCTTCCTATTAAACTGATTTAGTAATGCTCTCTGCTAAAACCGGGCCTTACGAGGAACATTGGCTAGGAGATGGTTCAGGAGCCAGACTGAAGTTTGGTCAAGGAGAAACTCTTTGTCAGTCTGCATGGGAAACATCTGGGAACTAAATGCCAGTATTAACAGTGGTTATCTCTGAAGAACAGAAGTAACTTTAAATGAAAATTTTAGAGGTACGGGCTGGGGGAGTCGGTAAGTGGTAGAGCGTAGAGCACGTGCTGAGTAGGGATAGGGCTGCATTTGACGCCTCCCCCTGTACTTAAGGCAAGAGTTCCTGTTTAGATCATGTAGGCTCTCTGTGGCTCTGGTGGATGCCACTATCGCTCACAGAAAGCAAGGTTGAGACAGAAGTGTAACTTTGGATGTTTGCAAGGAGCAGGGCAGATCTCTACAGCAACCAGAGAGTACGACCTGAGGGGAAGACAGGAGCCTAGACCTTGAAAACTGTCAAGGCTTAGACTTCATTTGATTCCTGACTGTCTTTTTTCCTAATAATCAATCACCTCCGGGAATCTTTTGTTTATTCATTTTCTGAGACAGATTCAAGCTGCCCTTAATTTTTCCAATCATCCTCTTGTTGTCCCCCGGGGTCTAAGGACTGCACCACTCCAGGCTGCACCCCGGAATTCGCACTTTTTCCTCGGAGGGCGTCCGAAGACACTGAAGCCTGACGCAGGCTAACTACAGCTCCCAGCATGCCGTGCGCTTCGCCGCGAGCGCGGCGCGCGTTGCCGACGTCGGCCGTAGCGCGGGGAATTTCGAGTAGAGGAGCTGCGTGGCAGGCCGGTAGCTGGCGGTCCTGTCAGGTGCGACCATGGAGGCCCTGGCCGAACCGCGGTGGCCTCCGGGGCTGGCGATGATGAAGGTGAGTGTCTCGGGAAGGCCGGGGCGCGGACGGCGCGGACGCGAGCGGGGCGGCGCTGGCCGCGCGCCCCCGCCTCGGCCCTACCCTGGTCGGCCTCGCGACGCCGGGCCTCAGTTTCCAACGCCCGAGACCGTTCGGGAACGCACGGCGGCCGTACGCGGGGAGCCCAGGATGGCCGCCCTAACGAACCGGATGTTTTGGGGTTCAGTCACAACCGCCTCGTCACCAGGATATAGCCACTGTAACGCAGTGTCAACGATGGTGACAGTTCATCCCCCGAGAACTTCCCTGTGTTCACAGCGACATCACGCGTGCTTGGGTGGACGTTACATCGGATGACGTTTTTATGACCATATACCAAAGCAGGGGATCTGCTTGCCACGACTTGCCTTTTCTCCCAGAGGTTCAGGAGTGCGTCTCGTTCTTAGCACACCGCGACCGATTTCTCCCGGATGTTGCCTTGCCTTACTCAATAATGACACATCGCTCTTTTTTTTAAACTTTTATTTATGTTGTTAATTTATGAGACAAGGTCTTACTCTAGCCCCTGGCTGGCTTGGAGTTCGGTATGCAGACCAGGCTAGCCTCGAACTCAAAGATCCATCTGCTCCAGCATCCTGAGCGTTGGGTTTAAAGTCATGGGTCACTGGCCATCTCTGGCTCACATCTTTTTAAAACAGAGATCAGGACCTAGGCCCAGCACTTAGCCTTTCATTTTAAAAAAAATTATTGCACACTGATTTATTTCACTTAACATTTACTTGGGTAGATATGTTTTGTTTTTTTTTGTATTTTTGTTTTCCCTAAGAGTCACTCCTGAATTCAGGCTTTTCCCTTACTTTTCATAAAAAAACAATGTATTTACCTATAACAATTGATTATTCTTTGCAAGCAGATTTTGTTTTGTTTTGTTTTTGAGACAGGGTTTCTCTTACGTAACCCTGGCTGTCCTGGAACTCCCTCTATAGACCAGGCTGGCCTCAAACTCTGCCTCCAAGTGCTGGAATTAAAGGTGTGTGCCACCAACTCCAGCACAAGCGGGCTTTTTAATAGCTATGTAATATTTCATCACACGGATTGTTAATGACAACTTTTTTGTTTTTGTTTGATTTTGAGACAGGCTCCCTGTGTAGTATAGGCAGGCTTGGAGCTTGCTCCCCAGCGCAAGCTGGTGTCTAGCTTTGGAACCTCTTGCTCCTGCCTCTGAAGTGCTAGGTTTAAAAGTATGTGTCACCATAATGGCATTTGCTTATAATGATGTATAATGTGTTTAATATATAATAATATAATGGTATTTAAATTATTTATCTTAAACATTTGTTCTGTGCATTGAGTGTTTTGCTTGTTTGTATGTATGTGTTTCTACATGCATGACTGGTGTTTGTAGAGGTCAGAAGAGAGCATTGACTCCCCTGGAACCAGAGTCATAGATGGTTGTGAGCCATCTGTGAGTGCCAGGAATCCAACCCAGGTCCAGCTGATGCTCTTAACTGCTGAGCCATCTCCTCAGTCTCTACAGCTTTTAAGTAATAGATTCATATGATTTAAGAAATACATAAAATGAAACAGATCTTCCTGCCATGTCTCTCATTGTTCAGTTCCCTGCTCTTAATAACTATGATTTTTTTTTGAGTAGGGTCTCACTGTGTGGCTCTGGCTGTCATGAAACTATGTAGATCAGGCTGGTCCGAAACTCACAGAGATCCTCCTGCCTCTGCCTCCCAAGTGCTGGGAAATGTATGCCACTATCCCTGGCTATAGTCTACATTTTTATTCAGTGTGTGTGTGTGTGTGTGTGTGTGTGTGTGTGTGTGTGTGTGTGTAGCTCAGAATGGCAGCCAGGTCTAAATCCATGCTAGATGAGGACTCTACCCTTCAACTACCTCCTCAGCTTCCCACACTAAAGCAGTCTATCATGGTTACTATCAGTAACTTCCTTCCTACCTTCCTTCTTTTCTTTTAGATTAATTAATTAATTAATTAATTAATTAATTAATTAATTATGTATACAGTGTTCTGCCTGCATGGATGCCTGCAGGCCAGAAGAGGGCACCAGATCTCATTACAGATGGTTGTGAGCCACCATGTGGTTACTGAGAATTGAACTGAACTCAGGTCCTCTGGAGGAGAAACCAGTCCTCTTAACCTTTGGGCCATCTTTCCAGCCCTCAGTACCTTTCTTAAACTTAAAATTAAAAGATTTTTAAGTTGCAAGAATAAATCCTGTTGTGTTTAGCTTGTTGTCCAAGTTAACACTGACGGTAGCTAGCTATTTTGAAGGCTTCCTCATGCATAAGTATTGGACTACCGTGAGGAGGATGGGTATTTCAGTCTCAGAATCCTACCTCAGCCTCCGAAGTGCTAGGGTTACAGGGGCATGTTATCATGCCCTACTAGAGCCTTTGTAATGTGTGCCTTTCCTAGTCTCCAACTTGGTTCTTAAGCTGTGTGGTGACTGTTGATATCTTCTACCAAGTGGTGACCATATGCCAGAGGATGGGTTCTGAAGAGCTAGAAACATGGGAGAAGAGCAGGAATGCAGGGCTAACAGTGTGGCACAGGAACCCCCAGTGTCGGCTCTTCAGAGCAGCTGGGGTAACCTGAAATTTGAATTTAATTTAATTTGAATTTATTTTTATTTTTTTGTTTTTTGTTTTTTTCATGGCAAGGTTTCTCTGTGTAGCAGCCCTTGGCTTTCCGGGAACTTGTTTTGTAGACCAGACTGGCCTCGAACTCAGAGAGTACTGGGATTAAAGGCATGCACCACCACACCCAGCAAATTTAAATATTTGTGGGGAAGTTTTTTTCTCTATTTGTGATACTTTGCTGTTTCTCTGTAGTTAGATTTTGAGTAAGTGTGGAATTAATTTTAGGGGAATAGAGGGAAAGTTGTTTGCCAGGCATTGATCCTGCTACTGATGTCTTGCTGATACACATGTGTTTTTATATTTCAGACAATGGATGATTTGCTTCGCTGTGGAATTTGCTTTGAGTATTTCAACATTGCAGTGATAATACCCCAGTGCTCTCACAACTGTAAGTACATTTTGTTTTGTGTTAGTAAAAGCCCAAGATAGCTTTCATTAACACTGAAGATTCGTTCACATTTCATTTTTTATTTTTCATTCCTCTATCTTATACTTTTAAGAAGGTCTATGTCATCACCTTGTCTTGAATATGGCAGTTTCTTGCAAGGTTCTTATATTTTTCTCTCACTTCCCTTTTGATATTTTTATATGCCTTTTGTAGAATTTACAACAGTAAAGATTTTGGTATCACTATATGGTTATTTGTTGAGCAGTTTAATATGTTAAGTTTCAGGATGTTTTTAGCAGGATGACAGATAAATGGTTCAACCACTTGGTTTGGAATTATAAATCTTAAGCTTCAAAACAATAGGAATGCAGATGCTTTTCAACATGGGATTATTTCCCAGTAAACCTGTCAGGACTTGAAAATATTGTTAAGTGAAAATTTTGTTAACACACCCAACCTATTTCCTGTTGTAGCACAGAACAGGTAGAATGAATTGACTTCCTGACCTACTGGCTGATGGGGCGCTGTGCCTACTACCTCTACCCAGCATTTCAGAAGTATTGTGTTGCATATTGCTAGTGGAAGGTTGTGGTGGGGAGCAGGACAGGAATTCAAAATGTAAAATGTGGTTTCTGTGTAGTAAATACCGTTTTTGTATTCTGGGATGGTTAGAAAATTGTCCAACTGTCATAATTCAAGGACCATCTAGGTTCCCTCAGAATTCTCTCATTGAAGAGTACTGCAGATCGTTTTCTCACTTGGCAGCCGTGGGGGACTTAAGAGCAGTGCAGTAGCCTTGCTTATCTTCTTTATTAGAAATATGCTTTACATGCTTAGGGATAGGCTGCTTCTTTTCTCTCATTTGTTAGGTGATGTGGATTTAGCCCTCAAACATACTTAGGCAAGTGCTCTGCCACTCTCCCAAGTATTTTAATAGCTTAAGATTGTGGAACTTTGTTAACCTGTCATTTAGGCCATCTAGTTTATTGAATACTTAGATTTATGATCTTTTTTGTTCCTCTGCTTTCAAGTTGATATTTGCCTTCGAAAGTTAAAAATCAGTTCAGTGTGGCTTTAAAAAAGATGGGGAAAAGCTTTGACAAAAGGTTCTATGAAGTCATAATAAGATTCTGGCAGATGTCGGCTTTGTAGACACACCTCCGCTTGGCTCTTGAGTGCCACTTACCAAGTGGATGAATTTGTAATTATTGCCCAACGTTTCTCTAAATGTCAAAGTCTGTTGAGTAGTTTTTACTTCAGAAGATAGTTCTGAGAATTTATATGCAGAACTTGAGGCTGTGGAAGATGGTTTAGTGAGTAAAGTGAGGCTATGAGAGGCTATAAGTTCTGATCTCTACTACCCACATAAAAGCCAAGGATTGTGGAGTACATCTATAGCCTTAGTACTTGTGGACAGAGACAGATGAAATCCTGGGGCCTCACTCTAGTCAGCCTACCTGGAAAACCAACAGTAACAATGTGAATTTCAGGTTCAAAGAGACCCTGTCTCAAAAATAAGATGGAGGGTGATTGAGGAAGACACACATTGGCATCCATATGTACATACCCAGACAAGTGCTTCCACATGTAATAGACATACCAAAAACAAAACCCCTCACTACTTGGCCCATTTTGAACTATCATTACTTTTCTATTGCTGTGATAAAACACCATGACCAAGGCAACTTTGGAAGGAAGGGTTTATTTGATGCATTTTCTGCCAGAGAGATAAGAGTCCATTACCATCACAATAGGGCAGGGAATTGTGGCTGCAGGTCAGCAGCATGGCACTGGAGCTGGAAGCTAGAGCCTAAGGGCTCACATCTCATACCATAACAGGAAGTGGAGAGATGGAGCTTGAAATGGACAGTGTCTTTAAACTCTCAAAGCCTGCTCCCAGTGACTAACTTCCTCCAGCAAGGCCACATTTCCTAAGCCTTCCTAAACAATGTCACCAACTGAGAACCAAGTATTTAAATGCCTGAGAAAATGGAGGAAATTTCTTTGAAACCACCACAATGGGTCTTTACAAATGATAGTTTTCTTCCAGGTAGAGTCATATGAATAGCCAAGATCAACTTTGGGGACTGTTTCTAAATCTATTTTAATATCTTTACAAACAATGAAAATCATACATTAAAATGCAGCATGTTCAATGAGTTCTGACAGATATGTCATATAACAGGAACAGTTAAGTTTCTTCATCAGATAAAGTTCTTCCCATTTCAGTTAATGTGGTCTTTGAAATACCCATAGATCTATCTATAGCTAGATCTATCATGTGGTATTGTCTTGGATTGATAGGATTGATGGCTCTGAATCCTAGTTATTTATTGCTTGCTGCTCCTTAAACATTCCAGGATTCATCACCGTAAATCACTTTATTCTGTTTCACTCTGCTTGTTTTTTTTGGAAACAAGCAATAAACACTATGTTTGCATTTAGTTATTAAAGTTAGAATGAGTTAAGAAGCAGGTTAGTTAAACTAGACCCATAGTCACTGTGTTGTTATTCCAGACGAGGGTCACAAAGTTATGCAGAGCTGCACTCCTGGACGTTCTGGAGTGCTGGTCCTTAGTTGATTAGATGGTGTTTTCTTATCAGCTAAAAATAATTATTAAATTTTTGTTGAATCAGTATTATTTAAAGTGATGTTTTTTTTTTATGACCCATATCCACTGAATTAATATAAGTGAGAGTAGAGTTTAAATTGAAAGCAGTAACCTTCTCTGTAGGTGCCTGAGCTCAGCAACAGCCATGTTTAGGAATTTGGGACTTAAAATATTGCCTGGGAAACTTCTTATTGTGTGTCTTAATTACTTTTCTGTTGCTGTAATATAAAACATGATGACCAAGGCAACTTATAGAAGAAAGAGATTATTTGGGTGTACAGTTTGAGAGGGTTAGAGTCCATGACAATCGTGGTGGGAAGCATGGCAATAGGCAGGCAGCATGGTGCTGGGGCAGTAGCTGAGAGGTCACATCTTAATCCACAACCACAAGGCAGGGAGAGCTAACCAGGAATTCTGTGAGTCTTTTGACACTTCAAAGTCCACCCCTAGTGATACCCCTCCTTGAACAAGGCCACACTTTCTAATCCTTCCCTCACTGTTCCACCAAGTAGAGACCTAGTATTCAAATATATGAGCCAATGGGGCCATTTTCATTCAAATCACTACATTCCAGTCCCTGGCCTCCATAGGTTTGTGGCCATATAATAATGCAAAATGCATTTTGTCAAGCTTCAAAAGTGCGCATAGTTTTTCAATCTCAACACAATTTAAAAGTACAAAGTCTCTTTTGAAACTCAAGGCAGTATTTTAATCGTAACTTCTTGTAAACTCAAAATCAAAAAGCAAATTACATAATTCCAATGTACAGTGGCATAGAATATACCTTACTTTTCCAAAATGGAGGAAGAGGAGCACAGTGAGGAAATACTAGACCAACTGAAGACTGAAACCCAGCAGGACAAACTCTAGAGCCCCTAGCTCTATGTCTGATGTCAGAGGATTCAGATGCTTCTTCCTCTCCTGCTTTGCTGACTGCAGCACACTCCTTGCTCTTGGGCTGGTTCCACATACTCCCTATGTACAACTCTCCTTGGCAGATATCCCAAGGTTCTGGTACCTCTAACATCTTGGGGTCTTCAACACAATCCAGGCTTTGTTGTCACAGCTTCATGCAATAGCCTTTCAGGACCTCCATGCTGGGACTCCCCTGCCGAAAGCCTGACCTCAGTGGCTTTATTTAGCCATGGAGGAAGATTCCACAACCACTTTTCTTGTGTATCCTCATGACTTGAAAGCAAGAATCATGTTGATAACACTGCCAAGTTTTACTGCCCAGTTGGGATAGAGCCTAGCCCCCTCCTTGAGTTACATTTGGAGAAGCTTTCCTTTGTTTTCAGCAGCAGAAAATTCCTCAGGCATTTACTAGCTGGATGGGGTCTCACCCTGAGTGCACCCCTCCCTTTATTCTGTTGTATAGCAGATCTTCGTTAATCTTCTCATTTCTTTCAGCACAGTCCTTGGCTCTGACATTAAATTTTCTGTTGTTCTTTTTCTTCCCAAACTACATTCCCCCCCCCCACTTGTTCTTTTTCATTTTAGACCTGCATAAGAGTGATTACTAAGAACCATTGGATAGAGTTAGTGTTCAACTGTCTTAAAATCTCCTCTACCAAGGAATTAATCCATTATTTGCAATTTAGGTCAAGTGTGGAAAGTAGCCACATTCTTTGCCAAAATTATCACAAGACTGTTTTCTATCCCAGTTGCTAATATTGTTCCCCTCTGAAACTGTTTGATCTGGGCTGCCTTAGTCCACATGCTCTTCCAAGCTCCAACTAGGATGGCCCATTAAGCTCCACTTCAGCTGCTTTCCTAGTCCAAAGTCTAAGTCTTCCACATTCCTCCAAAAGACCGCATGCTCAGGTCTGTCAGAACAATCCCACTCCTGGTACCAGATTTCAGAAATTTCCAGCAACTGTCGGTCACACTTCAGATGTTCTCTTTGGTGCTGGCTTCAGTACAGGTTTCTTTTCTGGTTCCTGGGTGCTTTCTGCTTGGGGACTCTCTTCCCTGTAGAGCTGCCTGTCTAGTTTTTTTGGGGAGGGGTAAGTAGTTTAGCCTGTGACTTTGTTTTTCTGATGGATCTGAGGAGAGTTGTTGGTTTTTCAGGTTGTTCACAAATGAATGGCAACTGCCAGCTTCTTTGCAATGCCCAGAAGAGCTCAACCTTTTTTTTGTCTGTCCTTGGCCATATGTCCCTTCCTTTTCCCCCTTGGGGTACTGTTGTTGGAGCTGGCAATACTTTATTTGTGAATACTTGCACCATCAAAATCATACTGTTTTTGCTTCCTCAACTTAACTCAGCTGAACTTAGTCTTTGGGTAGAGGAGTCACTACTGGGGTATTATCTATTACACCAGATAGTTTTCTTTGGGAGTGCATTTGATGCTGCCTCAGCTATGAAGAATTTAGTAGATACTTAGTTCCTGCTTGACTTGTAATATAGTTGTCTTGTGCTTTGTTGGCTCTAAAAAACCTTAGCCCTGTGTATTGTTTTGGCATCTGTTAAGTGTAGGGTGGTGGGCATCGCAGGGTTAGGATGTGGGTATCTATGTGTTCCCGTGGCTCATAAATGGCTCATAAATGGAGCAGAGAGGGAGTGGTGTGTGCCTACAGAGTTGTGAGAGCTTAGAAATAAATGCGCTGCACTAGATGCATTTCCTTTCCTTGTTAACAATGCTTTTAGTTACATGTGTAGACACTTGTGGAGCAAGAAGGCTCTAGAAACTTAAAACTATAATGATGTAATGATGGAAGTACTCTAGTCTTAGTCCAAAATTTTGTTAAAAGTCAGAGATTCCTACATTACCGAATAGTGTAACTTCCTGTGTTACATTTTGTGTCTTTTTCAGATTGTTCTCTCTGTATAAGAAAATTTTTGTCCTATAAAACACAGTGTCCAACTTGTTGTGTGGTAAGTTTTTATTTTCTTTTTAAAAATTTTGTTGATTGGGGCAAGTTTTTTGCTTTCTGTGTCCACAGAAATGCATGGGATCATATGTAGTCCTGAATTAAGCCACTTGACTGTTTCCAGGAAAGACTTCTGAAGTATATGGAAGAGACTTGGGTTTTGTTCTGCTTCTCATCAGAATTTTTTATACCCTAAATGTATTTTGTGAAGTAAAAGGCTATTGACTCCTATAATTTATGTTTTTATGCTTCCTAACTTTTTATAATTTCTCACTTTGGATGAAAACTACTTGTGGGACTCTTTGTTTGTGAAGGACTGGTATTTGTGTTTGTAGAGGAGGCAAGAGTTTCATGACAACTGGGCTCACCAAGCTTCCCTGGACTCTTACCACCCTCCCAGACCAGCCCATCAGAACAAATATCAGCAAGTGTGCTGTCTGTCCCTGAAGCTTTTTCTTGAGGTGAGGACAGGTAGAGAGGGAGATGGAATGGGAAACTAAACCTGTATCTGGGGAGAGAAAGAAGAGACACGCTCTCTTGAACAGGACACTGCCAGGACCTGGAGGTGTGACCGTTCTGGCTGGTACATGGTGTCAGGATGTCTGTGAACTATTTCCCTGTGCCATAAACAGTGCAGTTGCCTCCAGCCTCGGAGGTCTTGGCCACTGCTGCGCTGCCTTTGTTCAGATGGACTGAGCACCAATGCGAACCAGAAAGCATCCATGCTGCAGTGCTGGGTGGTGTTTTTGTAGTTTTGAGTTCTTATTTTTAACCTTCTTTGAACACTTAATGCCTCTTGCAGTGTTATTACTTAGAAACTCCTCTCTTCTGTTTCTGAGTAATTTGGGGAAAGCTAGAGTTTTGGTATTTTGAAGAAAAATCCTTGCTCATGGTGAGTTTTGTCTTAATTGGTGCAGAGTAAATAGCAGATAGTTTTAACATGCTTTTGAGAGCTGTTATCAGGCTTCCAGTTAGCAGGTCCTGATTCCCTGGCTAAAGTTCTGCGTTAGTATGAGATGAATTCACTTTATTTGGAGGCTTTCCTGGAAGACTAGTGGGACAGAGAGCTCCAGGAAGACAGGTCAGACATGTTCAAAAGCAAGATTGTGACAAATTAATTACTGTTTTTGACCTTTTCCATCTGTTGTTTCTCTTTTCTAGACAGTAACAGAACCAGACCTGAGAAATAACCGTCTTTTAGATGAACTGGTAAAAAGCATGAATTTTGCACGGTATGATTCAGTTTTGTGACTAACCCCTAACTGCCTTTGTGCTTTATGTGCAGCTCCTCCCCATCCCCGTTCAGTTAGGGAGTGCAGGGTTGCATACTGGAGCAGAAGAAGGGACGTGATGATAGCCACTGCGCACATGCCAAGCTCTAATATGGAGTCATAGAATCTTCTCTATTTGATAGAAAGTCTCCGCTTCTGAACAGTGAAGAGTCAAAGTGTAGCTAAATTGGCTCTTTACTCATAGTTGGTGTTGTATTGCTACTGGGGTGTTAGGCTTTGAGGCTTTTTAGTGGACAGCACTAGAGAATATGTGTTTATGCAGTTGTGTATACTAACACTTTTGTGTACACATACCTGTAATTGGTTCTGTTTGTATGTTTTAACCTATTAATCAGATTTACTCAGCATGTATAATATAGTATGCTGTATGAGACATGCAACTGCTTCTCTGTAAAGTTCTCATAGATAGCTTTGCTCCTTCACTGTCAAATGCATGAATGTGTGAATACGAGTTTGGTTACCCAAAGGGGTATAAAAAGGCATGTTTTACCAAACATCTGACATTGTTTTAATCATGTTATTAGTTCACATGTCCACATATAGAACTTGTTGGCTTGTTGGAACATTCTTGGAGATACTTTACTTTGCTTCTAAAAATATCATCAGACTGCCATTAGAATTGCACATTTATTCATAGGTTTGTATCCTAAAGATGATCACGTTTGATACTCTGAATTCTCCTAGTGCTCATTCCAGTAACTCTAGTTAGCTGTTTCCTTAGTGAGGCCACAGAAAAATGGTGTATTTTTCTAGATTAAGAAACTACATGGTTCTTTGATTCTCCTGTTGAAGTCATTGCTTTCTTACTGTAGTCTCTTGTCTATTAATACTTTTTTTTTGGCAGCGGGGAGGGATATGTGTGGATGTGACATGTGTACTTGTTAACATAGTTACACTTGCATGTGTGTGAGGGTATGGAAGCTGGAGATCAATACTAGGTGTCTGTCTTTGATTACTCCCCACATTTTTGGGGAGTGTTTCTCACTGACTTGAAGTTCGAAAATTTAGGTAGGCTGACTAGCTAATAAGTTTCAGGGGTCTGCCTGTCTCTGCCTGGCCAGCTCCAACTTTTTATGGGGGTCCTGGGGCTAACTCAGGTCATCTTGCTTCCACCAAAGTCACTTAATGACTGAGCCGTCGGCTTGTGCGTCTGTATTTGAAGCTCCCCGATGGGCTCTGTCTTTTCCTGTGCTTGCCTTCTTGGCATTACCATTGTTACCGTCACCCTTGAGGTGCACATTTCTTGGGTGTTCACCATGTGCGGTGCTATGGTACATCATCTGCAAAATGAATAGGGATGAAATAGAAGTTAATCGATAGCATTACTTGTTTGAACTCTGGTCTAAGATTGATGAGGGAAGAACTTTAATCTTATGACGAAAATGTAAGGTATTTATATTGCTTGTTGATTTTATTTCTTGTCTTTCTCATCTGCCGTTACCATTTCACATGCCATTTTGATTTTTAAAAATTTAATATTCTAAATTGAATAATAGGAAGATATGGGAAATAATTTAAGAGGTTTCAGATACTGGATGATATGGATCTTTTACATTTTTATTATTTTTATTTTACATTTACATTACATTACAATGACCTTTTGGCATTCATTTTCAAAGAACACACTTTTTCTTGGCTCATTTTGAATGTTCTTAGCCAGGTATGGTAGTTCACCTTCATTCTACCATTCGGGAAGCAGAAGTTAGAGGATCATGGGTGTGAGGCTAGCTTGGGTTACATAACAAGACCCTGTGTTTTAGGGAAGACATTTTTAATCTTCTGTTTTGAAGAAGATTTTTTAGATTTTTTGTTGTTGTGTTTTTGTAAGGATAGCATTATTCCTGCTCTAAGTGATAAAGTATTATTATTTTTTTTAATAGAGGCCAGTCTCCATCTATAGCATTGGTTTTATGAATTGTTTGGGTTGGTCAAGTTTGGAGCTTTCTTTTGGTACTCCATATGTAAGAATATGCACATTTTAGTCTGACCCTCCCCAAGGCAGTTGATGGTTCTTAGGGAATGAGGAGTCATTTTCTTTCTTTTCTTTTTTCTTTTTCTTTTCCTTTTTTTTTTTTTTTTTTTGAGATAGAGTTTCTCTGTATAGTCCTGGCTGTCCTGGAACTTGGAGATCTGCCTGCCTCTGCCTCTAGTGCTAGGATTAAAGGCGTGCACCACCACCACCTGGCAAGAAGTCATTTTCTTTACTGAGGTAGCCATTGGTAAGTAGCTCTGTTCTAGCTCTGTTCTAGTAAGTAACCCTAGACCTATTCTCATGCATGCAACCCCAAGTAAATCCAGTAGGTCAAAACAAAACAGAAGACATGAAAGTAGGAAGATAGGACCAGGGCTTGTTGGGAGGAAGAGTTCTGAAGGATTGGGGGGGTGGGTAATAGAGGACGAGGGAGGTAAATATGGTCAGAGTACAATTTTATATGTTTGAAATTGTCAGAGAATTTACAAAAACATTTTAGATAACAATTATAGCAGATAATGCTCTTAGTATCTTACAAGCAGGATGTGAGTTCCCCTGTGGTTGTGGTTGTGTTGTCATTGACAGCATGCTGGCTCTGCATTCAGGTGGCACTGGGCTCCAGTCCTGGTTCTCTAGTTATGATAACAATCAAGAGATTTACCCTTTTGACCCGTGTCTTCATCTGAAAAGATAAATGGTGCTGTTGATGGGATTACAGATGAGAGTTATATGAAGGTCTTTTCAATAGTACTTAGTACATAGGAATCCAAAACCAGATTTCTGTCACTACTGTGCATTTCCACCTCATACATTGATGCTCTAAGGTGCTATTAAGAATATGCTGGGGCTGGAGAGATGGCTCAGAGGTTAAAAGCACTGCTTGTTCTTCCAAAGGTCCTGAGTTCAATTCCCAGCAACCACATGGTGGCTCACAACCATCTGTACTGAGATCTGGTGCCCCCTTCTGGCCTGCAGGGGTGTGTGCAGACAGAACACTATACATAAATCTTAAAAAAAAAAAAAAGAATATGCTGTAGGGGCTGGAGAGATGGCTCAGAGATTAAGAGCACTCGCTACTCTCTAGAGGCCTGGGGTTTGATTCTTAGCACCCATATGGCAGCTCACAAAGGTCTAATTCCAGTCCCAGGAGACTCAATTCCTTCTTCAGGCCTCTGCAGGCACTGCATACACATGGTACACAGATACATGTAGGTAAAAACTCATACATGTAAAATGAAAAAAGACAAAAAGAATGCTTTAGCGGCCTCTGTCTTCTTCATCAGATGGTTCTAAGCTGCTGTTTGTGTTTCAGATTAGAGCAAACACTTGCAGGGACTCCAGTGGTGTAGCTAAATTCATTATATGGCCTTAATGACTTATGCACCTAGAGACATATTGTGAGTTTTGATTCTTGGCCACATTCTAAAGAGATGAGGTTACTTGTATAGTTAACAAGTCAGCAAGCTCTTCTATACTTGCTGAGTCACAGTTATTATATTCAGAGCAAGATGCCCTGTGGCGGGCTGTCTTGTGGCTCTGCCAGCTGTCTGAGATCTAATCTGTGTGCTTTCCAACTAGATGACTTGGACCTGGGACTTTATTTACCCATCTGTACAATAAAATGCTGATTCCTTTCTGATAGTCTTTCCAGCTCTAAAAGTTCATAATCTGTCCGTGAGATAGCTGAGTACCTGTGATGAGTGCTGTTAGGTTCTGCAGTGCCAGATTACTTTGATAAGGATCCATAAGGGAAAGTGACCAATTCCATTTAAATGTAAACATCAATTGGGAAATTAGCATTTCCACTCAACTTATTTTTTTTTTTTGGTTTTTCGAGACAGGGTTTCTCTGCGTAGCTTTGCGCCTTTCCTGGAGCTCACTTGGTAGCCCAGGCTGGCCTCGAACTCACAGAGATCCGCCTGGCTCTGCCTCCCGAGTGCTGGGATTAAAGGCGTGCGCCACCACTGCCCGGCTTCCACTCAACTTATTTTAGTGTATATAAATTATAACATGTTTCTTGGTTTTAGATGTTCTCTGTTTTCATGTTTCTCAAGTCTTCAAACAGACATTTCTTCCATATTTCAGACACCTGTCAACAGCTTATCTCATATTTTCCTTGAGCCTCCTAAGAGCAAATAATGCTTAACATGTGCAAAGGGGACTGCTGATGCTCTTCTCTGTTCCATACCTGCTCTGATGATTGCTGTGACTCTGTGAACAGCAGCACTGGTGTGTGTGTGTGTGTGTGTGTGTGTGTGTGTGTGTGTGTGTGTGTGTGTGTGTGTGTTTGTGTGTGTTGGATGTGTGTGCCATGGTATGTGTATGGAGGTGTGGAATATTAGTTGAAGATGTGTTACATTCATTTATGCCATGGAATATTTGTTTAATCATGCAAAGATGTGTTGCATTCTTTTATGTTGCATTTGTTTAACTCTGTGAAGCTGTTTGTTACTTTGCCTGTCTAAAACACCTGATTGGTCTCCTAAAGAGCTGAATTGCCAGTAGCTAGGCAGGAGAGAGAAATGGGGGCGGGGGGAGGCAGGCAGAGAGAATAAATAGAAAGAGAGAGAGAAAAGAGAGGAACAAGAAAAGGAAAAGGAGAGGAGGACATCAGGGGCCAGCTACCAGCTACACGGC
Source organism: Peromyscus maniculatus bairdii (assembly GCF_049852395.1). NCBI lineage: Eukaryota > Metazoa > Chordata > Mammalia > Rodentia > Cricetidae > Peromyscus > Peromyscus maniculatus. Next base: position 134,854,160 of record NC_134854.1, on the reverse strand, counting down.
CAGGCATGGAATAAGAAGGAAAGAAAAGATATACAGAAATGGAGAAAGGTAAAAGCTCAGAGGCAAAAGGTAGACAGGATAATTTCAGTTAAGAAAAGCTGGCTAGAAATAAGCCAAGCTAAGACGGGGCATTTATAAGAGAGAATAAGTCTGTGATTATCTGGGAGCTGGGTGGCAGGTCCCCCAAAGAGTAAAGAGTTAAAACAAACAAACAAACAAACAAACAAACAAACAAACAAAAAACCCCAACAACATGGAGGTCAAAGGACAACCATCAATATCATTCTTTGCTTTTCCACTTTGAGATGGGATCTCTTTGTCACTGCATAAACAGCCTAGCTGGCCTCTGAGCTTCTGGAATTTGTCTTGTTGTCTGCCTCCCATCTCTCCACAGGGTCACCCTGGGATTGCAGGTGTTGTGTTACTACATCTGGCTTTTATACGACTTCTGGGGACCCAAATTCAGGTTGTGGAGCTTGTATGGTGAGCACTTTTACCTACTGTCTCCTCAGCCCTGTACTGAAACTATCCTTTTAACTACTCTAGCTAAAGACTTTGGTGTCTCTCTGAATTTGCTTTTATTACCACTTAATTTGTTAATCCATTAATAAGTCCCACTGGCTCTATCTTCACAGTGCTTCCCAAGACTGAGTCTTTGATCTCCTTACCATCTAGAATCTGGTCCAAGTCAGTGCCATCCTACTGGACCGTGATCATTTCCTAATTGTATTCTTACTTTTACTTAGGCTCTCTTAAAATCCTTCCTGATGGTAGTAACTAAAGTGATCCCTTTAAAGCAAAAAGTGAGGTCATGTGTAAAGCCATTTAGTGTGTAAAGAACAATTAGTTCCTTGTGTTACGCAGTTTTATGGTGTAATAATAAAGTGCCCAAGCTGTGCACATTATAAAGAGACATTTGGTCTCTTCTGGAGCTTTCAGTCCAAGACTGGGAGGTCTTCTGCGCTTACGCCTTTGGTGAGGATGGTATATTATAGTAAAAGGACATTTTGGAGCAAGTGCTTGCATTCCAGGTGAGAGACAGAAGATAAGGACTGTGCCCATAGTCCTGTGTTAGGACATGCTCCAGTGGCCTTAAGGACCTCCCATCATGACCCACCTCTTAAATTAGATCCAGAGCAACCCCCAGACTAATACCATTGAACACTCAGGCTTCCAGGGAGCATTTAACATCCACATGGTTGAATTCTCCATCTCACTGGAGCAGGAGCCCAAGTCCTTTCTGAGTTAGTCCTCTGGTTGCCTGCCATCTTGCTTCCTCTCAGCCTTCATGTTTGCCCTTTATTCAGCTGCAAGCCGCCTTGTTTCTCCGCTCTGTTGCTTTTAGGCCTAGACTTTGTGCTTGCTGTTCTTTGTAGGTGAACCAGTGTCTTCCCAGGTGGCCGCCTGGCTAAGACCCACTTTCTCTGAACTCTGTTGTCATAAGTTACCTTTTTAGGGAGGCTTTCTGACCAGCTGTAAAGAACCCTTACCTCATCTTCTCATGCTTGGCCGCATTTTATTTTATTTTGGTTTAATTTAGTTTAGCTTTTCTTGTGTGAGGCTGGCACCCTGAGCCTTCCACATGCTAGGGAATCTCTCTACCACTGAGCTGTTTTCATAGCCCTTTGGCTCCATTGTATTATTACTTTTCACATAGGTTGTATAAGCCTGTTCTTTCCCCCTTATTTTATAACTTTCATGAGTATAGAATTTGCTTTCTATTGTGCTTCTCTGGCAAGAGTAGGTGGTACTGGAATAAGTTAATGGATTTTAATTTTAGCCCCGAGAATAGTTTATTGTGACCTTGCTGCTACTGTCTGCCATAGTCTTTATTGGCATGCCTTGAAATAAGAGAGCCATTTGGAATTAAATTCACTTGAATTGTGGAAGAAAGGCAAAAAATTATCACTAGTATGCTGAGAGGATCAGTGGTGTCTCATCTGCGGTTGAATACTGTCTCCTCTCTTTGTCATTACGAGAGGAAGGCTTTTTTCAGAACCTTCTTCTCTGTACTAAATCAGAGACTGGAAGGAAAAGAGACTTGAAGAGGATGGTTCTGTGTGTGGGTGTTTTCAATTTCTGTTTCTTCTCTAAGACCAAGACCAAGGTCCTTAGGTGTTTGTTTTAATCTTCCTGCTTTTCCCTCCCTCCAACTTCCTCCTCTCCCATCTTCCCTTCTTTCCCCATCTCCCTCCTCTTGTTTGATCTCTTCCCCCCCCCTTTTCTTGGTTTTTGTTAGACATGGCATCACTATGTACCTGAAATTGGACTTGAATTAGAATCTTCTGCTTCAGCCTCCTGAATGCTGATATTATAGCCACACGCCACCACCCTTAGCTTAGTTTTTCTTTATTTTTAGTCTTTGTTTTTTTTTTAATTGTGGAAGAATTTAAATATATATGAAAGTAGGGAAGATAGTATAATGAACCCACCCTCTTCCCTACTTGTACCTAACTTTTCCTGTGGAAATGAAAATTTTTCTTTCTCTTTTTGTAGTTTTTGTACTCTTTATCCCTGGCTCCTGTTTTTGTTCTTACCTTTGGCTCAGGACATTTTCTGCAGTTTTAAGAGAATGTGTGTGTGGTAGACATCTGTGTCTGGTCAGTTGTCGGGGAGATGTCTCACTTGCTATCACTAATGATTGATAATAGCGAGTTGTTGTTTTTGTTTTTGTTTTTTTTTGTTTTTTTTTTTTGGTTTTTCGAGACAGGGTTTCTCTGTGTAGCTTTGCGCCTTTCCTGGAACTCACTTGGTAGCCCAGGTTGGCCTCGAACTCACAGAGATCCGCCTGGCTCTGCCTCCCAAGTGCTGGGATTAAAGGCGTGCGCCACCACCGCCTGGCTCGAGTTGTTTTTTAAGTAACATTTTATCAGATTGAGTTCTAGTCCTGCCAGGGCTGCATAGTGAGACCCTGCACAGAAAGAAAAGAAGAGAGAAAAGGAAGGAGGGAGGGAGGTAAACAAAGAAGCAGAGCTTTACTAAACCCAGACAGGCAGGAAAGGAAAACTATACTCCAATAGTCTTTCACAAGCGGTCACAAAAATCATTGGGGAAATAGTAAAACCTAGGCATAAAAATTTAAGTTACATTGACAAATCAACTAATGTAACTATATTAGCAAAATAAAGTTGAAAAATATGTCTAATCATAATGCTGAAAATGCATTTGATACAGTTTGGTACTAATTCATTGTAAAAATAAACTTCTCATCTGTTTCTTTTGAATATTTTATGGCTTGATTAGTAGCTATTTTCTTTTTTCTTTGTGAAGATTAGGGACCAAATATTGTAGAAGCTGCAAAATCTTTCTTTGATTTTGAACAAAAGTGTATTTTGTTCTGACAAGCAATTAAATTATCAGCTTTTTGCTTTTGTTCCATTAAAGATTGGTGCAATGTATTATTAGATTCTATTTTAATTTTACACACACATATATACATGCATACACATGTGTTTTACACATGTAGAAGTAAACACACATATGCATGAATGCACATTTGTGTAAACACACATTCTGTGCACACAATGTGGTCCCCTTTGCTGAGGTACAGCCTCTGTGACGTCTCACCACTATCCCCATGGTCTTCATAAGAGTATTTCCACTTTGGCTGGGCTAAGCTAAACATCTTTCCAGCACTGGCCGCTGGCATCTGTTTACCAATGTCTGTTTCCTACCAGACCCCTGTGGGGTTTTTTTTCTTTGTATACCCTGGAGATGATTGCAGATGGGTGTGAAATTTCCTTCTCATAGCTCCCACATGCCAAGTACCCTGTATCCCTAGTCCTCATCACCTCTGCCCAGAATTGTGTGCTCCTCTTTCTAGACGGTGAGTTTGGTTGTGATTGTGGCATAAATTCTGTGTTTCGGAGAAACAAGGGTTAATTGGGAAGATCCCAGGTATAATGTCTAATTTGACATCTTCATTTCCCATCTTTTTTCCCTCCTCCTTTGGTATGTGTTTCAAGGACTCGCCTGTTGCAGTTTGCTTTAGAGTCACCACCCATATCTCCTGTGTCTTCCACCTCAAAGAAAGTTGCTGTTAAAGTACATAATACTGAGACCATCAAACATCCTGTCAAACAGGGGAACAGGCTGATGGACAAGTTTCTGCTTAGAGAAACTGGTGAGTGTGTAGCAGACTTGTTGGGAAAAGAGAACGACAGGAAATTCAGCCCTCACAAAGAGATAAGCACCTCTGCTGAGATTAAAGAGACAAGTCTGGTCGGAAAGGCGGTACTTGGTCCCTCGGATGCTAACGGTCCTGTGACACCTTCTACATCTACCATGAAGCTGGATACTAAAGGTAGGAAGTCATTTTTATGTATGCCTTTTCCAACTTAAGGAAGTCTCATTCACGTGGTGTAAGATGAATAGGCAGCACTTTTGAGGGGGAAGTAAGAGGGATGATAGACCAGGTTTCACCTTACCATGCCTCAGACATTGATGCAGTCAGTGCTTAGAGGTAGGTTTCTTGTCTTTTTCATAGAATAGCAATCAGGAAGATTCTTGCAGAAGTGAAATAGTTTAATAGCTAATGCTTCTCATGGTAGCTTTCTGTTTTTAGGTTGGAACTCTCTCACCTCCCGTTCCAGTTAACTTTTTTTTTTTTTTTCTTTGAGACGGGGTTTCTCTGTGTAGTTTTAGAGCCTGTCATGGAACTCACTCTATAGACCAGGCTGGCCTCAAACTCACAGAGATCCGCCTGCCTCTGCCTCCCAGTGCTAGGATTAAAGGCGTGCGACACTACCGCCCGGTCATTCATCCAGTTAACTCTTAAAGAGGTCTCCATTTTATACTACTGGTTGAACATTTCCTTGATGCTCTGCCTGTAGCTGAATGCCTTTTGGCATGTGACATGAGCTTCAGTGACCCTGCCTTATTTCCTAGCTCTCCCTCCCAGAATGTCTCCGAAGCCAAGTTGTTATCTCACTCTTCCTATAGTGCACCGGTAGACTGACAGAGTAAGTGAAAACCAGCGCTGGTGTGCCACCTATTTGGGAAATACAAGTTTACTAGAACACATATTGTCTCTGATGTTTTCATGCTGCAGTGGTGCCAGAGCCAGGATTATGGTGTAGAACTCTTGTAGAACTTTTTTCCCAAACGAAATCTTAGAATGAATCATAACATATAAAATAGATACAATTCTCTGTATTCTATTAAAAATCAGAGTAGGGAGCCTAGAGAGTGTGGTGCCACAAGTCTTCCTTCTTTGGCCAGTGCTTTTTACCCATGGTACCTCCATATTCACTGATACCTCCATATTCACTGCATCTCCACAAAACTGCAGCGTTAATAAGGCATACCTGGCCCAGGAGCAGGGAGGGTCAGTAGGCTCAGCCAGATTGCACCAAGCCAGCCAAGCCTTGGTTTTATTCATAGTTGTAACTTCATTACAGAGCTGTTGAGATTGCTTCTGTCCTGTGTAAGATGGTCCTAGGGCCTGGAAAAACTCAGCATTATGGTTTGCTGGTACCTTGGTAGAAAAGTTACAACTTCCAAACTTACTTGCAGTCTCTAGGCCCAGGATTCTGATTATGTGACTTCCCACAAAGTAGCTAGTTACTAGTAACCGGGTTGTCTGCTCTCCTTGCTCTTGTGGGTTTTTCTAAGAGTAGATTATCCGAGATTCTGTCTTTTCTCTTAGTTTTACCTTTTCTCTGGCTAACAAATTCTCTCTCTCTCTCTCTCTCTCTCTCTCTCTCTCTCTCTCTCTCTCTCTCTCTCTCTCTCTCTCTCTTTTAAATGCAGTGTCTTGTCCTGTTTGTGGGGTCAGCATTCCAGAAAATCACATCAATAAGCATTTAGACAGTTGCTTGTCACGTGAAGAGAAGAAGGAGAGCCTCAGAAGGTAAGAAAGCTGGGCTTAGCCGCTGCCCTGCTTTGGCTGGTTGCTTCTGTGCTTTGTAGACGGGCATCAAACTAGGACTCCTTTTGTCCTGGTGACTAGTACTCCTGTTTCCTTGACTGCTTGATTTTTTCTTTAACAACTGGTTCCTTTTCCATCCCCTCACTCTTGTTCCTTTAGCTCACTCTGCCACATGTCAGTAGTGGATCAGTGCTTTAGAGAAACTACTGACTTAGAATCACTTGTCTTTGTTGTTGTTGTTTGGTTTTTTTTGAAACCGAGTTTCTCTGTGTAGCCCTGGCTCTCCTGGAACTCACTCTGTAGACCAGACTGGCCTCGAACTCACAGAGATCTGCCTAGGCATGTACCACCATGACCAGGCTAATTCACTTATCTTTTAAACTTACTTTCTTTTTAGAATTTTCAAACTGTCATGTAAAGGCCTTGCCCCCAAAAAGCAAAAGACAACTTGAATTTGGAACATATAAAATCTTTCATTAATTCTTTGGATGTTTTAATATTTTAAATAAAATCTTTAAATAATTTAATATTTTAAATATTAATTTAAATCAAACTTATTCTATATTTATCTCTCTGTCTGTCTGTATTTATGTGGTACTGAGAATTAAGTCCAAAGCCTACTACCTAGTGAGCTTCTTCAAAAATCAGTTTTCGAATAGGCTGTTCTAGTAACATATGTAAAAATGATACAGAAGAATATTTTTGACTGAGTATGGTAGTGTATGCCTGCATTCCTAGCATTCAGGAGGCTGAGGCAGGAGACTCAAGGGTAACATAGACTACTGAAAAGTAGGTCAGCCTAGGCTGCATGGTGACATTCCAGCCCCACGTCCCTATTTCCTCCTTCCTTGCCAGAGAGTGTATGGACCGTAATGATCTTCTCTCCAAAACACCAAGAGATGGCATTACTAATAAATTGTGAGGTCAGTATTTGTACCTAAACTACTTTGCTACTTTGCCTCCTTTGTGTATCAAAGTCACCAAATCTAAAATTAGTCCACTTTGTGTGTTCAGGAGTGATGTTTTAATTGAAGTTAAATTGCAGAGCTTCAGGAATCTGGCTGGTAGAGACAATAAGGAAGCAGAAGTGTTGTGTTTGAGTCTGGTGATGGTAGAGAGATGTGGTTGGGAGAGGCATGGGCAGCAAGGTCAAGGGCAGAGTTTATTTTTAGAGGTAGGGTACAGGCCTCAATCTTCTGCCATTGTCAGATGTAAGTAGAACAGTGGTGAGCACGGAATGAAGTTGGGGAAAGTTGGAGAGAATAGGTGGAATCGAGAGAGCCGTGGAAAAGAGGAGGCTGATGATGATAGTAGTGATGCCTGGAAAGTCGGAGGAGGGGATGATTGGCTCTTCTGTTTTGAAGAGATTCTCCCCAAAGCATTCTCTCCAAAGACAGGACCATCTTACTGATTTAATTATTAAAACTACAAAGGTGCCACTCAGTTTTTATGAGTAAGTTTGGAGTGAATGCAGGTTTCAAGGGACAGGCTGTACTGGTGTAACTTACGAAGGCTGCTATTGAAGGGTGGCCACGTGTTGCTAACTCACAGCACAGGCTGTCCTTGACTCCAAGCCTGAGCAGTCCTGTGCTCACAAGGACTGCCTTCTTGTACCCACAAGTTTGTTGATGGGAATAGAATTTAGATGTTTATGTTGCTTAATTAGGGGGAATTTGGAGTAAGACAAATCAGTAGCTCCCAGGATGACTTCTAGGCCATAAGTATCTCATGACTTGCTTTTTTCCTTCTGTTTCTCCGCAGAGAATGAGTCGGAAGTAGAAAAGCTGAGTATTTTCTTCCTGGAGAGTAAGAAATTGGCACTGATAATCTTGTTTAGATTGTTCTCTTTCTAGACGTATCTGTTGTATTCTTCTAATACTTTGAGCTCTGTTCAGTGGTGGTCCAAATCTGGCTGCACAAAGAGCCCTGCCAGTGGGTCCTCAGTACAGCTTAGAACTGCCACTCTTAGCAGATTAAAGGTGCTGAGAAGTCCTCCACTCAGGTAGCTGCTGGAGTTTGTTGTATTTCATAACTCCTAATTTTTTTTTACTCCAAGGTGGTGTGGTTTTTTTTCTTTTTATTTGTTTTTTATTTTATTTTTTTGTTTTGTTTTTGTCCTCACAAGTCATTTTCTACAAAATTGTTCAGGCACACTTAGGGAAACATGGAGCTGAATCTTTTTGGTTATATCTTGGCCTGGGTTTTGGTCACCTGAGAATCTCTGTGTCTTACAGTCTCTTTTTACAACACTAAAATGTCAACTGCTGGGTGTGGCTGCTAGCTCTTACCCCACCCTATGTGGAACTGTCAGTACAACTCTTTCTATTGAAGTCCTGGTTCTGAGACTGACATGTGATTCAGCTTCACTGAGTAAGCATAGACAAGATCAGTGTCATGTGATGCTTGGGGAGCTGCTTCTCTGTATTTTATTTTAATTTTATATGCATTGGTGTTTTGCCTGCATGTATGTCTGTGTGAGGGTGTCAGAAGCCCTGGAACTGGATTTACAGACAGGTGTGAGCTGCCATGTGGGTGCTGGTAATTGAACCTGGGTCCTCTGGAAGAACAGCCAGCTCTTAACTGCTGAGCCATCTCTCCAGCCCCCATAGATTCAAATTCTTGACAGAGATGGTTGATGTCTGGTGTTGCTTTCATTGTGAATGCCAGTGGACACTACAGATCTTTATTAGAATTTCATAGATGTAAATATAATTGTCTGTCCTTGATAAAATAAATGTTTTAGTTGGAGACTTAATGAATTGTTTCTCCTTTTGTACTTGTCATAAACACTGCAAAATGATTCAGTTGAACTTCCTACTGTGATTTTATTTTACCATAATGTCAGCAATCTTGTAGAGCCCAATTGGATGACATTATAAGAAGAATGGTTTGGGAAAAATGTACTCTGTTGAGGTTTGCAGGTCCTTTTATAATTAAGTAGTTATTTCTGGCTTTCAGGCTTTACTAACAGAGCATAAAAGAGATTTAGCCAGAAAATGATCCTTGTGCGGGTAGAACTGTTTTATCTATACTTGACTGTAATAGTGCTCTCAGTATGACCTTTGGACGACGGCATCAGATTTACCTTAGGAAACTGGAAAGTAAAGATTTTCAGTTTCCACCTCAGGCCTGCACCATGTGGCTGGGTGCTGCAGAGAAAGTGACCGAGCGTCTGCATTTAAAGCACACTCTCCTGGTAGTTCTGAGTTTGGGAAGCCAGCTTTTTTGAACTTTCCATGTTTATCTTTAAAAATTTTTTTTTGTTTTAAGCCCTGTTACCCTTAAGATCTTACTAATTTGCTGTTGCTATTTTGAAATGATTGCAATTGTAAAGACCACTTTGAAAACTGCTTATTATGCACTTAATTGCCCATAGGGCTGAACCTCTAGTCAGAATGCATATACTGACTCCCTTGGCCATCTAGCTTCCTTTGTGTGGGTGTGGATAGGCATGTTCATGTGTAGGGGTGTATGTGTATGTTAGCATGTGTGTGAAAGACAGAGGTCAGTCCTGGGTATCATACTCAGGAGTGTATTCTACCTTGTTCTTTGAGACAGAGTCTCTCAATGGGACTTGACTTTGCTGGTTAGTTAGGCTATCTGGCTAGCAAGCTCTAGGGATGCCCTTGTTTTCACATCCTGAACTTTTTATATGGATGCCAGAGGTCAAACTCATGCTTGTGAGGCAAGTACTTCATTGACTAAACTAAGAGGATCTCCCTATCATCTTCTTTTTTATCTTAATGGCTCAACTATTTTTCTAGTCAGCCAGGTGTTATGAAGGTAAATTACTCTTTTGTTGAGACTGTTTGATAATTCACAATAATCCTCAGATCTCTCTCTCTCTCTCTCTCTCTCTCTCTCTCTCTCTCTCTCTCTCTCTCTCTCTCTCTCTCTCTCTCTCTCCATTTTAGTTCTGCTCACAAAAGGAAGCCGCTGCCCAAAACTGTGTATAACTTGCTCTCTGACCGTGATTTAAAGAAAAAGATGAAACAACATGGATTATCTGTTCAAGGAAGCAAACAACAGCTTATTAAAAGACACCAAGAATTTGTACACATGTACAATGCCCAGTGTGATGCTTTGCATCCTAAATCAGGTAAAGTAATACATTTGTACTCATCTTTGGATAAAGCAAGTATGTAGCTCAGAGATTATAAGGAAGAATTTTCATAAGTACTTTTTTGGCAATAGTTGAGATATGCAAATGAATTTTTTCGAGAGCTACCTGGAGAACACTATGCTAAGGCCATCTTCTTCTCAGGTGGTCTCATAGCCCCAGTTCCCTTTGCAGAGGAATCACTTTTACCAGTTTTTTGAGTGTCTTTCCAGAGATGGCAATGGTGGTAAAATGATCTAGAGTCCTGCAGTTCTACTACTTTATGCTGAGTGACTGTGAACAAGTCACATCTCTGTACTTTAGTTTTCTCATCTATAAAATGAGGATTATAATCCTACATGTTGTATAATGTCTTTGAAGTTGTAGGATGCATCCAAACTACCTAGTACAGTACCTCAGCAAGTTCTTAGAACTCCATGGATGTTTCCATTATGATTATTATACACAAACAGGCATCCTTAGTCGATAGTGATTCATAAAAATGTTAGTATCCTCCACATAGTTTTCACTTGACCATGCATACATTTTGCAGTTCTTTATAGGTAAGAACTCCAAAATTTAGAATTGCTTTATGTTTAAAAAAATGAAGAGTGATATAAAAAAACAGAAAAGTGCATGGTATGTTAAATTTTCATTAAGTGAAAATGCCTCCTAGATTATGGTCAGTATCCTAGACTCTCCTTCCTCCCAGTCTGGTTGTCTCCATACATCTGACCACTGTTTATTCACTCTGCCTCCTTGAGCTAAATGAGTTGGGTAATAGCCACAAGTTTATCCCTAGTTTCAATGCCGTCGTGGTTAAAGCTCTTTTTTTCTACACTACATTTTTGTCCACTACTTTACCCAGGCTCAAGCTCCTTTTCTTTTCAAATTGTACACTTTTTATATTTTTCTGTTGTTTTCTGTGAATTAGGATAAGTGTATTGAGCAGTAGTCATGCCATAGCTTGAATGTTATACTATTATAAGATTTCTTCCACCAAACAAATTAGTTCATTACTTTTTAATTTAGCCTCACTGAAATAGTCAAGACATGGGCGGAATGCAGTCCGATTCTTTGCTAGCGTATAACACAAATGGCCTCTACTCTTGTCCTAGTTCTTTGTAGAGCTCTTGCCCTCTGAAGCCTCTTGAGTACAATCTTCATTGTCCACATCTCAGCGTTCTGGTCTTCCTCTTTTCTACCACAATGGCCTTTCAGGCTGTACTTAGAGTATTTGAGGACTCTAGCCTGCAGCCTCACACTCTTCCACAGCCCTTCTTCATGTTACTTCCAAAGGCCTGTGAATCACATGGCCAGGTTTTTCACAATTGACTTCATTTTCTGTACTGATTTTTTGTTTTTGTTTTTCAAGACAGGGTTTTTCTGTATAGCCCTAGCTGTCCTGGAACTCGCTCTGTAGACCAGGCTGGTCTTGAACTTAGAGACCTGCCTCTGCCTCCCAAGAGCTGGCATTATTAAAGGCATGCACCACCAACTCAGCTTGTTCTGTACTTTTTTTTTTTGTATCAGTTATTTTTCTTCTTGGTGTGACCAAATACCTGAGAAGAAGCAATGTCAAGAAGAGAAAATTTATTTTGACTCATTGATTGAGGCGACACATGACTGGGAAGGCATGGCAAAGTTTATGATTCTGAGTGTGCAGCTGAGACTCCTACCATCTCTGTGCCAGAAAGCAGAAAAATGGGAGTGCTGGCATTCTGTAGAAGCAGCCTACAATTGGTGTTCCTGTGTCTGAGCTTCTCAGTTGTGTTTTTGTTATTGTTTTATGTTTTTATGCTTTCTTGGTAGCCGCCCTTGGCCTTTTGCAGTCCATCAGAAAGTGTATTTGTGGGGCTGGAGAGATGGCTCAGAGGTTAAGAGCACTGGCTGTTCTTCCAGAGATCCTGAGTTCAATTCCTAGCAACCACATGGTGGCTCACAACCATCTGTAATGAGATCTGGCGCCCTCTTCTGGCCTGCGGGCATACATGCAGACAGAACACTGTATATACATAATAAATAAATCTTAAAAAAAAAAAGAAAGTGTATTTGTGATCTTAATCAGATGTAGGTCATTGCAGACTATCTCCTGGACATTGCTTTTTTTCACCTTGTTGCTCCTGATCACTCCCAATCTTGCCATCTGTTTTTGGGTTTTAGGACATGTAGTTGCTGTTTGACTTGAGGGATTCAAGCAAAATTATAGTTGGATAGATTGTCTGTTTTTCCTTGCCATTATAGTAAGGGTAATGGTATTGTTAGCTCTCTACACCCTAAACAGAATCAGAAATCTTTCTGAAGATTGCTTAAACCCTTACGTTGTACCCACCCTAACATAATTTTCTTACTACTGTAGAGTATGCCGGATGTCTTGAATGTACTTGTGTTAATGCATGGGATAGAATGTAACTGCTTTTCCTTTCCTATGATACCTGGACTCAGTAAGCTCCCAAGGAGATAAACAGTTCTTGCTTACAGATGATACTGTTTACATTGCTTCTGCCAGCTTTATAATATTAAGGAGGCAGATACATATCAATGCTTGGGAAAGAAAATCTTTTGTTTAAGTGAAGCAGTTACTCTGAATTTAAAAGTAAACTTTAGTAGGATTATTTGAAGTTGATATAGATGGGAGATTGAAGTGGGTGTAGAGGGAGATTGAATGAGGTGGGAATAGAGGGGGGATTGACTAAGAAGTACTCTCATTTCACCCATGTATTTACCCTACAATGTAACCAATGATCAAGCCATCCTAGTTTTTTGTCTACCTTTTAAAGCCTCTCCATAGAATATTTTGAAGTGATTTGACTTAGTATCTTTTTACATATAAACGAGTATAAATGATTGTCAGTTCTTATTCTGTACCTCATGCACTTAAATAGATGGACTCTTGATACTAAAAGACAGCATTTGCAAAATTTGCACTATTTATGTTTAAAGAAAGGCATTTAATGTGTGATCTCCCAGCTACGGGTGGTTTGAAACTTTCTCCAGATACTGGTTTTGGAGGCAAGGGCATTTCCCGTGGTACTTGTAGATCTTTCTCTCTCTTTGCTGAGTTTCACTACATTTAATATATTGAAGTTTGAGTGGTTATTCTCTAAGAATTTAACTCATAGTAGTAAATTAATTCTCATATTTCATTGGAATTGCTGTTTATATATTCAAGAGAGAAGGCAAAAATAACATGATATGTCTTACAATTTTATTTTGATATGTAGAAGAGTTGAGTGTTAAAATTCCACATTCTTTTAATGTATTACTTTGAAATATTGTTAGACTTACTATTTTAATTACTGTTCTATTGTTGTGATGAATGAAACACCAAGACCAAGGCAACTTTAAGGAATCACTTAACTGAGGCTTGCTTATAGTTTCAGAGTGAGTCCATGACCATTATGGCAGGGGGGCATGGTAGAAGGCGCTCGGCATGGCATGGCATTGGAGCCATAGTTGAGAGTTCATATCTGATGTTCAAGTTTCAGGCAGAGAAGAGAGTATGTGGGACTGGGCCTAAGTGGGCCTAAGTGGGCTTTTGAAACCTTAAAGCCCAGCCCTAGTGACACACCTCCTCCAACAAGGCCACACCTCCTAATCCTTTCCAAATATTTCCACTAACTGGGGACCTAGTATTCAAATTTATGGGTCAGTGGAGGCCATTCTCCTTCAAACCACCACACTTATTTTTGAAAACTTGCAAAAAGAAGGCAGAAATCTGCATGTGTTTATACCTATCTTTCTCTATTGTTAAAACCTCATATAGGCTAGAGTAATGATCAAACAGTGTGATTAAGTGGGTTTTTTTCTTCTTCTTCTTATTTTAATAGCTGCTGAAATAGTCCAAGAAGTTGAAAACATGGAGAAGACCAGGATGCGCCTTGAAGCCAGTAAACTCAATGAAAATGTATGTTGAATCTCTTTCAGTGTCTGTGTAGTAGTGCAGGAAGAAAAAATTGAATTGAATTTTTAAAATTAAAAGCCAGCCTTTGTAAGTTCTTTTTAGTAGAAAATGTACTGGAACACATTACTATTTAGAGCATTAAGATTTTCTTACAGCTTATGTCTTCGGACAGTATTTGTGTTTAACAAACTTACAGCATAAAGTACAGCCCCAAGCAGAGTTTGGCTTATAAGCTGGAGTCATGTAGACAAAACTCTTGTGGCTCTGTTTCCTGTCTGCCATGAGGTAAAGACACTCTTTACCTCACTTATCCACCACTTATCCTGCCACTGTGGTGTTCTGCCCGGATGCCTGGGGCCAAGCAGCCATGGTCTGAACCCTGAACCAGTACGTGAACTACAAGCTAGGAGAATGAGTGTGTCACTAGGACACACTGGCAAAGAGAAACAGCTAAAGAAAAATGAGCTGGGCAGTGGTGGTGCACGCCTTTAATCTCAGCACTTGGGAGGCAGAGGCAGGTGGATCTCTGGGAGTTCGAGGCTATCTTGGTCTACAAGCCAAGTTCCAGGACAGCCTGAGCTGTTACACAGAGAAACCCTATCTTGATAAACAAAAACAAAACCCCAAAACAAAATTAAAACAAAATAAAGAAAAATAAGAATATTCTAAGATTTGTGATCTTTATAAACACCTATGCATAATCTTCATAAGTGTTAAGAATGAGTTCTGGGTTTACTCTGCTATTCCTGATGACTTTTGTAGCTCTTAAGAGAGACAGTATGACCAGGATTCACATTCGTTAGTCCTACTGCCTGTGTTGTTGTTGAGCTATTTAGAAATTCCCTTCCTGTGCCAGTGAATTCAAGTCTATTCTCTACTTTCTTCTATAAGATTCAGTCTATCTAGTCTTACATTGAGGTCCTTGATCCATTTGGAGTTGTTTTGTATAGGGCAATGGCTATGGATCTATTTTTATTCTTCTACGTGTAGCTATCTGGTTTGACTAGCACCATTTGTTGACAATACTGTCTTTTCTCCAGTGTGTATTTTTAGTTTCTTTGTCAAAAATTAGGTGTTCATAGGTGTGTGCAATTATGTCTGGGTCTTCAGTTCTATTCTATTGGTCAACATGTCTTCTTATGTAAATACCATGTTTTTTAAATGAGTATAGCTCTACAATACAATTTGAAATCTGTGATGGTGATACATCCAGCATTTCTTCTATAGCTCAGGATTGTTTTTGCTATTCTGGGTTTTGTGTTTATAATGTAATATTCTTAATACAGAAACCCACTTTAGTTGACAAAATAGACTTCAAGAATTAGAGAAGAGATTCATGAAAGTTTCAAAGCAGAAAGAGGAAATGACATGTACAACTAAAAAATCAGACTTGCTTAAAATTTGTCTTTGTTTTCTTAATATATTTTAATTTTTTTTATTAAGTTTTTAGTAACCACAAAAACAGTGGATTTCTTTATGGTGTTTTTATATATTCATATCATTGTATTTTGCTCATATTCACCCCATCCCTTGTACTGGCTCTCTTCCTCTACCAAATATTTCCCCTTAATATTTTACTTGAGAAACCTTACATATGCAGAAAGGTGAAAGAAATGGTACTATTCTTTACCATCAAAGATTTATTACCTGACACGATTTTCCTCCCTTGTTTGTCTTCTAGATACAGGTTTGTATGTGTTTTGATTTTTGTTATTTTTTTTTCAACTATTTGAAGTTGGATACAGATACTTTATGTATTTTATTGGGATATTTCTATTGATGGGAAGAACCAAAACTTTAAATCTCTCTACAAATGAGTCTTACCTTGGCCTAAAATCCACAACTACTGTCAATCTACTTATTATAACATTTTTTTTTTTTTTTTGTCAAATTATATGAGCAACTGGGGCTTAGCTTAGCAT
This sequence comes from Peromyscus maniculatus bairdii, assembly GCF_049852395.1. Lineage (NCBI taxonomy): Eukaryota > Metazoa > Chordata > Mammalia > Rodentia > Cricetidae > Peromyscus > Peromyscus maniculatus. The sequence continues at coordinate 134,838,366 of NC_134854.1, read as the reverse complement.
ATGAGATTACTTGCTGTATGAGCATGAGAACTTGAGTTCAAATTTCCAGCTCTCATGTCCAAAGTGAAGCATGGCTGTGTATATCTGTAACTCCAGTTCTGTGGGGAGTGGGGACAGGAGGATTGCTAGGACTTGCTGCTCGCCAGCCTAGCTTCAGGTTCAATGAGAGGCCCTGTCTCAAGAAAATAAGGCAAAGGGTCTTCATGTGGATACAAGGATGCACATCCATAAATACTTGCACATATATCACATACACAATGTAAACAACCTCTTAGGTTTCACTGTAATATTGTTAAAGAAAAAAAAATAGTATTTAATCATGGTGAGGTTTCCTTCTTGGATACCACTTGGTTTGAGGGAAAAGTTGTTTTTCCTTTTTTGTTAATAAAAACTAAAATCTGCTGGTGAGAGAGAAGTGATAAATGAGACTGTGTACTGTTTATGATAGTCGGAGGAAACATGCAGGCTCCTCAGAAAGCAGATTGTCTTCCTCTGTTTTAAGCAACCACATTTGAGATTTTGAAACTTGATTTCCATTTTTGTCATTTTAGATGAAATTCTAAAGATTTTTTAAAATTATTATTCTAGGTCATGGTTTTTACAAAGGACCAAACAGAGAAGGAAATAGATGAAATTCACAGTAAATATCGTAAGTTGTGCAATATGTCCTTATTGTAAAGAATTTAAGTTGCTGTTTTACATCTTAGGTAATTAAAAAATGTTTGATATTAATGTTCAAAATAATCTTGTTAATGTTGCTTCAGAGATGGGGCTGTACCTGTTTTTTGTTTTTTTTTAAATATTTGTGACTAACATTCTGCTTTGAGCTCATTGTCACCAAGCACTTGGCAAATATGAGTTAGTTCTCAGAAACCATTCTGTGAGAAGGGGTGAACAGAGGAACGTTCAGGACTGCATTGAGTCTCAGGCCTGCAATAACAGTTCTGCTGTAAGGAGGTACAACACTTCTGTGGCTCAGAGATTTGTGTCAAAAATAGGTTTCCTTCTCTTGTTAGCATTCTCTCACACGTTACCATTTCCTTTTTTGTAAGTGGTCTGCCAGGTCACACCTTACTGTTTTCATTAACTGGGTAGTTGTTATTTCTTATTTACTTAGTTGATTGGTGTCTGTCTGTCTGTCTGTCTATCTATCTATCTATCTATCTATCTATCTATCTATCTATCTATCTATCTATCTATCTATCTTTTTAGAGACAGGGTCTCTCTGTGTAGCCCTGGCTGTTCTGGAATTTGCTATGTAGACTTGGCTGGCTGGCTTTGAACCCACAGAAATCTGCTTGCTTCTATTACTTTTTTACTTTTAATTTTGTTCTATTTTTGTAGCACTGAGGATTGAATTCAAGGCTTTGCATGTAGTAGACTAGCATTCCTGGAAGAGTTACTTCTCCAGCCTCAAGTTTAATGAGGACTGAAATTCCTTATTCCTCTTGGTTCTGGCTGATTCTCCTTCTCATTCTCCCCACACTTCTCCTCTCTCTCTTTTTCCCTCTTCCTCTCAGTCTCCCTCTCTTTCTCTGTCTCTCTTTGTTTATTGAGTCTGGGTCTTGCTCATTAGCCCAAGCTGTCTCAGCCTTCCTAGTGCTGTGTATGTGTGTATGTGTCACTACACTAGTTAAGGGCCAGCAAGCAGCATATAATGAATGTTGGTTGAGTGAGTGTTCCAGTTATGGTATGGTTTCATTGTGCCCAGATAAAGTTTTCTTTCTTCCTTCCATTCTTACTTTGAAGGGTGGATTCAGCAGCAGGGAAGGAGTGTGAAAGGAGTGTGAAATCCCCACATAGTCCCAGTTTGCTTTCTTTTTTTTTTTTTTTTTTAATTTATTTTACATACCAACCAGTTTCCCCTCCCTTCTCTCCTCGAGTTCACTCCCCCTACCTCCTTTCTCCCCCCCCCCCCTCAGAATGGGTAAGGTCTTCTCCCATGGGAGTAAACAAAGCATGGCATATCAAGTTGAGGCAGGACCAAGTTCCTCCTCACTGCATCAAGGTGAGTGAGGTATCCCACCATAAGGAGTAGGTTCCAAAAAGCCAGCTCATGCACCAGGGACAGATCCTGGTCCCACTGCTAGGGGCCCCACAAACAGACCAAGCTACACAACTGTCATGCACATGCAGAGGGCCTAAGTCCGTCCCATACAGGCTCCCTAGCTGTCAGTCTAGAGTCTGTGAGCTCCCCCAAGCCCAGGTCAACCGTCTCTGTGGGTTTCCCCTGTCATGATCTTGACTCCCCCCTTGTTTATATAATCCTTCCTCTCTCTCTTCAACTGGACTCCCCGAGCTTGGCCCAGTGCTTGGTTGTGGATCTCTGCATTTGCTCCCATCAGTTACTGGATGAAGGTTCTATGATGACAATTGGGTTAGTCACCAATCTGATTACAGAAGGCAGTTCAGTCACCCTTTCCACTGTTGCTAGGGTCATCCTTGTGGAATCTGGGGAGTTTCCCTGGCACCAGGTTTTTCTCAAACCCCACAATGCCCTCTTTTATCAAGATATCTCTTTCATTGCTCTCCTCTCTGTCCTCCCCCAGTTTGACAATACCGATCCCTCATGTTCCAGTCCCCCACCTCCTCTCCTCAAACCTCCACCTCCTGCTCTCAGTTTACCCAAGAGATCTCAACTATTTTCCCTTCCCAGGGCCATCCATGCATCCCTCTCGGGGTCCTTCTTGCTACCTAGTTTCTCTAGGGCTGTGGATTGTAGTCTGGTTATCCTTTGCTTTACATTTACTATTCACTTATGAGTGAGTATACCGTGTTTGTCTTTCTAGGTCTGGGTTACCTCATACAGGATGTTTTTTTCTAGTTCCATCCATTTACCTGCAAATTTCATGATGTCATTGTTTTTTTACCACTGAGTAATACTCCATTGTGTAAATGTACCACATTTTCTTCATCCATTCTTCGGTTGAAGGGCATCTAGGTTGTTTCTAGGTTCTGGCTATTATGAATAATGTTGCTATGAACATAGTTGAGCAAGTGTCCTTGTGGGTATATGCCCAAGATTGGTATCATTGGGTCTTGAGGTAGATTGATTCCCAATTTTCTGAGAAACTGTTATACTGATTTCCAAAGTGACTATACCAGTTTGCACTCCCACCAACAGTGGAAGAGTGTTCCCCTTACTCTATATCCTCTTCAACATAAACTGTCATCAGTTTTTTTTTGATCTTAGCCATTCTGACAGGTGTAAGATGGCATCTCAGAGTTATTTTGATTTGTATTTCCTTGATGAATAAGGACACTGAGCAATTCTTTAAATGCATTTTGGCCATTTGAGATTCTTCTGTTGAGAATTCTCTGTTTAGATCGGTACCCCATTTTTTAATTGGATTATTTGGTATTTTGATGTCTAGTATCTTGAGTTCTTTATACATTTTGGAGGTCAACCCTCTATGTGTCAATCAGATGTGGGATTGGTGAAGATCTCCCATTCTGTAGGCTGCTGTTTTGTCTTATTGACCATATCCTTTTCCTTACAGATGATTTTCAGTTTCAGAAGGTCCCGTTTATTAATTGTAGATCTCAGTGTCTATGCTGCTGGAATTCAGGGAGTAATCTCCTGTGCCAATGCGTTCAAGGCTACTTCCCACTTTCTCTTCTATCAGGTTCAGTGTAACTGATTTATGTTGAGGTTTTTGATCCAATTAGACTTGAGCTTTGTGCATGGCAATAGATATGGATCTATTTGCAATCGTCTACATGTTAGCATCCAGTTATGCTAGTACCATTTGTTGAAGATGCTTTCTTTTTTCCATTGTACAATTTTGGCTTCTTTGTCAAAAATCAGGTATTCATAGGTGTGTGGATTTATGTCAGGATCTTCTATTTGATTCCATTGATCAGTGTGTTTTGGTATTGTTTTATGCCAATACCAAGCTGTTTTGTTTACTATAGAGCTTAAAGTCAAGGATGGTGATGCCTCTAGAAGTTCCTTTATTGTACTGAGTTGTTTTGGCTATCCTGGGTTTTTGTTTTTCCATATGAAGTTGAATATTGTTCTTTTGAGGTCTCTGAAGAATTTGTGATTGCATTGCATCTGTAGATTGCTTTTGGTAAGATTGCCACTTTTACTATGTTAATCCTACTTATTCAAGAGCATGGGAGATCGTTCCATTTTCTAATATCTTTTTCAGTTTCTTTCTTCAAAAACTTAAAGTTTTGTTAGTCAGGTTTTTCACTTGTTTGGTCAGCTTTACCCCAAGATATTTTATATAATTTGTGGCTATAATAAAGGGTGTTGTTTCCGATTTCTTTCTCAGCCCTCTTATCATTTGTATTCAGAGGGCTAGTGATTTTTTTTTTTTTGAGTTAAACTTGTATTCTTCCACATTATTGAATGTGTTTATCAGCTGTAGGAGTTTCCTGGTAGAATTTTTGGGGTCACTTATGTATACTAATATATCATCTGCAAAAATTGAAAGTTTGACTTCTTCCTTTCCAATTTGTATCCCCTTGATCTCCTTTTGTTATCTTATTGCTCTAGCTAGAACTTTTAGTACTATATTGAATAGATATGGAGAGAGTGGACAGCCTTGTCTTGTTCCTGATTTTAGTGGAATTGCTTTGAGTTTCTCTCCATTTAATTTGATGTTGGCTGATGGCTTGCTATATGTTGCTTTTATTATTTTAGGTATGTTCCTTGTATCCCTAATCTCTCCAATACTTTTATCATGAAGGGGGTGTTGGATTTTGGCAAAAGTTTTTTTAGCATCAGATGAGATGATCATGTGGGTTTTTTTGTTTGTTTGTTTTTGTTTTGTTTTTCCAGTTTGTTTATATGGTGAATTACATTGACAGATTTTCGTATGTTGAACTATCCCTGCATCTCTGGAATGAAGCCTACTTGATCATGGTAGATGGTTTTTTTGATGTGTTCTTGGATTCTGTTTGCCAGTATTTTATTGAGTCTTTTTGCATCAATGATGAAGGATATTGGTCTGTAATTCTCTTTCTTTGTTGTATTTTTGTGTGGTTTGGGTATCAGGGTAATTGTAGCCTCATAAAAAAGTGTTTGGCAATGTTCCTTCTGTTTCTATTGTGTGGAACAATTTGAGGAGTATCAACATTAGCTCTTCTTTGAAATTATGGTAGAATTCTAAGCTGAAACCATCTGGCCCTGGGCTTTTTTTGGTTGGGAGACTTTTAATGACTGCTTCTATTTCCTTAGGGTCATAGGTCCATTTAAATTGGTTATCTGGTCTTGATTTAATTTTGATATGTGGTACCTATCCATAAAATTGCCCATTTCTTTCAAATTTTCCAATTTTGTAGCACACAGGTTTTTGAAGTATGGCCTAATGATTCTCTGGATTTCCTCAGTATCTGTTGTTATGTCCCTCTTTTCATTTTTGATTTTGTTAATTTGGATGTTCTCTCTCTGCCTTTTGGTTAGTTTAGATAAGGGTTTGTCTATCTTACTGATTTTTCTCAAGGAACCAACTCTGTTTCATTGATTTTTGTATTGTTGTCTTTGTTTTTCTATTTTATTGATTTCAGCCCTCAGTTTGCTTATTTCCTTTCATTTACTCCTCCTGGATGAGTTTGCTTCTTTTTGTTCTAGAGCTTTCAGGTATGCTGTTAAGTTGCTAGTATGAGACTTCTCTAAATTTCTTATGTAGTCACTTAGTGTTATCAACTTTCCTCTTAGCACTGCTTTCATAGTGTCCCATAAGTTTGAGTATGTTGTGCATTCATTTTTGTTGAGTTCTAGGAAGTTTTTAATTTCTTTATTTCTTCCTTGGCCCAGTGGTGATTCAGTTGAGCATTGTTCAGTTTCCACGAGTTTGTAGGCTTTCTGTAATTTGTGGTGTTGTTGAATTCTAACTTTAAGCCATGGTGATCCGATAAGATACAGGGGTTTATTCTAATTTTTTTTTTTTTTTGTATCTTTTGAGATTTGCTTTGTGATCAATTATATGGTCAATTTTAGAGAAGGTTCCATGAGGTGCCGAGAAGAGGGTACATTCTTTTGTGTTTGGGTGAAATGTTCTGTTAGGTCCATTTGAGTCGTAACATCTTATTTTCTCCCACCAATGGACAAGTCTGGCAGACTTGTTTTTTGGTGGGAGTGGGGTGTTAAAGTCTCCCACTATTAGTGTCTGGATTTGATGTGTAATTTAAGCTCTAGTATGTTTCTTTTACAAATGTGGTTGCCCTTGTATTTGGGGTATAAATGTTCAGACTTGGGACTTCATCTTGGAGAATTTTTCCTGTAATGAATATGGAATGTCCTCTGTCTCTTTCGATTAATTTTAGTTTGAAGTTTATTTTGTTAGATATTAGGATAGCTACATCAGCTTGTTTCTTAGGTCCATTTGATTGGACAATCTTTTCCCAACCCTTTACTCTGAGGTAATGTCTGTCTTTGAAGTTAAAGTTCCCTATATACAGTAGAAGGATGGATCCTGTTTTTGTATCCATTCTGTTAGTCTGTGTTTTTTTTTTTAGGCAAATTGAGTCCATTAGTATTAAGAGAGATTAATGACCAGTAATTGTTATTTCCTGTTATTTTTGGTTTTGTTGTTGGTAGTGTGTGTGTGTGTGTGTGTGTGTGTGTGTGTGTGTGTGTGTGTATTTCTCTTGTTTGGGATTTGCTGGTGTGATACTGTCTTTTACCTATGTTTTCATTAGTACAGCTAAGTTCCTTGGGTTGGAGTTTTCCTTCTAGTAGTTTCTAGATTTGTGGATAGGTATTATTTAAATCTGGTTTTGTCATGGAATGTCTTTATTTCTCTGTCTCTGATGATTGAAAGTTTTGCTGGATATAGTAGTCTGGGCTGGCATCAATAGTCTCTTCATGTCTATCCAGGAACTTCTGGCTTTCAGAGTCTCCATTGAGAAGTTGGGTGTAATTCTGATAGGTCTGCCTTTATATGTTACTTGGCCTTTTTCCTTTGCAGCTCTTAATATTCTTTCTTTATTCTGTATATTTAGTGTTTTGATTATTATGTGGTGAGGGGACTTTTTCTTGGGTTCAGTCTATTTGGTGTTCTGTAAGCTTCTTGTATCTTCATAGGCATTTCCTTCTTTAGGTTGGGAAAGTTTTCTTCTGTGATATTGTTGAATATATTTTCTGTGCCTTTGGGCTGGAATTCTCCATCTTCTCTCCCTATTATTTTTAGGTTTGGCCTTTTCATAGTGTCCCAGATTTCCTGAATGTTTTGTGTTAAGAATTTGTTCGATTTAACATTTTCTTTGGCCAATGAATCTATTTCCTTTATTGCATCTTCAACACCTGAGATTCTCTCTTCCATCTCTTGTATTCTCTTGGTTATGCTTGCATCTATAGTTCCTGTTTTTTACCCAGATTTTCCATTTCCAGAATTCCCTTGGTTTGTGTTTTCTTTATTGCAGTTTTCAAGTCTTGAGCTGTTTCCTTCACCTGTTTGTTTTTTCTTGACTGTCTTGGCTTTCTATAAGGGATTTATTGATTTTTTTCTAATTTTTTGTTTGTCTTTTCCTCGGTTTCTTTAAGGGAATTTTTCATTTCATCTTTAAGGCTTTTTACAATCTTTATAAAGTTATTCTTAAGGTTGTTTTCTTCTATTTCAACTGCATTGGGATGTTCAGGTCTTGCTGTTGCAGAGTCACTAGGTTCTGGTCATGACATATTGCTCTTTATATTGTTGAATGTATTCTCACACTGTTGTTTATCCATCTGGGTTTGGGATAATTATAGGAATAGTTGTTGATTCTTGTGATGTCTTTGTTGGATGGGTCTTTTATTCTTTTATTGTCTGTTTCCTTTATTGTCTTTTGGACTGAATAACCAAGGGTTCTGGTGATTGACTGGTTTTCAGATCGAGTAGGGTTGTCTCAGCTGAGGTTTGGGTGCCTAGATCCAGCATATTGTCCCATTCTTTTGGCTAGTGTGAGCTTTACTTTTTGCCTGTGGTGTCCTTCCAACTGGTGTGGGTTGTGCCTGTTCTTCCAACTTTTGTGGGTGGTGCTTGTGCCTATAGGATCTGCTAATGATGCTGGAGAGGGTTGTTCATGGGGAGGCTGCTCTTCTTCCAACTGGTGCAGGTGGTGCTTGTGCCTCTAGGGACTGCTGATTTTTTGATGGTTGGCCAGGGGGAGGATGATGGGTTCAGTGAGTTTGGGCAGTGGAGTGGGTCTTGTA